>NC_140771.1:19966611-21166611 GCF_044657685.1 Stegodyphus dumicola | reverse complement strand
TATTAATTCCTGAAAAACGCAAATTGGTTAAACATTATCATACTTTACCTTCGCGCCCAGTATCCGCCCAATAGTTTAAAGTCTGTGGAGATAAACATCCCATTCAATAAATCTGTAAATAGAAATTCAATAGCATTAAAACTGCGTTGGAGGGAGATAATTTATGGGCGCATTTTTTAGATTAGATCTACAAGCCTTTGTATGGTTTCTATGGAAAGCATTTCTCTCACACTTTCCACCGACAGTTCAATGATATCCATCCCAGGGCTGCTCTGTAAGAATAACATTCTTACACTTTAGGCAAATCTTTCCAGAGCATCATCTGACACTAATTCAGTTTAGTGGGCGGCAGGACAATGATATATAGACCACAAAAGATTCTCGAACAAGAGAAAGTCTACATATGCAATCCGTATATGTTTTTTGATAGAATCATATCTAAATCTGAAGTTTGCAGGTTAATTATATTTCTTTTCAATTTTTTTATTTTAATTTATAAAATATATTCTATGAGAGATGTCTCCTCCAAAAAAATTTTATAAAAGACGTATTTCAAGAGACCATATTACATGCGGATGCAATCCGCATATAATATGGTTATCCTTATTCAGAAGTCAAACAACAAAAATCAGCGTTATATTTTCAAAATTTCCACAGGACTAGTTTCGATGGTTTTATCGAACCACCATCCTCAGGTACAAAACCGCAAATGAACAAGAAAGGAAATAATGATTAAATGAGATAAGAAAGCCTGGACAACAATAAGCAAGTGGCGCCATCTGTTGGTGAAACCAGAACTAAAACATAATTTCTTTAAAGGCCGAAGGCAAAGATGGATTGGAATTAGGGTCGTTAACTAGAACAGAAAGGTTTTTTTTAATGTGAAATGCCTATAGAAAATCCAGTTCTCCAATGGAAGATGTTTTTTGAATAATTTTGGCAGCAGAAAAATTTGTGATTTTCGGACCAACAATGTTGAGAAATAGAAGACTTCTGTGTTTCCTTTTTTCTAACATATGCCTCATGTTCCTTGACACGAAATTTTAAGGCTCTCCTTGTTTGGCCAATGTAAAGCAAACCACACTGCAAGGAATCCTATAAATACCCCAGGAAGTCATGTCAGGAATGGTGTCCCTGAGTATGGAAATCGGAATTTTATTGATGGGAGAATAAACAACCCGAAAGTTAAATTTCTGCAAATGTGCAACTTTATAGCTAATTGATGGAAAGAGGGGAATGACAACAGAATTTTTATAATCTCCTAAAACAAGAGCGTGCCTTTTAGTGTGTTGAGATGAGAATTTTTTAACTGCTTGATTAATTATTTTGGGTGAAAAGCTCCTGTCAATAGCTACTGAAACATAGGAATAAACACTGAACCTACTGAAACATAGGAATAAAATGAAGCTAACTTTTGTTAAGTCGGATGACATGGTGTGGTGGAAGGCAAACCAATGAAAGTTTACGGTAAACCGTAGTACTGAAGTTGGATGTGCTACGTGTGACCAGAATGTCGAGAAACGGAAGAGAATTGCAAGTCTCAAGTTCAAAAGTGAACTGAATAGCAGGATCAATAGAATTCATTTTTGAAAGAACTTTACTTAAATCATCTTTATTACCTTCAAACAGGATAAAAGTATCGTCTACGTAGCGGGACCATGCCGGGAAGTTTAAAGTTTCAAACAATTTTGATTCATAATAATGCATGTAGATATCATCTAGGATGGGACTGAGGGGGCTTCCCATGGCTATTCCTCAGTTTGCTTGTAATATTTATTTTGGAAAACAAAATCTGTTCGTTTCAAACAGAGTTGAGTGAGAGAAATTAGCTCATCAATTTCGATACAAGAAAAATGAAATTCGCGAAATCTGGTTTCTAGACATCTTAATGCACCCTCCACTGGAACATTGGTGAATAATGATTTTACGTCAAAAGAAGCCATGAGTAAATTTCTAGGAGAAATGTTTTTAACCTTTTTTACAAACTATATTGAATTTTTTATGGTGTAAATGTTATTGTCTAATAAAGTTGAAATTCTAGAAACTAAATATTTATTCAATATGAACTCTATAAGCTTCATCTGGAACTCGCTAATTCATATCCAAAATTCACTGCCCTTGAACAAAAGTCTTGGTCTAGAACGGAGAATGCAGTTAACCGTCATAAAAACAACCTTGCAGTTAAAATCGAAAAATTTCTTTTACAGTCTTCCAGTTCGAGTAGTTCCAAAAATTTTCCCATTGTAAACATCAAGCCAATAGTTAATATTTCTAATGTTAGTCTTTCAGATGAGCAAGAAAGAATTCTAAAATATAATTTTAACTTCTCTCAAGCCTGCAAACCCTCGATTCCAAAGATTTTGCCTCCAATCGAAAAGCTTTCAAGTTCAGTAAAGTTTCAGATTCACAGAAAGAAATGATTAGGCATCTTATCGCTCATAATGTGAAATTCAATAATAAACCTTTGAAACCAAATCTAACTGCGAGAGAAAGATCTACATTGCGCAAAATTCATTCTAACCCGGATATTATCATTTCAAAGGCCGACAAAGGTGGCCAGATAGTCGTCATGGATAAGAACACTTTCATCGATGGTGTCACTAAACTCTTAAACGAAATACCATATAATCCGATCCCTAAAGATCCTTCACCATCGGACTAGTCAAAAAAAAATTGCGATCAAATTTAAACACAAATCATTTCAAGCAACTTAAAACATTCGCTTATCCCATCTGTTGCGAATTGTGCCAGATTATATGCTCTTCCCAAAATTCAAAAAAGCGGTATTCCTTTCCGCCCTATTGTATCAAATTTAGGTACTGCCTCGTATCCCTTAGCTAAATATTTAGTTTCTAGATTTTCAACTTTATTAGACAATAACATATATACCATAAAAAATTCAATAGAGTTTGTAAAAAAGGTTAAAAACATTTCTCCTAGAAATTTACTCATGGTTTCTTTTGATGTAAAATCATAATTCACCAATGCTCCAATGGAGGGTGCATTAAGATGTCTATAAACCAGACTTCGCGAATTTCATTTCTCTTGCATAGAAATTGATGAGCTAATTTCTCTCACTCAACTCTGTTTGAAAAAAACACATTTTGTTTTCCAAAATAAATATTACAAGCAAACTGAGGGATTAGCCATGGAAAGCCCCCTCAGTCCCATCCTGGCTGATATCTACATGCATTAGTATGAATCAAAATTGTTTTAAACTTTAAACTTCCCGGCATGGTCCCGCTACGTAGACGATACTTTTACTCTGTTTGAAGGTAATAAAGATGATTTAAATAAAGTTCTTTCAAAAATGAATTCTATTGATCCTGCTATTCAGTTCACTTTTGAACTTGAGACTTGCAATTCTCTTCCGTTTCTCGACATTCTGGTCACAAGTAACACATCCAACTTCAGTACTACGGTTTACCGTAAACTTTCATCGGTTTGCCTTCCACCACACTTTAAATCATGTCATCCGACTAAATAAAAGTTAGCTTCATTTTATTCCTATGTTTTCCGTGATCTTCAAGTTTGCTCCTCTAAACTAGCCCTTGATGAAGAACTAAATTATTGAAAAGCAGTAGCTATTGACAGGAGCTTTTCACCCAACATTATTAATCAAGCAGTTAAAAAATTCTCATCTAAACACACTAAAAGGCACGCTCTTGTTTTAAGAGATTATAAAAATTCTGTTGTCATTCCCTTCTTTCCATCAATTAGCTATAAAGTTGCACATTTGGAGAAATTTAACTTTCGGGTTGTTTATTCTTCCATGAATAAAAATCTGAGTTCCATACTCAAGGACCAGATTCCGGATATGAATTCTTGGGGTATTTATAGGATTCCTTGCTAGTGGGGTTTGATTTACATTGGCCAAACTAGGGAAAGCCTTAAAATTTCGCGTCAAGGAACATGAGGCATATGTTAGGAAAAAGGAAACACAGAAGTCTTCTGTTGCTCAACATTGTTGGTCCGAAAATCACACTGTCAATTTTTCTGCTGCCCAAATTATTTAAAAAACATCTTCCATTGGAGAACTGGATTTTCTATAGGCATTTCACATTCAAAAAAATCTTTTTCTGCTAGTTAACGACACTAATTCCAATCCATCTTTGTCTTCGGCCTTTAAAGAAATTATGTTTTAGTTCTGGTTTCACCAACAGATGGCGCCACTTGCTTATTGTTTTCCAGGCTTTCTTATCTCATCTAATCATTATTTTCTATCTTGTTCATTTGCGGTTTTACAGCTGAGGATGGTGGTTCGGTAAAACCATCAAAACTAGTCCTGTGAAAATGTTGAAAATATAACGCTGATTTTTGTTGTTTGACTTCTGAATTAGTATTGATTCGTCGTGTTATTGTGTCTTAATTATGGTCATCTTTGCTGTAATCTCATCCTTGTCGTAAACATGAGCGTCTCATTTAGACGGCTATGTACGGAATTCCCCTCTCAGAACTTGTATATCAAATGAATGAATTCTTCTGCCACTTCATTTTTTTTATTGATCTTTCACCACATGAAATGTCACCTGTGCCAATTTCTTTAAAATTCATGAAGTACGTTTAGATATATGAAATTGATGCCTGCCAACTTAATTTTTGGCGCAGGGACATCTATACTATTGAAATATGCGCGGGTCTGTCTGTTTATTTGTTTGCGGCATTATCAACTTCACAACGACGGAGAGTTGAGTTTTGAAAAAGGTACTCCCTGATTCCAAAAATTCTGGGAAGCCCTTTCGACCATTCTCATTCTCATCTTCGTACGACTTTAAAAAGCCGAGATTGTAATCAAAAACTCTGAAAACCCTAGTTTTTGCACTCAGTTTTCCGAATGGCAACAGTCTCGAGAGTCCCCGGAAATAAAAATGCTTTATTATGAAACGCGTTGCCACTGCTCGCTTTCAAATCGTAGAGTTTGTTAATAAGAAAATTTATAAGTTTTACGATCCCCTCCGGAACGGCGGGGAGTTGAGTTTTGTGCAAAGTAAACTCCCATACCGAGTCCAAAAAATTCGTGGGAAAGCCATTTCGACCATTCACATATTTGCACGACTTTAACCAGCCTAGATATTAGTTAAAAACGCTGAAAACACGAATTTTATCACTCATTTTTCCAAGTGGCAACAATCTCGCGCGCTGGAGATAAAAATCTGCTTTATTTCGAAAAGTGTTGCCACTGCTCGCTTTCAAATCTTAGAATTTGTTAAAAAAATAGGTAATGCAAATAGCAATACCAAATATTAGATATATTATTATTACATAAGATCATATTCTGAAATTGAAGACAGCCCGCGATTGCACGTGACGTCATTGTGTGTACAGAATTTTTCGTTAATGTCAGAGCATTTTAAATAGATATTTGCTGTTGGCAACATTTTGTTTTAGTTTGTTTTTGTTTTTTGTTTTTTAGGATAACTGACACGGTATGTTACTGCCATATTAATTCTTTTATTGATATCGAGAAAAAGTTGTTATATTACATTAAATTAAAATCATGATGTTATACGTATACGTATTAACCAAACGTTTTTGTTTCCTGGTTTGGCTACAAAAAGTATTCTCGAAATGTTTCCTCCTTGAAAAGAATGAACTGATTTCTTTCATATTAAAAAAATGTATGCATTTTCTTTTCCAGTGCATATAGAATTTATAAATTTTGCTTTGGGCGCAGTCTGCTCATCTTGGGCCTTGCCCGCTCGTTTTATAAAATTGACATGCTGAAAGCTTTGCTAAATAATGTAGGTGAACTGATTAGCCACATATGCAAAGAGTTTCTAAAATTCTATCAATTGCAAATATACAAATTTAATATATTAGCAAATGTTTTATGTTTTATATTTGACGAAAGTTAAATAACTGCAGGTCAGCATGACGTGCGGCTTTGAAAATGGTCAGAAACATTAAAATAACATTTCAATAATATAAAATTTTAAATATTTAGATCTTTGTCACAAATGAAAACTAAAACAGATGGTTAAATTATTGCATGCCAGTTTAATAAACATAAGAGTTTAAATTATTTATGACAAGCATAAAGTTAAATTGAAAACTTCCTACACAATCCCTATTAAATTAAATAAAATATAGTTCTTCGGTATTATTTTTGTAGTGAGTCTCTATCTTTCAAAAACGTATTCTATTGGCATCGAATTATGCTGCGAACTATAGGCTACGTCTTGGAAATAATGATTTAGATGATATCTAAAATTTAGAGAAAATGTGGGATTATAATCGTGGGATGTCATCTTTCACGACCAACGGATTGTCCAACAGCACTGCACATTGATAGAGCTGTTTTGTGGGAAAACGCCGACGAGGGATCCATGACAACAACAGAGGTGAAAGACGTTAGAAGATGTGTAAATAGCTAAGGTACAAAGATGAAAGGGCTGTTTTTCCCTTTATTGTGACAATTTTCCTGTAAGTATTTGCGCTTCTGTCTTTCATTTTCAGAGTGTGCAAAAATCGTTCATTAAATGTTCAGGTTAAAATGTCAGTTGGGACTAGTGTATCTATTTCTCCCTAGACATTCAATTCATGTGACCATTTATGAACCATAAAGACAAGGATATCGAGGCAAGATAAGTAAATTCTCCCATATTATTTGAGACAAACAAAATATCAGATATCTCATATACGAGTTTATTTATTTCGAATGTGGATGTTTCTTCTACGTCACCAGAGCATGTGATATATCCTTTAATAAATCCCTTTCTGTTTCAAGAAAGCTAAACCTTAACTCCTATTACGACCCAAAAAAAACTGTTAAAAGGAAAAAATAATATCCATGCTTCTTGACATACTTACGAGTAATTTAATTAAAATACACACTGTCAAAAATGTTGAAACAATTGAAGAGTGTTTTCTCTTATTTATTTGGATAAATTTTAATGATTAAATACATTTCAACGACTGTTATATGTTTTCTCAGATGTAAAATACTTTTTGTATTAACGTAATGGTTAGAAAAAGAGTAGTTGCAAAATTTTCTCTTTCGAAGAACTCTCTACAGAGGTTACGTTGTCAGTGGAGTAGCTAATTAACTGCAACGTTTGATTTAATAAGGATCGCTCTCTAAGCATGTGTGTTCGTAATGACTTTAAATTCACGTTAGGCCCTAATCGCAGGGTTGATTTTATTGGGTGATGCATGCAGCAAGCAAATACACCTATGTTTTATTTAAAATTTGCTGTCTATTTCCAATAACGTTGAAACATATATTTAATAAAATATCTTCTCGTTGTATATCATATTCTTTGAAAGAATACGAATATAAAGCAATGCATAAATTTTATTTCAAAAATAGCAGTTTTCTAAGATAATTCATTGGAAACAAAATAAGTTGTCAATATGATATCAATGATTATATGATAAAGCTGATCATACAAAGGAAAATTACGACACAACAATTCATGCATGATATTTTGTTATGTATTATATTTTCATTATCATATTGGCAACAGGTCTTATATCAATTATTGATTAATTCATAAGCTTTCTCTCAGTGAGCTGATTCTTTGAAACTCAAGTTAATGTTTCATGGCTTGTGATTACCGCAATGTCAGTGATTAAGTGAATCATTGGCGAAATAAATTTCTTCTGGATAAACAATAACAGTGAAATAAACTGACGCAGAAGTTAGTTTAAGCAAATAAAGATATATATCACTATAGATCAATTGATTACATCAAGTGCAATTTTTCTTATTTGCTCACTGGAGAAATTTCCCGAACTGATTTATTGGTGGAATTTATTCCATTATTTGTTCATCAGATATCGAACGACCTCCAATAGAGTCACAACAGCGAATGCATTTTATTTTAATATTTAAACCAGAGGTTAACCCTCGTGGAAAGAGTGCCACTATCTGTTAAAAAAAAAAAAAAAAAATTATGCATGCCACTTCCAACATTTTCAACATACTAAAAATATAAAAATGTGAAACAAAATTATATATAGGCTGATTAAGAGACTTTTAAGTAAATAGCACATTTTTATTAGTTTTTTTACTACGTCATCTATATTATGATTAGTTCTTGAAAGGCTAAGAAAATTTTAGGAGCATATCAGTTAATCTTAAGCGGTATTTTGATTTTTTTTATGTTCATAATAGGAAACATTTGTTCACAAATATATGTCGATTTAAACTTACAACAATATCTGACAGCCAAATCTTGTAAATTTGGAACATTGCTTGTTGGTACAAATTTCCAAAGTTCAATATAATCACTTGCAATCGAAATAATTACTTATATTTGCTTTTCAGTGTAGTATGATACTGTAGGTAAATGATAGCAATTTGGATTTCATTTGGGCAACAGAAAAACAGCATTATTATATTTATTCTAATGTGTTTATGTGTGTGTCTATTGATGGAGTTGATACAGGTACAGGTACAAGTAAAGAGGACACCAGATATTTAGCAACAGCTTGGAACAGAAGATGCCCGGCTCACACTACACCGCGGGCACTACCATTGCTAATAGTGCATTAGGGTGACAAGAAAGCATAAGATAGAAGGGTAACTAACCCTTTATTATTCAATAAGATTTACCAAAACTCCGCCTGGGAGTGTACAAGCAAAGCCCGCACTTGGACTTGAACTTAAAAGATAAGAATTAAACTAAAAGTAAGATTAACTAAAGAAGTATAGCCGAAGCTATCAAGGTTCAAATCGAGTTGGCCCCTTAACTTATTGGACTACGAAGCATAGCAAGGGCCTGAGTACGTCCGAGCGTAATAACAACTTTGAGAGAGAGAGTGGCCAAAAAGGCAGAAGCACGTAAATCAGAAACTCTGATTCTCTCTGACTCAGTAAGTAACTTCGTGGTTTAAGTACCGCTCCTCCTCATTAAATATTCAGCGAATTCCAAATCTACATTCTAGCCGGATGTAGTAAGTTGAAGTTAAGAATTTGACAGGAAAGGACTTTAACTTAAAATTTAACTGTTAATAAAATTAACATAATCCTTACAGATTAAAGAAGTACTCAAAACGTTCTGTGGACGATTTGCGCTATCGTATTTTCCGCTAGTTATAGTAAAACTACTTGTGAGAGAAACTGTGAGGGATTATGTTACATCGGGGCACATAATTCTTCTCTTTTTGCTGCTAAGAGCTGGATTATTTTTTGTATTTTTATTCGTAGGTATTTATTTGCTGTTACATATCTTAAACCCGGATACAAGGTCTGAGTTGTTTTTTTAAGATGCAGTTCCTCTACCATGGGACAATCAAAAACGAACGATGACGAGTTGATATAGATGATATTGTTAGCCTAAAGGGCGTTATTCCAGATGGGCTATTACTTTCGTTCTTGAATCCAAAGGGCGTCATCCCAGAAGTTAAGTTTCCAGCTGTTAATTTCGTTTTGGCACTTAGCGTTGGTTCACTGTAAATATTGGTTCACTTTTCAAACTGTTGCCAAAAAAATATTATCGCCCTGTGTTATATTTAAAGAAATTAAATAATGAAGAATCTCCATAATCGCATGTATGTTTCTCGCATTGTGATAAAACAACGGTACCTAGAGCCATCAAATCCTGAATAACGTAATCTTATACAAAATATGGGCATCTGGAAGCCCTAATTTGGAATTTGAAATTTGTTTTATTATCTATTTCATAGTTTGTAACACTTTCACGAATTTTTGATTAAGAAACTAAGCGATTACAAAGCGAGCAATGGCAACACTGTACGAAAAAAAAATATCTCCAGTGTGAGAGACTGTTTATCGGAAATTCTAAAGATATTCTCATTTTAAAATTATTTTGCGACATTGCTGTGAAATTCAATTTTATGGTTTAAGTGCGAAGAACATGATATTTAATAAATAAATGTAGCACACGAAACATTTAAAAACGTCCCTTTGGGCGTACTATAAAATCTGGAAACGTTCAGATGTTACTTTTTAAATTATTTTTTTAAGTCTTTTAATTTTTAAATAAGTCTTCACGTACCATTTTTAAAACTCTCCGTGCGACAATATTGCTCGCTAGATGATCATTCCTGATTTAAAGTCTTATTTAATATGCCTCAAATTTTATGACTTTTTGAGAGAAACAAAGTCTGAAATGCTTTCCAAGAAATCAAAACAAGATTACCAGTAATTGGTACGACTGCTTAGAAAGTTTACAGTTCCTAAGAAGTAAAACAAAGCATAATTTTTCATTGTGCATGCTTATTTATTACTGTATCTTTGTTATAACTACATATTTTCTTTTTCTCACAAGACCAAAATGCAATTATCTAAGTTTTTTGTATATAATAATATGCATCAAAAACTCTCTAGAAACATATTAAATATTAAGTAATGTACTATAAAAAAGGAATCTAGGATAAAATATTTGAATGTCATGCAAATTAACTACAAGAGATTTATAAATACATTTAAAATTAACAAACATTTTCAACCACGGACATTCTTATGTTGTTTTCCGCTGCAAATATTACCTGTTTCTTCTAAAATTAACTCCGTTGGACTTTTTTAATGAAGTATTTGAATTTTTGTAGTTACTGTATTCCCAAGAGGATTCTCTTTCTTTGTATCTCATTAACGTTATCTGAATATTTTCAGAAGCCTTGATATATATAACACGTAATGAAGCCTAGAAATATGAGCTAAATTTTAAATAAATAAATGTTACACAATTCATGTGTTTTAGAAGAACTTTCTTTATGTTTTTTTATTTAAAAAACAAATTTAATTAGATTCATCGAATAACGCTCATATTAGAAAAAATATCGTCTGTGGTAGTTACAGTACTAACAGTAAAAGAAGTATTTTCTAAGCGTATTCCCTCTTCAGTTAGGATATAGGGACAATTATGTTTAAAGAATACAAATAGAAAAAGTGTAATTTAATTTTACGTTATCTAATCTTTTGTTTCTAAAACTATAATATTTTCTGCTAAATACCATTTTTACCAAACAACTAAATTTCTCATTAACATTTTTAAAATGCTTCAGTTAGTGCTTTAATTTGTATGACTTTTTGACACAGATATAATATTAGCTATGTTATGTGTTTCTAAATGTGCATGCATAAGATTTAGACAAGAGAAAAAAAAATTTTTAATATTGCTACAAAGTAAGATCTTTCTGACATGTTTTTAGCGATACATGTTCGATTTGAAAATAATGCTATGTTAACAATGTTATCATATAAACATTATTAAGCAATATATCCTAAATATTATTTTGATATCCAGTACTGCCTGTTGATGTTACATTCGCAGTTTAGTGATTTAACATTGCACAGTTATTTCGTTTATACACTCTTAGACAAAAACAAAAAAAAAAAAAAAAAAAAAAAAAAAAAAAAAAACGACACACCACGACGCACCGAAAAGATATGAAGCAAATTGGACACAAATTGATATGCATACAGGTTTCGACCGAAAATGCAAAATTTTACATTTTGGCTACCAATGAATGAACAGTTGTCGCTACAGCGCATCTGATCTGCGTAACTGGCAGGATATTTGAGGAGAGATTCTAGGTCATAAATTCTTCACGAATTTCATTACGTGTACTCTGGTAGACAGTAACTATGCCTTGCACACAGGTGAGCGAACGATATGCGCACATGTCAGAATTTTTTAGAGGTCGTGTAGTTGAGCTCAAAGAAGCCGGTTGGTCTCATTGGCGAATAGCTCGACATTTGAGCAGGAGCAATGGCACTATTAGACGATGTTGGCAGGAATGGGTGAACCATGGCCGCAAACAGCGTCAAGAAGGAAGCTTTAGGCCTAAGAGAAACGACAAAACGTGAAGACCAAGCAATCGTCAGAGCGACACTCACAGCCCCAGATGCATTATCATCGATTGTACGTGCAACAAGTGCTTTGACCGCAAGGACCATTCATAGACGGCTCACAGAAAAGGGGCTGATGTCACGGCGCCCCTTGCGCCGACTACCATTGACCTCTGTACAACGTCAAGCCCATTTGCAGTGGTGTCGGGTTCATTCGCACTGGAATGTCACTGATTGGAGTAGAATAGTCTTCAGTGATAAGTCCCGCTTTGAACTGAGCCCCGATGACCAGGTAGTCTGGAGACGCTCCGGATAGCGGTGTCGCAAGGTCGCCGGATCTCTCTGCTAGTGAGAAAGTTTGGAGCATTGTTCGCCGGGCCCTCCAACCAGCTCGGGATGGTGACAATCTAACGCGCCAGGTGGACAGAATTTGGTACGATATCCCTCAGGAGGACATCCGCAAACTCTATCAATCGACGCTGAGCCGAATAACTGCTTGCATAAGGGCCAGAGGTGGACAAACGCGTTACTGACTTTTTCAATTTGTGAAGCTCTGTCACTTCAATAAATCATCCAATTTTTCTCAAACTGTAATCATTTGTTTTTCTGTATATGTACATCACTTCTACCGATTTTCGCCCCATTCGTATAACTCCTTCTTGGTGCGTCTTTTTTTTTTTTTTTTTTTTTTTTTTTTTTTTTTTTTGTCTAAGAGTGTATTTAACAAAAGTGTCTACATTATTATCTACATTATTACATTATTTATATTTTAATTTATCTCGGCTTCCAAGTTGCTCTTCGTTATGGATTTTTATCTATACTAAGTCCATTGCTTCATTACAATGCATGTCAATTTCTATACAGAGTTCTACAGTATATAAGTTTATTGCTGCTGCATTAAAACGATTGCTGAGTGTTTTTATAGTATATATATACATATGCGTTAAACGATAGTGCTCTTGAAAGCATGTGCTAGCGGCTTTCAAACTTTATCAAAGCGGCGTAGTTATGCACGTATTTGAATTCCAAAATGCTATAATGCTAAGTAGAATGCCAACACTAACCAGTAATTCAAAATATTAATATAAATGAAATTTTATTAATATTTTTCTTCTTCTATTTATAAATTTAAATGTATATTTATTAAAGTTAGAAACCAAAGCCTTCTGTTTCAACATAATTTTATCTCTAAAAATATTCTTAAAAAAAGTATGTATTTTTATATTTGTTAACAAAAAATATTTTTCTGGGGGTACAGTAATATATTTTTTACAAAGCAAACAACACATTTGTCTTTCACTTAAAGTCAAATAATAAAATTAATTTTTACTTTTATAGGCCTCAAAATTAAACACTTTATATTTTTTCTATTGTTACTATTCTTTAAGTATATTACTTCTAGTTCTTTTTACGAAGTAAAGGAAGTATTGTAATCGTGAAAAATTTCGGGTATTATATTTCAATGGATATATTCATTTTGATCGTTCTCTAATCACTTTTAACGACTTTAATGCGTAACATCTGTAATTTCGAACACAATAGAATACTAATGTTTAAAAAAAAACGACAGTAAAACAGTACAAAAGTTAATTCTTCGTGACCTCTGCAGGTATATTTCGACCGCCTCATCCGCGACCATGAGCGCAAACACGCATGCGCCATTTGGACCGATATTATTCTCAAAATAGGGTGGAAGGATGGGGATTTTCTTTCCCTCCAGCATAGCTCTTTCCAGAGAAGAGAAGACCCTTAACGTCGCAGCAAGTAATACCGCCCCTTTTGGACGAGTTTATGTGTTTTGGCAGAATGCCAACCAGGGTTGCGCTTGAGAGGTCGAACTATACGTATGTATGCATGTGTGCATGCATGCATGTATGTCTCGTTTTATAACTCAGAAATCATAGCCATAGAACGTTGCAATTTTGTGCCTGGAACTGCTATAACATCTAATTTTTCACCTCCCTTTTTTATTGCAGTTGTACCAAACTTTTACATACATCTATCTATCTACCTATCTATCTGTCTATCTATCTATTTATCTATCTATCTACATATCTATCTATCTATTTATCTATCTATCTACCTATCTATCTATCTGTCTATCTATCTATTTATTGATAGATAGATATTGATAGATTGATATCTATTGATAGATAGATAGATAGTGTAATACCTCTTTAACAATTTGAAGTAAACTCTAATGATGGAACACAGCAATAACTTTTATTTTACACTAAAAAAAAACGGCAACATACAAACAAGAGAAGAAGAAATATATAAACTTATTTAAAAAATTAATTACATGCTTCGTGCGAGAAAGTGTATGCGGCTCTCGAGCCTGCGTTTCAAATATTGCCAGTAATCTGTGCATTATTTATTATTCATCTATTTCAAATGCACGAGAGATTAATAGCGATATTAAAGCTGTTACAACTTCTCCCTAAACGGAGAGACTTTTTCCGAATGGAAAATTTCTGTAAAATTCGAGAGTTTATTAGCTCGGCCCGTCTCAATTATTTTAAGAGGAGGTAATTTCTCAAATAAGTTCGAAACTTTAAACCAAAATTTTAAGTTTTCAGCAAATACGTTTACACCACATTTAAATAGGAAGAAAAATGAATAACGTTCAAATACATCACTTGAGCATACATTAAATAATAAAATTAATTTTAAACGTGGTTATATACACTAAGAGTTATTCTATTACTTAATTCTACTCAGAACATCTACGTTCTTGTGCAAAGATCCTTTGCGATGAATGACCTTAAAATTATAAGTTTGTAATGAGAGTGCCCAGCGCATCAATCTAGAGTTACATTTGGCGTTGGATTGTAGCCAGACCAAAGGGTTATGATCAGTTTGAATCAAGAATCATCCAGATAAAATTGCAGTTTCTTGATAGCATAGATGATGGCAGAGCACTCCTTTTCAGCAGTACAATAATTCTTTTCAAATTGAGTAAATATTTTGCTTATACACAAAAAGTAGGATGTTTATGTTGTTCATCATCTAATTGGCATAACACTATACCCATGCCATTGCCTGATGCATCGGTTTGCATAATAAACCTTTTATCAAAGTCGGGAGCATACATAATTGGTTTCTTGCATAGAAACTCTTTTAAATTTTTAAAAGCTTTGTCACATATTTCAAACCATTGTATACTTCCTTTTTGTCACCCCCTTCAAAGCGTTCGTGAGGGGTGAAGCAATTTCCGAAAATCTCGTTATGTACTGGCGATAATATCCTAATAGTCCTAAAAAGCACGTACTTCTGGTTTGGTCTTAGGTGTAGGATACTCCTTCACAGCCAGGATTTTTACTTTATCAGGGGTTCTTTGTCCTAGTCCCACAACATGGCCTAGGTATCTCACTTGATCGTGTGCAAATTTACATTTTGATGGTTTTTAGTCGTAAGTTTGCTTTCTGTATTCTGCCTAGAACAGAAGTTAAGTTTTTAAGGTGCTCTTCCCAGTTTTCTGAGTAAATGGCAATGTTATCCAGGTATGGTACAACGAATACTTACAGCTAGGACTTTAGTCATAACTTTGCTAAAAAAATATGGGGTAGTCCAAAGGGTTAACGTAGGGGCCTGAAACTTCCAAAACTAGTTAGAAATGCTGCATATCCTTCGGTTCTTTCTGTTAACGGAATTTGCCAATAGCCTCTAGATAAATCTAATCTAATCTAATAGTAATATATTTTGCTTTTGCTAACTGACGTAACTGACAATATTATTACTTTCTTCAGTCGGTTCTGGCCACTGCTCATAAAGTAAAGTGACTGGCGTTCGTAGGTTTTTGCCATGAACCAGTTCTGCTAGTGTAAAATCAGTGCTTTCGTGTGTGGCTATTCTGAGTGCCAAAATGAACTAATGATAGAGAGTTCGCCCAATCAGAACTCGCTCCTATACATACGACTCTTAACACCGTTTTTAGCGTTCTATGGAATCGTTCAACGGCATTACTCTGCGGATGCCGAGCTTCTTACATGTTTAATGCCGAAAAGTTTCAAACATTCCACTATTAAAGCACTGACGAAAGAGGTACCCTGATATGTTTAGATCAATTTTGAGAAACCTACACGACTGAAAATCTGTAAGAAAGCATCAATCACAGATGGCGAAGAAATGTCTGTCAGCGCAATAGCATCTGGATATTTGGGCGACTTACACAGGGCTGTAATAATATATTTTTTAATAATATTATAATAATATATCTTTGAAATAGGTAGCGGACCAACAGCACCGACATTCATTTAGTGAATATTTCGGAAATGACTGGTGCTAATGTCATTGGAGCCTTCTTTTTGTCATTTCCTTTTCCAGCGCGCTGACAAGCTTCACATATTTTTACAAAATCTTCGGTTTCTTTCCAACACCTCGTCCAATAAATATATCTAGCAAGTCTGTCTTTGGCCTTTTTGACACCCAAATGACCAGAAGTTCTTTCGTGGCACATCTTTATAATTGACGGCTTGAGTTTTTCAGGTATAACTATAAGCTGTCTTTGAAAGCCCATTTTATCCATCTTTTTATAACTAAAAGCTCTTTTCTTGTCAGACTATAGTTCTCATTTTTACATGTAACTTCTTTAACTTCTTGGATGATTTTAGACAGTTCCTTATCAGTAAACTGAAGTTGTGCAACATCTTTTGAATCAATGTTTACCAATTTTATGAGAGCTTCATCTTCCGTATTTAGTTCCGGTAAATTAACTTCTTCTTCAAAGACATCTCTGGATACTTTATTTTCTTCCTTCATCGGTTATAAGATCTTCTTTTCCTTTGAGCTCTAAGTAGAGATAGCATTAACCTGGTGAGGACAACTATCAGACTTCTTTCCTTGTTTATTCAACTTTTAAAGTTCGATTGCCTAATAAATACCTTCCTTTGTCGAATTCATTTCTAATAATGACAGCCTTAGTTATTATTCGCCCAAGATCGCAATTTAGTTCGATCTCAGCCAATGGTAAACAGGTTGCATGTGTTGTAGCACCCACACATTTTCACCTGTCAGCATTTGCAGCGTGATGTACTTGCGACAAAATATATCAATACTAGCACCTGAATCCCTTAATATAGGAATTTTATGACCATTTACGTAACCCATACTAGCATAAGGTAAAAGAAATTTATCCTCTGGTTTTGCACCAATTCTGTTACGATTAACAGGAGATTCAGTACTATTCTTAAGTTTTGGACATTGGGGTCTCAAATGTTGGTAGGATCCACACTGATAGCATTGTGGCGTCCTCCGTGTTTCATATTTATTATCTGGGCGGAGCCTTCTATGTCTATGGAACCAGCTTTGCGAATTAAATCCTCATGACAATTTTTTTAATTTTTTTTTTTTATTATCTGAACTCACTTTACTTTGAGTTATTACATTGTATCTTTCCTTCTGCCGATCTACTTCAGGACCTTTTTGGAAAGTTTCTGGGAACGTTTTCATAGGAATCAAGTTTTTCAGCTAATTTTTAGATGAAATCATCTTTACCCACTTATCAAGAAAATGATCTCGAATTTCAGAAAGAACTCGACGTTTAAGTTGTTCAATCACCATCAAATCTAGCAACTGATCAAAAGTCTCACCTAGACCAGTTACCCATTCTTTGCAACAGTTTTCTATTTCGTAGTTGAAATCCAACCATGTGGATTCGGTACTCTTATGATGTTTCCTAAATTTCTGCCTAAACGTTTCCGGGGTTAACTTAAACCATCTTAACAATAAATTCTTCACGTGTTCATAGTCTTTAGCTTTATCGGAGGCTTCTCTAGCTATTAACTGTGTTACTTCGTAAGGAAGTAGTCCTAGTAAATGAGATACAAATTCTTCTTTATCAATTTGAGGCTATTCTTATTGCCTTTCAAACAATAGCAAATATAGACTGATATCTCCTTTCTTGTCATCGAATTTCTGCATAAGGTGACGCAGCTCCGTTTTCGGCCAGACCTGTCCGGTAGTTTGAGACTTTATCTCTGCTTCGAGTCTTTTAATCGCTCTAATTCATATCGTTCTTTCTTTCTCCGCTCTTCTGCTTCTTCCTGTCTCCTACGTTCTTCTCTTTCCTCCCTCTCTTTCCGTTATTCTACGAGTGCGTGAACTGTTTTAATATTCACGCTAGATTCTATTATTTTTTATGTCACTCTAATCAAAGGATTAAAAAAATTCACAAAGAAATTAACAGTAGGCTTAATTTTGTGTAATAATTTTGAATAAGATTATGAATTTGTAAAAAGAGCTTTATCACTCGGGCAAATTTTCACTCGTATACTTAAGAAATTATGCAATGAGTTTTCAGCACAGTATCTTTTTATGCGGTACCATTATTTACTTCTCCTAAGAATATATCATAACACTGAAAAATATCATACTGTAAATTTAGTTCACAAATATTAGATAACGTTCTATGGAAACCTAATGTCACTGTACATTTCTAATTAATGTCTAATACAAATATGATGATGAAAGAAAAGCTTCGATTAACAGCAAGTTAAATATTTAATCAACACTCTTAGTTATGTCATTTCTGTGAGAAATATATATTATATTCAAGACACTTACACCTTTCTTACAATAAATCTTAAAACTAAATCTTCTACATACTCGTGTTGCCACTTTAAAATATCAATTAACTTCAAAATGTAATCTTGAAAGACAGGTTATTTAATGAATAATTAATGAGAACGAACAAAAGCCATTCACAAAGTAATATTTGAAATTTTAAAAATTTCTGTCCATTAATTATTTAAATTTTTGAATCATTTAATTAAAAGTATATAAATAATTATTCATTATGCACTTTATCTTCTTTTATTTTCTTTTATATTTTCTTAAAATATTCTAATGAAAGTCCATAAATAAAAACGATTAAGTTATTTTTATCGGCTTTTCCATTTATTCGCTTTCTATTAATTACAGGTGATCTGTCTTTTATCGGATTCACTGTAAAATGTATTTACTTTTGATAACTTTATGTTTAGTTGTGTCTCTATTTGTGAATATCAAAATGAATATGCATTAGTAAAAAAAAACTGAATTAATTCTGTGATGAATTCTTCCGTTGCTGTTGGTTTTTCCATGGCGAAATATATCTTCGTAATTATCTTCGCTGAAGAGCGTTCTTCCCTGATGCTGAAAAAAATGCCTTATGAAAGAGAGAAAAAACAGATACAAAAAGCAACATCTTTAAAAAAATGTTCACGTTTATATAGCATAAAATAATAAAATGCTGCCGCTGCCTGCATAATTAGTAGAATAATGTCTGACGAAAAATAAAAACAGCTGTTTTCTTCTTTCTGTTGTCGTGGCTTTGAGATCTACGATTATGCAAAATGGGGGAAATGTTTGTATGAGTAATAATGAATTCTTTTCTTTTATATTAATAGCACTAATGTTTTATTAATTTATTTAGCTTTAATATTTTGAACTATTTGTAAATATTCCTTATGGTACATCATCAATGGTTTCAAACGATAGCAAAGATCTATAATTAGGAAGCACGGCAATAATTCTTTTAAATAAAAATTTTTAAATTATAGAATATACCAACCAATAACTAACATAAATTGTGACAAATACATTCGCTTTTCTTGTGCATATTTGAAAAACGGAAGTAGAAATAACCTTGCCTGAATATGGATAGAGTAAAATTTAATAAATTCCTAATTATATTCGTAGAGGTATTGAATTATCCTAAAAATTAAAATTAGCTACAGTTTTTTTCTTGATTTAGGCCAGATTGAAGTGCGAGTTTTTGATCATACGTAGATTTTTCAATAAATATAAAAGTGAAAAATTTTAAATTTTAAAATTAGATTCAAAACATTTAAAGTTTTAAGAATAGCAAATTTTAAGAATCAGATTGATTCAAAGAAATGTGAACTTATAAATTCCTAAAAAAATACTTTTTAGAATTATGAAAGTAAGAATTCCTTTCAAAACGTTTAGAGTTTTAGAAAGCTATCAGACGAATTACACGTCTACTAATATCCAAAAAGGAAAAATATTTTATTATTTACTATCACAAAATCACCATAAACATCTTATGAAAATTTAAAATTCGCAAATATGTTAGAACGAAACACTTGCAGACTTCACATAACATCGGGGACATGAGTGATATGTAAATTATGTAAAGATAATGCAAGAGTTTATTGTAGTAAATTTTGTGGCTTTTAAAAGTTTTCGTAATCACGAATGATGGTGAGCCATGCTAAATAATTTGCCAATTTAGTGAACTCGACTTTAGTAGTCATGCATAATCTTGAGAGGTTAATAGTTACTTTTCGTCATATTAATACGTCATTGCAAACAATATTTATTGCTGAATATTCTGCTCAACAGAATAATTCACATGCAAAGCGTATCTAGTTCTGCTGGCACTGCTCCCAAAACAGTGTATGCCGTTTGTGGAAAATGTTCGAATTCCTGATATTTTGATAGATATTTCATTTGTTATAATTCTTTTATTTCATAGTTTTAAATATCTCCTGTTAGTAATACAAATATATCACCTATAGTGTTTTGTATACTACTAACTTTATCTTGTCAACATATGATCGAAATTAATGTTATGAATCAATATAAAAATTAAAGTTGTGACACTTTATCTTGCCAACATATGATCTAAATTAATGATATGAAACAATATAAAAATTAAAGTTGTGTAAATCCTTTTGAATCTCTCTCTCAGAAGAAAAAGAAAATTTCAGTTCTTTAGCTGAGTCAAATGTGTCTCAGCTAACCTCATCTTCCCTTTCGTTTCCACTGCTGAAAACGTGCGTGGGCGAACATTAATCAGTCACACCTACATTACTGAAGCGGTCACGTTTCATAATGTTCGAAAAAAATATTCACGTTCCTCTCACTGTAGATGTAAACACGTTTCGAATCAGATGTTAAACTAAACCTCAACTCATCAGTAAAGCGGACAAGAGACTACTAGTACTCACACAAGTTAGGGTGTTATTTGCGCCAATTAAAGTGATCCGTCGTTTTGTAGGGAAGACAGTGAAACATATACCGGTGGTTAGACCTTTTCATTAAGTCTTCTGGATACGGTTGCCGCGATATAATAGTTCTAGTAGCGACTGCAAGTTCTGAACTAAGCTGTTGAGCAGTAGACTTCATGCTAGATGAGCAGTTATTGCAAAATTTTCATTTCAAGAAACAGTTGTCATATTTTGGCTTCCTTTCAACAGCATCAGAGATATGAAATTATTTTAAGGGATATCAGAAACCCCTATACCGACAATGTTAAATTGGCCATTTTCGATGTAACTTTTCTCAAAATCTGCTGTAGATACAAGCTTGACTTTTTTTTGTAATTAAAGTATACCTATTTGATTATATTGAAATGAGCTTTTGAAGCATTTTGAATTTTAGAGTAAATTACAGAATATTTTGTTATGCATAGTCAAATTTAGCACTTTTCTCACACAAAAAATTCATTTTTTTTCTAAGTTTATTACAAAAGGCTCATTTCAGTAAATATTAGGGAACCTAATAAATAAGCCATAAAAAGTTTAGATACCTGTGAGCAGTAGTTCCTGAGAAAAGGTATATAGAGTATGAAAAAATCACGTTTGGAGCAAAACGCGTTTTTATGTAAAAATCCTCATTGATCAAAGCAGTAGATGACAAATTAAAACTAGATTTTTTACAGTTCTAATTTACATAGAGATTAAAGAATGGTATTTTTAGAAAGATAAAAGTATAGAGAATTTGAAAATGCAAAAACCCAAAATCACAATTTTTTGAAGATTTTGGGGTTCTAACACCCCTTAACAGCGTGAGAGAATGTCTGTCTTGAAATGTTCGCACGTCTCTCTGTTTTCATGATTATTTACCCTGCTTCTAAACGACCGTTGAATCTCTGCTTCACAGATTCTTTCCAATGCTACTTTGAAGACATACCAGACCATTTTACTAAAATTAAACGCTGTATGAATATCATTATCTTTTTTTGTATGTAAGTAAAAATAAAGCGCGGACACGAGTATAGTTCAAGCACAATGTGAAGGGCGTATGTTATATTTAAAACATTTGGAAAAACTTTGTACAATTTGCTTAGTACAATTTCTATAGTTTTTTTCATACCATATACAACAGCCGATCAACGAGTTAGGTTGCCACATCAACTAGTTCTTTATTATAAACACAGGGACTGCCAACCATGAACTCCAGGTGAAGTTATTTAGTTCGAGGCTGATTGGGTGAAAACGTACAATATTATATACTTCGGAGGAAGGTGGAAAATCACACGCCAATCTTTCAAGATAAAGCCGGCAGAAAAATTTTCTTAAACAGCTCTTCATTTGCAACAGTCAGCCATATAAGGCTGATATCACACATTTATTTATATCAGACAATTTTCAGACTGCTTCAAACAATTGTTCTACCTGCTTTACCGTTAAGAAACATACGGGATTTGTTTTTCTTTCCTCCCAAAAAACTGTAAGTAGTTCGGTCTCAACAATCTGTCAGCTATCAGCCTTCTAATCCTCCATCATCAACCATTATTTATAATGGAGAAGTAGTTTTCTTTTTACATGATAACTCCCAAACAATCCGTGGTGATAGAGCAGAAAATTTGTTTAAAGTGTTTTTCTTCCGAAATGTTTTAGACAGACTCACGATGTATCCAGGTTTAAACGATTCATGCAGAAAATGTTACTCGATGATTGGGATTTAAAAACATTTTTAATGCTGCAAAACGCTAGGCCAGGGGACACTGAAGTCAGAATCACTAATTGTATATATACATAATTTAATTCGTAATCGAAAACAGTAGTTTTCGGGAAATAAAAGTTTAAGGTTATGTTCTGTATTATTCTCTCTGTCTAAATATATACAAGGTGATCCCAAATTCATGGTACAAACTCTGAGGGGAGGTACAGAGCAAATATACGAATAACTTATAATGCATCTCTCTTTACATATAATAAGAGAAAGATTCTGTGTGTGTGTGTGTGTTTCTTTCGTCCGTGCTGTGCGTAAGCTTATAGACCCAGGGCTACGAAATTTGGTGCATCTAGACAAGAGCCAGTACACGCCGAAGCGATGTTTCCAAAATTCGAAATAGATTTTTTTAATTTATTTTATCTTCTTTTAGAAATGTGGTTTTGGCAACAGTTTTTCATTCAATGCGTTGTATACTGGACTGCTGACTGTTAAAAATAGGAGATAAAATGCTGCTTATTCACTTTTGATTGTTGGACACTCACCACGCGCATCGCAATTTCCTTATTCTGACGCGCAAGTGTCTCGCGAGGCACAACACAAAGAATTTCCTTTTTGTTTCTCTCTCTCTTTATTAGGTAATGGCAAAGAGGTTTGTATATTTTGAATTATGTCACCCACAAAGCACAATTTTGATTGTTTATTGCTTTCTGATGAGAGTTTCATTCTTTTAGAAATGTGGTTTTGGCAACAGTTTTTCATTCATTGCTTTAGATACTGGACTGTTGACTGTTTTTTCTTGAAATTATGAGACTTGTTGTTTATTTCATTGTAATCTTTCTATATTATGCTTTAATTAATTATATGTAATTTTAGTTATATAAAATGTTTTGCATGATTTTTTTATTAAACGAAGTTCTTAACTTCCTTTTTACTATTTGAATTCTTAAGATTTTGCAACGGAAAGTTGGTTAATTTATTTATTACGATAATTAATATTCGTGTTAGGGGATATTTCTTATTTCATTGTAATTTTTTTATATATATATAATACATTTTTATTGAAATTTGTGTGTTTTTTCTGCCGAGTAAAATTCTGTGCAGTTTTTAAATTTAATATTTGGTGTTCCCTTTAGGCATTTTCCCGGTAGCATATAAGGATTCTGGACCGCACCACGTGCATAGGGAAAAATGCATCCTCGTAATCGGGCATGGCTTCCGATGAGATCATTTTCTCTACGCTTAGGAAGCCTTTGCTTAGACTCAACAGTACGCCTCCATACCATTCGTTAACATTTTGTTACCAGTGTGGAAAAGATTATTACTGTTAATGACGTGCTATGTATTTTTGGTGCCATGAGATTACACTTCTTATTGCATTGTAGTGTGGTGAATTAAATTTAAAATTCACTACAATTTTGACATAAAAATTGTAGTGAATTGAAAAGCGCAAATGAACCAAAATGTTGGTTCATTTGCGCAAAATGCAAAATGTTGGTTCATTTGCGCTTTTGCAGCTGAGGATGATGGTTCGGTAAAACCATCGAAACTAGTCCTGTGAAAATTTGAAAATATAGCGCTGATTTTTGTTGTTTGACTTATGAATTAATATTTGTTCGGCGTGTTATTGTATCTTAATTATAGTAAGGATTGGTTCCACAAGGTTCTCCATCTATGGCATATCACCAATTTTGTCACCAAATGTCGCCAAATGGGCGATTTGTCATCAAATGTGAAAACCCTGCCTTTCCTTGTCATTTTCTGCAACCCTAAACCTGCTTTGCGGGGAAGCTATCTTAAAGCGGTTATACATTTTGCAACAATATATACAGGAATATACATGCATAAACTCTTTCTCTCCATAAACTAATATAGCAAATTTAAACGCTTTTTGATAACTTCAAAAACCACCGCTTATATTTTAAAATGTTAATTCATCTACAGTTTGTGGAAGGCTAAATTTAAGAAAAAACTAAGGGTTGTTAAAAAATTACGCGTGAAATGAGAGTTTTCCATATCTCTGAAGATCATACATAGAACGGCAACATAAATCTACAAGACTGATAGATTTCTATTATTTCTATTTCTATTAAAATTCTAAAAAAATTGATGTTACCACTTAAACAGTGCTAACATCAAAGCGTATAAGAAGACTTTCCTCCTATTTATAAAAAAAAAAAAAAAAAAAAAAAAAAAAAAAAAATATCGAAAACGTTTCGTTTTGTCAAAATTAATCACACTTGTTTATTTTTACTCATATCGTATAGTAATTACTAACAAAAGCAAAAATAAATATCAGCTTTTAAAGTCTTTTAACGCTGACTTTCGAGTTAATTTCATTATTCCTAATGTAATATTTTCCTTTGCATTATTGTAGCTTCCCATATGTTTAATGGGTTGCAACAATTAGCTGAACTATATTGAGATTTCGATATTTAAGATTATCTAATTAATTTTTAGATAATACATCCTGAGAAATAATTGCATATGCATACGTTAAGGAAATTAAAGCAATGACATACATAAATATTCAGTTGTTTATTTTATAAAGAGAATTGTCTCTTTATTAATGAGTGACTAATACGTTAATAAGAGCACGGAGCCCTGAAAGTCTACGAAATTAATGGAAATTATTTTTGTACGTTTTTTTAATCCTTCTATTCAAGAACTAGGCGTTTCTCATTTATCCCGTTTTAGAATTTCAAAGCACGACGCGTGTCATATTACGAAGGTGCGTAAATGCAATTGCAGAACGTCCAGATGCAGAGGATTAAATCTTATTAAGAATTTTATTTTGCTTAAATTAGCATCTAAAAGTTATACTTTCAGAAGATTTAATTTGTAATGAGAGCTAAGAAGAATAGATGTAAATATATACATAAGAGACTTAGGTTGCAGAGATTCTAATAAAACATTTAAGGAAGTCACTTTTAATTACTGAAATGCTTGCATGTTGAAATTGACAAAATTACATACAGATGTTTCTCCGGGAGAAAAAATGTAGACTTAAGACTTTTAATTTGTCATTTAAATAAAATCGTTTTTCTTCCTTCTTTATACGAAGTAAAGGAACTTGTAGTCGCTCAAACTTTCGGGTGTCATATTTCAACGAAAATACCCATTTTGACCGCTATCGATTGCATTTTAAGGGTTTTTGCGTGACACCTGTATGTAAGGCCAAAATAAAGGGCTCTTTTCCTCCAAACAGATTGTAAAATTGATTTAAATGCATTCAGAATACATTTTTTCGTGACGTCTGAATGTACGTATGTACGTAGGAAGCAGTGCGTACGTACTGCTTAAGTAGGAAACTGCAGCAGTACATACATACGTACGTATATACATACATACGTACGTATGTATGTACTGCTGCATACATACGCACGCATGTATGTATCTTGCATTACTCAAAAATGAGAGCCTCAGAACCTTGAAATTTTGTATATGTGGCTGCTATAACATGTAGTTCTATACCTCGCGTTTTAGTTGCAATCGGCTGCAATAAAACTCTCTCTCTCTCTCTCTATATATATATATATATATATATACCCAAGTAGCACATGACGTAGCAAAGACGTTGGAAACTAGTCCGAGAGGTTGCAAAGTGGTCGTAGTACGTAGTAACGTCCTTGCTGCGTCATGTGCTACTTGGGTATGTATACCCACTTTGTTATCCGGCTCGGTGAGCTCAGTTTTTGGTATTCTTATATGTTATTAAATTGTGCATTTTTTGCTTAAAAATTAGTGAATTATGTTTTTATGTCTTTAGTTAATCTGAATACAATAGTTATAGAATTACTGATAATTTAAAAGTTGTTTAAGTGTAGCTAAGCTTAACGAAACATCTATATTTGTTTACATTTATAACATAGCAGAATACTGAATTAAGTCAGCGTCTGCACCTTCAGTGTCTTTTTGCCAAGTGGGACCAAAAGTTAACTCTTAGTTTTGTGCACCGAAAGATCTGTCTTCCTGCACCCTGGCCGAATCGCTTGTTCTCGTGTAGAAAGTCTAAGTTTAATTGTAGAAATTGCTTTTATAGTTGTTTTAGCTGTATTTGTTGTTTTATTTTTTTCTATATTTATCAATTTTTAATAAAGATATTTTGAGTTTGTGTGCACTTTTGGCCTGCCGTGAAGTGAGAACTGAATTATCTGAATGAGAAATATATCTCAAATGAATTTCGAGAAAATACGTTTAAATGAAATGCAGCAGAAAATATGCATAATTTAATAGGCCGTACAAAGAAGTCATGTGGTGGGTCCACATCAAATGTTTTATATAATATTTGTCCAACATTTATTAATGCAAATTATAACGCATTTTTACCCTATTTCTAGCATGCCTTCGTAATGTAATGGTAGCACACGAGGTGAACATTCAGGAGGTGCAGTTTCTTGTCCCGGCGAGGGCATTACTTATTTTCACCTTTCCAGCTTCCAGGAATAAAAAAGGACCTAAGAACTCTACAAAATACCGAAACATTTTTAGAAACGTTTCAACTAATATTTTGTATTTCAAGGCTGTTTAAATTTGAGACATTGATTGATGATTGCTTTCTAATTTGTTATGGAACTTTTCTAATGAAAATATCTGTTCCTTAGTTCCCCCTTCGGATGGACCTGTGCTTACGGAAGAGAAATCGGATTACGAAGTAGGCGATAATGTCTCCATCTTATGTAATTCTGGAAAATCAAAGCCTGCACCAGACCTCAAATGGTACATCAATGATCAGTTAGTAAGTATCGTGTTTATAAGTATTGAAAATCTCGAATCTTAAAAGCTGTATTCTGTACAATAAGATTATCTTATTTTAAGGCATCAAGGTATTGCATTTTGTCTTTGCAGACACAAAACTGTTACTAAAGGTAAATAATAAGAATTACTAACTCCTGATTACACTCTTTTATTATATAAAACCCATTTAAAGGGTTTGTCTTATGCTGATGAGTTTTGCGAAACATACACTTTGCGACTTAGTAATAGAAGCGTTTTTCAATAAAATTTATATATAGGTGAGTTAATTTTAATCATGATAAAAATCAGCTTCTATGCGTAATTTAATGTACATTGTGGCCAGAAATTCTCTTCACTTCTGTACTAAATAATCTTATACTATTACACACTAAATGTGTGTAATAGTGAAAGATGGTAAGATATTTAAGTTTTCAACCTCCCATTCAGATCACTGATATGGCAACTATCCGGGGGACGGGAACGAAATCTGAGCGTCTACGCTGATGACCAATTCGCTGACTCATCTTTCTGTGCTTGGTGAAGAGTAGTCACAGATATAGTAGACTTCACTTTGAAACAGCACTTAATGACAATTCTGTTGGCTCATGTCGCCAGCCTTTGATCACGTGGGATAAAAAATCTTTCACCTTGGGAAGTGTTTTGGATTCACCAGCCCTTTATCCTTGGTCGCCTCAAAGTCTGGACCTTACGACCCTTTGGGGAATAATCATCAAACCATACGTCAGGAAGAAGCAGTAGGTGGACAAAGATGCTTTGCATGAAAGTGTGCTTGATGCCTTCCAGCAAGCTGCTAAAGCAAATGAGTGGGGATACATTCAGGCATGGAGTCCATGCATTCAGGCATATGAGGATGTGAACGGATAATGTGATGCACATACGGATGTTTTGCACAAACAAATGTAAGTATTAATCGAGTTACAATTAAAGAATTGGATTGTGAAGGGACTTTTCGACCACTTTGTATTGTTGCGTGCGTACGGTTCGGAATAAATTGAATACAAAAAGATTAATAAAATTTATTCTTATCAAAAGAAATATAACACTACGCTGGAATTTTCTACAGAGATATTCGTTCAATATCACAATATAATCAGTAGCTATACATTAAACTGCTAAAAAAACGTTAAAATAGAATACATTGCAAAGAGAAAGCTAATCCGATTTCACGCTGAACTAAAAAGAAAAAAAAAAGCAGCTGACTAAACAACTACTGAGATGAGATAGTCTCTCTCTTCCTTTTTATAGCTTTAAATCGCTGGCGAGAAACTCTAGTAATTTCTGCTTCTCGAGATTTCTGGTGGAAAGCAAAAGTATAGAATTGCACTTAAAGCTAACACAGTAGTTGCATTAATTCAGTCTCAATACAAATAAGGATATATACATTTATTCAATGTTAAATGCACTTGGTCTTATATTTTTTTTTATTTTTCTGCATAACTTTCTCTTAAGATTTATCACGCCCTGCATTGCACGGGAAATAAACCAATTTTAATTATAATTCTACTAAAAAAAATTAACTAAACACAAACTTCATAACCGTATATATACCAGTAGTTGCCCAGACGGTATAGTTATAAGGAAAGCCGACTGCGATACCAAAGGGTCCGGGTTCGGATCCCGGAGAAGGCATGAATGTAAATTGTCTGTCCCTTCAATAAGTGGTAACGGTTGCCGCCTATTTGGTGCCTGCATAATAAATTGAGCACCACGTCTGCCCTTAGTAGTGGCAAAATACTAAAAATGGCTAGTGCTAGCCTTTTATACATAGATATATACTAGTAAGCTTTACACCTGTGTATGCCATCTCACCAGAAAAATCTTTATTAATTTTATAATAAACTTTTCTGATAATGTATCATAGATAAATTTTCCTAACTTAATTCGTATACATTGTCACATTTTAAATTATATGTATTATATTGTTAGAATAAATATTACGACATATTATTTTTATTTCTAGGCTCAATCTGAAATGTCAGACCAGGAAGTGTTTGTTTACCCGGATCAGTTGGAGAGCTCCAGTTTAGCACTGAGATTCCGGCTCAAACCCGATGTTTTGCATAACGGAAAAGTAACTCTTAAGTGCGTAGCCACTATTAAGCATATACATGTAGTGACAGTAAAAGAAATCATAGCAGCAGGTAATTAAGCCATTTTTATGCAAGTTTTAATACAGAATCCCAAAGACCGGTGCTTTTTTCATTTGTAATATATAAGATACTAAAAAAAGGGGGCTGGTTGTAGTTTTTATTAACTTAAGTATTAATTTAGATATACATGTCGGTTACAGCCGAAAACATCGCGAAAGAAAACAACGCAAGGTGAAAACGTCGGGGTACAAAACATCGTGGGAGAAAATGAATGCAAAGAGAAAACATCGCAGTTCTAAAACATCGTGGTACAAAATATCGTGGTCGAAAATAAAGCGGCTCAAAATCTTTGCAGTTTAAAAACATCTTCGTCAAATACGTCGAGGTAAAAAATAAAGTACCTACAGATCACCGCATGACGATAATATCGCACACATGCGCGTTACTGGTTTAAATGTTGTAAATGTATTTTTGCGTAATGATTTTAGAGGGCAAGAAGGAAAGAGGGAAAGAGAAAATAAAAATGTTAGCGACAACTTAAGAATAAACAGAAGCAAAACAAGATATAATTTTCACTAAAACAGTAACAGATTACCAAACCTGAAAGAAAATAATTTGAAAATTAACTAAGTAATTTCTATAGAGGTAACCTGAAGTAGGTATTTATCTTCCTTTTTCTAAATATTTTTAGACTGTATTTTTCATGAAAACTTATCAGTAAAACTTTATAAAAAATTAATTTATTAATAACTTTTGTTAATTAACTATGTAAATTCAAAATTCTATTAGTGCTATGAAGTCGTGTTAATTTTCTACGTATTTACAGTTTTAAATGCTTAAGTTTCCTTTTTACTTTTTCATAAGAAGTTTATCAGTTCATTTAAAGGTAACAACTTTTAAAAGCTGAAAAACGCATATTTGTGAAGTTATCGTCATGCGATGATTTGCACGTACTTTATTTTTACCACGATATTTTCGACGAAGATGTTTTTAAACTGCTACGTTTTTGAATCGCTTTATTTTCGACCACGATATTTTGCACTACCATGTTTTAAAAAAAAGAACTGCTATATTTTCCCTTTTACTTCTTTTCTCCCTCGGTGTTTAGTACCGTCTCCGCGACGTTTTCGTCCGCGATGATTTCGTCGGACGCCATACATGTCAATATTTTAAAATCATGTTCATAATTTTATGAAAATAGCTTGAAATCTCGGAATGAAAAGGTTTGTATATATATATGTATGTAATGATAAAATTCCATAGTCAAAAATACACTTAAAATTCTAACTGTATGTTCTTTCCATTTTTAATGCCGACGGTCTCTTATTTGAAAGTACGCAGAATTAAATCCACAGCCCCGTAATCAAGTTGTTTTTCCCGCCTTTTCTACACGGACAGTTATAGAATGTTCTGGAGATATTTAACGAACTGGAATTACTGACGTCATTTCCTCGAAGCTTCGCCTTTACAGAGGCTATAAAAAGGCTCGCAAAAAAATATCGGTGTCTTTTTTTTAATGTAACGATGCAGTAAACTTCATATAAAAGTTATCAGTAGTTTTTTCTTATTTACTCCGGAGATCTGATTTTTGTAACTGCTATTTCTCCTGAAAAATAATAAATGGATCCTGTTTTTTAAACTTATCGTCTGATATTTTGAGCTTCGACTGCGTCTATGATTCTTCACCATTATTTATTCCTGACTATTTATTCCAGACAAAAGCTGGTACATCATATATATATGTCATAATAAGAGCAAAACAAGGAAAAGCCGGAGCAGTGTCGATGCGTGCTTAGATCCATATTAAAGAAGAATTTTGATTGCGTAGTATTTAAAGAGCTTGGCAGTCGAGGCAGTTTTAATTCCATTTTTATTTCCAATTGATATTTGTGGCCACAATCACTTGGCACTCTAGTCGTGCCTTTCCACAGAAGATTTACATTTTGGATATTGTTGGGATAGAAAGCAAGCCAGCGAAATTACAACTTAGCACAGTAGAGAGCAAAAGCTGAAGTGCGTAGTTATGAAGGATGGAAGGACGCGAAGAGAAAAGTTTTGGTTTACAATTCGGTGATTGGTCGTCAAGAGGCATCTGGTATTAACGGTTACGTAAGATCGCATGATTAATCTGAATGACGCAATGCAGAGAAGTTATTACGATTTTAGAATAGAGAGGAAGAATTAATGTTTATAGTTATATTATAATTCTGATTCATACATTTTTATCTTACATATTTCCCCCCTTCAAAAAGAAAAAGGCGTAGCGACAGAAGCCTTTCTAAACAGAAAGAGTTAAAGCACTAGCGAATAAAAAAGAAAAACATAAATCATAAAATTTTGATTCTATAAAAGTATAATTTATAAATATAAATTTTTTAATAAATTTTTAATTTTTAGAGTCCTATTGAATTTTTCAGCATTTCAGTTCAAAAGTCTTTTTGTTTTAGAGTTCACATAATCATAATTCTTCAGGAAAAGTTCTTGTTATCGCAGAATATCACAAAATAAACTTTTACATAATCATTACTTATAATTAAATGTAATGCACATAAATATTTATGATACTAATTTCTATACTGATAAATTATAATTTAACATTAGATTTTAAGAATTTATGGTTTCACCGTTATCATCTTTCATTTACAATTCCTTTATTTTACCATACTGGAAGACCTCGCAATACTTCTAAACAAACATATCCATCAATAGGGCTGTCCTCTTTAGCTAACCAGTGTGTTCTATGCACTGGTGGCCCAGGGTGCCTAGACAGTTACTTGAAAAGGCCTCCGTTCCTTGCATAAGGTAACTGGCCTTTGAGAACTGCACTAATACATTCCATAACAAAAAATATAATAATAATAATAATAATATAAAAAAATTACACACACTCATAAAATGAGAGCCTCCAACATTATCTTACTTGAAGAGGGTGAGGGAACAACTGTACAGAGGTAATTACAGGCCTCTGTTGAAGGAACCAGTACACCCTCATCATACACTACTTAACATACAATCACCCATAAATTTAACATGCATTTACCATAATTTCATATTACGTATCTGTAATAATTTCACTTATTTTTTACACCAACTTCATTTTTAGAATAATTATAAAATTCGTATTCAAAATTCTCAACAAAAATTCAAAAAGATAAATCTTATCTTAATATCCTTCCCTATGAATAATTTAAATAGCTTAAAATTAATTACTTAATTTGCTCACACATAATTATAAAAAATTAGAAAAATTAATGAACAAGAATTTCAGATTTTCTCAAAACAAATTGCAGAAATTTTAACCAAAGTTGAAATGAAAACTATAGAATCCGCAGCACATTAAATAATTTAGTTCCTGAGCTAGATTCACACGAATGTAATAATTTTTCAGCTGTTGAAAAAGGCGGAAGTGCAAATAATTTTCTGTCGCACATACTTGCAAACACTAACTCGGACCGACCTTGAACCCGCTGTAATGCTGAATTCCTAAACGGTAATTCACTGATGATTTCCTTTTCATTAGGCATTCGAACTTCTCAATTTATCGAGAGACCACTCTCAATCTGTAAACACTACGCGTGATTATTTTTTGAAGCACTTGCAAAATACTACAGCAGAAGAATGATCTGTTACTTTTTAGACACTGAAAACAGAAACTTGATGATTCACTTCTTTCAGATTATCTTGGATTTATTACAAAACGATGATTTGATGAGCTGAATTAAATCTTCCATTGAGGCTTCAGGCTGCAGAAAACCATCCTGCCGGCTGTTTCAGAAAAATAATTGACGACCTTAAAATTAACATTCTAAATTTGGTAATCTGCCCCTAAATTCGTCTCTTCCCACAGGTTCCAGACTTTTCTATTTCATGTAACGTTTTAATGCAGATGCCTCTCGTCCAATCAAATTAATTCTAAACCAAAACTGTGAACTGAAACTTCAGCCTTCTTCCTATGAAAGTACTATTACCTTCCCTTTTTTACCGCATAGCTTTCCTGCTGGCAAGACGCTCTTAAACGATGCTGCTGCTTAGCTGCTTAAGATGACGTCGTACTTCAAAATGGGAGTTATTCTATTCAAATATAATTAAGAAATATCTTGTCTGAAAATGGATGATTTGATATGCATGGGAAAAATAAAGATTGTGATTTTTCAAGATATGTTGTGCTAATTTGCATCATCATGCTTTCCACTCTGCCACCTTCAAACCACAGTTTCATTACATATATATATATATATATATATATATATATTAGGATTCTGTTAGAATAAAAGTATCATTAAATAAAATATACACTATTAGGCATAACTACTGTTTTATCATATACTGTCAAAGCTCATCAAAGGGAGATGAATTAGTTTTTTAGGCAGGATCATCTTTAAATTCACAATACGTTTATTTATTAAAAAAGAGTAAAGAGACAGAATTAAAACTCAGTGACGTAACAGCCCTAACTGGCCAATGCCTGCAGTGCCCCGAAATCTGCTTTCTTGCCCGTGGGCCCCGGGGTGCGTAAGCATATGCCCTGAACAAGTGGTTAGTTTGTCGCAGAACCCCCAGTGTTTAGTCCCCAAGCAAACTTGGTACTCATTTTATCGACCCAAAGGATGGAAATCAAAGGGATGAAAGTCTGAGTCGACCTTGGTCCAGCCCGGGGATCGAACCCCGGACCTATGGCGTTGCTGCGCTATCCACTGTGCCACCGGGACTCTTAAAGAGAGAGAGACCTTATTTTAAATAAGAATCATGCAGTTTTAATTGACCTAAGATTACACTAGTTAAATGTTTTTTTTTTTCCTCATCATTCCTTCGACAGCAAAAGTTTCCCAAATTATACTACACATATGTAATAATTCTGAATGCCTCTTTTTTTTTCTGATTTAAAGTCTATTTCTCTTTTTTTTGGGGGGGGGGAGGGGGTTGTACAAATTAGTTCAGAACGTCTTTGCAAACTGTAAAGGTAGGACGTTAATGTAAAAGCAAAACTTTTTTTTTAGCCCAACGAAGCGTTAGCTCAGGAGGGCTATTAGTCTCGAAACTGCATTTTGCGTGAAATCACTTAAAGCATTGAATCACTTTTTAAATTCTTGCCACTAAATATTACCACCCTCTATTAAATTTAAAGAAATTAAATAATGAAGAATCAGCATTAATATATGTATATTTCTCGCTATGTGAATAATCAATGGTACCTAGAACGGCACCATTAAGTTTTGAATAACGTAATCCTCCATCCGAATATGTGCATCTGAAAGCCCAAATTTGGAATTTGTTTTATTTTCATATTTTATAAAACTTTAACGAATATTTAATTAAAACTCTTCGATTTTAAAATGAGCAGTGGCAACATTGTATGGAATAAAGCATTTTAAGGGAACATGCGACATCTCGACAGGCGAAATGCAACTATTTCGAGACAAAAGTTATTAGAGTATAACTTTCAAAAATAATCGTATACTCTAGATTCTTTTTTCATTTAAAGTAAACAGATTTTAGATAATATTAAGCACATAAAATGTAAATTAAATAGCCTAATGTTTTTAAAAACCAGTTGTTTTATTTCTCTTACCTTTGACGAATCTTTTGTGACAGTGTGCTATTTCGGTACACTTTTCTTAAAAAATACTGCACCAAACATCTTCAAATGTTGCATGATGGTTAAAAACATATCATTTAAGAATATCAAGCAGTATTTTACATTTTACTGAAAAATAAAAGATATTCAAAATAAACTGGTAAAATGTTTTGAAAATCACGCGAATGTGGGCATCTGGAAGCCTAAATTTGGAATCTGATTTGTTATCTATTTCATATTTTGTAAAACTTTAACGACTTTTTGATTAAAACCTCAACAATTTCAAAGTGAGCAATAGCTACACTGTACGGAAGGAAAAAAGAAAACATTTTTATTTCCAGCGTGCAAAACTGTGTCCAGGAAATTCTAATAAAATATCCAGATATGCTCTTTTTTAATTATTTTCCGATATTGCTGTTGAATTGAATTTTGTTTTCCATGTGTGAAGAACACGATACTTAATAAATAAAGGAAATATTCAAAATGTTTTAAAAACGCTTCTTTGGGCGTTATGTAAAATCCGAAAGCTTTCACATTTTTCTTTTAATATGATTTCATCAGCAGGTGTTTTACTGTGCAAATGCTAATGCATAATAAAATGCATTTTAATAAAATCAAGAATAGGAGTAGCTAACTGAAATCTCTAACTCTATCTCTAACTAACTAAATAACTAACTTATCTAGAACTTAACAGAATTTTTTACAGTGTGAATATTGTTATCAAGTAGAGGAGAAAATCTGGAAACTAAATATTTGGCCAAAGGATATGAAGCAGTACCTATGTTGGAAACAATTGGTCGAAAAGGAATACCGGTTTTGTGGACTTTTGGAAGAGCATAAAGTCTAGCGCAATTAGTAATAGGCGGAATAAGTGATTTCTTCAACTGAGTTGGCAGAATGTGGGAAGATTTAATAGCACTTTTTACTTTCATGAGGTCCGAAGTTGAAGGTTCTTTAGGGATCGAGCAGTATGGGCCTTCATTTATCAATTTAGAGACTCCAGTAATTCTGTTGAAGTCATTGATAAACTTAAAAATATTTCCCCACTTCGTTCCATTATGGTTTCATTTGATGTCAAATCATTGTTTACTAATGTTCCGGTCGAAGGAGCACTAAATTGTCTTGAAACTAGGCTTCGGGAATTTCACTTCACACATACTGAAATTAATGAGTTGGTTTCGCTTACTAAAGTTTCTCTAAGTCAAACCCACTTTGTTTTCCAAAATGCATATTTTCGTCAAGTTGAAGGATTGGCTATGGGTAATCCTCTCAGTCCGGTACTTGCTGACATTTATATGCACTATTTTGAGATGAAATTATTTGATAAATTATCTTTTCGTCTTTGGATTCGGTATGTTGACGACACTTTCGCACTTTTTGACGGTTATAAAGAGGATTTATCCGAGATTCTATCTATTATGAATTCAATTGATCCAGCCATCCAATTCACTCTTGAAATTGAATCCAACAATTCCCTCCCCTTCCTCGATATTCTTATAATCCGCAATGAAACCGATTTTAGCACCACTGTGTACCGTAAACCCTTTGCAGTTTGTTTACCACCCCATGCCAAGTCATGCCACCCTGTTAAGCAAAAAATGGCTTCTTTTTACTATTATGTTTTCTGCGCGCTAAAAGTTTGTTCCTCTGAATCTTTGCTTACCAATGAACTTAATTATTTGAGAGCAGTTGCGATTGACCGTGGATTTTCTCCCGTGATTATTGATAAAGCCGTCAAAAAATTTTCAGATTCCCATCAAAGAAGACATTCCACTGTTAGAAATAATATCAATGACCTTGTCGTGCTTCCATTTTATCCTTCTGTTAGCTATAAAATTGCACGGATTCTCCAGAAATTCAATTTTCAAGTCGGTTTCTCCCCTATTAATAAAATTCACCCTTCGATTCTAAAAGATTGCGTTTCTGTCTTGAATTCTTGGGGCATTTATAGTATATCATGTCAGTGTGGTTTAAGATATATTGGCCAAACAAAAAGAGCGTTGAAGTTTCGTATCAAGGAACATGAATCTTATGTCAAAAAAGGGGAAATTAACAAGTCTTCAATAGCGTATCATAGCTGGACTTTTAACCATAATTTTGATTTTGGGTCTGCAAAAATCATCCAAAAGGCTTCTTCCATAGGCGAATTGGATTTTCTTGAGGCTTTTCACATTCACAAAGATTTAGAAAGTTTAGTTAATGATTTGAAGTCCAATCCAGTCCTTCCTAATGGCTTTAAAATTCTACTGTCTTAATTCAATTATTTTTGCCGATAGATGGCGTTACCTCCTCGCACTTGGTACTACCAGAGGGTATAAAAATCCGTTCAGTGGTTGCTTTCCATTATTTGAAGTTCAGATTTTGAGCGTAATGTGCATTTGCCCCTCGCTCCCTATTTTAACTTCGCTAATATTTCTTTATGCTTGATCAGACAGCCTGGCTCAGTAAAAGTAGGCGGCCAGTGCAACTCTGATTAAAAATCTAGTTATAACCACATGCAGTGCTGATAAGCACCACGTGTTTCTGTGATTCCTATTTTCTTCTTTCTATGTATTTCTTTCTCCTGATGAGGAGGGACCTTTAGCTGCCCTCGAAATCGATTGAGTGTTTCATTATACCTACGCTAAATATAAGGTTGTTTTTTACGGTTTTGATTGTCACATTAGCGTGTTTCTCTTCTAGTCTAGTCTTCATTGGTTAGATGGAAGCAACAGCTTTATAACGATCTCAATCAAAACCTCTGAGAGTACTTTTTTTCACTAACACTCATTTCAGTAAAAAAGGAAAATTTCTTCAAAATTTAATTTCCTTTCAGAAATAATACGATTTCGTTTTCGAAAGCTAAGGTATGCAAATCTATTGAAATTAATTCGAAATCCGAATGCTCTTCGAAATACGAATAAAAGAACAGAAAATAAAGGAATCAATCATTATCAAGAGAAAAGAGGTAAAAATGTCAAAGACATGCCAACATTTAGTATAGATGAAGACTTGCGGTTTTTGAGTTGTTCTAAATGATAACAGTTTTGGTGCCAAGCTTAGGGGTATTCCTCATCATCAAACATTTATGTTTCTGCCCTTATTCATTACACAAAATGTCGTCGCACAAGATGCCCCGTTCATTGCGCAAGATTTAAAGAAATAAAGAAAGAATAGAAAGGAATTTTTGACACCACTGGTATGAAACGAGTTAAGTCAATTGAAAACGGAATGACAAGGCATTTTGGAATGATTATAAAGGTTTTATACTGTAATGTAGTGAAGGCAATTCCAGAATGATAAAAAAATTCAATTCTGAGGATGAAAACGTGCTGAAAAAATTTTCTTCCTTTATTGAGTCCTCAGAAGACTGATAAATTTATGAAAACGTAAATGTCCATAAATTCATTACTTATTCTTGCTTACGAAATTAAATGCAAATAAATGCTGAAAATATAAAAGCAATTTACCTTAAATGAGGATCTAATGAATGAGGATCTAATGAATAAGCCAAAGAAAGAATTATTGTTTTTTCCTGTCAACTGTTAAAATGCTTATAAATAACTCTGATAAATTATCGTACAAAAACTAATCTTTCAATTCACTTGTGAATTAAACATGAGTAACTGGAAATAAAATTTCTAAATAAAATTGCGAACACAAATTGAAACAAACATTATCATTGACTTTGAAAAGCGATTATAAAAACAGTAATGCTAATGAAGCTGTCAATGAAGTAAAATGGGAACCAATGAAGCGAAACCTTAGAGAGAAATTAGATTATTTTGCAACGGAAATCCAAATAAACATAACAAATTTTGATGAATCTAATATTTAAAATGAAGAATGGAAAAGCAAGTGCCTGAGCAGAGATTCATGTAAAAGACTTCTCACTAAAAGAATTAATTCAAAAATACTGAAATTTGTTGCAGTTCTTAACACAAGAGAATCAGTTTTAGAAATCTAGATTTTAAAATGTTTGATAGGCATTCATCTAATTAAAGAAGGTAAATAAGAGGAAAACAATACGCATATTTAAAAAAATTGGTAGTTTTATTTTTGTCGAATTGGTAATTTAAACGATTATAATTTCTTCGTCGTTTGTCGTAGATTCTATGCATTACGTAAAGATGCGTCTCATTGCCTACAGAATTGATAGCCATAAACGTTAAGCTATCGTTAAAAAAGTGGTTTTTAAATTGTTCTTAAAATTGCTGTTAAAACGTTCTCACTTCGAGAACCCTGTACATGTTACACATTCATAATCTTCGCATTGTACAATCGATCACTGTATTCATGAACTGAATCTCCATGTCTAAATGCCTGCAAGTGGTAGAAGTGAGTCAGCAACTGCAAACAGATATTGGATAATCCAATTGCGTGTGATTTTGGTACATATTTATCGTCGATGGCAAAAAGCTGATCTATTTGCAATACATCAATATACTAATAAACAAAGGACAACTAGTATAGGAAGAAAAATAGTGATTAACAATTGACAGTTTGAGATTAAAATGTCTCACTGCATTTGGTGGTCTCTTGTTCGTTGTGAGCTTTCAACTGGTGATGAGCTATGGATATCAACGTTTCCATTTAAAAATATGGAGGTTTGGAAAATTAGTCATGCTATTTCTGGGTCTTTAAACTAGCGGCTTATAATTTTTCATGAATAATGACCAACACTAATATGACAGAAATCAAGAGAACTGTTTGTTTTGATTGAATAAGATCAACGTTATCTCTGTTTGTTCGCACGCAGTACTTGTTTATGACTCACACAACAGAAACAACAGGCTGTGGTGCAGCGGCCGAATCCGCTACCCAGAGCCGCTGTTGTTATCCAAGATTGAAATAAACTTTTAACTCGAGTTCTAATGATAATATGAATTTTAATAAAATAACCAAAAATAAGATGTGCGGTTCAAGACGGTATAAAACGTGGATACATTCAGCCCCGTAATTTCAGAAATTTGTTAAACAGGAATGTGCGCTATCAATAACGTACACTAGGGATCATAGTTCTAGCGGGCCAAAATGCCCCAGGAAAAAGGTCCTAGCTCATCTCAGAAAAGGCTCCTCGCTGCCAAAACGTTTTCTCACTCACGATTTCCTTACTTTCACTGATCCCCGGGGAGGGGAATCATCCACTCGTATATAACAGAGATGGATACATTCCGACCCCAGTGGAAGATTTCTTTTATCCCTGGAGCCGTTGGAGTGATCTTCGAGGGCGAAACTCGAATAATTAACAGAGGAACCTCGTTTCAAGAGCATTTCTCCTCTGTCGTGAAAGAAGCGCCATTGCATTCGGAATTCGGTCTACCTGGACGACCTAAGAAAGAAAATCTATGCGACCTTGCCACAAGGCACTCCAAGTGTGATTTCACATGATTATAATTATATTCTTCTATTTATTGTGAAACACATAATACGACTTAATGATATTTTTTTCATGAAGTACACAGAAAATTGCACATAAATTTCTTTACGTAAAATAACGAATATATCATGAAACAATTCAACCAATAGTAAAAGCTAAAATGCCTAGTAATTCATAATCTGTCTGTCATAAGGAAGACAACCTTTAGCGGAACAACTAAGAAATTACCTAACATATGAAGTAAAAAATGTACTAAAAAATATAACATTTTAAATAATTTAAATGATATTATAGTGAAAGCAGTAATATAACAGAAAACAGACTTCACTGATGGTTTGAAGGCAAGCATATTGGTACAATTATTTTTCGTATTCATGTAACGGGAGGTATCTGATTCAACAGAAAATTAAAAAAAAAAAAAGAAATACCGCTGTAATATAAAAATTTAGAAACTCGATTCTTTGTCAAGAATGCTAGCAAAGGGACTACCAAACCTTGATTTATTTCTCCATTTTTGTACGTTAAATTTTTATTTCAAATTAAAAATTATAAGAATATCCTTTCTCCAACTCAGTAATAATGCAACTTCATTTATAGATTTGCATGTTTTCAATCATTTATTTTCTTTCTCAGTGTTATGTGATTATTATTTCGTACTCATAACAAAACTTAATTTATCATTTAAATATTTACTCAAACACTGCTTAAAAGTCACATATTTATCTTTAAATCCATTTTATTTTAGAGAGCAGAGTTTGTAAAGAACTACTTCAATTATTGCTCTGTCAGTGAAAAAAGGAGTTTTTTCAAGTATAATTTGCGGTGCACTTCCTTTGATTTATAAGCTATAGATAAATCATTAAACTTAAAATATATTTGAAGAAATATAAAAAAAAATGCTATACCGATTTCGTCAGCTAGAATTTTTTTTTTTTTTTTTTTTTTGTATCAACTCCGCTTTGATCAATCAGCGTTTGTTCAGATTCCAGAACACTGTTTTTATGATAGCCTGTTGAAGCCTGAGGCACAAAGGTTTCCAAACTGCTTTAATTTCAATTAGATTTATACGCTTTGCTTCAGGCTTTTACAAATAGTTTTCTGAAATTCCATGTATGTAACGATTTGTATATTTGTATGTTTATCGCCTGTATTTCATAAGCCAATATTTATTTTTATTTCTAATTCACAAGTTAGATAAATATTTGAAGACGAGTGAGAGTTTATTTCAATTGGTAACGCAAACATAAACAAGTAAATGCATGAAGATTTAAAGTGACAAAATGCCCCTCCCTCCCCCTCCCCAAAGAGATTTTTCTGCTTTGAGATGTATTGGCGCCTGGTTTGGGAGACTGCTAAGCATATTAATTTAGTAAATATAGAAGCGAAATAAATCAAAGATTTAAAACAGTAACGAATATGTTGCAGTCAGTTCATTGAGATCAGATTGCAGTGTTGCTGAGTTAAACAATTGAAGAACTAAATTTTTTTTCGGTATTGCAGTGTATGCACCTTACAGGTTTCTCAAAACTGTACAGTACATTGACATATCAGCAAGCCGTTCTGTGCTTCTTCTTAATACAAACTAAAATATTGTTAAATAAAAACAAATCTAAAAGGTTTCATATTTTAAATTACTTCCAAAGAGGCGTTTTTTAACGTTTTGTGTGTACCTTTATTTATTTATTATGCTCTTTGCGCTTAAACCATAAAATTCAGTTCAATGTCGCAAAATAATTTTTAAATGAGCATATCTGTAGAATTTCCCATACACACTTCCGCGCGCTGGAGATAAAAAAGGTTTTTTCCCCCCTTAGAGTGTTGCCATGCCTCACTTTGAAATCTTTGAGTTTGTTAATCAAAAATTCATTAAAGGTTTACAAAATATGAAATGGATAATAAAAACAAATTTCAAATTTGAAATTTGGTCTTCCACATGCCCATATTCGTAGGAGGATGACGTCGTTCAAAATTCGTTGGCTCTAGGTACCGTTGTTTTACCATAATGCGAGAAATATACATACATTTATGCAGAATTTTCATTATTTAATTTCTTCAAATATAATGCAGGTTTGGCGGCAACAGTTTGAAAAGTGAAAGGGACATTTATAGTGATTAAACGCAAAATCGCAAAACGAAAACAAGAGTTCTTCAGGGACAAAACCCCTTTGGACTAATAAATATGTTGCAGTCAGTTCATTGAGATAAGATTCCAATGTTGCTGAGTTAAACAATTGAAGAAGTAGAATTTTTTGTTCGGTACTGCTGTGTATGCACCTTAAAGGCTTCTCTAAACTGTACAGTATATTGACTTATCAGCAAGCTGTTCTGCGCTTGTTCTGAATACGAACTAAAATATCGTTAAAAAATTTATATGTAATAACATAAATTTATATATGTATTTTATATGTAAATAATTTGAGTGAAAATATATGTGAAACTATCATTTTTATTGCATAATGTAACACAAAAATCTAAAGAGGCAAAGCTTTGCCGAAAAAGCAAGAACACAAGAGCAAATCTGTTTAACATTTGACTAAATAAATGGATATCTCTCTACATCAGCGAGATATCGCTAAGCAGGAGGCCATTTTGGCGGTTAATTTTTGTAACGAAATTTCTCGACCATTTCGCGATTGTTCAGTTCCTGTATAACCGTAGTTGGTATTGCTGTTTGAAACAATGTAATTAATCTAGAAATGTAACTGGAACCGTATCTGCCCCTTAGATGTATCTTTAATCGTATATACTTTCCATTATTTTCCAGAAAAGGAATTTACTAGAGATTTCTCGGCGGCCGGATGAAAACTATATACGCCAAAGACCATGAATTGCGTTATGTTTAACGTAGTTAGTTTTAAATTCTTAGTTTGAAGTGCATTCTGATTGTGTTCTGTAATACTGAGAAAAGCTGTACGAGAATTTTTGTGGAATGTTCCAGAACTGTAAAGCGTGTCTTCTGTTAAATTAAATTTTATTAAGATGTCATAGGGTTCTCTGTGCCTTCAGTTTATTATGAACCCGTATTTTTTATCGGAATGACTAGTGAAGAAACTGACTAAAACTTTACATTTCTGTCATTGCCTGCTGGAGAACGTTCAGTAAGGTTCAGTAAGTTTTATTTATGCATTATGTCAAAAGGTGTCTCGCAGAAAAGCTCAAACTGTAAGTAGTTTCTAAAATCTTAAAATTTACATCTTCTGTATTAGTGTTATAGAGTCTCGTCCATTTTGGCAACATAAAATACCAGAACTATATGTAAGCGACTTATCACTATGTCTTGGAAATTACCGCAGAGACTGCGAAAGGAGTAAACCTTTTATTTATTTACTCAAATTTTAACAGAAAGCACTTCTTGTGCTTATCGAACCAACCAGTAGTTATGATGTAAATCAAAATGTAAGAGAATTTAAAACATGGCTTTTAGCAGGTGGAACACGTTCTAATTCTAATTTTTAAAAACCTTCCCTTAAATACTACCTCTTTCCTACCTCATATGAATAAGCGCGAACTAGAAATTAGCAGTCTGGCAGGAAACTAGAAAGCTAATTAGCATAAAATAAATGGTTAATGAAACTAAATGTATACTCTGTAGTGTAAAATAGTGTATGTTTAGTGTAATTATAGCTACTAAAGGTATTGATACCATTAACGCTAAACTCATTAATGATAACTGCTAAACCCCAGAATAAAATATCCTGAATAAAAATAATACTGATCTTTTCTATAATTTGTGGAACTAATTTCGTTTAAAATTGCTTTAATAACTTAACTGATGTAAATGCAATTAACAGAGAATTAAGATGCTGGAGCTCTAGAGTGCTGTGATAGATGCCGCTTGTCTTGCTGTTAGAGGTGTGCAAAAATTCCTGTTAAATGTCTACTTAGATGATTTTTCTCCTATGCTCATAAGGTAGATAAAAATCTTAAAATGTCTGAATTGATGATTTATAACTAAAGGTCTACGTTCTGATTGCCGTCAAAAAAAGTTTTGTTTGGGGTGATTTAAATTATTTAGAAGTAAATTTATTGCATTCAAATCTCTTACGTTATTTAATAATTACACATTAATTAAATGCGAAAGATAAATTACTGAATGTTTTTGCTGAATGGCAGCTATCTGAGAAATGGTTGCATATGTGTTGGTTGGGAAGGCAAATTAAAATCTTCACATTCGCGTATTGGCAAAGCGTGCAAATATATGCAGACTGTGTATGCATGAAAACATGACGCAACATAATAGTCCAATTGTTTTCGATTGATAGTTTTCGTCGAGAACATTTTCTTTCTTCGAAAAAGACGAAATCAGTTGCTATAAAAATGTCATAAGAATGGACTAGGAATTATTTCTTTATTTCATTTTTTTTTTTCTGAATACAGCGTTTGCAAAATTAGTTTAAAAGATAATGCCAAACTTTAATATTCTTTATAGGTTTAAATTATGTAATCATATACCATATAATCACATATGCTTTCTTTTATCTTTTCTTTTATCTTTTTTTTTTTATCTTTTTAGGTACTAAAGTCGATGTATCTCACACGTGGCTGATATGGACTGCATTTGTTTCGATTCTGATGCTCACAGCGCCCTTGCCATATACCTAACAATTCATTTGTTGCCAATTATAAATGGAAGAGATGATTCAGTTCGGAAGCATTTTATACAAAATATCTTTAATCACATATATTATAAATTCATAAAGGAGTTGTTTACAGCACTATGAGAAAGAAAGTGCATGAATATGTATTTATTTCATTGTTGTTTAGCTTCTATATTACACAACACCATCCAGAATCTTAGTATATATAAATAGTGTTTTCTATTCATGAAATTCCTGAAAATTTTGCTTCTGCTGCAGTTAGGTATGAATATGGCAAAAGTGAGCAGCAACAATAAATGTATCAGCGATGGAGATTATTGTTCAGGAAATGCTTTTTTTTTGTCCCTGTTACTGTATGTACGCTCACATTGATATGGCTATTGAGAATTGTTCGAGGAGATGCAAGTTATTTTTATAGCTCGACTGATGATTAAAAGAGCTGATTGGAGCTTATGGAATGCGTGTGATGAAAATTTGGAATAGAGAATGATGTTCCCCGACACGAATTCTATCTTTCTGTGTACACCCAGAGTATGTGAGATTTTTATAATCAAATTTCCCGTTCCAAATGAAAAAAAAAATATTTTTAAACTTTTCAAAACTGTGTTATGTAAATCCATTATTATTAATTCTATAAATGTCATTCAAGTTTTAAATAAAGATATTTCCTATTTTGTTTGCATTCGTTTCTTTTTCTGCACGATTAATGAAACTGTCAAGAAATGTAATTGCAATTCTCTGCACGAGAAACGACTGATATTTCAGATACATTGATTATCAGTACTTTCTATTTACAAAAGGAAACTTTTAAGAAGATACTCTTTCCTACACTTATTTTTGCATTACTGTGTAATTATATATAATAAATTTCTGAAAATTAGGATATATCAAGCAATACATTTTTAGATTAAATAGAATGAGAGGTATTAATGATTTGATCTTATAGTATATTTGGCAATGTAAAAGTAAGAAAGGAAAGTGGCAAAAGGGCAGACAAATTAGAACATGATCCTTTTCCTCGTAAGATATTTCATGCATATAAATGATATCATCCTTGCAAGTACAGTTGGTATTTAGAATACGAAACTTAACAAGACTTATAGAATGAAGTTTTATAAAAAAATATCCTACATTAGGAAAGATCATACAAATAATCTTTGAATCCAATCGAACAGAATATTTTCGAAATAATGCTATCCAACCTATGGCTCGCTGGCACCTAGTAACCCGAAATTCTATCATTATGCCCCGGTCAACTACACTTACGATACCGTCATGAGATAAAATATTTACTCTAATCTGAATATAAAAAAACAACCATTAAAATGATATAATTACACATCTCGTACAGAGGCATTATATTTGTGTTTACTTACCCGCATGTTACTTAAACATAAATTCAATCAATGAAGTCTTCTCTAAAAGCTCAACAAAACAGTCCTTTTACCCACACAAATGAAGCAAAAAATCACCCAAAAGTATCCTGTAAAATACGTTACATTTTTGTATCACATAAAAAGACATATTCAAACAGGGCAATTGTGAATGAAACTATGCTGATAATATCAGAGTTTTTATTTCACGAATTTAAAAACAAAAATTAAGTAATCTCAGCTATAAAAGCGCCCCTATCACAATGCATTTTGGAACAACAAGTGGACGATATGAGGAATGAAATCTTTATACAGAATGAGATCCGCTTTGGAAAAGTGTGCTTATGTTTCCTTGTAATTGGATAAATCCACTAATATTTCTGACTCACCACAATTTCTGATTTTCGCAACAATAGTGCTTCCTGACTTCTCCGTTATAAAGCATTGTTAATTATGCTGACTTTGTCAAAACGCACTCGAGGGCAAGATATATGTAACGCAGTTAAAAACTGTATTACTGAGAAGAACGTACCAGTAAAAAAAAATTCGTCATGATCCACAACCGATGGTGCGCTAAGGATCGGGAGTAAACCTGGATCGTAGCTGTCCAAAGACAACTACGATCAAAATTCGGATAACCTGAAATGACTTTGCTGACTGGGGATTTTTAATCAATATCACTGAAAAATTCAATGACTTAAATACCACGCTATAAGGGAAAGAAAAATGCAGATAAAAAATTACGAGCTCAAATATCTGTTTTATTGGCTAAACTCAATTCTGTGGAAGAATAGCTTAGTAGTGAGATTATCAACATTTGTTTAATTCGCATTCGTTTTAGACTGGAATTTATTGCGGAATATTACCCATCTAAGCATATTGAAAACATTCTGTTATTTAACTCAGAATTTAAAAGAAGATTCCAAGATATGTTTTCTATGGGGCCCATTTCTTGTTCATAAAAACTCCTTTCTTAGAATTAGACATAACACAAGTAATTTCGTCAATGAAAAAAATTCGTTTCATTAGCAAACTGAAGGTTCATTTTCAGATAATTACCCTTCGTACAGATAAAACATTCAAAAGCACAAAAAATAAAAGTGATAAGGTTTAAAACAGATGCAAATGTTAAGCACAAAATCACACTTATATGTGCACTAATAGTGGAAGATATTTTGGGTCAACATATCTTTAAAAGCAGACTTCTTCACAACTTAAAATAATGCAAAGCAAGTGCAGAAATATGTTGACTTCAGAGCATGTGAAAAACGACATGGTGCTCTCATGCTGTTTATCAGAATATGCATCAAATTTTAATAAACTATCGGAGGCTATTACTCGTATTAATCAAATATCTCATGAGTAGCAAGTTTAGGACTTTATGCAATACTCGCGTAATGAGATACTTGACAAGTTAATTTAATAGTTACATTTTCTATTCGTAATTAGTTTATTAGCATGTTCTTTTCTTTATTTTCTGATTTGAAGTAAAATTAGTTTGAATCTGCAATACATTTTCGGATATTCTTCAGTATTTTGTAGGTTCTTATTAGTTTCCTTTATTATTTGGAAATAAAAAAATCGTCCCATATATTCATGAAATTTTACAAACATATTTTTTTTTTGTTTTTACAAACATAAAACATCAAATGCCTGCAAAGCACTGCATAAATTTAAAAGTAGCCCTTGAGGAAAAATCGGTTAGATACTACTGACCTGGAGAATCAAAAAAAAACTTCTTCCCATTTTTTTCATTGAATAAGTTCAGAAAAGCAGACATTTATTAGCTTGAATTAATTACAGCTCCAAAATCAAATTTATAATTGATTTAATTTAATACAAATCCTTCTTTCCACCACCTTCTTCTTAAATCCGCTAAAAACTAACAAAGTCAAAAAGACGCCTGAATTAATGCAGACCTAACCTACTACAGAAAGAGTTCTCCCAATTACACAGGCCTGCACGAGAATTGACTTAGTGTTCGGTGATAACACCCACTTCTTTTCGAAAATCAGGTATTATCGGGACCAAAGCGCAAAATACTTTACCAAACACAAAGTGGGTCATTGTTATTGCCTAGTTTCACCTGTCTTTAAACTTCCTGCTCGGTTTCTACATAAGCGTAAACCTCTGGTCTGAATTATTATTTAATAGCACACTTTTTAAAATGTGTAACTCATGTTTAAATGTCAGTAGAACTTAAGAAAAAAAAAGTTTAAGCTTATAACAAAAATGTTAAACAAAACGTTTAAACATTAAACAGAGGTAGTAGAGCTTATAGTTAAACAACATGGAAAATTCCGAATAACCCCTAACAACCATCAAGCTAAGTTAACATCAGAAAGGCAGTATCTAACTATCTTCACTCTCCCAGAAATAAATCAACCTTATTTAGAAACATTTATTTTAAGCTTCATCCAGCTTATAGATATAGTTATTAATTTGTTTGAATAGCTGCGAAACATGGGTTACTCAGAATCCATCATATCATTAATCTTCCAAATAATGAAGCATAGTAAACTAGTAATCGATCACTAGTAGTAAATATTAGGTACCAATGCTACCTTTTCATAAAAAATTGCATGTATATCTCGGAATTAACTGCATTTGTTGAATCGTAGTTTTCATTGCCAGAAAGAAGTATACTTCTACGTGAGCAGCATTTGCAGCTTGGACTATTTCTAAGTGATATTCTATTACAATTCACATTCTCAAAAGGAACACTCCTGCGTTCCTGTATTCCCAGTTTTTGCATTTTCAAATTTCTGCGATCTCAGATTCTTACTCGCAGTGTCATTAATGTTATACTCAAATAATTTGTCCCCGTGGACACCTCTTTAGTATTATTAGCCAAGTTTACTAAAACATTGTGTTCTCAGTACTTATTATATTTATCTTCATGTTTAAATGTTGCTTATGCTAATATGTTGTTATTATTACATCAAAGCAGATGTTTTCAATTTAATTTGTAAATTTCAAATTCTATTGAAACTATACTGTATACTAGATGACTCGGCAAACGTTGTTTTGCCATATTTTAGGGAACATTTTGGTAGAAAAAAATAACTAACTTATTGCGTGTGAGGATGTACTTTATGACTGAAACAGGCTGTAAAAGATCACGGAATATAAAAATAACAAAACACCAAACATTTATTTTTTAATTTATTGTAATTTATTCTTTAAAATTATATATATAACTAATTATGACAATATCACTGAAACTAGTGTCAACCCCCTTAATGCAAAAAAGTGTACAATATTTTGTGTTAGCCCATCTTTAGCTAACAGAAACAAGCTGGATGGTTTGCTCACTCGCCGTGTGAAAAACATGTCATGCTCAAATCTAAGCCACAAACAGACATCGTTTGGCCTTGAGACATACTGATAGTCATTGCAAATATCAATCTAATTGGAAATTGAAGACGTTTAAATTGAATTGTCACATCTGCGGGTAAAATAGGGATTCGTGGTAGTAATATATTTTCACATCGGAAATTGCGATTTAAAGCTTTTTCATTAATTTTTAATGAAAATGATAACATTTTTCATTAAATTTTAATGACTAATCGCGTGCCGTTGCACAACGGTGGTGGGTTGAAATTACGAAGTAACATAACCGGAGACCCAACCTTCAGTTGTAAATTATGCGTGGCATATCTGGCAAATCCAATGAGTTCAAAAACTCTGTTGGATAATTCACAGCTGCGCTGACATCGCAAACTGTATCAATAGATTAGTATGACACCAAGTCCCCTGGTAATAACTGTTGTATCTTGAGATTCAAATCGTTGACGTCCATATTTTTTGCTGCTAAAATTGCTCTTCCTGCCAACCACTCATGCTTAATTTATTGTGTCGGGAAATATCTGGTCATTGAGAGCATCTTGCGAATTAATGATTGGGCAGAAATTGGTCGGTAATTTTATGTATCCAGTTTTATCTATAGTAACTTTTCCATCACCGATATCTAACAGTTGTTTTGAGAACGTTTCAGCGGATGGATCTTGAAGCATTTGAACGCGCATATTTAATTTCAGTTGTACCTTTTCAACATTATGTCACAGTGGCGATGATTTTAAGCAAGTGTTGAACGTGGAATTGCGGGAAGTGTTTGTCTGAAATCACATGAAAGGAGTAACAGAGTGGCGCCAATTAGTTTGTCGTTTTTTATGTCTTTCAATGTCCTGTTCTACGCCTCAAACGAATGTTTGTGTGCCATAGCGATTTCATCCCAAATGATAATTTTATACTGTTTCAACACTATGGCCATGGATGATTGTTTTTTTATGTTTCACACTGCGTCTGGATTATTTTGAATATTTAGTGGCAGCTTAAATACTGAATTAACTGTTCTGCCTCCATCCAATAATGCTGCGGCAGTGCCAGATGATGCAGCGCCAATGCGATGCCATTATTTGATCTTATTTCGGCGAGAATTAGCGAAATAAGGAATGTTTTGCCAGTTCAACCTGGTGCATCCAAAACCAAAAAAAGAACCCATCTTGTCCTGCCGAAACTGAGAACATAATGCGGTCGTAAATGGTTCTTTGTTTCTCATTCATTAGTGGGTCATTGAAAGTCGCTGCCATTTTTATAGCATTGTACTGCAGTTCACGATTCATTTCAGTGTTCATTAAAACATATGCACTTCGATTTGACGGATGCATACCGAAATGACTGAGTGGTAAGTTGGCAATGAAAATGCAAAGATCCTCAATAGCAATCAATGCTTCATTTTACACAGCGTCGTTGAATGTTATCGTTAGATCGTTGCACCGTGTACGATGTTGATGCAATATATCATCAGGCATTGAATCTTTGCGATTATCCCACAATGTTTCTGCTCGGGCTGGGAAACATGTAGTCAACACTATAGCGAATAGTAAACGAATTTGTATTGCTGTACAGTTCAAGGCTGCTTCAGCAAGCATATATTCCCACTGGTGGATTGACTGTAAATACTCGCACCAAGGTGTTTGATTTGAATGAGCTAGGACATGCATCAATCGGTGTGCCTTGCTTGCGGGGCATCCATTTTTTTGTTTGAGCCCATGTGGAATGTCGTGGTACTTCTGAATAGAGTGATGTTCATACAAAGGCACCAAAAGCATCCGCACGTTTACACAACTCAAAAAATTCGGTGACTGTAGTTTTTGTTGGATTTATAGCAATATCAATATCTGTCTCGTTCGTGAAAAATATGCGCTGACCGTTTTCAAGATGGACGGCTAAATGAATAACTGTTGGATCCTGTTCATGAATTGAGAAACCAAAGGTACGTCAAACAGCTTCATTGGAGCTGATGTACCATCCAATTCGGTAGAGAGTTATTTCATCGTTGTTACTCACTGGAGGAGCATTCACATTGGTATTTTCAACTGGAAATACAGCCATATCACTGCCTTTATTCACATACTTGCAAATGTATTTGATGCTCTTCACTGAACTGCAGAACTCGACATTAATATGAGCATTGAATGTTTTGCTCTGCGGAGGCGAATATGGCACCGCCCAACGATTGTCAATGTCAATGTCTGTGCTGTTGTTATTTTTAATAAATGATTTTCCGCCATTATCCAGATTTCTTCGACTATATATTGGATATCCTTCGACGTTTATGATCATATCGTTATTGAATTTTTTAGGAAAACGTTTGGTACATTTTCCATCTGCCATGCAAAGCGATAAACAATTTAGATTACCGCATGGCCCATGAGTCATGCTTGCTGTAGCAATATCAAACAGAAATTGATCGGTAGACGGATCTGGAAGTTTCGCAGAAATTATATTATCGGTTTCCTCAGGACTGATTTTGTCGATTAACCAAACCAAAATGTGTGCATGAGGTAATTCTCACTTTTGCCATTCAACCGAATACATCCAGCAACACGTGGGACCGAATAAATGTAATTTTGTAATGAAACGTATTAAAGACTTTAATTTTTGTCTGAACACATGTGCTGTAATGTCATGAAGATGTATTGAATTTTGGCCAGGCAATAGCAAAGATATAATCTTCGGCCATTTTGGATTACATGTGAACGTGATAAATAAACACTGTCGTCCATATTCGTGCACGAAAGTCAGAGCATCCTGTATATATTCGTGCACATGACGTGGACTGCCTATGTACGATGATGGTAGAATGGCAAAGTTACCAATTTCGACGGCGTCGACGTTGTTGACAAAGGCGTCTCGCAAATGAATGTGTTCTTTCGCACGCAACTTTTGTTGATTATATCCCAAGTGTCGTTCGCTCTCTGTCTTCTAGTACATGTCAACCATGAATTGTTGACAAAGCTCATGACAACGTAGAATGACGTTGTCTGACCACGTCTAATCGTCAACCGATATGCATAATAATACTTCGAGCTAACGTTCTTGTTTGTTTCGGCTCCTGTAATAATATATTCATAAATATTAATCCAAATTAATCAAGTTTAAAAAATAAGTTTTTTGTTAAATGAGTAATGATCAAGTTCATAATGAATGAAGTACTTGTTACGGGATCTCGTTGTTTAATATTTATGCAATATCCGTCTTTTCCCTTCCAGAACATTAGCGGATATTGCAGAGCGTCATATGAACGGTGCGTATCAGCAATGAACTAACGATCTACGATTCACGATTTCTCGCGTAGTTCTACGATCGCCAACCATGATTCCAGCAACGTCGTCAACAACAGGTGCGTTGAAATCTACGAATGTGCTTTCCAGCTGGTGTTTTATCAATATTGATGACAATAGCGTGATTATCACTTTGTAATTTGTGCATGTGTGATTTGAATATTGTCAACAATTCATTGTGCTCATTCAGTAGAGCGTCCAGCTCGGCGACGATGAGTCTGCCAAAAAGCGAATTGAGGTTATTGTAGCCACAACGTGCATTCGCGAGAATGGCAAGTGCGCTTTCGAATTCCTCACCGCCCATAAAGTAGATTTGTAAAAACATATGTGGTTTGTTTGGCATTGGAAGCAATGAGCCCACTTTGTGATACATTTGGCCTTTGATTTCGAATGTTGAATTGCATTGTTGACCATTTGCAGCATTATTTTTAACTATTTCTGTTTGCTCCGGGACCACCAGCGGCTGAGCGGTAAAGTCGCTGAACACTGATAGTTCGGTCCGACGTTCGAATCCCGCAAACGGGCTGGCTGCATGGGTGTTTTCGTGCTTTTCCCCATGTGTAACGTGTATACGAGCCAGTTTCCCTTAGAAAGTCCTCCACGAAGGCATCCCTTGGTCATTTGCTCTGCGTCTGTTAACTATGAAACTGCGTGCTTGTATTTGTTCTAATCTTGATTGTTCATTTCGTTCAGCTCGTGCATATTCTGATTCTGCTTGACGCAATTGCGCCATGCTCACACACATCAGTATTATATTGCTTGATTTGTTCTTCTGCTGTTTGGGCTCTTCTATTTCGCATGTCTGCAGCTCTACATGTTTGACGGCCCAAATTAGCCCCTTCGCGACTTGTTGGCATTGTTTACTGTACAAAACCAGCATAAATAGAACAAATTGAATTACTTAATGATGAAAAGCAGTATAGTAATAATGTATTTATTCTTTGATATACGTATACTATATTTAGTGTTATTTATATCGTGAATATCGTGTATATTTTCTTTTATTATTTTACCTACCTTTCACAATATTTCTCTTTTAAAATGATTCTCACAAAAATTTTGCACGCACTGACTATAATATTTTTATAGTGTCGTTTAATATTAAACAATTTAAAAATAATAAATAAAAACTAATAAATGTATAAGAATAAATTATACGTGTAACACAATAGCCGTTGTTGGCGGGAGCTCGTGACAAGTGTAGAGTACTTTTGAGGTTATATGAAATCAATTAACTAAACGTGAGAACTACACTCAAAATTAATAATTTTATCAATTATTAATAAAATATGAATAAATAATTACAGCCCTGCAAATTAATAATAAATTTCCTTGAGAATATAATTAATATGAGAGTTACACTGAGATAGTAAAATGATAATTGTAAACGTCACTACTACGATCGATGAACAAACCGTAATAATGGCCGAAAACTGTGTAGGGAGTGAGAGAAAGCTTATTGTGTGAGAGAGACAGGAGTCTGGCTTCGGTCTCATCCTTACTCCTTGCTGTTTATTGGGTGAGAAGTGGCACCGGTGGACGCCTGGCGGGGATAACTGATCAAGTGATAGTTGAAACTGATCAAGTGATAATTGATCAGTTATCGAAGAGGGTTAAAAATTATTAAATTACTAATATCGCTATTAAAAATAGGGGTTGGTGGTAGAAGGATGAAAATTTAGGTTGTATGTATTTTTTAATGCCACATCATAAAAAAATAAAACTTTTGTCCAAAAATAAAAACCACTTTTTAGGGTGGATCACCCTTATCACTTAGGGGTATGAAAAATAGATTACAACCGATTCTCAGGCCTACCGAATATACATATAAAATTTCAGAAAAATCGGTCAAGTCGTTTCGGACGAGTATTGTTACAAATATTGCGACACGAGAATTTTATATATTAGATGTCTTAAATCATTAGTTTTAATAAATACTGGACGCGGGGAGGGGTACGGTAGGATTGCACGATGAATGATATATGGTAAACTATAAATCCTTTGGAAGGCTTTAGTTACTCATCTCCTCAACTTTTCTTTGTAAACTTTATAAAGATTGCAAATTTTTTAGGGTTAGTTAGTATGGGAAGCCATTGTCTCCCATACTTTGATCTGTACCTGCAGTCAACCTCCTGATTCAGGCACGCAAATCTAAGGACATCAAATCCGCTACGCGCAGTTTTTTTGGAAAACAAAACAGTTTGAGTTCTCATCCGCTACGTAAACCACTTATTTGTCATTCTGTTTTCATTATTCCTTTCCTAAATATCCTATCATCATACGTCTTTTGTTCTCAGTGATGATGAAATTTCAGAATTTTGATGTTTATGGGCTACTTAGAGTTATTAAAGCTCCTAAATAACACTTTTAAGACATTCTTGAAACAATTTTCTTATTTTTACTATCAAGTTAAAAATATCAATTTGATTGATAGAGCAGTGTTATTTGTATTTAAAAAAAAATGCGTCTTACTGAAAATAAAATGGCTTATACAAAAAAGAAAACTTATACTCTGTATATTCTTTAAACGGGTTACTGCCAGAGCTTATTTAACCAATTATGGCAACATTTTCACAGCTTTTGATTGCATAAACGTAAAACATTTTGGATGTTTTAGCGGTGAAAAAGTTTCAATAAACACAGCTTTTGTTAATAAAGTAAGAAAAACCGTTTTCATTAAAACATATAACATGAAGTTGTTCATATTTTCTCTAAGGATAAAAGAAACCTTGTTAAAAGCGCAATATTGATGAACATTATCTAATACAATGAAAGCTGCTTGATTCTTTTAGTTAATTACAACTTATATTTTATTTACACTTTTCTTGAAAACAAGTATATAGATAATTATAAAACAACCAAATTGTAATTAAGAACTATAAACTAACAAATTTATTGAAAAAGGAGAGAGTACTATAAACTGAAAGTACTGGAAAGAAAGTACTATAAAATGACATAGCAAAACCCTTTTGGGTGCAAGTATACTGATAATTAATTAAAACAAATGATTGTGCAATGATTTAAAAAATTTTATTTAAAATATTATTTATTAATTGCAGTAATGATGCAAATGTTCTGTCAACTGAATGTTTTAGAATTTTAATGCATTTTAAAATTATATCACTTAGATTTAATCTCAAAATCAAATAAAATTAAAATTCAAAACTAACTTTATTGCTCTAACTAACTTTATTAACTTTATTTATACCTTATGGGAAGTTGAAGGATAAACCTCTGGAAAAGTGACTGTGACTAAGTGAAAAATAAAGGCTTTATATATCGTGAGAATGCCACATTTGTTACGTTGCGTGAATGATATATGGCAAGGCTGCGCAAAGTAACGGCCAAGGAGCTTCGATTTTAACTTCAATATGCACATTCAAAATTATTTATATCACAGAAAAGCAAACTACGTGTATTTTTCTTATTTTTCAAAATTCTGCAAGCAAATAAATTTACTCAGAGATGAGCTTTTATTGACAATCGGGAGACATTTGATAATATGAATGGAACAAAGTACCCATGCCTTCATCGCCTCTAATATCACATAAGTGGAGTATTAACATCTAAGGCCAGGAAAATAAGTATCAGCCTGAGTGGATTTTCTTGTTAATACTCACACTTGATATGACAAAATCGACGCTCATGGGAAACATTTTCTACAGGGTACTGCGGTATCCATTAACCTGTAAGTCTCTGTTTCTTGGCTTTTTGGGATATTAATGATGACAATGAGGCTGAATCACAGCTCCGTCTAACGGATAAATCAATGAGGTAGAAAGCACAAGCGTTCTAAATTCATAATTTCTCGAACGTTTAAAAAGATTACTTCAGTAAATTTCAAAAATTACTATCTAACATTCACATATTAGCAAAAAATAAAATAAATTTAATATATACAATTTACATAAATTAAACGTAAAATATATCTCCCTGCAAGCATTTATTGGTAAATGGCAAGCTAAACTGTTAAGCTTAGGTTACACAGCGTTATTTGTTCCGCAATGACAACTAATTGTATTTTTTCTTATGCCCTTTCATGTAAGTCAATGCCAGAAATGAAAGCTTCATTTCAATTTTAACATATATGTTTTTTATTACACAAGTACTGATAGATAATACAGCAAAGTTACGCACTATGAGCATCTTCGAGGTATTTTCTTTTCTTAGAGGTGAGGGGAGTATTAATGTAATAACGATGTAAAAAGAATGCCCTAAATATAGCACTGAAGTTTGAAAATTTCAGTCTTGTATTTCGTTTAGTTTTAAAGAAATTATAGTCAAATTTCAAGGGAGTGTCTGTCAATACGGAAACTAGCAATATTATTCGATACAATATCTGCAAAATTATTCCACCAAATATACTTAGCTCACAAAATTTTAAAGTTATATTCTACCATAATATTCTTTGAAGAAACCAGGAGAATTTTCTAATAATAAATTTGAAACCGAAGGAGAAAGATATACAGTATATTATCTTGAGAGGCATAGGTAATTTATATAAAACTAATGAAGGTGCATTTTGTGAAATTTTCAAGATAATACATTATTGAGGATATATCTACAGTAGAAACGAATTGAGGTGGAGAAATAAATGAAATATAGGCGTTTATGTAATGAAATTCATAAAGATTCCGAATATTACTGTGAATTACACATTATATTCCTATTACGAAGCCTCCAGAAATTCCATATTACTATTTTAAATTTAGTCAGTTTATGGCCTGAGTTAATATTTATGTCAAGCAAAGCAAGAACTACGAATAATTGCAATGAATTTGATACAGCGCGAATTTGATACAGCGCTGATTGTAATGGCCCGAAGAGGTGGAACGAGTACCTCTAAAACTAGTAGGTTGTTCACGATTTGCCGTTGTTTGTATTTATGCAATGTGGATAAATGACGGTGATACCAGCAGTGGACGCAAATGTGTTGGACGTCCAATAGTCATCAAAGAAGAAGAACGTCGGATACTGTTCCATTTGGTACAGCAAAATCGGCGGCAGACAGTGGCACAGCCCACATGCAAGTGTTTCAGAATACACAGTTCAGCTGAGACTGTTGTATATGAATGTATATGTATTATTTTGTAGGCATGTGCATTATTATTAGTATTTGTTGATGTATCTAAGAAGTATGACAACGTTCGCTCAAGAGCATCACCAATGCATTAAAACAGCTTACATTCATGCAGCTAACGTATTCGTGTAACATCTTCCAGGTCTCTCTTCGTTCACGAGGCTTCACAGAGAAGCAAATGCATTCCCGAGGCGAGCCACCTGGGACTCGCGAGCTGCCTGTTGTGCTTAGGATATATACCTGCTTACTTTTGTTAGACATCAGGTGTCCCCGTCCCCCGTCACCTGTATATGAGCCAGAGTTTCGGACGTCCCACCCGTGCGCCTCTATTGACCAAGCGTCGTTGTCAACTACACATGCAGTGCGCCAGGGAACATCGAAACTCGACCGTGGATAAGTGGAAGAGAGTTGCCTGATTGGATGAATTGATTTCTCTTTTATCACATCAATGCCCATGTCAGGGTACGGCATCTTCCAGGAAAACAGTTGCTTCTCTCTGTACACCAGATTACTCAAAGACTGGTGGTAGTGGTGTTATGATTTGGGGGACGTTCTCATGGGCGGCTCTGGGACCGTTAGTTGCAGTGGAACAGACCGTGAAAGCTCCGGACCATCGAAATATAACTGACGATCAGTTGCACCCTTACATTTCGTCTGTCTTCCCAACTGAAAATGGATTCTTCCAGAAGAACATCTCCCGATGTCACAAGGCTTGATGTGTTGGGATGATTCGAGGAACTTGAGGATGAATCCTAATTAATGTTCTGGCCACCTAAATTGCCGGATCGTAACACGATAAGGATGACAGGGAGCAGAAGCGCAGAGCTCAACTCAGCTCTCGACTTCGCATGACCCCTGCCTAGACATTTGGTACAATTTGTATTCAGTCAAGTACCAAAAACGTTTGGCATCCATTACAAGGGGAGTTGCAGCTGTTTTGCAGGCCAAAAGTTGTGCAATGCCTTATTGAGTAGGTGGTCATAATGTCTTGTCTCTTCAATGTCGTAAATGGAAAATGAAGGTCATTTCTAGAGAAAAGCAGAGATTCCTACTAGCTGTTGTTGATATGTCTCAAGCTGACAAATGGAAAACAGAAAAATGATTTGCGCATCATCAATAAGAATCATCCGTATTCCTTTTTTAAACAATTACCGTTATTAAAGTGATTCTTTCTTGCGAAGGAAGGCCATCAATTTATAGAAAAAAATTATAACATTTTATTTATCTAACCAAATCAGTTCTTTGAAAAGTGCTACTTTTGAAAAGGTGCAACTCTCAGTCAACTTGCATCAAACATAGATCTTTCCAGATCTAAACATAGATCTTTCCAGATCTTTAAAACTCTATCCTAGGAAGCTAAACTATCGAATTCCATGCTAAATGGAAAACACTTCAATAATATTTTGCAGCATTTGTATGTAAAACAAATCTAATCTGTAAAACGGCTCAAGGAGTTTTTAAATCTAATTACCTTTCCAATACACATATCTTCGCTTTCTTGAGTTTCCTGAGATATATATTTTCTTTTGCCAGAAAAATGTATAAATATAATTGTATATTATATTTTGCAATTCAAATCTGGTTGAGGAATATTCACTATTGAGCATATATATTGCATTTCCAGACTTTCAGACCGAATTTTTCCATGTTTCCTTTCTGGAATACTACACTAGAAGACTGAATAATATTCAGTTACGAAAATGCTGCGAAGATATTCGGAAATAAATCTAAAATCAAAATATTTAGTTTTTTAAATTATTTTATATGCTCCCGTTTTTACAATGAAATTTAAGGAAAATATGTGTTTGGCCCCGGACGCATATTTCTTCTGCAGTGATATTTGAGCCATAGTTTATTTCAATGCACAAAATCCTATATTTCTTTTTATAACAAAAGTACTGATTTCCTTTATTTCTTTTCAATCTAGATTTTAATTCCACTACTTAAACCAGGCTGCGGATAGAATGAATTTTTATACTTTAAAGATAAAATTTTAAAAGGTGAATAACAAAGATGCTATAAAAGCGTGTATTTTCATTTACATTTCAGCTTTTTTGTTTGATATTTTGTATTTTTAAATGAATACATATATGTATTTACATACACAAAGAAGTAACTACACATAATTAAAAAATCTGATGTGTACACCACATGACTTCCTTGTACGGAATATTAAATTATATGCATTTGTTTCTTGTATTTCTTTTAAAAATATTGGATTTAATTAAATCTACTTCGCCGACAGCGCATAAACCACAATAGAATAAAGGCATTCTTTAAAATTCACTCTATTTGTTTAACATAGCGACACTCTGGCACTAGGTTCACTTAACAGTATTATATTTCATTCATATTATAACTCAGAATGCACAAAATGTATATCATTTAAAGAATTATCTAATCATTGCCGCATGTTCTTTTCAAATACTATAATAAAGCTAGAACGATGTAAAAAAAGAAGTTAAGCAAACAAAACAAAAAAGAAAACAGTTTTTCACAGACGATTGAGTATTTATCATTCAATTAATTCAGTTTTCACTTCGCGACAAGACAAAAATACATAAAAGCTCAAAATATCTGTATTAAAAATTACTAATTATTCAAAATTAAATTACTAATTATTAAAAATTAAGTAAATTTTAAACACATATTTCCTCAAAAAAATTCCAGAAAGGATTAAGCATGATTTAATTCGCAATAATAAATGAAGGCGTTATTTTTGTTGTTGCGAAGCTTAGTCTCTCTAGATTGGCAACAGATCTACAATTCTGCTGTTTCAAATGTAAACAAATATGTCCGCCATGTTATTTAAAACTTAACCGCACTTAAACAGCTTTTAAATTGTTGATAATTGTACAAATATTGCTTCCAAAATTACGAAAGGCATAAGACCCGGAAGATAAGAACAACATAATTCAATCATTTTTTAAGCAAAAAATGTACAATTTACAAACATATAAGAGTAAAGAAACTGAGATCACTGTGCCGAGTAACAAAGGAGATATAGATATAAATATGGTATTTATATACGTTTGTTGCGGCCGATTGCAACCAAAATACGAGGTGCACATCTACATATTATAGCAGTCCTATATACAAATTTTCAACGTTCGGAGGCTACTCGGTTTTGAGTTATGCGAGATACGTACGTACGCACGCACGTACGTACATACGTTCGTACAGACGCCACGAAAAATTCTCTTCAGAATTAATTTTAAAGCAGTTTTATCATTTTTTTGGAGGAAAAGAGTCTTTTATTCTGTACTTACATACAGATATCACGTAAAAACATCGTTAAATTGCATTCGATAACGGTCAAAATGGATATTTTCGTTGAAATATACTGCCTGAAACTTTTTGCGATTACAATACTTCCTTTTTACTTCGTACAAGGAAGTAAAAAAACTGTTTAGGCGTATTTCAAATTTTATTTATTAATTTATTTTTTACCATGGTGTTTCGTAAGACGACTTTCCGTCGTTTTATGATTATTGTTTTCTCTTCTGCCCTGGTGTATCCAAGCTCAGTAAAAGGCGGATATTTTGTTATTGTTTTTTACTTCCTTGTACGAAGTAATAAGGAAGTATTGTAATCGCGAAAAGTTTCAGGCAGCATATTTCAACGATAATATCCATTTTGACCGCTATCGAATGCAATTTAACGATGTTTTTGCGTGATATCTGTACGTAAGGACAGAATAAAAGACTCTTTTCCTTCAAAAAAATGATAAAACTGCTTTAAAATTAATTCTGAAGAGAATTTTTCGTGGCGTCTGTACGAACGTATGTACGTACGTGCGTGCGTACGTACGTATCTCGCATAACTCAAAAACGAGTAGCCTCAGAACGTTTAAATTTTATATATAGGACTGCTATAACATGTAGATGTGCACCTCGTATTTTGGTTGCAATCGGCCGCACCAAACGTATATAAATATATTTATATAAATATATTAATAAATATATTTATATAAATATATTTATATATATATATCCACTATATTATATGTGGCAATGATTAGATAATTCTTTAAATGATATACATTTTGTGCATTCTGAGTTATAATATGAACGAAATATAATACTGTTAAGTAAACCTAGCGCCAGAGTGTCGCTATGGTAAACAAAGTGAATTTTAAAGAATGCATTTATTCTATTGTGGTTTATGTGCTGTCGGCGAAGTAGGTTTAATTCAATCTAATAAATTTAAATAAAATGCAAGAAAAAATGCGTATAAATTAATATTCCGTGTAAGGAAGTCATGTTGTGTACACATCAGATTTTTTTTCATTTACAGACATATACATGTTTCGAGAGCATTTGGGCTATCGCCACTTTTAGCTTAAAATATTTAATAACAGCATATCTTCATAATTTCCGATGGACAGTCTCGAGCGATCGAGATAAAAATGCTTTATTTCCTACAATGTTGCCACTGCTCGTTTCGAAACTGTTGAGATTTTAATCAAAAATGCGATAATTTTTTTAAAATATGAAACAGAGAATAAAACAAATTCGAAATTTCCAATTCGGCCTTCCTGGGGCCCGTTTTGGGGTGGAGGATTATGCTATTCAAAATTTGATGAGTCTAGGTAACGTTGTTCTTTCACATTTCGGGAAACTTACATACATTCATGTAGATTCTTTATTATTTATTTTTTATTAAATTTAATAAAGGGCGATAATAGTTGGTGGCCAAAAATTTGAAATGGCATACATTGCATTTAACCTATTCAACGTAAAATGTTGTTTCGAAACTAATAGCCTTTCTGTGCTAATTTATTCCTTATCGTTACACTTAGGATCCTGAAAGGTTTTAAATAAAGACAATATTTTAACAAATGCTGACTGCTCCATACTGTGCGTTAGTGACGTTCTTCCTTTCATTCTTTTCAAGTATCAAATTTCAATCGTATATTCCAAAAACATGAAATTATCATTTATAGTTTACTTATTTTACATCAGAGAAATGAAACAAGCAGACGTTCTTCGACGCATACTTTACACCAGAGGCATTTAATAAACATTTCTAAGTAAGATCTTCATTATATTACTGCCCGCACGATTGAAGTTAACGTTTTGGGGGAATTAATTTGGGTTTGGGGAGTTATTAAATTCGTGATATGACTTAAAACAAAAGTGTATCTCATTTTGTATTCCAAATCCAAATTCTTTATTATATTGCCAAATCCAACTCTCTTACAGAAAATTTATAAAGAGATCGTCTTTTAGCCTGTTGTAGAAAGCATTTAATAAATAACTAATACAATATTTTACAACAAAAATACTTTTGTGCTAAATGCAAACTGTTTTTTTATTATCATGCGAACAGGCAATTCACTAGTATCGCTTCAAATCACTTTGGCAGGAATTATGTCCATCAAAGTTCCTCAAAACAAAATCAAACATTACTCTCACTTTTATTTCAAAAATTCTGGAACACATGTTATTTTTGATTGGGGATTAATAATTGACAAATATTTATTTGGAAATGCAATTGCAGGTGCAAACACCTTTTCATCTATCACTCTTTCCCTGACACGTAAACAAAGCGTCATTTTTGTGCAGTCGAATTGTCAGTTGGGTGTACCATTTTATTCGAAGGATTACAGCTTGTGTTTTACCTTTAAGCTGCACATGTTCTGAAAGTATTTAAACTCTGCATGGCAATCTGTTCTGTAGACTCGTAAAGATGCACAAAATTTGCTTTATCCTGTTCTTTGCTGTTTTGGTGGTTGCAGCAGAAGGTAAGTTTATGCAACTTGTATAATGATGAATTTTTTTATATAGAATCCTGAAAGTTTTCAGCTTGTTATCCTGAAAAAGATCTGCAGGTTTCATTAGCCCAAAATGATTATTAGTCTTGAAACGAGATTTTTTCGTCGGATCACTATACATACGTCGGTTCACGTTTGCTTCGAATTTGTTGATATTAGGCAAATTGTAAGATTAGTTTTCTTTCAGACTAAGTCTGCCTGTTGTGGATTAACAAACTATGCTGCTTGAAAACAACAAATGCAGTTCTTAAAAATACTCGTTTCTTATCTTTGAGTTGGATTAATTAAAATAAAAATCCATTTTATTCGCGATCTATCGAATTAAAAATATTCATTATTTTCATAGAATGACGCCATATTTCTTTATTATTTATTTCATATTTTGGAAAAATGTAATGAGTTTTTGATATGATTAAATGAATTTAACATATTTATCGCTCAGTTTTAATTAGCAAACTCTCGGCTCTATGAAAGTAATGTATCGTGGCTGGAAATAAATACTTTTATCTTTTACGCGTCAGCATGTTGCCATTCAGTAAAGCCCAAGATACTTTCAAATTTACTCTGGAAGTTTATTCAGTAATAAAGTAAGCGATTTAAAAACAATAAACACTGTTCTTAATAATATATTTCTACTTTTGAATACGATTGAATTAAATAAGCGTGTATTAAAATCATGGGATGTTTAATTAGAAATATTCAATATAGTTATGAAACTACACTAGCTTAGACTTATGAAAATCATTATTAATCATTACATCCTTTTATTTTTAAAGATAAGTATTTTAAGCTCGTGGCCAGTTTTAAGGAAATAATATGGCGAAAGCAAAAATATGTACGAAAACGTTTAACAATGTATTGGGAATTCTCAAGATAAGCTGATTATAAATATTTTGTGATTTTGCTGTTGAATTGAGTTTTAGGTGCGTAAGTGCGGAGAACGTGATAATATAAGAACTTAATTTTTAATAAATAAAGTTAACTAAAAAAATGCAGGGTGTTTATAAAGTCTCAGACCCAGTTTTATGTTAAATAACTCATAAAATAATGAAGATAATATAACTTATATATTTTCCTTTTCAGGTTTGAATATCTTTACTTTTGTAAATATCGTTTGCGCGTGTGGTTAATTTCAGATAATTTCATTTTCCAGACTAAATATCTGTACTTTTCTAAATATCGTCTGCTTATTAGTTGCATTTTTCTCTCTTTTGTTTTTGGCAACTATTGCAATGTTATGGACTTTTTCCTTTGGGGATTTGTAAAGGACAACGTTTACAGGAGGAGCTTGTCGAGCATGGATAACCTGAAAGCCAGAATTACAACCGCAATAGTCTCTGTGGATGCCGACATGCTTGCCGGTACCTGGCGTGAATATCGACTTGATATTCTCCGTGCGACGAAGGGGGCACACGTGGAAGTTTATAGACAAAGTTCATGAAACTTTTTGAATATATATAGCCATTTATGTTATTAATTTTAATCTATTTTTATTATTTTATGAGTTATTAAACATCAAAATGGGTCCGGGACTTTATAAACACCCTGTATTGATAATTAAAAGACAAACGAAAGATTTTTGTAAGCCACTTTACTAAGAACACTGAACGTTGATATGATAAACTCAGAAAAGTCTGAAAAATTAAAAAAAAAAAATGTATATATGCCAACTCTTAACACTGCAAAGGGAGTTTACTTATTTATTAGATTTAGGAAAAAAATTCTTTAAACAATGTTTTTAAAGTTAATATTATCTCTTTTTTTAAAGGTAGAAAAAGGGGTTTCATCATTTTAGAGATAATATTTTACATTGTTAATATCACTATTTTTAGTGTGTGTGTTCTGAGTTTATGGTTCATATGCCAATACTTTTAAAAATCCTCTTTTAATTCACGTTCGATGTGAAAGTTTCACTTTAATAGATATTTCCAGTTTTAGATAAAGGCTGTAAATTTTTACATGAGTTACATTTCTGAAATTTATAATTATCTGATTCACGTGCAGCGTTATCTGATAAGTAATCCTAATTCTAATAAATCTTTACCACCACCTTTTCAAGAATTGGTTTTATAATTGCTTTTCTTTTACTTTTTTTTTTTTTTTTTTTTGCAATACAGGACGCTAGAAGCTTCGTTATCTGTAGTTTACCTAGAATAGTTTCGAAATTTTTCTGTTACTCTTGCTTAGGCACATGCATCTCTCTCGCCATTTTTCTTTCCACAGCTGAGGAAGAAATATTTGCATAAATATTTGCATTATCCTTCAAATTTCCTCGCATTGCGCTTATGTCTGTTGATCCTTATTTGCTGATTTAGCGTTATACTGTGTATTGAAAATACGTGATACTTTAATACCCTTTTATGATTTGGGGCATTTCTTTTTAAATTTTATCTATATTTATTATCTTTTAATTAAGTTTTTTTTTTCTTTTTCCTATTCTTTCTGACCAGCTGTTCTAGCTTCCGAAGGACTGGATGACAGCTTCATCATGATGGAAAAGTGTGATCCTGAAATGTGTGGCAGTGATTTGAAAAATTGCCATCGCTGCGTAAGTTAATTTAGTTTCGAAAATAAATCCAAAGATAATGTATAATTTCAGTGAGGGTATCGACTGTATATTTGTTTGTTATGCTGTTTGTTTGTTATGTCAAGAAAGATGCTGCAAGGAAAAATGTGCACGACTGAAAACCTGGTATAAAAGTTGGAAAAACTAATATAAGCGCAGTGAAATAGAATCTTCTTATCCGAAAACACCATTGAATAAACCCTATCTGTAGGGAAACTTTTCTTTGTGGAAGAGAAAGTCCGTCATTCCGTAATCGTACCTGTTTAGGAATTACCTTGAACAGAAGTTTTACTTACTGAACACATGAATCATGTTAGAAGGAAGGCAAATGACGTAATTTTTAAACTCAAAACATATTTTAAATGACGATTCTACATTGGGTTTAAAGATAAAAACACACATTTACACATCGGCAATTTGGCCGATAATGCTATACGCTTTACCAGCATGGGCAAATGGTACACTGAGAAAAATTGTTTAAAACAGCTATAAGGTAATTTCTCACTTCTTTCCACATGCCTTCGCGGTGTAATTCGAAGCATAAGGGGTGCATGTTCTAGAAGTCCAGGGTTCGAATCGCGGTGAGGAATTTTCATGTTTCCTGCTTAAAAAATACCTAATGACTCTACACATCGTTTTTCAAGCTTTTTTCAAGTAGGAACCACTTTCATAAATTAGAATGTTCTGCTTGGTATTAATCAATTGAATTAATAAAAGAAAAATTATATTTGTTTTTAATAATTCAAGGCTATTAGAATTTGGATTATCTTTATCTTATTAACTAAAAGTTAAATAACTGCTTCTGTTGACATTAATGATATGGATGAGTCTAACTCGAAGCACGTCTGACAAGTCTGGCGAGAGCATTGTACACGTTTCACGTGTTCTACATCGACACATCTAGTGACTCTACAAACTTTCTGCGCCTATGCTACTCTGCATTACATAGAAACTTCAGAGGACTATAAAACTAAAGACTGCCTCTGCAGTTCTCATCAGCATTTCTGTTAGATAGTCAAGAACAATAGTTAGTTAGATAGTCAATTTGCTATGCGGATAACATGGACTATGAAAGATCTTCGACGAGGACTTTGATTTGTGCCCATATCCTACTTACTCCTGAGAATTATTCACAGGAATTTATATAAAAACAAAGAAATGGAATCTTCGTTTTACTGGAAAGCATCGTAGAACCGATACATCTATTGGGAAATTTTCTCAGAACAGATACCACCTGTTGGGAAATTTTCTTGGAGGACTAATTTCCAGAGTGTGCAGTGTTAACCTGGACAGAAATTTCGCTTCGTCGACACACACGAATCGAGTCAGAGGAAAAGCCAATGATGTAATTTCTAAACTCAAACACATTTTAAATGCCGAGCTACCTTGCATTTAAAGAAAAGAAAAACCATTTATACTTAAAAAATGACAGATAATTTTAAATGCCCCAAACGCATGGGCAAATAATATATAGGCAGAAATATTTATGTTCTTTGAAACAGCGTTTCTTAATTTTTTTTTTTCAAGTAGGGGCTACATTTTAAATTGGAATGTCTACTGACCACCTTTCTGTTTCCTCTCAGGGATAAGCATCTTCATTGTTTTATATGTATATTTTTTTTATTTATTTAAGCATCGTAAAAGTTACTTCTGAAACTCTGTTCCATTATATAAATTTGTACCATTGTGAATTAGTAGTTATTTTATGTAAGTGAGATCTCTCGAAATTAAGTTTATGATTTGTGGGTTATTTTTCACAAGAACAGGTTTATACATTTTGGATTTGTATGCGTTGTCTTGTTCTCTGTTTAATTTATACCAGGTGGTATATTCAAACTCGCTTTCTGGCCACCTCTAGCTTACCTGAGCTGTTCTGCTTCCAATAGTTGATGAAGCACCTGTGGTATACATTCCTTCCACATCATACTGAAAGATTTTTTTTCGCTACCTTTCTTCTTAACTGCTCTTGAGATGAGAACTTTACCTTTTTTTCTTCTCATCCACATGATCTTCCTGATTACTAGAGTTAAAAAAATAGGAGTTTTACATAGCAGGTTTTTCCCAAATAAGGAAATCCATTAGTTACCCCAGAAAACGCTAATAGCAGTAATCAAAATCTGTATCAAGGAATCAGCATGCTTACATTAGAAATCATACTTCACCCAATTTGTAAAGGTATTAAACTTATATTTATTAAACTTCTATTCTTTCACTGCACAGGGTTATTAATTCTAGTAACCGACAGTGTTTATCGCTTGAAACGTTTAATTAATGTAATGCACAATGTATTGTTTTTAATATAACAAGTTTATAGCTACTTCAGAAGCAACGGTGAAGTAAAGCAGTGATTTTCATTACAATCATGCTAAGAACCATCTTTTACAATGAAAGGTGATTATTAATATCTTATGTTTTGGCAATGATACAAAATCTCTAACTATTTACTGACCTTAAGGCATAGGCTAACAATATATAGTAGCACAAAGTCGGGCATGGGATGTATGAATAGTAGCACAAAGTTCACTTAATTCAGTCAAAAAGAATGAGTTACGGATACTGAAGCAGAAATATAACTTACATGACTAACAACAGACGTTTCTTCTGTGATTAACGGGCTGCAATTCATCATGACAAGCTGGCGTTTAGCAACGCACTCGAACCACGGACTTCTGGACCCAGCGTGCAGAACCACTACACTACGAAGGCAGGCCAGGAAAGCGAGAGAAATACCTTATAAACTCAAATAACAAAATCGTACCTCTTTTCTTTTCTTCTTACTTAAAACCTTTTAAACAAGATTAAAAGAAAAATAAAACTTAAAAACTTTTATTAAAAATACGACCCATTTATTAAAATAAAACCTTGCGATCCATTAAAAATTAGCAATGAAGTTCTGCACGTTACTCTCTACATTTAAGGATCTACATAAAAACTTTTCATATTATTCATTCTAGTTAAATTCTACTGTTATTCCTTGAATACTGTTATAAATTAATATCTCGCACCGATAGGTGGCGCTCCGAGCGTCTTGTCTCTGTTGATATTTTATAACTTGATTTTAGGTTCATGGCAAATCGAAGGTGTTTATTCCAATAATAATAAAGACGTGTTAATTCCAATAATAATGAAGACTAATAATAATGCTTATAACCATTGTATAATATGTAAATGAAATTTTGTGTGTTAATAATGAAACGTAATAATCGCTTACCTTTGGATTTAATGCTCTTTGATTTGTAATGGAAATAGTTACTACAAATACTTTATTGAATCTTCAGGAATTATATGGAATTAACTCTCGATTTAGCGGAAACGGATTAACCGACCCAAATGTAGGAGAAAACGTGAAATTTTTTTATTGCAGAAAGCTTGAAGAATGATAATAATAAAGCAAAACTACTCACAGAAATTACGAAAACGAAAAGAAAATTGTTCTTTAATGCCATATAATATAGTTTCTTCGTTTGCAATGATGTTATTCTTTCGTTATTCGCATTGTAGTCTTTATTTTATAAGTATTAATTTAATTTTCTTAATCAAATTAATTTATTCCCTAGAGTTACCTGTTTGTAAATGCAAGTAAATTATTATTAGCGCATTTCTGACATTATTCATCTTTCCTAGATATCTTAAATGCTCTGGAATTAATCCTGATTTTTTATTTAACAGTGGACGTCGTTTTGACGTGGTAAATCGGAAGTTGAAGATTTCAGTAATTAGCAGATTTGAGTGTTTCTTATAATAATTAATTTGGCCACAGTATCTAGACTTCACGTTGAACATATAGAAAGAAATTTTTATAAATATTAAAAAAGGATGAGAGCGTTTTATATATATCCTAATACTTTATTATAAGCTACCACGGCTCAATTCATTACGAAAAAAAAAAACTTATAGATTGCTTTTTGATTAATCCATTCCATTTATTGAGTTTAAAAAATAATTTCCTTTGTTTAAGGATTGGATTAGATTGTTTAAATTATGGCAAATAAAAAAAATGGCTGTTTCTTGGGTGTCCGCCGATAACATCGCGGAAGAAAACGTTGCGGAGAAAACAACGCAAGGCGAAAACGTCGTGCAAACATCGTGGGAGAAAACATCGCAAAGAGAAAACATCGCAGTTTTAAAACATCGTGGTATAAAACATCGTCGTCGAAAATAAAGCGGTTCAAAAACTTCGCAGTTTAAAAACATCGTCGCCGAAAATATCGTGATAAAAAATAAAGTATCTACAAATCATCGCATGACGATAACATCGCAGACATGTTTTTTTCAGGTTTTAATAATTATAAATGGATATTCCCATAATGATTGGTGAGCAAAAGGTGTAAAGAAGGATAATTTTTACTTTCACATTTTTTTATTAACTAATAAATTTTTGCTGAAAAAGTAAGAAGGAAACTTAAGCATAGAAAATAAAATGCAACTTATAGATTATACTTTTCATGAAAAATTACCAGTAAAAACTTTATAAAAATGATTTATTAAGGGCCTTTGTTAGTTAACTATGTCGGTTTAAAATTCTATTAAGTGCTATAAGTTGCATTAATTTTCTATGCTTAAGTATCCTTTTTATTTTCTCAGCAAAAATGTATTAATTAATAAAAAATATGAAAGTAAAAATTATCCTTCTTTCCATCTTGCGCTCACGAATCATTATGGGAATATCCATTTACAGTTGTTAAAGCATGTCTGAAAAAAGCATGTCTGCGATGTTATCGTCATGCGATGATTTGTAGATATTTTATTTTTTACCACGATATTTTCGACGACGATGTTATTAAATTGCGAAGTTTTTGAACCGCTTTATTTTGGACGACGATGTTTTGTACCACGATGTTTTAGAACTGCGATGTTTTCTCTTTGCGATGTTTTCTCCCACGATGTTTTGTAGCACGATGTTCTCGCCTTGCGTTGTTTTCTCCGCGACGTTTTCGTCTGCGATGTTTTTGCCGCGATGTTTTCGGCTGTAACCGTTTGTTGAAGGGGACGGATGCCTTTGCAGATAGCCTTTTAATGTTTGGTGTATTTAATTATGGCAAATAACTCGAGGGCTGTCTGCCTAAGAGGAGGGATGACTTAGTGGAGGACTTTCCAGGACAAAGTGGCTCGCATCCACGTTTGCCATGGAGAAAGCCCTGAAAACGCCCAACAATTAGCGCGTTAGTTGGGATTCAAAGCCTGCTTGAGCTACTGGTGTTCAGCGACGTTACCGTTCTGCGGCTGTCGGGCGAAATTTAAAATAATTGATCGTGTTCGTGTTTAGCTTAGAGCAGGGATTCCCAACCGGTGGTACGCGTAACATTAGTCGTATGCAAGAGAAAAATAGGTGATACACAAAGAAACAAAGCATTTTTAACTATTAAGTTCCAAAATTTCGTGACGAAAAAGAACAATTGATAGAAATTTCCTGCGATCGAACGCGAACTGAAGATTTCAAAAATAACACTCTTGTTAACTTTTGGCTGAACAGAAAAAAAAAAAAATGAAATTAAAGCTATTAAATTGTTGTTGACTTTTTGCACTTGTGTTAAATTGTTATTGACTTTTGGCTGAACAGAAAAAAAAGAAAATTAAAGCCTATAAATAGTTACTGATTTTTTGCACAACCTATTTGTGGGAAAAAAAGGATTTTCTACCATTTTTTATTTGAAAAATAAATACAGAACACAATTAAATGTGGATCTTAATTTGCGGTTAAAGCTAAGTGAAATAAGGCCAGACATAAAGATATTGATCTCTTAAACAGATCCAAATTTCGCACTAAATTTTAGAATTTATGTACTATAGCTTAAATTGTGATAATTAAAAGGGTAACCAATTTTAATCTAACATTTTTAATGCGTACGTATTTAACACAAATAGCCAATAAGTTGTGCCGATGGTAAAATATATACAGTGGTACCTCGATATACGAGTGCCCTAATATACGAGTGTTTTGAGATACGAGCCGCCGAGCCAGCGATATTTTGCTTTGAGATGAGAGCAAGATTTGAGATACGAGGAATCGCACACTACACCGCTGCACACGACCGCAACATGCGCGCGCATGCTGGTCTCGCGTGCATCGTCTGACAATTTCTCCGACCGTAGACTAGACCTCAGTCTGTGTGCTTGTTTCCTTCGTTCGATGGTTCAAAGAAAAATTGGTTTTGAAGAGGAGCCAGAGATGGAGGAGGTTATCCCTACAAGTGATATAAAGGAGATCTTAGGAATGCGGGAGATGGTTGTAGAGTTCGTGGATAAAAATCGCCCCGAAAAAGTTGCAACAGGTCGTACATCGGAGTTGTTCAACAAAATTTGCCTAACTCATTTGCGCAATATCCTGAAAGGGAGGAAGAAACAAACCTCCTTGGACAGTTTTTGTAAACGATCTGCAGGTGAAACTTGAGCAAAACGTGAAGAAAAAAGCGAAGACCAGTGACGAAAATTAAGCGCTTCCGCAAGTACTTTTTCTTTTGATTATGTTTTTAGGGAATATGTATTTGCTATTCATAAATAAATGTTTCTTCTCGTAAATACATTTTTCTTATTCAAAATCACACAACTGAGGTTGTATTTTGGGAGCTGGAACGGATTAATGGAATTTCAATTAATTTCAATGGGGAAAATTGCTTTGAGGTACGAGCAATTTGACATACGAGCAAGGTTACGAAACGAATTAAACTCGTATGTCGAGGTACCACTGTATATATTGTAAAATTTGCATTGAGAATTTGAAAAATAATCATTGTAAAATTTTGTGGTGGTACTAAAGTTTTTCAGTTTTTGTTTAGATGGTACTCGTTAGTTAAAACTTTGGAACCGTTGGCTCAGAGAAAACTGGCATGCAGCGACCTTTTTCATCCAGATATGAGCTAAAAGCTCAGCGGTTTTATCGTTCGAATATTGGTGGCTCAACGTTTGATTATATAACTATGTTTCGTGATAGTAATTTTCTGTCGTTCGACAATCTACAAACTCAACTTTTCTTTTGCTCATATCTGGTTCCTCTGCAGCCTGGCTCCTCCACTGTCAGAAAATCAAACGTTGACTGAATTTTTATAATTTTTTAATATCTTAGAGAATTTTTGAACAATCTTATAATCATAACTTATAAAGCATGGATAATTGAAATGTTAACATACAGGGTGATCAGCGGATAAGCCCTGATTTCAAAATTAAATATCTCTACAACAAGGATCGATAGAATTATGCAGTAAACTGTATGTTTATAAGCAAAACTGTAAAAATGGTGTACAAATGTTTATAAAATTTAGTTACGAAAATCGTCAACAGATGGCGCTCTAATCGCAATGACCTATCAATAGCCTTTAAAATGTGCTTCGAAGTCGAAAGTGATCAGTACAACTCTTGGTTAGTAAAAAGAGGCTAGCGTAGAAAGTGAAATAATGTATTCCATTGAACAACGCGTATTTTGATTCTGGAATTTCACCGATTAGAACACAGTCCTACGGCAACACGTTGCAGTTTTCAAAACCGATTCAATGCTCCAGTTCGACCCTATGCGAAAACCATTCGCATGCTCTTCGCGAAATTCGAATGGACTTGCAGCGTGGCTGATGATCGAAAGGGAGATGTTGGGCCTAAACAAACTATAGTCACTCCTGAAAATTAAGCCGAAGTTTCTCGATTTGTTCAGCAAAATCCTAGGAAAAGCATCCGAAGGATTGCATCAGAAACAGGTTTGAAGTACACGAACACACAAAAAATATTTAAAAGTAGCCTACGGCTGTTTCCATACAAAATCCAAAGTCATCAGACCATACTATGAAAGCTGTGCAACAAAGGGTTGACTTTGCAAATCAGATTCTGACCATGATAGACAACGACAGATTTGTTGTGAGCTGCATCTGGTTCATAGATGAGGCACATTTTCATTTGAATGGAATCGTTAATAAACAAAACTGGAGATTTTGTGGTACCGAAAACCCTCATTTGTGTGAAGAAACAGCACTGCATTCTCCTAAAGTTATGGCATGGGCTGCGGTATGCGCCAGAGGCATCATCGGACACTTTTTTCGTACGAGAAACGATAACGACTGAACGCTACGTTACAATTTTCGAACAATTTGTCAGCACTCAACTAGCGTTGAAGGATCGACCAGGTATCGACTGGTTCCTGCAAGATGTTGGCTCGACCACATCGAAAAATTAAAGTTTTTTCACTTTCTTCAAGAATACTTTGGGAATAGAATAATTGCGTTAGATTATCCTCAACTTACTGACACAGAAATAGGTTGGCCTCCATATTCTCTCGATCTGAGTCCTTGTGACTTCTTTCTGTGGGGCGCATTGAAAGACGCTGTCTATCGAAACAGTCCTGCTACTCTAGAAGAGCTTGAATCGTTTATTGGTGTTGCATGTGATTCCATTTCCGTCGAGACATTGCAAGACGTGATGTCAAATTTCATTGTTCGTTTACGCCACCTCATTGTTTCGAACTGTGAACATTTTGAAAAAATTGTATTTTGATTGCAAAGGGTGCTTCACTTTATTTTTTTAATTAATTTTATTTTGACTCCTTTCAGAGAAAGAGTTTTCAGCGCAGAGCGCCATCTGTTAACGATTTTCGTAACTAAATTTTCTAAACTTTTGTACACCACTTTTACAGTTTTTCTAGTAAATGTACAGTTTACCTCATAATTCTATCGATTTTTGTTGTAGAGATATTTAATTTTGAAATCAAGGCTTATTCGCTGATAACTCTGCATTAATATTGAAGTGATAGAACTGGGGAATATATTTCTTTGCCATTTAAATAAAAAATTTGATTCTGTGAAAAAATATTTATCCCTCATACTAAGACTAATGCTTATTTAAGTAATTTATTAATAAAAGGGCACTTATTTAGTGGCATCACTGCAATGACGGAAAAGATAGATTATTTTATTTAACTCTTGCTAATTGTATTCTTTATTTCGTTTCAGTGTAACCGTAACTACCACATCAATTACCAGGCAGCCGGCAATAATGTAAGTGAAAGAAAATCTCAAAAAATAATATTTTTATTCTTAATAACGTTGTCATTGATTTCTCTCTATCGTATAAGCATAGTGATCAATCTTAATATTAAGAATGGTTTCACTTGTTATTAACTGACTCATTTAACTTTCCTAGAAATGTTGACATCTAATGGTTTATATTTACATAAACTCGCATACTTACTACTTGCATATTTAAATAAACAACGTGAGTTCCGTATCGCTGAAGGTTGTTATTCAGATACCAAGTAATGCTATCAGAACTGAAAGAGAATTCAGACAGATTTGAAAGAGTGAGTCTTATCTTTAAAACATGCTAAAGAAATGTAATTTAAGTTTCTTCATTAATTAAAAGCCTTTCCTTTAATTTAGAAAGTGCTGGACGTCATTAATTAAATACTCTAACAGCAAATGCTAAATGTTTAATGCTTTATTTTAAATTCTGTTTTAAAAACTATGTTTATTATTTTCATTTATTTACCGATTTCTCTTGAAGATTTTGGTGGAATATCCTTTTGCTTCAAAATTATTGAGGAAAAAATCTATACAAAACTTGGAACAAAGCTTTATTTTGGTATAACTTTTAACAAAATGTGGGAAGAAATTTTAAAACAGAATGCTCTGTTTTTGTCTCATGCAAGATAACTTTGCGCTTGTGCTATAAATAATAGCAACTGCTGTCCATTTGTGGGAATCATCGGATAAACGCCTAAGAGTTCAATAATTAGAAATATAATTTTAATCTCAAAAGTAGCGGAACTTTGTTCTCTGTGAAAACATTCAAGGGGATTTTTTTAAGAAAGGTACAAAAAATTATAAGTTGGGTCAGTGAGGAAGAAAACAGCAATGATTAATGGCTTTAAACAAAATTGTATAACGCTTGTTTAGTTGAAAAGAAGATGTATGAATTGCTAATTTCTATACACCTAATTTATTGCGGTATAGCTTAAAATGATCAATTTGAACCTGTTATTCAAAATGACATCAGTCTTTACTTTTTCACATGCAAGTTGTTTCTTAACATTTAGTTAAAATACTTTCTATTTACTTTTCACAATTAAAATCGATGCTTATGAATTATCGCAAACATCTCAGCTCAGTTTGGCGAATTTTAAGGAAGAAAACGAATAATTACTTTGTATTGTAATAAATTATACACAACATAAATCTTGTTACGAAATGCCGAGCTGCGGTAAGATAGTTCCCTTCAAAGCGAGTACAGGGTTTCCATAACGTGGCAAGAAAAAGGCCAGGGTTGTCAGATTTGGCAACATTTGGAGACAAAATTGGCGATATGCCATAGACGGAGGGAGAACATTCTTTCATTCTCGAACGGATTCTTACCGGTTTTCCCTAGAATGTTCTCGAAGGCAGAGCAAAAGCTATACATACCCTCCTGTACGCGGAGTAGAGGAGTATCTAGAGTATATTCGGTTCAGTAGTGATAAGTTTAGAGATTAGCTCGAGAGCGATCGATTGAGTCGGCAGCTATACTTTAATGCTTTGCTGTGAGGCTGCTTTCACCGTTATAGCCTGATAACCTGAATATCAAACATTATTCATAAAACCGCTAAAATTTGGAATATAACAAAAAAATACATAGTATAAAAATGGCGAATTTGGAAACTGAATATTTACCATGCGTATTGTTGCCTAAATAATTTTTATACCCGTGGTTACCAGATTTGCGTATATTTTATAACTTATAAAATTTCTACTAAGATGGCTACAATAGTACGCAGGTACGTTAAAACTTTAAAATACATTGTACCTTAAATATCTTAAGTACCTTAAAATACAATGTTAAAGTTACTTCCATTCCAAAGCCATCATTAGTGTAAAGCAGGAGTTCCCATGCACTTTGGGTTGATAGCGCCCTTGTGTTATTAAAATGTTTAGACAGTTTTCAAAATTAATATCATACATAGACATAATTGATAGTGAATATTGCTGCGGTTAGGTAGGTTGAACTAAAAAGGCATGAAATACATACTATTTCAAATTCAGAAACAAAATATATATATATGTATGTATGTACAATTTAACAAACATCCTGTATTCGTGAAAAGCAAATTTAAAGTTAATTAAATTTTAAATGAAATTGAATGAATTTTGCTGCGAATTAATCTACAATATCATTTAAACTCTGAGAGCATATGTAAATCAAATGCAAGTATCAAAACCTATGAATATATAATTCCAATAAATTTTTAATCCTAAAAAAATATAAAAAATTCATAAGTGAATAATTGTTGAGCAAGCAGGAGACGGACTTATCGAGGGGAAGTTGCCTCCAAACCTAACTCTTCAATTATTCAATTCATGTTTCGTCATCTATGTAGGCAAGGTTAAAAGGAAAAATCAAAACCAAAAGTAAAAGCAAATGTTGTGAATTATTAAAAAGAAATTTAAACAAATTTAAACAAAGTGGAATTTTGAGAAATTAGCAAGTAAGGACTAGAATTAAAATAAAGTTGAAAACCATAGTAATTTAGAAACTCTTGCCTTCTATAAACTTCCCCGACACGAATTATGCATATAAATCCTAAAGAAACTACATACTATTTATAAAAAATACATAAATAATACTAAAAGGGCAAGTAAATAGTAAGACTTAATTTAACTTACCAACTGTATTTGTATTTGTAGAATGGAGCAGCATGCAAAACTAAGTGATGTAAACAGTAGTGTGTTTGTTCTAACTTTATAAATAAAGGGCGCTAATGGTTGAGTGTTAAGCTGCTATCTGTTAAATCTGTTTTAAAACCAATTCTGTAAACTTTGAAGTAATGTAACATGTGTGCTCTGTTGCAAAAAGTTTTTGCTAAGAGTAAATTACTATAAAAATGTGTAAACAATTGTAAAAATGCTAACCGTAACGTAATGTGAAAAAAGTTGTAAATTATTAAGGATTGTAAAACATTAAGGACTGTAAATTATTGAAAATATTTTAAAAATAAAGTGCGAATTTTTTTTGAAATATAATAACTTTAAATTTGCTTTTAGAGAATGTTTGTTAAATTCAAATTTCATTCCTTGCAGCAATGGCGCAAGAGAATTATTTAAATTTAATTTAACTTTACTATATCCTTTTGAAACAATATATGTATATATTTACATGCCTACAAGTTCGTAATGGATTGGATGCACATCGAACAAATGGTAGCTTGATGAAATTCATTTTTCCAACAGAAAAACTTTGCAGTTCCGAAAATTTTCACAAAACATACCGTAGAACTTTTTTCAAGATAAGAGAACACAATCAATACTTACAACTTCAATCTACTAAGGAAGTTAAACACGAAGCAGTGCAAAAACTGTCTAAAGAGCGAAACTGATACAGTGATCTCTCAATAATACAAGTTAAATTATGAACTAAAATACTGAGAACTGACGCTCTCTCAGGTCTATGTAAGTCTTCCTCAGACCGCGGAGAAATTTTCAGCACTATCAATTTCTTCAAATTGCTGGAAGGCGTATACAGTTAGAGTTACATATAGGGATAAGACCAGTTGCAGTTATAATGCGATCGGACCAAAATGACGACAAATAAACATCAAGATCGGTTACATTTTGAGATTTCTCGCCAATCTGGCGACGAAAATCATTTGATAAAATCATTTTTGTCTTAGCGCTATTAGCGAAATAACCATTTACGTCAACGTTAAAAGGATTTATCGCTGCAATCTTACTTTTCCGGCGGAGCTTCGGATTCTCGATGTATTACATGTTCTATTAAACACTGGTGAAATAAATTAAAAGAATTCGCATATTTGATCTACTATCTCCAGAACTACTAGATACATTTTAATAAAATTTGGTGTTAACATAGGTTGATATAATAGAAACAAAGTAAACATTCAAAAGTTATAATAGACACACATGTTCGTGTGTAACCCTCATGAGAGTCTGAAGGTGTAAACATCGGTTGTAGAAGACACAAAAGAAATGTGTTAATAGGGAGTATGGTCCCTTCTTACAGCCATACAGACCTCGCAGGGTGATATCATACTGGAAATAAGGCAGTTTATCACTTCCTTTGCCAACTGGTTTCACTCATTCAGAAACGCTCTTTTCAGTTCCTGGACGGTTCTAGGAGGGGTTTTGAGAGTTTCAATTGCCCTCGCCAGGGCGTGCCAGACATGCTCTATAGGTTTGAGGTTGAAGACCTGGCTGACCAATCCATCCGGCAAATATCCTCACTCTCGAAAAATTCGTCGACCAGAAGAGCTCTATGTGGCCTCTCGTTATCGTCCTGCAAGATGAACTCGGGGCCCACTGCAGCCGAAAAAGGCGGACATAGGGCTCCAAGACCTTATCCCTGTACCTCACACCAGTCACAGGGCCTCTGTCAAAGACGTGGAGAGGTGTGCGGCCATCCAACGTGATGCCTGCCCAGACCATTGCACCGCTACCGCCATAATTGTTGATTTCGCGGACATTGAAGGGTAGGTAGCGGGTCCCTGGCTGGCGTTAAATTAAACTCTCTGCATATCTGGACTTGAGATTGGCCTTCCTCTATCCTCCCCATAAATCGCTACCATATTCCATCATCCAAACGTTGGTGGTTACTCATTTTTACTGTTGTTAATTTAACCTAATGCTGTAAGATAACACCAAGAAATTCGCTGAGGTGTGCTAGCGAACGCATTTCGTCTTACCCTCCACGTGCTTATAAAGCCTGTTTTTCTGATGGTTTCGTCTACAGACACGTGTAGGCTTACGTATTTGCAGTACAAGATTTTCAAAATTATCTAGAAGCAGTGGTTTTTCCTTCAGTTCAGTTCTTTTCATGCAATTCGATAAAATATGCAAATTATCTTAATTTATTTCACCAGTGTACAAGAGATACTCCGATTTACATATAATGTCTCTAAAATTATTGACATGCGTGCAAAAGTTATAAGAATATATGTGCATTAAATGAGTATACATATTTTATTATCATATTAACATTAGGCTTTAGATTAGATTGGATTTATTAGATTTTGTACAGTAAAGCACGTCCTAGAACTATCTGATTACGGAAAGGGATGTCTTCCTGGAGAATGTTTTAAGGAGAACTGACTCGTTTCATGTTACCCATGGCCACAAAAGCTCCCGTTCAGCTAACCTCATTCGTTAGGATTTGGACGCGGGTTGAAATGCTATCATTAAGTTGTTTTTCAGCTCAGCAGCTGGTGAAACTCTACAATGACTCAGCAGCTGGTGAAACTCTGCAGTGAATCGGAATCGGTGGTTGGCCAAAAACTTCAATTTATGCAAAATAAGTTCGGGATAGATTATTAATCTTTTAGTGAGATCAAAATCATTTAGTTCTATGATATCGGTTTTGTTTTTAGTATATTATGGCATCTTAGCTCAATACGATTTCTTTATAGATAAGTAATTCAGATGAAGCATTGGCTCTGAAAAAGGTCAGATCCATGATAAACATTATCTTATCTTACCTTTGAAAATAATTTCCTAAGCAGTTGACATGGTGGTAAGCTTTTGAAAAAGTCGTTTTCAAATTGTGTATTGAATGCTTTCTAAAACCACATGGACTAAGTATCATTTCTCTGAAAGTATTGGAGAATATTTCGAAGCTTGACTATGAGCCATTCATCTCAGTCTAAGACGCCGCAATACATGAAATGGAAAACGATGGTATAAAGCAAATGCTTAAACAATTTCTTTAATTTCCTTTGTATGATATTATTATTAAAGATATTTTTCTCTTTAAAAATATAATGTTATATATAGCGCGACTTTAAGTTTCGGAACGTTTCTTTTTCTTTGCGAAAGCTGTGAAATGTGAGGAAACGTAGAACTCAACCCATGTTGAGCGTCGATGCTCATGTTACGTTGATACTGATGTTGAAAGTTAATGAAACGTTGATGAAAGCTCATATTGTATTCAGCTCATGTCCCCAGAGAGAGAGAGAAGAGTCCAGTTTTAAAGCATTAAAATTCCAGTTTAATCTTCAAATCGCATTTTAAAAACGGTTAAATGCGATGGATAGCACAAAAATATGATCGCATTTCAAAGCATAAAAGTCAACGCTTTAATTAGAAAAGAAAATGGAAAGAAAGTACATTATGTATTCAAGGTTGTATTATTTCACCGATTCTATTAAATCTTTCGTAAGAAAAGCTGTAAGATCTAAACTTCTTAGCTATCAATACACTTAGAACGATCTTATCCGGAAACCTGGCGACTTTTCTCACAGGCGTAAATAATATTAGGGCAGAAGAAGAGTAAAATGAACCCTTTATTATTCTTCAAGCACTTAACAAAAAGGTACGTGCTGATAATAACACCGACTGCTTGGTGTGGAACTTAAGAGTATTTTAAACAATAAATTCAAAGTTAAGTAGGAGTGCTGGACTAAACAAATTTGGTTTAAGACTAAGTAAATTGAACAACCTACCCAAAGATAGACTTATTAAATGCCCACAACAATTCAGCTTACTAATTTCGTTTGTTTTTAAATTCTCTTCACTTAACTTTGATTTGCATCCTGGCGAAGAAATACTAGGGGGAGTTGAGGAGTTTAGAAAAGATAACGAACATTAGACTATTGGTTATTTAAATTAAGAGAAACTGTACCGAGCTACGGGCAAAGAAATAAACTAAGATTTGCTGAAACGTATACTGTTGATAATGCCAATAATATGTACGCTTCCTCAAATTTTTCTCACATTTTCTCAAAACAGAAATGCGTGTATAGTGTATTTCTGAGTGTGTATAATACTGACACACACTCACGTCACTACACAATCCAGATATCTAAAGAGTAATATTCTCAAATTGTGACGGTTCATCATATAAGCTAATATTGGAAAAAATTAGAACTCTCTTTCTTTTAGCTTCAGTAAAGTATCATTATATTGTCAATTTCGAAAGAGAGGTTCCGGGTTCGACTGCCAGTTAAAGACTAGATTTTATGCCGTTCTCTCCGTATTTAAAAACCTTCACTGGTTGTAACTGAATTTATGGATCAAATTTTATTCTGAGCAAATTTTATCAAAATTTGGTGACTCTGTAGACATTCCCGTTAAAATATGGAACCCAAAATAGCAATAAAATGACTATTGAAACTGAGCTTAATTTCATTTTAATTGTATATATTTTTTATAGGAAGAGTTACAGCATGAAGCCATTGACGCAATGTTTGAGGTAGGAAACAAAGTCTCATGTTTTAAGCTAACGAAATCATTTTAATTGTATATATATATTTTTTTAGGAAGAATTACAGCATGAAGCCATTGACGCCATGTGCGAGGTAAGAAACAAAGTCTCATGTTTTAAGCTAACGAAATCATTGAATCCCAAATTAAACTGTTACTATATCCTTTGAACTTATCTTTTCACCTTTTATTTTATGTGGTTGAACTGGATATGATATTTACATGCTCTTGTGTCTTGACGTTTTTCCTTTTCCCTCATATTCAGATAAAGGTAATAAGCTCCTTTTACAAAATTAATGCAGGGGGTTGTTGACTTACGACCCATTCGATTTGACCGATTTTAGACCCATTCTTGTAAGAGCTTAAATTATTCAAATTTTTTTTCAAAATAAATATATAAATAAATAAAAAATAAAAATAACTATCTAAACCGGAGATTTGAATTTGGCGCTTTTATTGGATTAAGCTTTACTAGGTTTACAGATAGATACTTGCTTTTGTAAAGAAATGTCGGTTGAAATGAAGAATTGGCGAAAGATTGCTTCATTCTGATACATTTAAACACTATCATCATTGCATTCATTGTTTCAGAATCACGATGACATCTCAAATAGAACCCATTTCTCCCGTAGAAGATCATGGTTTTTATAGTACGACTAAGTTTTTGTCGATTTGCTTGATAAGCGCTGGTGATATTAATTCATAAATTTTAATTTTTGTGAAAGAAACTACAAACAGAAATCAGGAGATAATCAGATCTGCTGATCTCTATTTAAAGATCAGAAGATAATCAAGAATGTGTATGATATTTTATTTCTTGGTGGTCTCTTAATTTTTCGCTATAATTTATCCAGTTGCAAAGAGGTTTTTCACTGATTGTCCTAAAGCTTGATTATTTGATTGGCCTGCAAATCTATTAGTGAAGTTTATGTAATAATATTTACATTTTCATTTTAGTAAAAATCAGATAGGTTATTCAAATAAAAATGTATATTTCAATTTTCTATTTACACTTTCATTGCCAAGCGAAGAATTTGAAAGCATACACTTTCCTTGTTGGAGCTCATGTATTTACATAAAAATCAAGTTTCCCTCTGTCAGTTAATTTAAAGTTTACAAAATTTGATGCATATTACTTTTTGTACTGGAGAAAAATTTTAATTTCAGGATAAGTGTTCGAAATACCATTTTAATAAGAATTAGAAGTACCTGTATAAGTAAAACTTTGCGGATGGGTGTCTCTTTCAGCTTGCTATTAAATATTAGCAATTTTGAGTTGTCACTCATCATCACTTAGTATGAATACTAGCATTTCATTTTTTAGTTCAGCTTTCGGGCAGGTTTATAAATAATTTAAGAGGGAATGTTGCATTTTCTAACTCATTTTGAAATCAGTGAATCGATCGAAATTTCCTAAATATGTCCTTTTGTGGGAGACGCTCGGTCATAAGTTTAATAATGATTAATATTATCGAATTACGTTACTCTTTACTAATATTGCAAGTTAAGATTTTTTTCGGGGGGTCTAAAGAAAAGATGAAAGACTAGAAAGCAAGTGCTTGTTTTCGTAAACTACTATATAATATTCAGAATTTGCATAATACATATTACAGAAAAGAACGCTAAGTAAATATTCATTTAACCAAGCATAGTACAGTGGCATTTTCTCTTCAATAACACACGAATCGACAGAAGTGGAAACATAGCTGAAGCAACAGGGCCTGGAATCCTGTAAGAGTCAAAGTGCCCATTTCTTAATTTTTATTTTCAAGGACAATTTTGGAAAATGAGATTTCGTATGGGGCTTAGTGGTCGATTGAGAAATTAGTAACAGTACCCTAGCTGTCTGCCCATGGTCCTCCTGTATACTTTTAAAATTTGAATCCTTTGGTTGACACACATTCCTCTTAATATTTCCTCTTAACAAATGCGAATAGTAATTTATTTACTCATATTCAACCCTCTTCCAGTATTCCCTAGCTTAACCACTATAATACATACGAGTATTTCTCTGCTGTTTTGTGAATAGTAGAAATAAGCACTAACAAAACAGGCATATACTCGTAGATCTCTACCGATAAGAAGGAACTAGAGTATAAATAGTACATAAAGAACATCTTTCATAAGAAAATTAGCAAAATAATGCCTTTACATTTCATCCATTTTGATAAAAAAAGATTTTAATTACGCATATGGCTCTAAAACCAACCCTGGGTAAGTCATTGAATAAACTTGTTGGGTTGCAATGAAACTGTGAAAATGCATGCTCGCTAGAGCCTACTTTCATAAAGAAGCAAAACGTGTGCCAACGTTTAGAATTTATAAGGATCGATTAACTCTTATGCTTGGTAGTAATATAGTGGATTTTAAATTAAAAGCGTTCTTATAGTTATCAGTTTTAAGACCCAAGGGGTTCATAAATGTTGATAATTATAAGTGCTAATAAGAATACACTGCCAGTTTATTTTTTCTCCAATGTCAGAGAATGTACCCAAATTTTGATTTTCATTTTGTTTCTTTCTGCAATCATAAGAATATTGCCTGAAGAAAGGAGTTCCTTTCAAAATTTTATTACTCCCGGATAGCACACACTGGTCATCCCCAAAAGCATTTAACATATTTAAATCTCAATTTTGATATCGGTTTCTTGCTTCCAAATACAATGCTGTTGATCTAGTTCATGGATCAAGGCCGCATTACGGCATTTAAAGAAAATTATCGAAAAAATTCAAATGTTTCGACAATGATAACGATGTCCAAACAATTCGTAAAAGTATTATTATATTAAAATTTTTCCTTAAAATGTGATGTTAAAATATTGAAATGCTGCTAGACCAAGCGTCTAGTGAACTAACCAATGAGGCGTTGACTGAATTAGAACAACAAAGAATTAAACGAGAAGAAAGAAGAAAAACAGAAAAAAAAAGAAGAAATTGAAACTAGAAAAAATTGCCACAAAGGATTTATCTGAGTGCTTTAAATGCTAAATCAATTTTTTGCTAAGTTGAAAGCCATGGAACCGAACTTTAAAACAGCCAAAAAGTAGCAAATAAAATTTTACGCTTCTAACATGAAATTTGTGATGAAAAACAAAACAGTTCAAATAAAGCTGACAATGGTAATGATTAAGCTAGAACAACGAATAGGATATATAACCACAACAACAATACAACTGACGACAGTCCGGCGGTTACTAAGGGTAGTGCCAGCGATTAAGAATATTTTTGCTGTGTATAAACTTCGTGATTCTTCAGAAATTTATTTATTTATTTTTTCTCGACTTTTTTAAAATTGTTCTCGAGATATGACCGAATAGATTTAGAACCAATCGGTCGGAACGAACGCGTCTGTAAGACAACGAGTCCTTATAAAGCAGGAAAAATTTACATGTTCATATCACGTTTAAAAGAGTCGGGAAATAATAAGCAGACCATAAGAGTTACAACTATAAATATGCAGATTTGTAAATCCTTGCAAATACAAAACAGTAAAAAACACAAAATAGAAAACGGAAGCATTCTTAGTGTGAACAATATAAGAAAACTTCTCTTAATTTTGAATATTTTGATTAGTTAAAATCTTTATGATGCAGTTATATAAAAATTTAATTTTAAATATAACATAAAGCATATTAAAGTTCAAAATGTGTTCAAAATCTAAAGTCACATTAAAATTTAGAAGATTCTGGCATCTCAAGAAACACTCAAATTCCGAGCTAGATTTGGTTTAAATTTTGAAAAAATATCAGACACAAAAGCATTAAAATTTATAATTTATCTCTTGGCATAAGACCTAATAAAATTTAGCAGTTCTTTTATGTCTCAAGATGTACCAAGCTTTGGAACCTTTCATGTCTTAAAAAGGAATTGTATGGAATTCACAAATAATATCACGTATTAGGTTGCGCGACTTATATTATGTATATAGCTGAATGTATAGCAGTGGTTTTTGTGTTATTGTGTATTGTCTACCGTTATGTGTAATAAATCTGTGGATAAAATTCAAAGCCGATGGAGATTATTTTCCCACTATTGTGAGTATAAGAGAAATCGGCGAACCCGCCTTGTGGCTGAAATTGCGTTAGGTGACAGGCTGAGTCAACTTTGAAGCTGTTATGCTCGGCCGTATTATACGTGCCTACTGATATTCGTTGGCTGGTTTAATTTATGGGCCAACTACGTTAGATATTTGTGTTTAGCTTCGGATAAGCCTCGCTTAATTAATCTTAGTTTAGTTTCTTATTTTCTTATTCCGATTTAAAGCCCGAGTAGAGGCTTTCCTGTAAGCCTAAGAAGGCTTATTCTTATTTGAGTGAATAAAACTGTATTTTAATCCTTTTCAAGTCTACGTCTTAGGTGTTTGAACTTGCTAGCTTCCTGGACGTTTCCTCTTAGACAATGCGTTAGGAGCCCTGCAACGTGTTAAAATTTAGAACAACGTTCATGTCAATGAGTGGTTCGTAAGCGTTAATAAGAAGTGTTTAATTATTGGATGGTGAAGAAATTTGGAACTGTTATAACGTTTAAAATGAGCTGATCCCTGCTTGTTGAATTAAGCAAATGCTAGCTTACATTTTATGCAAATACTTGCGTCTCATATCTAATTGTTTGTAGTTCTAGAACAAATCACTTGAAATGAACTCAGCGTTAGCTTCGTAACCTGCTGCTATCTCGAGACGAATTGTGCTACTAAGAATGGGAAGTACAGAGCCACGTCTACTTCAGTGTTCTTTAGGGTGGTAAATGTCCACAGGGGTCAAAGTGAGATCTGTGGCTAGAAGTTAATTATCGTAAAGTCAGTGAAAAATTGAACTTGCGGATTCGCTGCCTTATTTGGATCTGTTTCCTGTTTGATTGCTCACCGAGGTCAAAATAATATATTCGTATCTCCGTTATAGGAGGAGAGTGTTCTGCTATTTTAATGAACGCTGATTCGCGTAGAAAGTCATAAAATGGTTCCTATTTACCAGTTAAATAAATTTACTATTATTTATCCATTTAAATAAAGAAAAGTAAAGAAAGTGTAGAAAAACAAATCAATGTATTAAATTATTTAAGCGTGACCTAATTATCTGAGCCTCAAATATTTCAGTTCTTTCTCATGAAATAATTCTTCTCTTCTATTTACTCTGCTTATATATAAGGGGTACAGTTCATTGCCACTTTGATTAAAAAGCGATAACTTAGAGCGATGTAGTAAATGTCATTACGGTCGTATATTTATTTTGTGATTGGTAATTTTAAGGGTAAATAAGACGGTATTGTTTTTAGAACAAAGGGTAAGAGGAGAAAGATATCGAAATTGCACATAAGTAGTTAAAACTTTATTAAAACAAAATTTTAGAATATATTAATTATTAACTCAAAAGAAAATTTATTTTTCATTTTAACGAAATTCGTTTAATTTTCTGAAAGTATGTATTCTTTTTCCAGTGCTATCACAATGTGAACAACCACAAGCATCACGAGGATATACCAGCTTTATAAGCAAACGGAATGAAGATACATCTGCAATAAAAACAATAATCCTGTATTAGAAAAGTTGCATTTATAAGAAGGATTAATAAAGATAAATAAAGGAACTGTTCTCTGATTATTAAATTTAGAAAACAGATGCGTTTAACATTTTCAAAAACAAATATTTATTTGCATATTTTTTACAATTATGACTTATTAAATTTAGGTTTTATCTTTTTCAGCGCTGGTTCCCCACTTTTTACATGTCCCGCACACCTAAATGTTTTTAATATGTTCTCAAGTCCCCTTTAAAATCTAATTATGTAAGGGTTGCTGTAGAGTCAAATAAGACTCTTTTAGTTTTCAATGACTCATCATAATCGCCTGCAAAATCTGCATCGCCATCCCGGTTGCTGAAATATATCAGTTCAGATTTGCGTTCGGAAAAGTAGTGCCGCAAAGTAAGAGTAGGTGTTTCTGCATATCAATCAGTGATATGATTGATATGCAAGTGAAACCAAACTTCACCTTATCATTATTCCATTATCTTCTCTTTGATATATTGAAAGTTAATAACAATATAAGAAATGTAACCCAAAAATATAGATCAACTGATTAAAAGAAAAAAAACAAGAAGCAGGTAACATAGTTTAAACATTACTGTTTATTACAGACAAAATAAATAGGCAACGCACGAACACGGAAATCACTACAGAATACACTCAAAATTAAAATGCGTTGCAAAATGCGTTGCAAATTCGTCTGTTAATATTTAATATGCTCTGTAAATCTATTCCCAATGCAAGCTCAGGGTATATGATTTGCACAAGCATCATTGTCATGTGTGTAATTATTAAATAATTATTTATTTTAAACAGAGAATGAAAATATTTATGGCTGCAGATCTCAAATTTTTTCCAAATTGGGATTTTTGATCTGCAGCTGTGTGAAGGTTAAAAGAGTTGGCAAAGCTTTTCAGACTTGTTGTAAGAATTGTAAGGAATAGGAATGTTAATAAATATGAACTTAGTAGTTGCTGATTTTCTGCTGAATGCGTAGAAGTCATATTCTAGGAGGATAGAATGCTACCTCGCTATCCCAAGGAAAGCGAGTACACCTGTTGGGAAGCTTTACAGTCGCAGCAGAATAGAGGTGAGCAGGATACCAGAAGCTTACCATTGGTCGCACAATGTAGTTTCACCCCAAGTTTGAGGATGAGTAACCCGGGGGATTAGGTCCAAAAGTCTTAAACCCGTCTTTGCCTATTATCAACAAAGGCCTTATGTGCGGCCCCTTGCCGCACATACACTATACATTTAGAAACATCCATGCCTTCCCCAGGATTCGAATTCGGGCCCATCGGAAAGGCAGTCAGTATCACTAAGTACTGTACCGCCTGGGCGGCCTTTTTATTCTTTACAAATGAACGTGTATGTAAAGGAAATGAGCTTTCTGTACATCTTAAAAATAAAATTAAGAATACCCAACATGAATCAGCATAACGTGAGAAGATTTGTAGGCTTAATAACTTCGAGGTTTAAATAAAACCTCTTCAATTACGGGATGAGAAGATTGCAGATTGAAACAGTTCTAGCACTATCATATCATCTATAAATTTCTCCTTACAAGAGATAATGAGCTGTATAAAATTGCGAAATTCAATCGAAAAAAAAAATCTAGAATTTTTTCATTAAAATAGAACTTTTTAAGAATGTATTTTATCTGATAATTTTACCCATGATTTTAACATAATTAATATCGTCAACAAATAACTCCGAGATAAAATATTAATAGTAAACTTGTCCCATAATTCAATGGAAAGTAAAAATATTTTATTAGAACAGCAAACATTTTATTAGAATTAGAATTCGCACTAAGAAATGTGTTTGAAAATGACGTGAAAAATTAATGACAATAACAGGTGATGAGTCAACATTTGTGTCTGTATCTGAAATTTGACGAAGACTTGACAATTTCGATGAAGACATGACAACACATGATGAATCACCACATGAATAAATTTTGAGTTAGCATATTTCTGTATGTTTTGTTGAAAGTCTAGAGCAGCAAACAATTACAGTGGCAATATCTGCATTAAAAAAACTAAAAATGAAAGCTCAAGAAAGTAATTTTAATATTACAGAAGAATTTTAAAATAAAAGCAAAAAGACAAATATGGAACTGAAGTCTACATCAATAGATGTATTTGAAGCTAAGATTCTTAAACTATGGGCCTAGACTCCATTTGAGGTCGCGAGACCTGCAGTAGGGGTCTCCAAATATTTTAGCAATTTTGGTATTTCTTTAACTTAATATAATAATTTTATAATTACCAAATATTTTTACACAATGTATCTGAAAAACGGTATAAGTAAGACAATTTAGATGAAGAAGAAAAGGAAAAAATTTTGACGGTATTTTTTTTATAATAGAAACATTCATTTTACTTGCTTTGCATGTGTCGCTGTCAGTTCGTCAAAGAGCTTGAGTATGCAAGGTCCGAGTGTTTGGTAACATATGCGTGCTGGGCCATCTTTAACTTCAACGTCGCGTTCAACCGTCTCGTCAGTGTCAGAAAGTCAGCCGTTCTTTGCAGCTCGTTTTTACACGTTGGAACGTCCCTTCACTCATAATATATAAAGTACATATACGGCGCTATCGTTCCGATAAAACAAGCGTTCTGTAGCTTTTGCCATCGTTTTTTCGTTCGTTTCATCAGCAGGTACATTACTTATTTTTATAAGTTATAGATATTATGTATTTTAAGCAAGCGTTCCTTGTTTTCTCAACAACAGTTATTATCAAATATTTTTAGGAATCATGGATAAGTGGTTGAATTTAGGTAAACGAGATAAAAAATGAATTGAAAACAATGAAAAGTCATCTCCGCTACCTACCACGAACAAAATTCGAATAACTGGATATACTTGACTTACATGTTATATAGCGTACTGTACAATACTTACAAGTGCTGAACTTTATTGCTTGCTGAACATCTCGGTCAAAGTAAGCTATTTTACTGTCTTCATTCGTTTTCGGGCAGGTGGTGACAGATGACAGGTGAATGCAGGGCCGGACACCCGGACGGCTTTGTATGAAAAATCGGGTGTCGTCCGGTACCCTCACCTATCTAGATTAACACAATTTATTAATGCAGAATATGAGGTTTTTGACGTGGCCAAACAAGGGTATTTGCATACATACTTTACATACTTCAACATACAATTAATAAAAATTATATTACATAGGTACATTGGCCGTTATAGGTACATTGGATACATAAATACATTGGCCTAAGTGGTTAATAAGATAGGCAAAACAATAAACCCTTATACATTACAAGAAATGATACACTGAATAATGCTACTGGTGCATTAATGCAGAGGATAGCAAATAATGATTACACGTAATCGTGTATCATTCTGTATGACTATACATAAAATACTAGAAATGATATACATAAATACTTATACATTAAAAGCAATGATATTCTGACAATGACACTTGCACAATAATACGAATGGTGACGATAAATGAAAACACATAATCATGTATTATTCTAGTCGGCTATGCACAGATCAATAAAAATGACACATGTGAACACCTATAAGTTGACAGAAATGATACACTGTGAATAATAATTGCGCATCAGTGTGAACGATGACAATGATTACACATAATCATGTATTATCTTGCGCGTCTATACATATATTAGTACAAATGATACATTTAAACACTTATGCATTCAAATAAATAAAATACTGATAATGGCACTTATACATTATATGATAGATGAAGAATAATTGTTACACGTTATCATGTATCATCCTTAGTGGCTATACATACATTAGTAGAAATGATACGCTTAAACATTTTCGAGCAACCAAATCGCGAATCCGCTTGACAGTGAAATGTTGCATGTGGTCACACTCGGGCTGACGCTCCATTCACTTTAACGCAGTTTCAAGGCCGGCAAACCCTTTACTAGCTGATGGACCCGTGTCAGCTTCAACTTCGAAATTTAGGCCATCTTCTTCCTCGACACTTACACTAAGTGGCGAAGCGAGGGAGGAGGGAAGGGGGTGTATGTTCCCCCGGGCGCCGCTCGCAGAGAGGCGCCAAATGGTCTCCAAACAAGATTTTCGTCATATCGCTGTGTTTTTTTCAGAGGGCCGCCAAAAATGTATTTCGCCCCGGGCGCCAGTTATGCTCGTTATTGCCCCAGTTATGCTCGCTATATCACACTTTCAATAAATTCATGATCATTTAGAATTTGAAACCCAGGGCCTGACGAATAATACATCATCCATTCTGCTCCAGTCTCAGCACTCACTTCTGAACATCCAGGAATTTTCAAAAGAATTTTTCTTAATTCTTCAAGTGACACGTCGTCCTCATCTTCTCCTGTTTTTCCCCTTTCCTTTTCTTCAGCTTCTTTTCATTTTTCTCTCTTCTTCAATTGATTCTAAAAATTTCTAAAAGCGATTCGGATAGTCAGAGTTCGGATAAGTGGAGTTGTACTGTACCAAGAAAACGAAAATATGACGAATCATATTTGGAATTTGGCGTTCGTTCTTGTATTTATGATGGATTTTAAAAGCCATTATGTTTAATTTCTAAAGAAGAACTCGCTATACTGTCTTCTACTGCTCACATTAAGTTAATTTTTAAAACAAATTCACAGTCAAAGGAAAAGATTTAAAGAAAAGAAACAACTCAGATTCTGGTAAAAAAATATCTGAAAACGTTCACTTGGGTAGTAAGGTTTAACTAGTACCCAAACGCGTCAGATTAAATTTATTTGCTACTGTTCTTTAAACTGCGGTATAATAAAATATATTTATATATTTCTGATATGACGGTATGAAATAAATGAAAAAGTGCACCGCAGAATTTTAAAACTAATTATTAACAGAATAGCAAAACTTTATGAACATTTAATTAATATAAAGTATTATTAACGCTGCAAAATAATCTTTATATATGTGGAATATCGAAATACCTTGTCTTATGGCATTTTAAGTTTCTTCTAATATTTCTCTAAAATACTTGAAACAACTGCCTCAATTTGAAAAAAAAAAAAAAAAAAAAAAAAAAAAAAAAAAAAAAGATTTTTTTTCCCATTCTCTAAAGTAAAGAGTTAAAATTTGAAACAATATGCGAAATAAAGCAATGGTGATATAGCTAAGTTCTTACATATACATAATAAAGTATTCTTACTCTAAAGACCTCATCGATAAATCAAAATACCTGGAATTATCTGTAACAATAGTAAATTTAAAGAAAGAAATGGTTCATCATTAAACAGGTGTTGCATTTAAATACTACTGTTTAATTGTAAATAAAACAAAAAACCCTTAACAGAATACTGTAATTCTACAAATAAGTCGACAGTGTGCCTAACATAGAGCCCACTACAGAACAACTCTAGTAGCTTATTATCAACCAGTAAGCTGGACGTGGACAAGCAATGTTTCTCTTCAGTAAATTGTGTGGTTAATAAACTAAAATTGAAGATGAAATAGCTTTAAAAGACGACTCAAAGTATTTAAATGGACTCAACAATTCCTGGTTTCTTAAAAGTCGAAATTTGAGACTGAATGCGTAAAGTAGTACTTTCGTTCTAAATCATGTATCAAATTCAGAGGAGTGGTTTACTTTGGTTACCGGCAATCATTTCCTGAAAATAAGTATTTATTTTCTAGCCTCGAATCCGAAGTCTGCAAAGAACCTTATTCTTAATGTGCACACATTTATCTCATATTTTTATTAAATATCTAGGGAAAGAATTACTTATTTCTAAGACTTTATTAATGGAATATGGAAATAAATGTGTTGGTATTACTTTAAGTGGTTTCCATACTTGAATGATTTTCACTGTAACATTAAAGAGTCATTACATGAGGAAATGTCGCCATTTTAACTACATTGTACTGAATCATAAAGCATCCAGCTGAAGAACATAAAACTGGAACATATTTCTTAGAATTACATTGGCTAGTTATTTAATTGAAATCACTTCCTCAAAACATTAAACAATACGAGATATTTGTCCCTAAACAGCAAGCATATTTGTTATGAATGTAGCACACATGTATTTTATTATTACTGCTAATTTAAAGTACTTCTTTAAAATTTGGATTGTATTTTTGCTATCAGTCAGAAAATTATCAGTTAGGTTGTATCAAATTCATTATTAAGCAACAAAAATGAGCAATGCTCTTGTTAGACGTCAGGCACTTGATTCTCTTCAAAAATCTATCCATCACGTCTTTATAAAATATGGAGTTTCCCATTTGATTTGACTAATTTTTGCAGTCTATTGAAAAAACGAGTACATTTTATTTTTCTCTCAAAACCTTTCCTGACACTTCTGTGAACATTATCTTTGCGGATGTTAAGTTCATTAGCTGCATTCAAAGAGATATGTGATGATTTCAGCAATAGTTGTGGGTTCAAGACTATGACAGGCAAACATTGCTGGTTCATTTATCGCTTTTAATAATGTGAATGAGTTATTATAAGAAATAAATACTGGCGCGAATTTCACATGGCTATTTCAGTGTGAAATATCAATAGAAGTTAAATTTCCATCTAAAATTAAATACGAAATTTTAAGGGTAAATCTGCTTACGAAGAAATTTTAACTTTTAAAGGCAAATAGGGAGAGAATGTTTTCGAAAGTAGAGATCACTGACGGTTTTGTCTTCGTTTGGTATTTATAAATTGCCATTGTACGTCCTTATCATTTATTAATGTTAGAAAACTTTCCCTCCTGTGTCTTTAAAAGAACCGCACTGTAAACAGTTCTGTATGTCAAAATTAAGGAACAATTATATTCAACAAGTAAAAGACTAAAGGTCATGCGTATGCAAATGTCAAGAAACACAGGCTACGTGAGCGTACACAAAACGAGTACAGTCGGCGCGCTCAACTCGAGATTAGCATAAAAGAAACGATGGAGATGTAATTAAAGACATTCGCTGCAAATACAAGGAGTTCTTTCGTGAAATAATTGGCTAGAAGAAATTATCTGGATGACTTCGTGGCTGTCCCAGGAAAACCACTGCAGCAAATAACAAATATATAGTCCTTCAGACGAAAAGAGTCCGAAACCAGTCAGCAAGCGCCACAGTTCAACAACTGTGAACAACAACGGGCGACAATTGTCGTGGTTTACTGTGTCCAAACACCTTCACAAAGGTGGCATATGCGCCTGCCGTCCTAAACGCTGCATCCCTTTGAAAGTTGGCCATCGGCATCACCATTTACTGTGGTGCAAGGAGCGCAAAAGCTGGGCATCTCACCAATGGAGTCGTATCCTCCTTACAGATGAGAATCGGTTTAGTGCCACAAGCGATTCTCAACGCAAATTGATTTGGAAAGTGGTCGGGACACGGTTTAATGTCAGTAACATTACGGAAGGAGACAGTTACGGTGTCCTGGAGATCTCGTCTGGAAAGGCATTATGCTGAACGGGCAGACGGAGCTCCACGTGTTCGACAGAAGTTCTGTAACCGGAGATCGCTATCGTCAGGAGGTGATCCTTCCCCATGTGCGTCTCTTCCGAGGTGCCATTGGAGCAGACTTCGTTTTTATGGATGATAATGCACGGCCACACCGGACACTTGCTGTTCAGAAGCTACTGAAAAGTGAAGATATCACTCGAATGGATTGGCCAGCGTGCTCCCTTCATTTAAACCCCTTAGAACATGTGTGGAATGCTTTGGGGAGACGCTTGTGACACGATTACATCCTCCGGGGAACACCCAGCAACTGAAACAGATGCTGATTGAGGAATGAGCACTCTTACCTCAAGATCTGTTGGACATTCTGGTGCTGAGTATGAAGAGACCGTTCGAAGCAACCATTGCAGTAAGGGGAGGGCATATCCCATACTAAGGAGCACCTGCTTGTTGTTCTTCCTCTTGTACAGACAATCATGTGTAACGATACTATGAGTTGAATAAAGCCTATTTTTGTTTGATTCCATACTGTATACATTGTATTCATTTTTAGAGCAATTATGCTTTCGTCATCGTTTAAATACAAAATGCTGTCTCTTAATTCTGAATTTCACGTCTCCCAGATGATTTCTCGTGGAGTTATGCCAAAAAGAACACCTTTTGCTTAAGTTTTGCACACCAGTGTAATTTATTCCATTTTTGTATTGAAACTGACAACTTTTCTTAAGTAATAAATTTCTTAATTCCATAGTACCCTTACAATATGTTCTCAAGAAAAAATATTTGTATTTGTTTTAATGATATTATTCACATAGAAACATTTGAGTTGACGGAAAGTTTACAAATGAAGGAAATGCAATTATTTAGATTGAGATAAGTAATTTATAGGAATTTATTTAATGCTATCTACATAGCAAATATTCTTTTTGTGGATGGCCCCCCCCCCTTTTTTTTTTTTTTTTGAAAAATGCGTATTTACTGATAGTGTTTTTGTTACATGTAATCAAAACCAGGAAATCTCCCATGCAATCAACCCTATCCGCATTGCCCGGAGCCAAAGCCAATGGTTTAGTCTCATTTCAGACTTTAACCGAAAATGCCACCCCATCTCACACGTAAATCATCTGGAAATAAAGCAAGCGCAGATGGAAGAATCCTTCCCAGCTTCGCCTAAGATTTCGCAGATTTTGCTGTTCTTAAATATTCCTATGTTTATCGTCCCCAATGCAGAATTTTCCAGTTTGTTTCTCATTTGGCCTTTTCTTTTTCTCCCTCTTTCCAGCATGCCTTCGTGGTGTAACGGTAGCACACTGAACGCGTATTCAAGACGCCTAGGTTCGAGTCCAGGAGAGGCCATTGCAAACTGTCCTGTTTCAAAATAACCTAATGATTCTATAAACTCAGCATATTAATTATAACACGTTTCCCTTCAGTGAAGTAGAACCGTTAGCGGTTGAAAGAAAATATCTCTGAATAATGGTATATCGGCCTGTGTTAAAACCTCAGCGAACGGTCTGTTCTTTGTGTGATTTTCACACGTGTAACGTGAATACAAATCAGTTTCTCTTAGAACGTTCTCCATGATGGCATCACTGCAAGTGAGCTCAAGTGAGCTTTGCAGTAATCAAATAATCCATAAATTCATCCTTTGGCGCAAAACAGTTTGCACTATTTTCATTCCGTCTTAGTTTGAATCAAGTTACTTACCAAAAGAGAATTATATTTCACATGAATTTTAGTGTGTTTATATAATTAATCTTAATTTAAATTGGAAAACCTGAAAATGCTATTTTTTGTAATTTTCATTTAAAAAGACATCTTTCAAAACTTTATTAATTCGTTTAATTAAACTTAATTCTGAAGATTTATAAATAACTCATTTCATTGATTAATATTAAAACAGCAGTTTATTCATTCAGAGTTTGCATTCTTAATATGCTAATTGGATTTTAATTTACAGTGTTTAATGAAATTAAATTTAATAGCAGATATTATAAAACTATTTTTCTAAAGTATGTTATGGCTTCTAATTACTAATTAAAAATTAAATTATATAGCAAGCGGAATACATACGGGAAATCAAAGATTATGATCAGTTAATTTAAAGTCATATATTTTTTGCACTGTAACTATTGAAACAACAGTTAATATTAATGAATAGTTAAATCTACAAATACACTTAAAGGAATAAAAAGAGAGATTTTTACTATTTGAATTATTACACGTGATATAATTTGGGAGAAAAATCTGAATTCAGTTTTTATGCAAGTGTATATATTAAAAGTTAATGGGAAGTATAATGCATGTTTAACTGCTTATGAAAAGCATTGGAATGAGTTAGAAAGTTCCTGATAAAGAGCGAAGTAAAACTATTAAAACTGCATTTTTTAATGGTTTGGTGTTTTTGATTATGACAAATCACTAGAGGGCTGTTTGCCTGAGGGAAGGGATGGCTTCGTGGAGGACCTAAGGGAAACTAGCTCGTATACGAATTACACATAGGGAAAACCACAAAAACGCCCATGCAGCCAGCTCATTCGCGGGACCACCGAACTGCCGGTGTTGTTCAGCGACTATACTGTTCAGCCGCTTTCTAAAGGATAAGAGTGACTTTTCTCTGCTTATATTTTTCAGGAACCGCATTTCGACTTAGCAAAATATTCATCTTTTTGGAAATGTAAAGCACCAATAAGAAGATTTCATGTATGATGCTAAAGAATGTGTAACTAATCATAATTGGTACCCTGAGGTACTTCTGGTGATAACTGTTTACAGTGAACCATACGACGGGCATTGCCCTCATATGGATGGGATTTCGTCTTTGTTAGGGCGCATTACAGAGAAGTGATTAAAGCCGTTAAACACTGCTAGTTCGCTTCAGGTTAAAGAGAAACGTATCAAAAAGTAATATCACTATCTTAGTAATCGAAAGATGGAAAATCTTAGCGCTTCCTACCATAGAAACCTCTTAATTTCGTGATCTCGCCGTATTGGATACTAATTTATGATTTTAGTGAAGGAGATTGAAATTCTCCAGACTTCTAAAGGAAAACTTCCAGATGTCATAGATTATTGTGTTAAGCGATTTCATAAGAAGAGTCATGGTAGAATTCTGCATTGTTAAATTAAAAAGTTCCAAATTCAGTGATCTCACGAAAAAATCACTTAAAAAAGGCAAGAAGATTAATGTACTCCACGATTTATGAAATAAAAGCTATAAAAATAATGGTTGACGTATAGATATCTCACGAAGAATTAATACCTCTTTGGCAAATATATAAAAAATAGCTTTCTAGAGCAATTTGATACAAATTTTCCTTTCTTTTTGCGTTGTTTTCTCCGTGACGTTTTCTTCTGCAATGTTTTCGATTGTAACCGGATTCACGGACCCGTTCAAAATGGGCAGGTTTGTAACCGCTTCCACGATCCTGGCGACGAGATTCATTACCATGGACTTCAGATAGCCCCACAGGTAGAAATTCAGGGAAGTTAGGTCGAGGCATTGCAGTGGCCACGTGACTGGCGCGGCACCATACAAGTAATGTAATTTGGCCAATTCTGAACAAGTAAACCGATTCATCGTTCGGCAACGTCTTCGCCTGAAATGATCCCGCTTCCGCAAGCTTGTTAACATTTCCCTCTAGATGTCCCGTTCGCATTTTCCGACACATGTCTCTTTCTAAATCTTGTTTGTTATGGTATGGCAGACCAGTATTTCAGTTTGGCAACGACCTTTTGAGACACCCTGTGACCTTTTGAGACATTTTATTACAGTGAGATGAAAAAAGTAATGGAATGATCAGCTACAATTCAGCACAAAAAGAAGCTTTCATACACATTCCTATTTCGTTAAAATTTATCAAATGCTATTCCGAACACTTGAAACATTGAGATGCTATTAATCTCCTCTTCAAAACGTTAAGGCCTCTTCAAAACGTAAGTTATACGTGAGAAATATTTTCCGAACTTCCAATAAGCGTAACTACTGCTTTCATGCATTATTCTTAAAATTCTCTCTTCATAATCTCTTTTATACCTTTCACTCTTTAAAAATAAAACTCTCTAACACCGATTTCTGCAGTTTGATTACAGCAACAACAATCTTATGATAGACTAAAACACTTTCTTTTCACTGTTATCTGTCTCGAAGTATAAAATGTAAGCAGATACGAAAATGATTTGATGTTCTAAAGCTTAATTTATTTACAAGGAAAGGAAGTGACTCTTCTACAGAGCGCTGAAGATTCTGTTTGAGGAAATAATATTTTATTTGTTTATTTATGTAGCAAGCAACGAAACGTATGAGTTTAATTGAAAAATATTATTCTTTACATTTTCTCTAAAATTTTTAGCGCTGAATGGATATTTAAATGTAATATAGAAAGCTTTTTCTTTGTTTGTATTTAAGCTTTCAATTATGAAACATATATGATGAAAGCGAAAGCTTGTTGCTGAAATTTCTAACATAATTTGCAATATTTATTTGTTGGACAAAAGTTCTGCATATACTGACTTAGTTCAATAGTAGACATTCTGTAGATTTTCACAAGAAAATATGTCATAATTTATTAATTTCTCAATGTTTTCATTCTGTAGAATAAAATAAAGACTTATCTCATAAGGTTATTATTTGAAATTAACCAATTGTTTATGATTTCAGACATTACTATAACTTCTCTTTTCCCTTCACTCTTCGAGACGACGTTATTTAAACAGAGGTTATTAAGTTAGACGGTATTTAAACAGAGGTTTATGAATTGTTGTACAGAACATATTTCTGCTTTGGCAGGCTCGTTATATTAGCTTTGCCAGCTCTAAGATTTTGGAATTATTTGGCTTTACTGCTGCCGACGTTTGCATTTTTAAGCCAGTTAGAGTTTCTGAGCCAGCTTAGATTAAAATTTAATTGTATAATCTTGGTTACTTTTCTGCGTGTTAAGCTGAAATTGACTGTTACTTTAGTTGCCACACCATGATTTTCTGTCTGACTTTATTAGCACAAGGAAGTGCACAGATGTTACTATTTCTGTTTAATAAAAAAGATTATTAAAAAACTTGATTGTTTGTAGTTAGTTTAGACTCAGCAATAATACCCTTCACGTCTGATTGGTAAATAGTTCCAGAACTAGTAAAGACATATAGATTAACTTTTCTTCAAAATTAAGAAATTATCAAATTAAAAATTAATTTTTGCCGCCCAGACGCCTATAAATAATCCAGCTGCGAAAAAATAGCTTCCTGGCAAAGTGGGGTTAGAATTGCCAGAAAGTGGTAGGGAAAGGCGAGGTTGTCCGATTTGCCCCGAAATCGTCTATTTGGCGAGAAAACTCACGCTATGCGGTAGACGGAACCAGGACATTCTAGAACTCATTTTTAGAGGTTTTTGTCCCTCGAGAATATTCTCGAATGTAGATTAAAGCTATATATACCCTGCCCTTCTTGGGAGACAGTAGTATCTTGAGTTGAGGGGTTAGCTTGAGAGCGATTGACCGAGTCTGGACCTGTAGTTCTTTGGCGTGATGCTGTCTTGACCGTTATAGCCTGAAGGCTGTGTTGCTGATAGCGTGCTTATCGTAGTGTTTCTACTACTGTAAACATGTCTTTAGAACTGTCCTGTGTAATACTGGCGAATAAATTGTCTTTTGATTCTTCAACAAGTTTTATCATCAATTACTCCAAATCTACAAACCCGTATCAACCGTAGATTTTGATTGGAATCATATTTGATGGTATTTATAGAAAAAGAGAACCGCATAAAAACGCTTTATAAATGATAAAAAAGAATGTACGAATTAAAAAACCAAATCGACAGAAGTTTTTCTCTTTAAATAAAAGTTGATACTTGTATTTGTATTATTTTTACTTCAGCTTACTCTCGTACAAATCTAATGTAAAATGCAGATAAAGTAATTTAACAGGAAACCTGCAAGACTGATTTTTACTTCAGAAGTCAGCCAAGAAAACTTTTGACGAGGTTTGATTAATTTCGTTTGATCATATTTCTGAAACTTTTCATATTGCAGCACTTTACATGGGATGGATTACAGGTGGATTAGCCCGTAACTGATTTTTCTTTTTTTTTTTTTTGATTTTCTATTTTACTAGATTTGAGTTGGTAGAATAATTTATATCTGTAGAGACTGGAAAATGAAAAGCTGCTGAGTTCTTAATCATTTTATTAGTCAACACTATTTCACAACATGAAGGTCTGAAATGGAAATATAGGTTGTAAGGATTTCAAGTTTTACTAACGTTTATTTTATTTTAAAACTATACTATCCTCTCTTATTTTCCATTTATGATGAGAATAAATTTAGTTATAGAAATTGAGCTTGTAAACTGCTATGTATTTAAGTTGTGGCTTTCAGCCAAGAAAAAGAGAGAGAGAGAGATTTCTCGCTATCTTACCTCGCGCGCGCTTTTTATTCAGTTCTTGTCTGCCCTTTGAGGCCAGAACTTAGTTCTCTTTGATACGTGAAGACTGATTGTAGTTCCCGCATTCTGCTCACTATATACGCCCAGATTAAAAGGCCAATCTTAGTGTTACTAGTCCTTGTAAAGTATTTAAGCTTAGCTTTTATTTAAATTTAGTTGGTTTGTAGTTCCTGATTTTACGTTTCAGACCATAAGTACTAGTCTTTGTATCCCGAAGTGCAGAAACAGCTGTAAACTGTGAAGAATAAAGAGTAGTTAAACTCTTCCCGTTCGTGTCGTATCTTCTACACTTGCACGAACATAGTTTTAACTAAACTCCCTATTCTTACTCAGGACTCCAGTCATGCTCGCAAATACAAATTAGAAGAAATAGTAGGTAACGATATTTGTTACGGAATTAAATTATCAAATGAAAAGCAATGTCTATTTTTGAGCAAGAATACTTATTCCCCATAAGCTTTCATTCTAGAATTTAAAGGAAATTTAATCTGAATTGGAAATTTAAGGCAAAGTCGGAATCTAATTTTCAAATTCCTAACCGATGTTGGTATAAAATAATACAAATGCATTTTAATTAAACCAGTTTTCATTCATTTCTTATCCACAACGAAGAAACGCATAACCTAAGCCAAATATTTTGCAAACGCAGTAATATATATTTGCTAATATGTTATTTGCACTTTTTTTTAAACAAAAACTCTTGCTGTAAAGAAGACCGTTTTAAAACCTGAAAAAAATCTGAAAACTCTCAGAATCTAGGTTTCGGGATTTCCTATTTTATTAAAGCTCCTCAAGGTGTTTTTGCTTTCAGCTCGCTGATTGCGGAACCTAGCAACCTAGAAAATAATGTCATTTCAGGAAAATATTTATCGCAAGACTTGTGTACCACCCATCCAATGACACAAATGCACACTTACATTTTTAATTTATAAGATATTTGTTTTTAATAAATATGCGCACAGTTTCTCAAGTAGTGTTAAATTAAAATAAAATAATTGTTTACGAACTTTGTTAACCAGTTTGGAAAGCTCATTTTAAATGTAGGGTTTTATATTACAAATTTTTAACTCTTAGAGGGAACACTTTTAAATCATCAGGGCTATCGTAGCAAAAATTAGTCCATTTTTTGCAAACAATGCACAAAATCTACCAAAAGTGGAATTGGGCCCATGTACATTTCGTTTCGTATAATTTTCGTAAAAATAACGTATGTTAAATACAATAAAGCATCGATAGTATCTTCAGCTTTTTTTATTCGTAAAACTTTGGTAAAAATAACTTGCAAAAATACCATACGCTTCCTTCACCAAAATTGTACGTATATGTTTGGTGGCATGCTGCTTGTGTTCTTGCTTCAAGCCCCTCAATTTCTATTTAATGTCTTATATTCAAAAGAGATCTTTTTCAAGTAAATATGTTAGATTTTTATGTACAAGATAAAAAAAAATATTTGTTGAACATGTATTTTACATTGAAATTGCATTAAAATTAATTTCTTCATTTAATTTTTTTTGTTCGCTACTTCAAACTAATTTTGCCTTTTGCGCTTTTTGTATTTTTGTTGAAAGTCTTTTACTTGTTTTCATATATTATAAGAAAGAAATTAGGAATGTTTTCCGTTATGCAGAGAACTGTACAAAACGTCACACGTTTTTAAACGGATCATTAACAATACGTACTTTGAAACCAAAACACAATTAAAAAAGATAAGGAAAACATATTTAATTTAAACCCGAACAATAATCATTTACTTTTCTGTAGAAAATTGTTTACCTTCTCGTGTTCTGTAACGGAAAAGATCCGAACGCTTATAGTAAGCAGCAATGATTTTTTTTTTTTTTTTTTTTTTTTTTTTAAGTCCTCCTATAGCTTGTAGCGTTAAGCTATACCGAAGGGGCTACTAAATTCATTTTATGATTTGGATTTTTAATTCAATTTTCTATTCTGTAATTTCATTATAACAGGAACTAAATGCATGATCCTCTCATTAGTTTGTGGAAGTATTAATACATTTTAGAGGAAATGTACTTCAACAGCCATTCATCATTGACTGCAGCTGAAGTAGCATTGACTTCAAATGATTTTATACCGCATTAACCGCAGCTCAAGAAGTTCTGTCACCTGCCAGTTGTACTATTAAATCACTTGTCAGAACAATCCCAGCAATACATATTACAGAAGGTTTAGACTTGCATATTGCGCATACTACGCATTAGTGCCAGTCCACTCTACTGTCCACATACGACTGTTCGGTTAATGAGTCCTAGCTGAAATTTGGAATTGAAATAACTCAGGCTATGCTTTACGGCTTATATTCTCTCAAATGAATATGGAATTTGGCGGCGTGATGTGTACGCATTTCGAATAATTGAGTTTTACATTTACTTAGTGTGCAACATTTATGATCAAAAGCAATCAAAAGATTTGCTATTTACAATCACATATAAACGGAATTTTACGCATCGAGACCACAGTCCCTCATTAAACTAATGTTTTCACCAATGAGCATTTTTGAACAAAAAATAATTTGTAAGAGAAATTTCGGAAATATTTATATATATAACGATTGAATATGGTATATAGATTAGGACGAAGTACACTGTTTGTGTATAAGAAATTAACCAATTTCTCACAGTAATATGTCAGATTTAAATAATGAAACAATATGATGGATGTATGGTTATACTAATTTTCCGGAAATAAATTGCGACTTATGAAACACTTTTCATTCGAAGCAATTAAAATGGTAAATAAAATATAAGCGTGTCATCTGCGAATATGATTTTTTCGATGTGTGCAGCTTTGATTATCGAATGGAATATTTTAATTTTGAAAAATAAATATTCCATTGATGTTGAGTCCCAACAGCGGCAGAGTGTTTAAAAATGCTGAATGTTGGTAAGTCAACTTGGATTCAAATCCATGCGAAGGGTAAACTGAATGGCTGGTTTTATGGTTTTTCCCGTATGTAACGAGATACTTTCTCTTAAAGAAGTACTCCACGCAGGCATCCTTGATAGCTCTTGTGTGATTTGCTATATTCACTCACCTAAGACAACTCATACATATTTTGTACACTAGCAAAAATATTGCTTTTGTTTGCAATATTTGTTTAACAGTGGTATTAGAAAAGCATTATATTGGGTAGATGTTTAAACATATTTATAAGTGTTTTTTATGTGATATACTACGAAAGTTTATATTTAGTATTTCGTGTGTTTTCATGTGACAGTAACTGGCTATAAATATAAAAAATCTCACAATAGTTTACAAATCACCTGTAGGCAGGTGAAACATGGCTTCGACAAGGCATTCATTTTTTATTGCATTCGTTATGAGTTATGGAAGTTGTTTCGTAAAAGCATGTGCATCAGTCTATTCTGTTATTGTGAAAAATTGAGCTAAATTGTTCGTTTTGGTTTTCAATGTTTAACGTTGCTGATTTTAGCGATCGTCATTAAAAACATGGTGAAGAAACAAAAGACATCTGAGCCTGAGAATTTAAGTTGAATGAAAAATTAATCCAAACAAAAAAAAAAAAAAGTGATTTTACATTTGGATTACAACAAATAACAGAATAACAGGAATAATAGAACAACACATAATAAATAACAGAATAACAGGAATAAATAACAGAAATAAATAATAAATAACAAATAAATAATAAATAACAGAAATAAGTAATAAATAACAGAAATAAATAATAAATAATAAATAATAAACAGCAGATTAACAGGAATAATAGAATAACAGTAATAAGTACTATGTGTCATTGCCGCCCAGTCGGAATGGTGGTCTGCGAAGGGCCTGGGTTCGAATTCCGGAGAAGGCATGGTTGTAACTGTCCTTCCCTTCATAGGAAAGGCGATGGTGGCCCACCTATTAGGTATCCCCATAATAAAGAGACCACCACATCTGGCCTTGTATAGATTAATGGACTGGGTTACATTTGTAATTGTTCACAAACTGCCATTGGATAAAAAAAAGTATGTGCACTAATTGTTCGAATTCTGCTCTACATCCCACACAAAGAAGTCTTCCGGAAGAAAAATCGTATTATGTTATGACAGTTCCAAACTCAAACATCACTGGTCATAGCCGAGTGAAGGAATAATATTACAATATTCAAAGATTTCAAAGATTCAAGCATAATATGTCTAAAATAAGAAACGTCTTTGTGCTAAATATTCTAAGCAAACCTGGCTCGTATTCACGTTGAACAAAGAAATCTTTATGAAAATACTCATGCAACAAGAAATCCCTAGGATTTAAACAGAGACCGAGCTAGCAGTGTGCGACGATTTTACCCCACAGTCGCTGATAGGTGTATTTGCTAACAAGAAATGCCCTTTTATCTTACGACGGATGTGCAGTTTCATGATGCGATTTTATTTTCATATTATGCTATTGGATGTGCTATTTTATTTTTATGTTTTGCATTTCTAGTACACACACACACACACACACACAAAAAAAAAAAAAAAAAAAAAAAAAAAAAGAAAAGAAAACTTACGTTTTTGAAATCTGTATTGAAGCACAAACGTTTGCCATCAGTGCCTCACTGTGAATGCATTTTGGCGCTCTGTTAAGTTTAATTTTGTTACGTTCTAGGGGTTCGTGGGTTTGGAGTGGTCGATTACAACACTTGAAGAAAAATCAAAATACAATTTATTCTCCAGCATTTCACAGGAGAGTTTCAAACGCACGTATACAATCGTTGGAAACGTACGACAAACACACTGAAACGATCATCAACACAGCCTTCAGGGTCTAACGGTAAAGACAGGTTGACGCCAAAGCAGTTAAGTATAACTTCCGACTCGCTCGATACCCTCTCGAGCTAATCACTGAACTCAACACACCACTACTGAAATAAACATACTTTAGAAACTCCTCTACTCCGCATACAGGTAGGATGTATATAGCTTTTGACCTGCCTTCGAGAACATTCTCGGGAAAAACGGTAAGAATTCGTTCCAGAATGATCTCGCTTCGTCAATGACGTATCGCAAATTGTGTCTTCAAATACCCCCAAATGGGCAATTTCGTGCCAAATCTGGCGAACGTAAACCCGTTAGCTGAAAAGTTATCTTACTATTACCGCAGCTAGACACTTCGTAACAAATAATTTTTACAATAAAAAGTAATTATTCTTTTTCGTCCTTAAAATTCGCCAAACTAAGTTAAGATGGTTGTGATAATTCATAAGCACCGATTTTAATTGCAAAACGTAAATGAAAATTATTTTAACTAAATGTTGAGAAACAACTTGCATGTGAAAATACAGCTTCAGATTCGTTCGAGCGCTCTTGAAGCTCAAAACACTTAAGATACACTTCACGATAAAAACCACAATTTCACTCGACGATGCACTGTTACTCCGCGTTGAGTCAGGGTGGTTTATATAACTTTTGACCTGCCATCGAGGACATTCTGGGGTAAACCGGTAGGAATTCGTTCTAGATTATTCTCGCTCCGTCCATGGCATATCTCCAATTTGTCTCCAAATGAGCGATTTCGAGCCAAATCTGGTAACCATGCCTTCCGTACCATATTCTGGCAACCCTAAACCCGTTTTGCAGAAAAGCTATCTTACCACGGCTGAGCCTTTCGTAACAATATGTTCTGTTTCTTATAGTTTTGCGCAATAGATCAAGCGATAATTTTCAGTTTTTTTTTAGAAACAGTTAAGATTTACTAATAACTGAATTTCTTTCCCTCTTCAAGTTTTTCATACTAGGAGCATCGAAAAGAGCATCAAACAGCTTACGTTTTTAAGTAACGCCTGATAATGGTTAAGATGTAAAGCGTTCAAAATCGATATATCGTATCGTAACACGCATTTCTGCATCGGTTTTATCAATCGCAATTTTATTTTATAAATTAGTTTTAGTAGATTTCTCGTAAGGACGGTTAAAACATTTATGATATGATTTTACTCTTTTGACTTTTCAAGTGTTCATTTACAGATGTAATATGCATTTTTAACTTCCTTTTTTATTATTTTTTTAAATGTTACTCCATCTATTTTAATGTTACATTTAGAATATGTATACACTAATAAGTTGCTTTCCACCTTGAAAAATAGAAAGTCGTCACGATTCCTTTGAAATGCAAGTATCCTTTTTCTACACTCGGCATCGGTCTATGGAAAACATTTGCTTGGCTGTAATATTCAGATTCTCGTACTTTCTTATTAGCAGAATTTTGTTTATTATGTGTTAAAAACGGGACTTTTCAGAAGTATAACTTTGTTACTGTTGATCAGAATGCAAAATTCGCAATTATTCTGCATTTAAAGTAGTGCGAAATAAATTTTCTTCTTACATCATTTTTTAAATTTAAAATGTGGTTAACTTAATATGAATTTTCTAAAACTTATTATATAATGATAAATGTCATTTAGGTTCCTTGCTTAATAATAATATTTTTCTCTTCGATTTTATACACCATAAACATTTAATTCATTAAGCACTTACGATATCTGTTGTTAACAACCTTCCTGAAGTAATTTAATTTGCTTCGCTCAAGCATTTCTTTATTAAACCAATACAAGACCCAAGGTGACATTTTTCCAACCTCAAAATGCTTAAAGTGTGTGCCACTTACTTTGATCACCTAACTTCAAGCCCTCGAAACATTTTATAACACTATGATGACAGCAATTACTGAAGAGTGTACCGAAAAATATTTTGTAAAATCCTTTAGGGAATATAAAGATAATAAGAAATCTTGTAAGAAAGGAGGATGCATTGATTAGATCCGGCGCTAAAGTACCTTTAGTCATAAATTTTGTGAGTTTTATCACGTTTAATTTATGCTGATCGCGTAAAAAAGAAGAATTTTCTTGTTAAAGTGTGTTGGTGACTGTAATTGCAATGATTCTTTAAGATGATAAGTAGCCAAATGAAGATCAGCACATTGTTTCTTTTATAAAGAAGCTTTAGATAATCGAAGACATCAGCAGTCATAACGACGCAAAGGATCAGTTTGATACTGTTCAAAAGAGGTAATATTTTATGCTTTTCACTCTATTAATAGAGAATTTGATAATATGACATAAGTTAGGAACTTTAAAATCGCGAGGCCTATGAATATTTAAAAAAAGATTCTGCTGAATAACAATGATGGACGTAATCGAATCAAGCTTATTTTGGTGCAGCCGGAAAGTTTACAGTGGTTACTTTGTACTTTGAATCAAAGCTTTTTACTTTCTTGTACGAAGTAAAGGAAGTATTGTAATTACGAAAACATTTGGGTATCGTATGTCAACGAAAATTTCCATTTCAACTGCTCTCGAAACCATTTGAACGATGTTTTTGCGTCACCTCTGACGTACGGATGACAGACAGAATAAACATAATACACGGACAGAATAAACAGACAGTTTTTGCCAAAAAGCGGTTGTCAAAAGGATTAATGGCTTAAGAGGGAATTTTGTTTCTTGACGTATGATTTTATCTCGCATAATTCAAGAACGAGTAGTTGTAGAAAGTAAAATTAGTCTTATATGGATCTGCTATAATATGCAATCGGCTGAACCAATCATACATACATACATATATATATATAGGTGAGCTTAGTTTTTTATTCATATACGGTGGTAAATCGATCTTTTTTGATGTAAAAGTGATTGAATTATGTGCTTTGTATGTTCCGGCTAAGATTTTTATGTCTTTAGTTAATTTGCATGCGCAATAGTTGTAGAATTGTCAACAGTTTAAAAGTGACGAGTTAAGCCTAATGAACGACCAACAGTTCAGATTTGAAACTCAGCACAATAGTGAGTTCCTGCACATTCAGTGTCTTGCGGTGGACCACTCAGAGTTGAGAAAATCGTGAGTGCGGTGTCCACAAGCCACAATTTCCAAGTTTTTACGATGTGTCGCATGGCATGTTTCTGACATCGCAAACGCAATAATTCGTTCCATTTGACAGTGCAAGAGACATAACTTCACAACTCGTGTCAGGAGATGTTATCTTTCTGCACCGTGTCTGTCGTAAAGCCTCTCGATTTCAGGAGGGAGGGCTAATGAACCAATTATTTTGTTTTCCCTCTGATATCGTTCCAGGTTTAACGAATCAGAAAATGTAAAATGCCACTGAAAAGTTACGAACGCGTGGCTAATTCAGTCTGAAGATTTTTTTTCGATCGGGATAACACGTCAGAAGACTTCTAAAATCTCGACTAGAGAGACCTAGAATGCTCTTGAACTCTCGACCAGAATAACCCTCGTTAACAGGCTCCTCATCGCACGAGAACTATATTTCACCACAATTATTTTTCTATGCTTTCCATGAATTATATATACATGTAAAGAGCTTCTCGTAAGTATAATAAATGTGTTTTGAGTTTACAAATGCAGTGAGTATTGCGCAATCCCACAAATGTACCAGTCATCAATCGTAGTCAGATCCGCTATTTGCCGCCCCTCAACACATTAGTGGTCTACAGTCTCCCACATTTTTTTTTTTTTTTTTTTTTTTCCCAGCTGTAACAAAAGTAAACTTTCAGTTTTGAACACCGAAAAGTCTACCTTCTTGCCCTGATGCAGAATTGCTTCTTGCCCTTAGTCAGTTTTGAGCACCGAAAAATCTATCTTCTTGTTCTCAGGCAGAATTGCTTCTTGCCCTCAGGCAATTGTGAGCACCGGAAAGTCTACCTTCTTGCTTTCAGGCAGAATTGCTTGTTTTTACGTAGAAACTCTAATTTTAACTGTAATTTTTTATTGCTCTTTTAACTGTGCTTGGTGTTTTATGTTTTTCTGCATTTTAAAATTTTTAATGAAGCTTTTTTGAATTTTTATGTTTTTATGCCTTGTTGTGAATACTGAATTAATTGAATGAGAAATGTATCTCTAAGAAATTCAAAGAAATAAGTTTAAATGAAGTACAGCAAATAATGTGTATAATTTAATAGGCCATACAAGGAGGTCGCGTGATGCCCCATCAGACGTTTTTAATTAGTTAAATCCATTGTTTCTATTTATAAGAAGAAAGCCCATAAAACCCATATTTTATTTTGTTAAATGTTTAAGATTTAGTAATAATTTATAGATTATATGTTATCAAAGTGCTCATCTTTCACAAATTAACGTTCGAAAATATGCCCCAGCCCACCGAGCGTAAGTCATTGAACACTGGGCAATTCGATCTCGGCTACATAAGAATTTTTTCGGTTTTCCTCATATGTAACATAAATATGAGCCATTTTCCCATAAGATGTCCTCAATAAAGTCCCTGCTTTTAAACGCAAATAGCTCTTGTATGATTTGCTGTAATCCAAATAGTCGAAGCGGTAGCTATTAATACCGATTAGGTAAGACCACTGGAATGGTAATTCAATCTTGGCTCAAATCCTGGCGAATGAGCTAGCTTATATGGGTATTTTCGGAAGTATATACTTCGCGGTATATTTATTTTTGATACATTTATAGAGGTATAATGTTTCTTCCTCATATATAATTTGAATACGAATCAGTTTTCCACATAAAATCATTCACGAAGACACCTCTTTCTTTATAGGGAGACAGCGCTTGAATACTTTCCCGAAATCAAAATAAATAAGACCAGTATTAAGAAAATTATGGAAACGAGGAATAATAATTACAAGAATAAGGAAGCTAAAATCATATAATTTAAGATTCATATATAAAATATATCATAAATCAGATGAGCGGATAATTCATTTGAACTTTGCTTATTCCAAGTACTTCGGTTTGAATCATTTTTAATTCCAATGGTTAGTCTTGTTTTCAGCTGAGCATTCGAAAATATGAGAATTCAGCTCCTTGCATTTTGGAAATTAATTTCTCTAGCATAAAATAGTTTTTAAAATATTCTATTTAAAAGTTATGTAAAGCGAATAACACACACCTACAAGTAAAAAAAAAAAAAATAGTATTTTGAAGATACTAAGAGAATATCCGTCCTATCAGTAACCGAGTCGTTAACAGCGCTGAATACTGGAAGTTCGACATGAGTTCGATTCCAGGAAAACTGGGTGGCTTCAATGGATTTCCGCATCTCTACTGTGAACACGAGACAGTTTCCCATAGAAAATCCCTCACGAAAGTCATCTCTTATCTTAAGCAGATACCTCTTGTGTGCTTTGTCGTTTCCAAAGAACCTAATTAAAAGACTTTCCATGTGCAATAGACGTAGAATGAATAATGAAACAACGTTCACTTATACAGTCCTATTTAGTTTTACTAATAGTTATTTTAATTTTTGAGCTTTTCCTGAATTCCCTTATTTCCCCTCGCATTTTCTCGCCGGAATGTAAATGAAGATGGTGAACAAGAGGATTTAAACTGTTAGAGTGAAAAGAGTAGGATAGAACGTGATTTCGCTAGTAAAGCGCACGTTCGCTATTTTGTCCTTCAGCTGTTAATCGTAATAGCGGCTACCCATTCTGGCTGTCTAGTTAGTATATCGCAGGTATAGGTTCCTGAGTCAGCCTGTCACATTAAGTTGAATGGTGTAGTCTAGCACTAGTTTTTCCTTTAACTTTATTGTTATGTGAAGTCTATGTCTATTTGGAAGCATAAACTTTTAAGAGGACTCTTGAAGAATTATCTTCTAGCCTTGTGAATCTAAGCATATATCAAAAGATCCTTTAATTCAAGTATGAAATTATCGGATGACCCAACGTGTGTTACAGGAAGCCAGCATTTAGAAATAGATAACGAATAATAATTTCAAGGTGTGGTAGATTAGGCTAAAGACTCATAAAATACTTTAACGCACAGGAAGAGCTCTGGTTCGAAGAAAACCGGCGAGACAAGCCTAATGGCGAGAACACAAAGTCGCTAATAATCACAGCATAACGTGGCCTGGAACAGGCAGATACGCTCTAGAAATAACTTCCGAAAATCTTGCTTAAATAGCCTTCATTCTACCTTAATCTGAATAGACTCTTGCTATCTAATTTACATTCTGGCATGAAACACATGGGTGAAAAGAGAGTAATAGGAAAATCAAACTTAAAATGAACAATTAGTTAGAAATAAATAGATAAATTAGCTTTTTTTAAGTTCACAGAGCAAGTGGTCGGTGTTTTATGTAAGCACGGAGGTTGAAACACTAGGTGATAAATAAGTCTTTTACACCCTTTCCCTATTGTGTTCATCTTCCCGTCCGTGCAAGTATTCGCAAGGTATTTTCTATTTCAGAAATTCTCCTCTGGTATACTGTCATCAGCATTTGCAATTTTGAGAAATTATTCAATATTTTTTTAATTAAGTCAAACATTGCTTTATTTTTACTTATTTGTATGAAGTAAAAATCTGATGTGTACACCACATGACTTCCTTGTACGGAATATTAAATTATACGCATTTTTTCTTTCCTTTCGTTTAAACCTATTGGATTTAATTAGATCTACATCGCCGAAAGCGCATAAACCACAAAAGAATAAATGCATTCTTAAAAATTCATTTATAAAATAAATTAAATAATAAAAATTGTTTACCATAGCGACACTCTGGCGCTAGGTTCACTTAACAGAATTATATTTCGTTCATATTATAACTCATAATGCACAAAGTTTATATCATTTAAAGAATAGAATTATCTAATCGTTGCCACATGTTCTATTCAAATACTATAATAAAGCTAGAATGATGTATATAAAAGAAATTAACCAAACAAAACAAAAAAAGAAATAAGTTTCACATACAATTGAGTATTTCTCATTCAATTAATTCAGTTCTCACTTCGCGACAAGGCAAAAATACATAAAATCTCAAAATATCTGTATTAAAAATTACGAAGTAAATCTTAAACACTTATTTATACGAAAAAATTCCAGAAAGGATTACGCATGATTTAATTCGCAATAATAAATGAAGGCGTTATCTTTGTTGTTGCGAAGCTTAGTCTCTCTAGATTGGAAACAAATCTACTATTCTGCTGTTTCAAATGTAAACAAATACGTCCGCCACGTAATTTAAAAATTAGGCTTTACCGCACTTAAACAGCTTTTAAATTGTTGATAATTGTATAAACATTGTTTGCAAATTTTCTAAAGGCATAAAAACCTTAACCGGAAGATAAGAACAGCATAATTCAATCATTTTTAAAGCAAAAATGTACAATTTACAAACATATAAGAGTTAAGGAGCTGAGATCACTAGTTTTTAGAGCCCCCTGATTCATGCCATGCATGTTAAGTATTTTGTAAAATTTGGTTCTGTAAAACAAATATCGGCTAATTTTAATGTTGAACGAATTCTCACAATGTTTCTAGTTCCGTAACCCAGCAATAATTTAAATAATGATTTCTAAAAGGAATTGCCCTTATACCGCTTCTGTAAATGAATCACAAATAAAACCGGATCGGATAAAAATAGCAGAAGAATATTTTATAAAAAATACCCGTTTCCTTTGGTAGAACTTCCCCGAATGAATTCCTCTCTGTAGACAATTTGTTTCGGGGGGGGGAGAGTTTCTCTAATAATTAATTCAAATGCTTATGCCTACTTAGGAGACTTCCTTTTCTGGTGTGATTTGTTGCCTCTTAACTGTTAAATTTAAATATAGTTATTCTAAAGATATTCTTATAATACCGCAATGATATATTTTATATGAGAAGCTGTTGAGGGAATATTTTTTCGCAGGCTGAGCAATCTTTCCAAGTTATTTGTCTGATTCTATGAACTTAAAAGTCTCCTTACGAATTCTAGACTTTTCGTCCTAGCCATGTAAATAAATATATGTGATGAAAGTCAGCATTGTAAGAGTACATTCATTATTGCAAAATATAACACTAAAACGTATAGGGTTAATATTATTTTTTAAATAGGTACTTTAGTAACATAAAAGTGATTTCAAAGATTCTTTGTTCACTAGCGATAACGTTTTGATAAAATGATGTGCTTTAGAATAGTTTCATTAATTGAAGACATGATTTGGGAAAATTTAATAATATGATTAAGGTTTTGGTAAACAAATAAACAAGTTTTAAAAACAAATCTTTTTAATTAAATTGAGTTAGTAATTTTAATCAAGCAAATGCTGAAAGAATATCGAGATATTTCACATAGAGCGAACACAAATTTTCCTAAATTACACTATTACTTAATATATACAAAATTTCGAGCCTTTCAATCCTTTTTAAAATTTAAATTTTATAATTTAAATCTAAAATTAAAATCTTACAAAGTCAGTGTGACTTTTTATAATTTTTTAAGTATCCATATTTTGAAAATTTGTATTGTTGATTGTACTAATACGAAAATTTGCAATATTAATATCTAGAAACATTTTGACTTTTAAAAAATAGTATTCTGTATTATAAATTTTAATTTTTTTATATATAACGTATATATTTCTTACCATTGATGAGAAAGTTTTAGTTGGTGCATATAAATATTGCTTATAGCAACATCAAGACAATATAGCTCTGGCAAAAATCAAACAACGTAGCATTTTCAACAGTACCCATTGAATTGAGTTCTTCATGTTCATAGAAATGATTCTAACCACTGTATCACAAAAACAAGTTTTATCTCCTTTGATACGGGAATTTTTATTCAGAGAAGCTTATCTTTTCAGTAGAATTCAAATATTTGCATAGATAGAAATAAACATAAAAAAGAAACATATTGCTTTCTCTTTTTCATCTTTCTTAAATTCTTTTGCGTCCCAGCTGTGATTTCTTGTGTGTGTGTGTGGTAAACCATTACTAAGATATTCTCCTTAGAATTTGTTGCTCACGGGGTCCAAAAGAAAAGGAATACGATTAACATTTCCTCTTCTCTTTTCCATGTCTTTCCGATGAACCTAAAAACTAGATTTTCTTTTCCTGTTACCCGAAGACATTGCTTTCTTTTAGGCTCCTTCGAAAGTGAGAAATATAAGTTTTTGGAGAAAAAAAGGGCTTTAAGATAAAACTACAAGGTACCTCTAGGGGAAGATCTTATGCATTAAACTAAAAGGTTTACTTATATTAAGTAAATGAATTCAATGTGCTTTTATCAATTTTGCCCATTTTAATTTTTAACTCAAATATTATTCTCATTATAAAAGCAGTTGTAATTATTAAATTATTATTCGTTGATTAAAAATTGCAGAATAGTTTTACAAAAACATTTAAATAATAGTTTAATATATGCATAATGATATTTTAAATGATGCCAGTAATAATATTTTTATGTTAGTTTACAATACAACATTTAACAGATTGCAGTCGTCATGGTCGAGTATAGATATTTTGATGCGTTGCAGCTTGAAGTTTACGTAATTAGATACATGGATGTATAAATCACAAACTTCTAGATGTAGCCGTCTCAAACTATAATTTTATTTCATTATAATATTTTGATGCGTTGCAGCTTGAAGTTTACGTAATTAGATATATGGATGTATAAATCACAAACTTCTAGATATAGCCGTCTCAAACTATAATTTTATTTCATTATAATTCCCATCATATGATTTTTGTAGACAGGTAATTTATCCAATCCCATTTAAATAGACGGCTGACTTTGAAATTCTAAAGATACCATAATTGGTACCACACACATATAAGGGCAAAAATACTCCACTCCCTTACCGGACATTAGCAACTTTTGTCAATTTCCCTCTAATTTGGTGTCATTCTGTGTGTTTTCATAAAATGCATTTTATAAGCACGAAGAACAAGTTATTTTTAGAAATTTCCAGTAGTAGCTTACCCAGAGCACTCTCGGTAATTACTGCTATGTTCTTCCAGTGCTTTCGTGATGTGTGATATTTCTAGCTGACTGAGAACAATTACGACTTATGCCTGTGTTGTCCTTGGGCCATTTTATCTAATTATCTGATATGTTCACATAAAGCGCAATTAAATATTCGAGTTTTCTTGGCTTCTTGCTATGTTTACTTGAGCAGATCTCAAAGAACATGTTATATGCAAAAATATTTACAAAAATTAGTACTTGCAACAGTTCAAGCTAAATTCAAAATTTACGCGGATATTTTTACTAATAGCAAACAGTGGGTAAGGAATTCAGTAAAATGAGACGTAATATTTTTCTCTGTTTTAATTTTCAATTTGTTTTTGTTTTGTGCTCATTCTGCAAATAGCGTTTATCCGATGCGATCCGTAATATTTGGTTATTTTGCATCAATTCATTAATTATTTGCAACAATCCAGAATGCTTTGAATATGCTTAAAAGTACTGAAACCTAAAAGTGTAGAGACTTCTTGTAGAACAATAAATAAGACCACTGTTTACAGGCAAACTTTAAGATTGACGTTTAACAACAGTGAAATATATAGACGACACAAATATCGAACGTAGCTGTCCCTTAATTTAACTTAGTCGGCGATTACCTACAGGCACGTACAATATAGCCGAACATAATAGATTTAAGAATAAATTAGCTAGAAGGCAAAGGGCTCCTAAGCACTCTCTTTCAAAATAAGTTAAAATTCCTTAAAATACTACTTCTAATCCATTTGCATTCAACGCGATTCTAAAAACTCATTCTGCTAGGGAGTTGTAAGTGGGAAAAAAAATTGAAAGGAACGAGTTTAAAAATTAAAAGTAACTGCTATAAAATTAACCTACACCTTACTATGTAAAATTGGCCGATCATATGAGAAACAAGGTACATAATTTTAAATATCTGCAGTTATATTTCTAGTAGATGTTAATTCTGTGAATGAATTTTCAAGTGTAATTAATTGGATAGTTACTTGGCACCAGATTGAGAGTGACATGGCGTTTCATGAAATCAAATGCATTTTCATTTCTTTCTGCGTCTAAATTGAAATCTCCCATCATAATAACAGGAATATCTGTATCTACAGTAAACTCTTCATCAATCTATAGACTATTTCATCAATGCACTAAACAAGAACACCTTCAAATGTCCTGAATTAACAGTTGGATGAATATAACTGTCAGTTAAGAATTACATCAGCCATACAAATATCGCCTGCTTCTGAATCCTATATTCTCCTACGCTGCTTAACAGTAAATTATGTTGGTACACAAGTCAAATTTCTATACATAGCAACATCAATAGCTTGGCGAAATAAAATAAAATACAGCAAACATCAACTCAACACGCTGACTGCTTACCAGACGATCTTGCCATTTAGACGCGGTCGCGCATGTGCGCGGAGCTTCACCAAAATTTCGCTATTTGTGACACGTTTCTAAGCATATAACTTTGCTGAATTTTTGTAAACTTTTTTGCTTTTGCTAACGCGCTTTTTCGTCTATCTAATGATACATAGGTTGTTTGTAACATTTGTAGTTTCGAAGATAAAAGCATTCGAGCACACTTCAGATAGCGTCCTAATATTTGCTTTCCCATCAGACCACTGTAGAGGAACGTAATCCTACGTTAAAAATTATTTAAATGTATCAGATAAAATGCAGTTTTAACTTTAGTTTTACAGTTGTGCTTTTAAAACTTATGGATTTTAAAATGAACCTGAAAAATGAAACTTATGTCATATAATGATTTAATGTCAACACCACGCTCAGGAAATAATCTCCTTTGAGGAAAACAAGTAACAAATTTTTACTTTTTCATATCTTCATTTCAAAATATAGTAATCAGCTTTTCTAGAGTGTACAGTATATGAATATTTCATGCACTTCCCTCTTTGAAATATAACTGAAATGTTCTCATATTGCAAAATTATTCAACTCTTTGTCGACTGATATTATTATTAAGAATACAAGCTTCTGCAGTTTCCAGTTTTACATGTAATTTAATCCTATATTTTTTCCTACAACCTTACAATTCAGGAAAATTAACTTATTACAAAAGGGTATTGGAATAAAGCAAATAACAGCAGTAATAAAGAACACAATATCCATTTCCTAAGTTCACAAACATCAAATTACGGTGGAGATATGCTAATGAAGTATAAGTTAATAGATTATTCTGTACACTGTGGGATATCATACACAGAATAAATAATTGAATAAAAAAGATAATTGATAGAATGGAATAAGCCGTTTTATTAAAATAAAATAAGTCTCTTTCAACTGAAACAAAAATAACTGTTTGTTGATTTTTGTTTGTTCACGAAATTCTAGTATAATAGAGAGAAAGTACTTTCTATGATTTTCTTTAGAAATAAATGTCGCACTAAAGTTTCCTCAGTATGTTCGAAGGTAAAATTGTCAAGGGAAATTATGCCTTGTGTTTACATATGCATTGTTTGAAAGACAGTTTTGATTTTATTTATTATTTATTGTTTCACAAAGTGGACAGATAACCAAAATGTTTTCTATAGAACTTTCAGTTACGCAGATTTATTTATGTATACGAATTTTTCAGATACTATATTTAAATCTCTTACTATATTTTTTTTTACTGACTGACTCTCTGCTTTACACATACCGTCTTATAGTGTAAACTTAATGCTTAAAATACAACGCTTTACCTAAAGTAACTAAATAATCGTCTTGGAATGAAAATAATCCTTAACCTAAAAGCAATGAAACTAACGTTTTAACATCATCATCATGCGAAACTTAGATATTAAAGGGCCTATATAATTGAGTCATATGCAATCTTTTCCAGAAACGCACAATTGCTGATACGGTTTAAGGAACTGATTGCTTCAAACCGTGTCAGCAACTGTGCGACACGGTTTGAAGCACACGACATGGTTTGTTAGTAAGTTTTTCCTCTCAAAGAAAAAACTTGCTCACAGATCCAAAATTTTGGATATAGCAGAGCTTTGTTCTTAATTGAACCAACCCCAAAGCAGGAAGAAGGTAACAGATTCACTCTTTTGCCAGTGCAAGACATAACAAATTGCTACTTGGCGTCTGAGTCAGGCTGTTGAACGAAGACTACAAGTTTCAGACAAAGGTAGAATTCTTGAAATTATCGCAGTAGCTCTGGAGTTGCTCCAAATTGTCAAATAGGCATTTAAATTGGTATTTGTTTCTGCATTGACTAGTCGATAATTACAGGTAATGATATATTTTCGGTTAGGTAAAGTTACCTGAATATGACAAAGCACACGACAGTCATCTGTCTAATGTTGCCACTCCAGAGACACCTTCGTGGAGGATCGTCTATGGTGAAATCAATATATATTCGAAATATCGGAACATTGTTTACCGTAGATAATCGTTAGGAAGCCTCAAAGTAGGGTTTACAAATAAGTTCTAGTGTGCAGATATTTTGGTTTAACAAATTAGTTTGGTGTAAGCTGATTATAAGAGCATCGAATTTTAATCTTTCTTAAATTGAACTAGAACTAGTGCTAATGAAAATGGAATATGTGAGAATGGAAATTTCTCACACCACGCGGCGCATTCATCAGGGTCGATATCGTAACAGTAATCGTAATCGCAGAACTGCACGTGCATATATATAAACACCCGGAAAACGGGGTTTTCCCTCTTTATTGTCTTAACTGACTTCGAGCTCGCGGGGCTGCGTCCTTGCATATCTCACTCATGAAGTGTGGTCGTTATTTTCGATGGAAAAGAAGGAGCTGCCTAAAATTTGTACAAATTAGCTGAAAATGATAGGGTGGAAAATTAAACCTGCTTAGAAGTAACGTGTTAATGTGTTTTTTGCATCAAGAATCTGTTATCATTTTTGTCATCATTTCATCTTTTCGTGTAGCCATTTTGTGACGAACAGAAGAATGCGTGTTATAGAAATATCTGCACGTATGTAAAGCTCCATCTGCAATATGTGTAATTAACGTAAAACTATTTCCAGTAAGCAAAGTGCACGATATGAATAGATTTGAAATTCATGTTCTATCTTCAAACAAACGGCGCCGTCTTGTCGTTCTTCCGTTTTTCCGTATTCATGTTCTTCTGTTTTTAGTGTTCATCTATTGCCAGTGTCTTGTATTTTTGTGATAAGTTAGCCAATTGAATATCTAACCCAGATTAAATATGAATAGTTAGTTCAATAAAGTGAGCTTCAGTAAACTCGTTATTCTCTGAGGTCCTTTTGACATGTTTATGGGTATGTGAAGTTTTTTATTACTCCTTTAGAAACGCAATGTACTAACCATCGTTTTTCAAGCCAGCAAATATTGGGCACGTGTAAATTGATCGAATGCTTGAAGGTATCTAGTTAAGATAGATTGTCACACCTGCAACACCACATAATGGTGCCGTGACCAGGATTACACCACAGAATGACATGTTCAAATATCGCTAAAATTTTTGATAATTAAAGACAGTACTGAAAATGATCTAAAAATAAAAAATAGATGAACTGAAGTAAAATAGATTTTATCAATATTACAGAGAAATGAAGATCTGTAATAGTCTTCGGTAATGTTATATTTAAGCAAAGATGAGCCAGTATTTAATTCTCACATCCTGACTTTGAACGCGAGTAATAGTTGTCGATCAAACTTTGACTCGCATGTCACAAAAAAGGCTTTGGGAAAAATCAGGAAATATCTATAACTGGCCTAGTCGTTTTTGCTGATCAGTTAAAGTTTCTGTTCATGAGTTACATGTGTGTGACTTGTTGTTGGCATGGGTCTTGGGCACCTAATGGATGAATTACGATGAAAGAATTTGAATCTACCATCTTTATCTATCCATCTTTATCATCTCTTCTCCAACCATCGCACCCCTCTAACAACTGTTTAGTTGGCCGTGTGTTTATATGCCCCCATGCAAAAAATTGTAATATATATATATATATATATATAAGCATCTAATCCTTTTCAAGGATTCAAGTCCGTGCCCAACAGCACTGCAGCCAGCAACGTTAACCACTCTACGAATCACGGTAGCATCTCTTATATATCATTAAGGTGAAGCTGTACTTCTTATTAGCGAATAATACAGGCATAAAATAAAGATTAGCCAAAGAGAAACAAATTTAGATTTAAAATCATTAAATCATTCGAAGACGTATTTCTAAATACAACCAGAAACTACCATCTGCATGTCGACAGTTTTTACTGTTATAAATTAAGAAAACGATCAGCCAAATTTTTCAGTAAATTTTCAACATAATTTAAGCAAAATTTCCTGTCACACTCATCAGGATTGAAAATCGAAATAATATTAGAGCAATTAAAATATATTTAGTTGCTGGTACCTTTTTAAAGGGAAGCGAAAAACAGGAAAATAATAGATCGCAAGGCGGTTGCATATTTAATATTTTAAAACGAAAATGATCTAAGGTCTTTAAAATTTTACAAATATATCATATATATAGATTAGAAGAAATTAAATAAAGAATTTAAGATATTAAGTTCCTTTTAAAAGAAAAGACACATTTAAACAAAAATTTATCATGTAGTTTGAAATTTAAATTCTAAGAATAGTTTGGGATACAAAAAACATATTACAACCTAGCAGCTTCGCTGCCAGCCTTCGTCTGGCTTTTAAATATACCGGAAGAATGGCTGAAGGAAACACCAAACGTTAAATATAAAAACTGCGTAGAATTTTACTCTGCAGAACAACTTCATAAAACAAGTTATTACGTAAAACAAAATTACAATGAAATAAGTAATACCCCTTAATACAAATATTAATTATCTTACTAAATAAATTAACCGACTTCCCTTTGTAAAATCTTAAGAACTCAAGTGGTATAAAGGAGGTTAAGAACATTGTTTCCTAAAAAAAATCACTGAAAGCTTTTCAGTATCTTAAAAACAGTGAAATGAGCAATAAAAAACATAAAAGAATACAAAAAACAAAAAATTCTGAAAATATTAATAATATTTTACCTTATATTTTCAAAAGAAAAAAATTGCAATGAAATAAGCTATATCCCTTAATACAAATATTAATTATCCTAATAAAAAAATTAACCAACTTTCCGTTGAAGAAAAATAATCATGCTAAATTTTTCAATATCTTACAAACAGTGAAATAAGCAAAAATTAACATGAAAGCAACTCAAAAACATAAAATTCCGCGCAGAATTTTACTCTACAGAACAACTTTATCAAAAAAAAAAATCAATAAAAAAGTATTATATATATACAAATGACAATGAAATATGCCAATCTCTTAAAAACGATGATATAAGAAATACGATGGAAAATTGTTGCCAAATCCATATTTCTAAAAGAATGAAACTATTCAAAATGATGCGAATTTCATCAAAAATCTATCAACAACAATAAGACAGGAAAATTGTTGCCAAAATCCCATTTTTAAAGATGTGAGATGTGAGAAGTGTACTCGGAAGCTTCATTTAAAATTTTTTTTAAATGCAAAATATTATAATTTTTCCAAAATTCGTTCTGTAAAAGCAGTCTCAAGGATGAAAGCTTAACATGTCCAAAAATCAAAGAAAAATAAACTGTACATTTTTAAAAATAAACGTTTTTAGAAAAAATCCCGTTGAAAAGGTGTTAAGCTCCCTTTGTTAAATAAATTCCTATTTAATCGATTTATTGAAACACGAAATTTACATTAAGTTCGTAAAATAGCTAAGTGCCTACGTTTCATGACAATGTGAAAATGGATTGTGTAGAGTAAAATCTCGCTTTCTTATAGCCCATTATGTCTCAAAATGACGTGATTTCGTCACAAAACATAAAATAAAAAAAATTTAATTCGAATTTCGAAAAAATCGCTTCGAGGTGCACTAGCTCTTGTCTAGATTTCGTAGCCGTGGGTCTATTAGCTTACGCACAAGCGCGAACGAAAGACACACACACACAGACAGACCCTTTCTTTTATTATATGTAGAGATAATCCAATCGGTAATAAAATAAAGTTTGATCAGGCATTTTTATCATTGGACTTTCCGTTTTTAATAGTCATAAATAATAAATATTTGATTCCCTGCATTTCAATTACGTATTCGTAACCAGTTGTTTTATTTTGTAATTTGCTAGCAACTTAGCGGACAACAAAGGTGGAAATTCAAAAATTAAAAAAAAAAAAAAAAAATGAAGGTTTACCCATCAATTTTCTACTATCACTATTAGTAAGTTATTCTTTTAATTGCAATAATTGCATTTTTTCAGTTAGTTACAGTAAATGGAACCAATTCTGTACAAGAAAAAGGCTATTTCTGCATCTCACTAGATGTTTCGAAAACATCATCACCTGTTAGTTCCGCACTGTAGCTGGTATATTGAATACTCAGATTTGCTTACATTAAAGACGTATAGACTATTAGATCTTTCAGAGAATTAACTTGAAAAATGACTTCCGTATTCATCAATTGCCAATAAGATGTGATAAATAATTATAGCACAAAAGTACACACAAAGAGAATATGATTTTACATCCTCCTTTATTAAAATGACATCTAGGAATTTACGAGATCATGCCTGTTCTGTCGAAATGGTGGGAAAATTCAGTCGAAATCTCGCTGGAATTCGAGCCATTGAAAAATTCCATTTACTTGAACAAACCAAAACGCTTGCACCACGATGGCATATATAAGAGAATATGACAATTTCTTTAAAAAAGGCAAGTTTAGAAAATATTAGGAATTTATCTTTTGATGAGTTAGTTCCATATTTTTCTTAATTAGGTTTAGTATTTGGGATCAATACTGTAAAAAACAAATGGTATTCCCTGTAACTCCCTAAAAATTTGTGAAATAAAATTCCATTGTTTACCACTTTCTGAAGCGTAGCAGATATAATGGATGTGCTCGTTTTCTAAAGTTAAAAAGCCACATTTAGAGAGAGAAAAATCAGAATATGGTAACTGTGGTTTAGCAACGGTAAATGCTTATACAATCTTATTCCTTCTTAATTTTTTTGGTAACTTTAATTTGTTATTATACATTCATACTTAACAGCGAACTTACAGCATCGATTCACACTTAGAAAGCTCTGCATCAATCTATTAGGTTAATCTATTAGGCATGCATTTAATGCATAATCTATGCAGTTAACAAATTAGGACTAACGAAAATTGACAACAAAATATTTCTGTTACAATTTTACTTCCTGATGCAATAAAAAATATACAGTTTAATATGCATAAAATATGAAATTTTGAAATCCTTTTTAGAGACTGAAAATTACAAATTTTTAAACCGTAACGGAATATAAAATATTTTCAAATACGCACAAAAAATGGGAAGAAATTTATTAAACTAGTTGATTACAGTAATTATAGTTGATTGTTATTAGATTTTATTTAATTTTAACAATACTTTGTAATTTATAGCACTCTGCACTTTGGACAGTTTGAGTATTTACTCGTATTACTAATTTAAAAAATATATTTCAGTTAGATGAACGCAACTTTAAAGAAATTTAATTGTAAAATATACTTTTTGTTTAAAAGGAATCAAAGGTAAACTAGAAATACATATTTGGATTTATTATAAAATATGATTTTTAAAAATAAGTTATAATCTATTTGAACACTTCGAAAAGGTGTAGTTGCTGAATTAGCAGTTATCAACTTCTGTTAGTACAAATGTATGGAGAAACTCTTCTTTGAAATGTTTCACTATAACGTGATAAAAATGTTTTATCGGCAGAATTCCTATTCGAAGTTCAAAATAGAGACGTATAAATGTTATTTTGAATTCCTGTTCATCCAAGAATGAGATGTCCGTGTCTACAAAATATGCGTGCTCACCTTTTATTTTTTTCTAAAGCAAATTAAATTGTGAACACCTTCACAGTTGTAAAAATAAAAATAGTAGTTACTCTGAAATTTTATGAAACAAAAATACCTTTTTAAGAAGACAAGCATTATGTTTTTTACAACATGGTCAGTATTTTTCTTTAGTTAAAGCATCACTTTTATTCACTACATTATGAAAAAGATCGTTTTATTTCCGCGCTGTGGAATAAATTATGCCATTAACAAAATTTCAAACTAAAACAAAACAAAACAAAAACGAAACAAAATTAAAAAAAAAATTGTCAGTCCTGAAAGAAAAATATTAAAAGAAGAAATACTTTCAAGAAAAACTGTTGTTTTCTCAAATTTAAACACAAAATAAATGGGGGAAAATCCTATTTTTTAAATCCATTACGGCATAATAATTTTTTGAAAACAAAATAACATCTCCTCTACGTCAAGACTATAACTTACATAAAATAAACAAGATTTAACTTTTAATAGCATAAAATTAATAAATTATCCAAGTGCAAAGTTTATGGGTGAATGAAAAAACGCAAGGCCTGAAATTAATAGAAATATAAAAAGAAGCGAAAAGAGAAACAAATGCATTATAAATTTGTTTTTGGTTCACTTAAGACTTATTTAATATTCGTTTGCTTTGAACATTATCGATGCTATTAAACACTATGCTAATATGTTTGTTTGTTTATTTGTGGCATCATCTCCTCCGGAACCACGTTGATTTTCGAGAGAGGTACCTTCGAATTCCTAAAATTCGTGGAAATCCTTTCGACCATTTTTGACTTTAATTAGCGGAGATATTAATTAAAAATGCTAATTGTCGCCCCCATTTTTAAGAGTGGCAACAGTCTCGCACGCTTAGAAATAAAAATCTGCTTTATTTCTAAGTGTTGCCACAGCTCGCTCTCAAATCGTAGGTTTGTTAATAAAATTTTTTTACGTTTTATAAGATATGAAATAAAAATTGCATTTACAAACGTTAAATATATAATTCCGGATTTCAAAAATTCGTGAGAAGCCATTTCGACCATTCTTCTCTTCGTACGATTATAATCCACCGAGATATTAATTAAAAACTCTGAAAAGGATAATTTTTGCACCTATTCTTTCGAGAGGCCACAGTCTCGCGCGCCGGAGATGCCACTGCTGGCTTTCAAATCGTAGAGTCTGTTAATAAAAAATTTGTAAGTTTTAAAAATATGAAATATAAATAGCATTGCCAAACATTAAATATGTTATCACATGAGGTCATATTCTGATATTAAAGAAAGCACACGACTGCATTTGTTATTGTTGTCGTTGCTAATCCTGGACTCCAGCTTCGGCTAGTCGAGTTTATTCACATTCAACAAGTCATAGACTAGCATAAGAAACTTTAATAGGTCGTTCTATGATAAATCCAGACACCTAAGTATAAGTGGCGGAGACATTGTTACATTTCGGACAAATCAAGTGGGTTTTTTTACCACACTGGAAAGTAAGGCTTCTTAGATGGCCACTAAGAAAGCGGGAGAGTGCTGTCTGGGTGCATCTGTCACAGTTTATAGCAAGGAATCAGCACGGTACCAAACATGTGCCAGAGGGTCAAGCCAAAGCGTTTTATCAGTATCTTTTCTGGCAGAATACAGCTCAAGGTTAAGCCAGACAGTTAGATGTAGCCAGAGCCTCCTCAGCACCCTTCTTAACCAGGACATCCGCCTCTTCATTTTGTCAAATGTCCACATGCGAGGGGATCCACTGAATGTGCACATCACGACATGAGACATGTTTTAATTTAATGAGAATTGAAGTTCCAATTTTCTCACCAATGTTACACCAGTTTGACAAATGTTGGACGGTACTACAACTGTATAATCTAGATGGCTTTAGGTTCTAAAAAAGACATTATATAGTCCCTTAGTCAGTCCCTCATCAGTCCTTCATCGATAGCAACGAGTTCGTTTCTAAAAACTGAGCTAAAGCAGGAACCACTTTGCGATTGCATATGACGTGATTGCATGTCGGAAGGTTTTCGTTAATGTCCGCATTTTAAATAAATTTCCGCTGTTGGCAACTTTTCTGTTTCAGGTTAGGATAACTGGTATGGTATTTTATTGCCACTTTAATCATTTTATTGATATTGAGAAACGTTGTTATATTACATTAAATTGAAATCATGACGTCATGGATATCAAACTGAAGTGTCAAAAGTTTTTGGTCCTGGTTCGGCAACAAAAAAATTGCTTGTGAATTGGTTTTGGCTTAGAAAGAATGAACTGATTTCATTCATATTAAAATGTTTTTATGCCTTTTCTTTTCATGCGACTTTTAAATTTTGTATTGGCTACAGTTGCTTTCGCCTAGTATTTATTATAATCCGTATATTTAAAAGACCATTAAAGCTAGTTTTATGTACTAGCTCAGCGCGTCATAATTTATAAATAAAGTCATAAATAAAAAGCCATTGCGTGATATCTTGCCTTTTCGACTGCTTTGTTGATCTTGTGAACGGATTAATCGTGCATAGTCTGAACAATACGTATTTGTGGTATAATACTTTCAGCTACATCTTTGATAATATATAAAACATATATATCAGTTTATAAAATTCTCACGATGTGTGTGTGTGTAACGGCTATGCAGATTTGATGTAAATATATTCATCTCTGTCGAGTGAAGATTTTATGAGCAGGTAGGAGATAAATTGGATTAGGTCACATCTCAGCAAGCATCACAAAAGTTGAACATGTTCCCAAGAACGGCCAAGTAATCGAGCATTCAGTGCTATTGAACTCCACGAATTTTTAAATATAAAGGAAAACGTCTTACGTACTAATTTTGGCTATTTACATCTGTTTTGGCATCTCCAGCATTATTAAATCACGTTATTCGATTCTACTTTAAACTTAACCTTCCAGCACGCGCGTATACACAAAATTTATGACAAATTCAGTTTTTAATGCACATTTTTCGCATATCGAAGCTAAGACGTCTGAAGGGCATTTCTATTCCTCCTTTCTACACTTCCTCACATCATGGAATGTGCCAACAGGAAGTCATTTGACATTTTTTTTTAATTGGGCCACGTAGCACACGTGGCAGCTTTCTCATAAAAGTTAAGACACACGCGTGGTCGTGTTTTAAAATTCGGAAAATATATTTTTCTCAAATATTTTGTAATTTTGTGTTATTAATTGCCGTGTATTATTTTAATTTGAATACATTTGGCTCTGTAAATTTTATATCGGTTTTCATGGCAAAAACATATGTGCAACCATCTTATTTTGCTAGGATTCTTCAAGCATTATCTTATGAAGAAAAGGAAGACAAGGAAACCTTTGGATGGGAGAACTATAGCGATTTCCATTCCTTATTTTCTTTTATTTCTGTACTTTAAAAATAAATAAAAATGTTAAAGTTAGTTTAAAGTGCGTTTTTGTAACCAGTAAGAAGTAAATTTCCTTACAGAAGTAAGTAATGCTAAACATACTTTTTTTTCTAGCTTTATTTCCTTTTTCATTGCCTATACTTGTCTTTGATGAATATTAAAATTAGCTTCGATGATGAGATATAATTATTAAATAATAAATTTGAAATTTTAGTTAATGAAATACATCATTGCATTTCCATCTCACTAACATAAGAACTTAAAAATAATTTACTTATATTTGATAATTTACTTATATGTGATATCATTTTTATTTTGCAATAAAAAGATTAATATTTTATTTGTTAACGAATTTATTATTAATTCACTCATTTCTGTCGTTTTTCGTGCCAAAAACGGTAAAATAACGGATGTCGTAAAAAATACGACGCGCGCGAGCTCATGTAAAATTGCCAAGTGCGCGTGCTGGAACGTTAAGCACATAATGGTAAAAAATGTTATCATCGCAGACCAACAAAGGTGCCTAGCAGGATAATTAAAAATCTAACGATCACAAGGCTAAATTTTTATAGTTGCGTTTAGGAAGAATAGTTACTGCAGCGAAAAGGTAGATAAATCAGTTTTACAATGCCAAAGATACGTTTAAATGGGCTAACATTGTCATTAAGGCGAATGCAACAAAGATTCGAATTTTTATATTCTTCAGAAATTTTAGCTAAATTCCTGCCACATTAATATTATGTTTCGTGAACTTAAGTGCGTGCATATGTACTCAGATACTAATTTTGAACTGTGCTCAAAATATTCTTTTGATTTTTCCGGAAATTTCAAAATTTCGGATAAAACTTATGCATCACGTGACTTGCTCAATCTCGTCACGCTCTTGTTACGTAACTCTTTTCGGGGAGTCGCCATCTCCCGATCAACTGACACGCCATGTACCCGTATTTAATTTATACATTTCTCCATTCTCCCTTTACTTTGTCTGTTCGGCATTTTCTTTAAATTTTATTTATTTATTTGTTGTTTGTTTTGACTTTTCAACGACTTAATCTTTTGTCTTTCTATTCAGCATATATTTCAACGTTTCAGTATTTTATAACATACATGTAATATTTGTTGCTGTTACACATGTTTCAATATCTTCATAACAAATTGCCGTCGACATTACTAACCATGGTAGTGTGATGAAAGCCATTGTTGTTACAGACAGATAAGCAAAATGCAATATATGATATAGGATAAAAGATTACGTTACCTATGAAATGCTGACGCAAGGTAATCTAAAACTACTTTATTTGTTTGCAACTATGAGTGAAATTAAACTTTCACATGAATTTAAGAATTACTATTGCTAGAGTTATTATTTGATTTTCGATCTGATGTTGCGGTTTCCGCATCATTTGCGAATCGAATAATTGCGTCTCATGCGCTAAGGTGAAATTTTGAAGATTATTTAAAACCATTTCTGGTTAGGGGCTCGTTGCATAAACAAAACTACTTAACTTTTGAACTATTAAAGCTGGAATTATATTTTTATTATTAATAATTAAATCTATTTTCAAGTACAATGGTATTATTTTTATCCTATCATTGATGACTAAAACAAAACTGTTCTTCTTCTTCTTCAATGACACCACAGCTCTCGGTGGACCCTGGTCTTCTCTCCAGAAGGCTTCTACAGGTATCTCTATCTTGGCAACTGCGTTCCCGTTTTATCCTTTAAAATATACTAGGCTCTTTCTGGACAAAATCAATCCATTTTAGCGGGTTGTCTGCCCGAGGTCTATCTCACATGGGCTTTGCCAAAAAATTTTCTTGCAGTAACCATCTTCATTCATTCTAACCAGGTGGCCAGCTCCTTTAAGCACCTGTAATTTTACGAATTTTATAATATCATGTTTTTTGTAAATTTTATAGAGCTCTTTATTAGATCTTCTCCATGATCCATTCACTTAGACCCCACCAAGAATGCAACCTAAGATCGTTCACTCAAAAATTCCTAGAGCTTCCTGATCGCGGAAAACCAATGCCTAAGTATCAAGGCATGCATTAAGTCAAGACAGATCTTATAAGACTTTTCTAAAGAAGCAATTTAGGTCTTAATTTAAAAAAGCTGGATTTTAAATAACTCTTCAGGGAATAAAAACATATATTTTCAGAAATGATTCTTTTATGTATTTCTGGGACCAACGCATGTAAGATCTGTCTCTACCTTTCCACATACACTAACTTAGATCCTACAAAGAACCTGGCGAATTCTCGCAGAGGCGCGAATTAAATACCAGCATAGAAGAAGTGTGCAAAATAACCCTTTATTAAATCAAACTAATTTAACAGAAAGCACGGCATTCGTGTAATGCAAAACACCGTTCACTTGCGGCGGTAACTAAACGTAGACTCTAATGCAAATCAAATCTGAAAATAAACGAGTGCAAAAACGCACTTCAAAATTACGTCTAAGGGGTAGACTCACAGAAATCTAACCGGCGTGATACTAAACTGATAAGGGCAAGATGCATACTAGCGTGACCGCGAAATAACAACGAAACATGCGCTTGGGTATCGAAACATGCTCTGAAGAAACTGACATAATCACACTTTTAAATAGCACTTCACTTAACTTTAAGTTTACATACTGGCGAGAGAATGAGAGGAGAAGTTGAGACGTTGAGAACAGGAAAACGTAAAATAAATTTGTTATGCAAAATAAGGAAACCCCTACACACATTTTTATTATTTAACTCCGTTCCCAAATAAGTAAAACTGTTAAACTGTTAACTTTTTCAAATTTATAACTGCCAGTTTCTAAGTGACTAAGTTGCAAGTCAGACTTTAAGAAGATTAATATTTAGTTTTATCTTCGTTTACAAATAAATTAATTCTTTTAGCACTTTGTTCCAATTCCATAAATGCCTGTTTGAGAGACTGCCTGTTTCGGCCTATGCATTTCGACCTGATGCCAATGTCATCAGCATAAGCCAGGATTTAAACTGAGTAAAAATGTTTCCTCTATTATTGATCTTGAGTCTGTAATAACTCTTTCGAATGCTACATTAAACAAGAGGTATGCTTAGGCATCCTCCTGTCAAACTTCATTATTTACCTCAAGCCGTTCTTTGTAATCACCTTGTATGCCTGCTTGAATTATGGTTTCTTTGAGAGTCAAGGCTTCAAGTATAACACGTTTTTCTGCAAGTTTCAATTCATGCATAGCTTTCATGAGAAGTTCTCTGTTAATACAATCATATGCATTTCTAAACTAAAAGATTGTGAGTCTCTATTCCAAATTCTATACATTTTTCAAGGATCTGTTTTAAGTTGAAAATCTGCTCAGTTGTAGATCTTCCTTTCCTAAATCCACATTGGTAGTCGCCTAACAAGTTATCAACAACGGCAAAAGTCTGCCAAAAATAATAGTAGACAGAATTTTATAGGATGTGTGCAGAAGACTGATTCCTCTATAATTAGAACAGTCCAGCACGCTATTTCTTTTGTCTATCATGCAAATGGTACTTTCCGTTGGAGTGTCTCCCTCTCCCAAGTATGTTAAATTAATTCTGTACACATTTATGTCCTGAAACATTTAAAAATTCTGAAGGTATATTGTGAGCTCCAGGATATTTATTGCGCTTTAGGTTTTTTGTAGCATTATTCACTTCTGTCAACGAGGTAATATCAATAGGTTCTAAATTTCTGATTGTTGAAATTGAGCTACTAACTTCTGGAGGCAGATCGTAATTCAGAAGCTCATTCAGGTGCTCCTTCCATCTTTGAAGAATGTGACCTTTTGAACTTATAATATTACCAACTTTCCCTATGAGCAGTCTCCGCGCTTGGAGCTTCTTCGTCTATGATTAATGTCATGGAAAGCTCTGCTTTCCTTTACTTCCCTAAGATATTCAGCATTCTTTAAGATATTTTCATGAAAGTTCGTCTTCTTAATACGGTGGATCTTTTTTTCTTTTTTTTCTGGCACATTTGTATTCGTCAACGGCTATTCTAGTATGTTTTCTTTGTATTATGTTCGTATATGCCTTAATGTTAAGTTCCGTAGCAGCTCTGAACTACAGCTCAAACCAATCATCACAATCGTTTTTTTCAACAATCTTCCTGTGAAATTTTGCCAATTTTAGTGAATTTAATTTCTCATCAATACTTTCCAGTTCTTGAAATTTAATGTTTTTCAATTTCGTTTCCAACTCATTTGGTATCTTTGCTTAATAACTGTATCTTTGAACACCTTACAGTTATATTTTTCTAATTTCGCCCTTGGTTTGAACAAAACTATTAGAAAAGTAAAATACAAAGAATTTGCACATAAATTTCTTGCTGACATGGACCTAATTCAATGCGAACGTAATTTTACATCTGATTTTGCTACTACCACGACTCTTCTAATAACATTAAAATTAATTGTATTTATATTGTCATGACGTGATAACCACGCATGCGCAGTTTAGCAGAACGGCCTGCAACGCCTCTCTCTCATGAGACTTACTAGAGAAGAGTAGTTAGTAGGTAGTAGCGAAGTAACGAAGGAAATGTGTTGTATGTCAGCTTAGATGCAAGATACGAAGTGATACTTGTGTGTTCATCGTTTGTACTTATTATTATTATTTGTGTGTTAATAAAGTTTTGTGCCGTTAAAATGGCTGTTTTATGCAACGCACACAATACGATACGTCTACGGTAGGAAGTAAATACATATCCAGAAGCTACACGCCCAAGAAAAAGAAGGATATGACACATATTAATAAACTTTAATGAAGTTATCAAAAATCTTCATTCTATTATAAATAATAATAAATATGCAATTCAGAACTCGAAAGAAGCCGACGTTTGGAGCTTTATTTGGAGACTTAAAAGTGAAAACATTTTAAGTAAACACATACTTGCGGACTCTTGAGTTTTTATAATTATATAATTAGAAAATTATGTGTTTTTATAAAATTCTAAATCAGGTTTTTTTCCTGCTACCCAAAACGACGTAGACTACATTATTCAAGTTAAAAATGCACTGTAAATATATGTCTTAATTAACTCAATGCATGAAACGTTACAAAACTTAATACTTAAGTTAAGGAAGTTAAAGACATAACATAAAAATTTACAAAATTCCGAAACTCTAGTCAGTGATTAAAACATTTCGAATAAAATACTAAGAGAATTTTCTGCAACTACTTTTAAGATAATTTGCAACACTTGTAATATTAGCTTGTTTCATAGTCACATTCTTCAAATTAGGAAAATGCGTCAACAGTTTCAGTTCAAAATTAGGAAAATATAATGCTTATATCGAAAACTTCCTTCCATTATCTTATTTCAGCACAGAAAATCTTGAAGTGGATTATTTATTTAAGACTTTATCTCTCACTGATTTCACATCTAGCGGAACAGTTTAGTTTCCTCAAAAGACTGCCCAACTTTGAAACTTGTGAGCGTTAAGCTTTTTATAACAATTTAGGTCATTGCCTTCATTATGCTTGACATAGCCAGGGCATTTAATTGCATCTGCAGATGATACTGTTATTTAAGATTTTTAATCTGTATATTAGCAGGGAGATGGTACTTATGTTCAAGTCTTTTGAGAAAGACAAAGATTTTTCATTTGATGGAACTGTGTGCTACATTGGACAGAGGATGAAAGGATATGTTACTCATCATCAAATCTTTCAAGGAAGACAAAGCATTTTTTATCGGATAAAGGACGTGCTTTTCTGACATTACACCAATTAAGGCTTGAGCATTCTAACATTAAATTTCTTAATATACATAATATAAGTTAATGATTTTCCGAGAAATTGAATTTACTTCGTCTTTTGTTAATTTTATAATTTGAAGAACATGGTAGGGTCATTAAAGAAGCAAAATAAATACATTAGATACTTAAGCATGTGTCTAAATATTCTGGTTTAATATTTTCTAGTAATAAATCGTAAAATGTGACATAGCAAGTTATCATATCAGAAATGTTGCTATTATTATTTTGTTTTATGTGAGCAGGTTCTACCAGAAAACACTATTCTGTTTAGAATTTAATAAAATTCTAGTAATTCAGAATGTGTATTTTTAATGGTATGATATATTTATTTATAATTTCAAATTACATATTTTGTAGCAGAGAAAAGAGCATCCGAAAATTCGTGATGTTCGAAATTAAATTTCTGCTATTTACGTATTTTATTAACGAAGATTTTAATTGAAGATTAAATGTAAATAATAGTTTATCACGAATCATTTATCAAATGGAAATTACGTTTGTGACAATTCCTGTCCTTTTTTACTTCATTTTCAATGCCTTCATTTGTGAAAATGAGGCTATTTTGAATTTTCATTCCAAACCAAATGTTTACATGTGTCCCGAAAGAGAGAAAGGGTATCAAAGTATTCCTGTTAAACTTAATAAGGTTGTACAATGATTTTTGCGATGTACAAAAGTCTGATTTAAAACACATATTAGCTCAACACTATAATAGGAATACCAGTAAAACGTAAATTTAGAAAATGATGCTTAGCTGCACTCCGATCACATACTGCGAAAATCAGTATATAAACGGAAACACTATGGGATTTATCAGCGAAACTATACTATCAGCGACGCAGGTGTGACCCCTGCGTGAGATGTAGGTTTTCATTTTCTTAATTTTGGTCTTATTAAATTTAAGAAATCAGGCATTAAATTGGAGTAATAATCATATCAAATTGTCAGTGGTAGAACAATATTGATGTGGTGTTCTGCATATGATTTCGCAAAGCACGTACGAGGGTTATCTGCTTAATGGGACGGATGCATTCATGGAGAACGTTTCAGAAGAAAGTGGCCCGCAAACACATTAAACGTTGGGAAAATCACAAAACCGCCCATGTAACCAACACGCTCGCCAGAATTCGAACCCCGAACCGAACTACTAGTGTTCAGCGACTTGATCGTTTGACAGCTGGTGAGCCCAAGCAGTATGGGAGTGCGTCTTTACTTTGTTAACAAATACATATCTACCAGTGAGAAGCCGGTAACATAGCTAGACAGTGTGTTAGAGTTTGCCAGCGGCAATGTATTACAACTGTGTATTTCTTAATTATTTTCCAAGTAACTTGAAATTGGAAATCTATAATATTCAAAGTAAGTGTAGGCAGTAATATTATTTTCTGCACTGATACACATATAGTGCCGAGAAAATGTCCCTTATAGTAATAATATTGTAAAATATTCAATTCATGATGGCAGAGATTAATAAGTTTTGCATTTTACCATAGACATGTCTCGAATCGGTATAGTTTCCATAATTTCTATACTGTTATTTTAGGAGGACAAACTTTTACATACATACATTAGCACATCACGCAAACATACCTCATCTATATATAGATAGGTAGATATAGATATATAGATAAATAGATATACTAGATATATAGATAGACAGATATAGATATATAGATAGACAGATATAGATATATAGATAGACAGATATAGATATATAGATAGACAGATATAGATATATAGATATATAGATAGATAGATATAGGTATGTAATATATTTGAAGTATTCAAAGTACTACATGCATCTATGGGACTTCGAAAACCTGTTCATTAGGAATAAATTAACACAAGATAATATTTGCATTGAAATTCCTTTCTTAATGACTTCTTCATAGATCTTAAAATCGGAATTTTCAAATTATGTATAGATAATGTAAAAAATCATTATACACACGTTTACGTTTGCATGCACTTTTCGCACCATTTAATATATATTGGTTGAATACATGAAAAATGGATATCCTGTCTTAAATTACAGATATTTTTAATCTATTAATGCAGTTTGAATTTTTTACTTTCTCAGAAACATGGAAAACATACGAAATAGCGCTTTCTGAGTAAGCGTAGTTCAAGTTTGTATCGCTAACTTTTGATTAGAAGAATTCGTTTTTTTAAAATTTAATTTGAGCTTTCCGTCCTTGATCGAAATGAACATTTTATAAACTATTGATGATTTGATTGAAATGTTAATTTCTCGACTCGTAACTGATAATATGATTCCTGATGATTTCATAAATGATAATTCATTTAACGCATATCCAATATTTGCTGTTTTATTATAATGTTAAATGCTTCCATTAGTTTCCTCAGTAAACTACCTCGAATTTAATTAAAGTAATTTATTCTTATCAGAAACTGCAGTAGTCAACATAGTAAACACTTTCATTAGATTGACTAACAGAACAACTGGAATCGGGTAAGTAAAGATCGATAATATGCTTTTGTATCTAAATATTACTACGGACCTATATTAAAATGAGAAAAGAGATGATGGTTTTGATTGATATCACAAACTCTTCTTTCCAGAGCAAAAGTGACGATTTTCATTCAAAATATTAATTTCGTGGTCACAGTTCTGTTTTAATTAAAGTAAAGCTACCCATCGAATAGGTTACTTACCTTGACAAAATAATTAAAATCTCCCTTACTTCACGAAGGAGAGCCTCGAGCTGATTTCTTTGATGAATATGTAGTTCTTTTCGATGAATCTCTGTTGTCAATGAAAATTTTAAAAAAAATGGCTGGTCTTTATAAAGAACATAAGATAGGTATTTAAAATATTTTACACAGACATGAGCTATATCTGTCATCGATAAACAAAACCTAGGATAAACTACCAGTATTCAGGCGTCTTTATACTGGAGTAGATTGTGTGACAATGTAGATATTACAAGCCAGTTCCCAATTCCACAAATAATATGTTGATAACAGTTACAGCATTTATTATTAACAGCTTATATCTACTACATCTTATCACTCTGTTATCTGACAACCCCCAAACTCGCAATATTGTTGAAACAGATGTCAGTCTCCAAAGAAATTATTCATGCTCATTGGTAAATTACACATTCGTAATAATTACTTATTAGTAAAACTATGTGCCCTTCTTAAAACTCTCACCTGAATTACGATAGGTATTTAGATGACATAAATACACAGTAATGACAAATTTACTCGAAACTAAACACGCACTTTATGCATGGATATGCATTTTCTTGAACGATCTAACAAGTATAGAATCCAAGATATAAGAGTTACAATCTGTTTTAGAAATAAGAAATTTCAGCCTCACTTGTATGCTTTTTTGTTGTCAACTTCGATTAACTCTTTCACAAACAATCCGCTCCACACTGCCCTACATTGAAACGACCAGAACCGCCCGAAAACGGTTGAGATCGTAATCTTGTTTTCTTCCCTCCCCCCAAGGTATGCAGTAGCAGATGCAGTTTCATTATACATTGTATCAGTTTACTGCAGACATCTAGTCCTAAGAGGTTTCTTATATTTTGGTTGCTCCTGACATTTCGTTGTTGATTCTTTTGTGGTACAATGTGATTTTAAGCTTTAAACAGCAATAAAAATATAATAAAAGTGCAGTTTAAAAATTTAAGAATTATATTTATTTTTAACAAATTTATTCCTTCCTATAAAAATAACGGAAATAAACAAAATCTCAGTCGTGATCATAACAAAGCCAGAAAGGCTTGTCGGTCTAACCTTCAGATTTGTTTTATAAAGAACGGGGTCAAAGGCTAAAGAAATCTTTGTTAGAGAATACAAAGGATGACATTCGAAATCTTCACACCTATTTTCTACGTTAATGGACGGGGAGGGGCGGAAATTGCTGTGAAACTGGAAAAGTATTTCGGGTGGTTCGGCATTTTGAGGATGTAGGTTAGCGAAGGGTCTGGATTTCAAAGAGTTAAATAACAAAGTGCCCCATAAATTTAGATCTTTTTAAATTCAAATTCACACGAAATCAGCAAATTAACATATCAAAATGCTTTTGTCACATAAATACTTATCACAAATATATTTATATATTTTTTTCGTAATATAAAAATAATTTGAGTTAAAACTCTCATCTCTAGGTAACACTGTAAATATCACACTATACGGCACTAACGCGATTACATGCAATTTATTTATTTATATTTGAATGGACAATTATACATCTGACTTATTTATGCAGTATTGAGTTTGATCTCTCAGTTGTACGTTTTGTTTTAACATATTTAATCTTACTGATATTTGTTTCGTTATTATTTCTAAAATGTGTACTGTTTCTAGAAAGTCCGAACCAAAATTTATCAAATGGAAAGGTATAATTCATATTGCTGTATTTAAAAATAAATATTTCGTGGATTTTATATGACTTCTTTACTATAATATGCAGCTTTTAAAAATAAATGGCAGAAATAATTTTAAGAAACAACAACATTTTGCAAAGATACGAAGTATGCTATCAATATTTACGATAAAACGACAAAATTATATTCCTCGAGAGAAACTGTGAAAAATCTATAGGGTTAGTTTAGTTCCTCGTACGAAGTAAAGGAAGCATTGTAATCGCGAAAAATTTCCAGTGTCATATTTCAGCGAAAATACCCATTTCAAACGCTCTCGAAACCAACTGAACGATGTTCTTGCTTGACATCCCTACATGCGGACAGAATAAAGGACTGCTTTTGCAGGAAGAATTGTAAATTGATTTTAAAGTGGATTCAAAAGAGATTTTCACTTGACGTCTATACGTACGTATGTACGTACCTCGCATAACTCAAGAGCTAATAACCATAGAATTTGAATTTTGTATATGGGAATGCTATAACATGCAGTAGTGTACCTCCCATTTTCTTTACAATCGGCTGCACCTGTCGTATTAAAACAGTAAAAGATTCTATAAACGTGTATTTTATATATTTATAAACGATGATAGCTGAGCATTATCCCATTATAAACTTTTCTTTTAACGCTATAATTATACATATAATTTCCGCTTTTCTTTTAAACGCTATAATTATACAAAGTGGGCGGAAAGTAACTCTATTTCGAATTTGGAACAGCTGTTAATGTTATGTATAGATTGCAATGAACGTTATAAGGTATCTCTCCCGCCTTCTTACCATGTCTTCATGGTGTAGTGGTCAGCACGCTCGAAGCGTATTCCAGAGGTCCGTGGTTCCAGTCACGACGAGGGCATTGCTCATTTCTCATCTCTCCTGCTTCAAAATAACCTAATGTTTCTACAGTGGCGCCCGAACTAAAAGGTGGTGGATTATGATTCTCCACCACCAGGATTTGGCGACTGGATCCCCTCATCCACCAGTCGCCCTTTAAAAGGGGGAGTATGTAAGATATTTCTCCCGCTTTTTCAGCATGCCTTCGTGGTGCAGTGGTCGGCACGTTCGACGCGAGAGAGTATTGCTAATTTTTTCACGTCTCCTGCTTTCAAAAAATACCTAATGTCTCTACAAATTTACCTTCTTTTGTTGACTGTAGTGTGGTATTATTTGTAATATTTTTTCCATTTTACATATGTCTAATATAGTTTTCTTTCTCGTTTTTGTTTTCAGAGATTGTCTAATTCACATAATTGTCTTTGTATCCCAAACAGCATGTTTCCCATGTTCATCCCTCTACCAACATTTACAGATTACCACACCTCATACCTTTCTCCAATTTTCGCTTTGTTCTGAATATTTAATCGTTGTGACATCTCTCATTCAGAATCTCTGAAAAAATAAAGAAAGAAAAAATATTAGGCATATGAAAAAGGAAAAGTTATAATAAAGTAAAAAGGAAAATATAAAGAACATAATGCCACGCTACAGTCTATGAAAATAAGGTAATTTTCATTGCAGTCTACACATAGCATCAATAGCTGTTTGAAACTCAAAACAGGGTGTTACTTTCAGTCCACCCTGTACTTAAAACGTTTTGTTTGAAACCTTCTTAAATGAATGAAATTCTGAAACACAAAGATATTCATTAGTGTTTAGCTATTTGTTGTTCTAAGTGTTTGCATCCGTACAGCGAAATAAAATGATCCAGAAATGAAGAAGAGCTTCTGCATTTTTTTAACTGAATGATGTCCTTTATTCTGAAGTAAAAAGGCTCCTTATCTCTTGAAATGCACTAATTATTTATTTCTATTTTAAATTAAGTTAAATGGATGTGGCGGTATACCACAATTAAAATTTCACAAACCGAAGCTGGTAAAACACAATTTACAGTTCCATTGTAAATGGATTTCTTACACTTGTAAGTTCGTTATCATAAAAAAGAACAAATATTTTTATATTGAGGAACAGCGTCAAACGATTTTTATTAGTTCCAATTTGTGCATTATAACGTTTTCGAGAAGGGGAAAAATGAACTATATTAAATAAATGCTTCCCTTTTATCAATAAACGAAGTGAGATTGAAATGTCAGCAACATCTGCTCCTCTCGGGAACCTCTTTATAAAGCAATCGAATGGCAGCTGAATATCAGAGGTATTTGTTTCGCTATAGGGATGAAAACATTTTGCTGTTTTTAGAGGAGAATGAATTACTTTTTCATTTACTTCATCTAAGCTGCAGGAAAACTCGGTCGTTGTTTCAATAAACAAAATATTACCTTTTAGATCGAGATGAAAAATTTATAGAGCTTTTATCAAAATTGAGATTCTGATTGAAACTATCACAGAATTTATATAACAATTTATTATGTCTTTTAACTTAAGTGGAAGTCAAAATCCAAGAAATTCTTTACGACATTCAACGAAGCTGAAAGGAAATATCGGAAGAAAAGTCACTACAACTGTATTTCTGTTGTTCGTGAGTATTTATTTTCTGTTTAATTTCGGTTGGAAAAATCTTCGAAAATCAATAGTGCGATACATTTGAAATTAATGCTATAACATTCGCAATTTGTGACTGAAAGAGTAAAGTTAAAAATAATTAGCTAGGGAATTTCGTCTGCTTATTTTACTTATTCTCACGATTTATCGTCTTTCTAGTTAGCATAAGTCTAAATAAACTTCAATAACAGATAAAAATAGTACGAAGTACCTACCTAAGAGGTTTATCAGACAATTCTTCACAATTCGTAATTAAAAATTTTCAAATAATAGCTATTGCTTCTAATCTTCAGTTTATCTCTAGCAAATGAGATCCTAACAGTAACCTTTAGCGGATACAAAAATCTCCCATTAATCTTGCAAATAGCTTATAAGGCATTGCTCTCGCCTTCTTGGCATGCCTTCGTGGTGCTGTGGTTTGCATGCTCGGCGCGTGTTCCAGAGGTCCGCGGCTCGATTCCTGGGGAAGGCGCTGCTAATTTTTCATCTCTGCGGCTTCAAAATTACCGAATGTCTCTACAAGCTAAATGGATTTCTCTTGATTTCATGTGTAAGCAGCCAAGCGGTAACGTCAATGAAAACTGGTAGTTCGATCTTGGCATGCCTTCGTGGCATGCCTTCGTGGTGCTGTGGTTTGCAAGCTCGGCGCGTGTTCCAGAGGTCCGCGGCTCGATTCCTGGGAAAGGCGCTGCTAATTTTTCATCTCTGCGGCTTTAAAATTACCGAATGTCTCTAGAAGCTAAATGGATTTCTCTTGATTTCATGTGTAAGCAGCCAAGCGGTACCGTCAATGAAAACTGGTAGTTCGATCTGGAAACGAAATATCGAACACACTAGCTGACATTTTCGTGGTTTTCCCCATTTTTAGGTGGATACTATCCAGTTTCCTTTAGAAACCTCTCTAAAAAGGTCTCCTTCCTCTTTTCGTAAATAACCCTTGCGTGTTATGCATTAATCGAATAAAACTTTATCTCATGTTCAGAGGTTGTTGGGTATTTGCAACAGTGCTTCTAACAGATTATAAATTTCTTTGATATTGTTACGAATTTTGTACGTAAGTAAATGATTTTAGTGCAATTATATTCGAAATTGTTGTATTTTTCTGCGTCATGTAATATGAAAATTCTAGAGAGGTAAGCTATGCCGGAAAAGTAAGAATACAGTCGTTAGTCCGTAATTTGGCGACAAAGCGCCAAAAGTCCTTAAACTTGGCGACATTTGGTGACATTTTTGTCCAGTCACAGCATCACCGTAATAGGTGTTGTAATTGAATAAATGTAATTGATCACTATATTATAATAAGCAGAGTATTCTATTAAATTAAATATATTATTAATATTTTATACAAACATGTTACAGTTCCTTAAGCAATTTTAAATGTCGGTTAGGTATTGGCCTTTTCGTCACAGCTGGCATTAATATCTAAGAATAACCAAATCATTAATAACTAAGAACAGAAAATCTTTAAAGCTATTTTAGTAAGCAAACGCATTTATTAATTTATTAAAATAAATCTTCATAAGTCTAAAAATATACGAAATTATACTTCTCAGTATATGGTCCGGTACGTGATTTAAATTTAAATATAACCGTCTGTTGTTCGAACGAACCTGTCAAATAATCTCCCCCTTTTAAAATATTATTAATATCTGTAACATTAAAACGATAATTTTAACGATAAAATATATAAACGAAGGAAGATTTTTATTACTTGAATTAATTATTCTAATTCTAGGTTTTCTTTCCATTTAATTTTTTACACTTCGCTTAAGAAAGAATACTTTAGTAAAATATGCTCACTTTAATAGCTTGGACTGTTGCTGAAAAATAAAAAGAGCACTACCCGAACATCTATCATATTCATGAAATAACCGGCGTAGTTTTACATAAGATAGCTTAGAAAGTTCTTTTTTTAACCCGAAGGAGCGTTAGCCCAGGAGGACTATTTATCCTCAAAATGGGAATCGCTGTAAAAGTCTGAATCACTTTTCATATTGTTGCCACCAAATATTATCACCCTGTAGTATATTTAAATAAATTAAATAACGAAGAATTTGCATGGCTGTATGTGTGTTTTTCGCATTGTGAAAAAACAACGGTAACTAGAGCAATCCAATTCTGAATAATTGTCCTCCACCCGAATATGTACACCTAGAAGCCCTAATTTTAAATTTCGAATTCCTTTTATTGTGTATTTCATATTTTATAAAAATTTAACTAGTTTTTGATTAACAAACTCAAATATTTCAAAGCAAGCATTGGCAGCATTATACGAAAAAAAATATTTCCAGCTCGCAAATTCTAAACGTAGGATGTATTTAAATATTTTTAGTCCAAAGGAATATTAGTCAAAATGCTCGCGAAACGTGCATGTGTATATGAATGAAAAAAAAGCCCCTATGGCTTAATATAAAATCTGAAAGCCTTTAGATTTTTTTTAAATAGCCGGACGCTTTATTTACTAATCTTAGTTAATAGGCTTGTGCTGCTACAAGGCCTGGGAATGTTGGCCGTTTCATTATGAAAGCATCTTGCCTCCTATGAAGGGACGGACAGTCAACCATGCCTTCTTCGGGATTCAAGCACAGGTTCTCGCTACGACAATCATTGTTACTAACCACTATTCTGGCTGTGCGGCCGACAACTTGGACAGTGATAATTTGGAAACACTTGCTTTAACCTTCTTTAAAATTAGAGTAAAGTACATTTTTGCTGAAGCTGATTGCAACTGTTGAAGTAAAAATAATCCCCAGAGCCCTTAGTTAATTAATTGTTGCATGTCTGCATATATAGTTATTGAATAGGCAAAGCACGAGAAGCCACATGCCTACGCAGAAGGGATGCCTTTGTGAAGAAAGTTGCATTAAAACTGACGTTAAATCATATTAGACAAAAATGAAACTACGAGAATCTTATAAATCCTGGCAGTCTACACACTTCTAGTGCATAGAAAGACAAATTGCTTATGATCCTTCAAATGAGCCTTTTAGGAACACTACTGTTGTGTAAATGTAGCTCACGATCATTGTGGCTACGTTACTAAGTTTATGTGAGGAGGTCACATTGAATTGAAGTTTAATTGTTTACTACGTTATGGCAGTATCTGGGTGTTTGCATCAGATTCCATTGGGAACAGGGTTTTTTTTTTTTTTTGGCCACCTTATGTTGTAAGTTGAGAAACGGATTACATCACACAACTAGCCACTTAACTTCTGTTTGCCTATGTAGCTGAAGGTATTTTGCGATTGGTTGTCCTGAAACGCTAGAATATTTTTTATTGGCTGAAAAACTCAACTGTGAGTATAACTGTGGAACTTTATAAAAGGCAGGAATTTTTGTCCACCTGGGGAGATTATGAAGTTGCAGATGGAGATGGTGCGTGGAGAAAGCCGATGAGTGTGTGGTAAAATGCGAACCAGTTTTGGATTGTTTTTTGTGCAAGCTTTCTTGGTCTCCCTGTATGTAGCAATATGATGGGAGCGAGTCGTTTTGGATGCTATAGTCTACTAAATTTCAGCTGAACTCTTCCTTCCCAGGCTTGGCTTTTTCGCCTGTCAACCGATTCGATTCCCGATGAAGAACATCTGCATCTGACAGAGCTGTCCTTGATCTACTTATTCTCAGAGTGAGAATACCTCATATCGCCTTCTGACATGACCGAATTGTAAAAATAATCAAAAAATGGAATAAAGCCAGCATCTGATGAACAGGTATCACGAGTTTTCATTCTCTCATCACGGCGGGCTATAGACCTGGATCTTGCCCTGGGGTAAGTTACCACTATACCCATCTTTATCTCAACAAGTGGCAAATACTTTTTGCCACCACAACCAACGAACTTTACCACAGTTTAATTTAGAAGTCAAACAACAAAAATCAGCATTATACTTTTAAATTTTCACAGTTTCGGTGGTTTTACCGAACCATCAGCCTCAGCTGCCAAAGTGCAAAGGAACGAGATAAGTCTCTTGTCGCTGTGTGGTTTAATTTACATTAGGCAAACTAAGAGATCCTTAAAACTTCGCGTTAACGAACATGAGGCATATGTTAGAAAAAGGAAACACACAAGTTCTCTGTTGCCCAGCATTGTTGGTCCGAAAATCACACTTTTAATTTTTCTGCAGCCAAAATTATTCACAAAACATATTCCATTGGGGAATTAGATTTTCTAGAGCCGTTTCACGTTCAAAAAAAATCTTTCTGTTCTAGTTAAAGACCCTAATTCCAATCCATCTTTGCCTTCAGCCTTTAAGAAATTTATGTTTTAGTTTTCGTATCATCAATATATGGCGCCAGTAGCTTAACTCCTGCCCAGCTATTCTTACGTTATATAATCACAATATCTTATCTCGTTCATTTGCGCTCTGGCAGCTGACGATAATGGTTCGGTAAAACCATGGAAAATATTCTGAAAATTTGCAAATATAATGAGAATTTTTGTTATTTGACTTCTAATTTAATAATTGCTCGACGTGTTATTTTATCTTAAGTACTATGTTTGTTGAGTTATATTAATTATTATGTTTCTTAGATTTCTATTATTCATTTTAGAACTCTGAACCTGACTATTATTTTATATACTTATAGTTACTGCTAACTTAACTAGACCTTAGAGCCAAAGTTAATATTTCCAGTATGATATTTTTGTTTAATTCTAAATAAAAACTGAAATTATAGTGGAAATTCTTAATTGAGTTGCATTGAATTTTATTTAGCTTTTTAGCACTAGAGATGCTATTAGTCTCTAACTTAACTTTTTATCCGCATCTATTTTATCTCCGAATCATTTTTTCAAATTGTTGTCATGAAATGTTATCGTGGTGTATTATTTGTTATTTATTATAGAACCTGTATGTACACAGCGCAAAAACAAAAATGGGCCAATTCTATAGCTCCCGTTCTACTGGGCCGATTTACAAAATCCAACTTGCGTTTTCATGTCTAGAAAGCACAACTTAGAATATGGATTAGATTTATATGCATATAGCATTGTTCTGATATAGGTATTTTGACACAAAATAGGGCCTTTTTCTGAAATGACATGACAGTTTCTTTCCATATTTCGATTCTACGACTCAAATTATGCTAAACTGCCAAGTTTTGCAAAAATCGCAAGAGTAGTTTTTAAAAAATTAGCTCTCAAGGTTTCAGCTTCTCAATGTTAATTGAATTTGGAATATATTTATTAATATCTATTATTTTATTAAACTTACTTGATTTCTTCTTCCAAAATTCGAAATTTAGGTTTATTCCAAATAAAAATCGCCCATTTTTTATGGTTTAATTTTAATATTTGTATTTTTAAATACTTTTTATAAATTTTTTGAAAACATGTTTGTATTATAACCTACAAAATTTTTAACATCATCTTTAAATAGATGTATTTTTAAGGACACCTGCAAAAAATTAGAAATTTTTATTTAAAATGCCCTAAGATATACGTGAATTTACATTTTGGCGCGTTTTGAAATTTGGCGTATTTAATATAAGCTAAAATAACGAAAACGGGTTTTACACACTTCGTTAAAATTATTTAAAAGAATGAACGATGGACCTTTTCTCCTCTCGTGCATCAGTGAAAGAAAAGGAACGTAAGTAGCTCACTACAAATCAAGAATCCCGCTAAGTGAATTATTTTTGACACAAACTGAAAAAATTGCGCCAAGATAAATTTTTAAATTTCTCACCAAAAATTACAAAATTTAATATTGAATCCTAGAATAGATATATGAGAAAAATTGATGTGTTATTTCAAAAAAAGCCCGAGTTAGCATCAAAATATCTGTGTTAGAATAATGCTATATATAAATCTAATATATATCCTAATTCGCGCTTTCGAGAACTGAAAAACGCAATATGAATTTTGTCAAACGTTCCAGTAGAACGAGAGATATAGAACTTTTTTTCTCCCGCAGTGTACCTAAAGCCACCGAATTTTGAATATGCACATCATTCCACCCGAACATGGACATCTTCAAACCTGAATTTTTAATTTCGAATTTTTTTTATTGTTTTTATATTCTGTGCAATCTTAACGAATTTTTTTAAACCAACTCAGCGATTTTAAAGCTAGAGTTGGCAGCGCTGTCCAAAATAAAACATTGCCTGATGGTGTAAACTAAAGGCTTAACAGAATAGCTTATGGATAACTAAAACCCGTGCTAAAAGTTAATTGAATGAAAAGTACGGAATTAATTCGCCTAACCTAAGTCTTGGTTTGTCCTTAAGTTCTCGCGAATTGAAATTTAACACAAAATTATGGCCAGCCTATGCTGGCAAGTGCTCTTTGAAAAGCATTAGAACTAGAAGCTAATTTATGCCTGAACTAACTCTGCTTGAAGTAATCGACGAAAAGTAGAAGTACCAAAATGAAATGATAACTGTATTAATTAAAATAAAACATTACAAAGTAAAGAAGAGAAGAAATGCCAGTAATGGAATTTTTTATTTACCGATAATTTCATACTATTCAGCAACATAGTCGGTCGCAATAATTTTGCCAAAATTTAAAATGAAAAGAAACTATCATGATCTGGATAAATGTGTGACAATAGCCGGCAAATGTTCTGTGGATTTTCTGCCCATAAGAATTCAGAGCTAAAAGTATTTTATATGTCCCTTAAATTTTGGGGAGTTTTTAACCTACTGCAATCATTTGATAAGTATCATTTGTAGAGATGACTATGAAAAAGAAGAAAGAAGAAAATTTTCGTGTGTGTTAAAACGACTTTCTAGACAAATAATATATATATTTTTTCCTTTTCATAAAATTTTTGAAAGGCTAGTAATATTTCATAGAAATGTTAAATAAATTGTTATTAGGTGTCGTTCTTAAGTTCTATATATTTTTTATATACCTGAATCATAAGGGTTTTTTTTTTTTTTTTTTTTTTTTTCTGTAGCTGGTTTAAGTCTAAATAGCTGACTGTTTAATTAACATCAGGCTATACAGAGTTGTACTCACAAAAGACTATGATACTGTAACGTGTAAAAACATAACAAAAGTAGACAAAAGTAACAAAAGTAAATGTGTACTCTAGTGTAATGCACATGATTATATTTTCACATAAAAAGTAAAAGGCAAATTTCCAATTTTTTTAATTATAGATAACAAATTTCATTATGTAAAAAAATTAATGCAGAATCTAGATTTAGTTTTATTTAGTTTTATTAAAATATAATTTATAATATGTTTTCTCTTTGTTAAATAATTTTTTCATCGTCAGATGGTTATCCCAGAATTTTGCCAACCATTAAATATATGGAGACAAAAGTGGCAACATATTTCCTCATTCACCCTTACAGGAAGCTAAAACATTTCATAATTTCTGTATCTTAAATAATCAGAAAGTTAGAATCGAAAAATGCTAAATAATCATTAACAAGTAATATAAAAAAAAGTTTTTAATGTAAATTCCTACTTAGGTCAAGAAAGAAATAAATTATTTTAGTTGTTTTTTATTAACATTATTAGCATTTTTTCGTTTCTAATTTATGAAGCTGATGGTGGTTTATAATTTGTCATTCTATCTATCTCATGTAATGCTTCATTACTGCAAGGAAACTTTCCAGTGAGTTTCGAACAATCCAATTCTTTAAATAATATTCCATCTAATGATTTCAAACGACAAAAGGCGACATATGGCGACATATGTTTGACCTGGAGATGACAAAAGGCGACATATGCTTGACCTGGAGAATTTTCTCTACATAATGGGACATTACATCCGCTTCATCCAATTTTATAAAACTACAATTTTTTAATTCCAAACACTTTAAAAACCTTTAGAACTCTGTCTTACAGTTGCCACTTATTTTTGTTAAATATTACAATCTCACTTATCACAATCATATACTATTATTTAAAGTTTGTTTTAAAATTAATTTTTAAAGCACCTGAGAATTCCTATAATATATTACATTGTTATATAAACGGTCATTCTTTGTAAGTCTTAATGTATTTGAAAAAAACAGCATATCTTTAGTTCCGACAAACGGGAATAACTAAGTAGGAATTGACTTTAATATGTGAAAACAATATATTAACATCAAGTGCCATCCACTACGAGTTTAAAAATGTATTTGTTAATGTATTTGAACTTAAGTGGAGGAATAAAAAGTATTTTATTAACGACTGAAAATTTGAACAACACATAGGGAGAGTGTGGGCTAATAGTAGGAATTTAATATAAAGAGAAGCTAAATATAAAATACATTTTCGCCGCCTTTTTAAATATATATAATTGGTTAACTTATGGATTATTTTTCAATAATTAAAATGAATGCAAAACGAATACAGAAAAAATAAATCGTACATGATTTATAGGTAGAAGAATTTACTATTGTTCTTTAAAAAATAATTATTATTTAAAAATAATACTTTCGGTTCCTTTTTCTGATGCAATAATGCGATGAAGTTCGGTAATTTATATGAAAGGTCACACGTTATTGACAGTAAGGTATTGATTTATTACTCCTTTTTATACTAAGCATTAAGAGCAATTTATCCTTAAGTTTTCGAAGAGAGTAATGCTTAGAATACTTTCATCGATCGAAACATACTTTTGAAAGTAACTCGTATCCTAATACGTAAGCAAGAAATCAGTTTAAAGTAAAGTCGTAGGAGTTTAAAACTGGAATATTTATATTTACAGTATTTGGAATGTAATGTAATTATTACGTTATTATTTTAACAAATGTAATTAAAAGAAATAAGCAGAGAAGAAATCTTTCCTTTCCGATGTTCTTTCCTTTTTCTTTACAAAGTTAAGGTTTCTTAATTTTTTTTTTAAAATTAACAATCAGTAACACTTAATCTTAGTTTGTTCTAAATTTGATGTGGGTTACTCTTTTTATACTAAGCATTAAGTGCAATTTATCCTTAAGTTTTCGAAGAGAGTAATACTTAGAATACTTTCATCGATCGATACATACTTTTGAAACTTATTACAATCTCTCTCTCCTGCTTTCCAACATGACTTCGGGGTGTTATTGGAAGCATACTCAAGGCATATTTGACAAGACCAGGGTTCGAGTCCCTGCGAGCGTACACATTCCCCTTTAATAATTTATCACATTCCCCCCCAAAAAAAAACAATGAATCTACAGTGGAATAAAAGGGGGGAGTATATAAGGTATTTTCTCCGTCCTTTGAGCATGCCTTCGTGGTCTAACGGTAGCACACTCTGTGCACATTCGAGAGCTCCAGGTTCGAGTTCCGGCAAGGGCACTGTATATTTTTTCACATCTGCTTCAAAATAACCTAATCACTCTACAAAGGGCGTCCGAAATAAAATTCGACACCACCAGCATTTGGTGACTGAGTCCCCTCATCCTCAGTCGCCTTCTTCCTCCTCTCCGCATGCCTTCGTGGTGTAATTGGAAACATACTCGACAAGTATTCGAGCATTTTCATAGTTTTTTCCTGTAGAGTGAAAATACAAGTCATTTCTTTTTAAATCTCCTTATGAGAAGGCATCCTGTTCCGGGGACGCATAATCCTTATATGCTTTGCCATAGTGAATGAAATAAACGCATCGCTCTCTTTACAGAAAATCAAAGAGAGTGCTCTTGCGAAATATTAAAATTTAACTAAATGATGAATATATTAATAGAATTTGAAGAGAAGCTGAATAAATAAATAAATAACGACTAAAATTAAAATCTGAAAGAATTTAAATTTTAAAGATCGTTCAAAAAGGCTCTTCCAAAGTTTAATATGTACAGATTGTTCATAAAGGTGACCCAGATGGAATAGCGGATTATGAAATTATGGAATATTAGATGAATTTGTAGTTAGACTATCACGGGAACGTTATATATTTTCTGTATGTTTAAAACCTGGAAAATATGTAATATAATTATGCAAAAACATATAACGTTTTTAATTATATGTATCATGAATTAAATTAGTTTGTATTTAACTCAATCCTTCTATAAAGTAAAAAAAAATTGAGAAGCGCATCTATTGCTTTTAAATAGTTTAATTTATTAATTAATAACAGAGGTATTAAATATGAAAGAATATCTTATGTTTTTTCGAATTAAAACAGAACTCAAGTGAAAAGTGAGAAAACGCATTAGAGTGAAAAAACGAAAAACCGTGTTTCGAGAATAATGGCTCTTGGGGCTAACAATAAATAAAAAATATTTTATAACTATATTATAAATCAGAATAGTCAGAATCAGTTAGTAAATGAATTAAGGTTTCAGAATTCATTTTTATTGTTAAAAAAGAAAGAAATCCAAATAATTCACGGAAACTTTTAATTTCTCCTAGAATACTAAAGAAAAAAAAAAAAAAACTTTTACACATCTATCGCTTAATTTGACATGTTATAATGCATCATGAAATCCATACAGTACTTATTTATAATATTTTGATGAAAATTACACATTTTGCAGATACTCAATTCTAAGTCCGTTAAACAATTTCTTCTCAAAATACCAGAAATTTTGCTGAAGTTAAGATTCGAAGCTAAAAGGAAAATTGGATTTGATTAATGGACGATCTTTTTGATGAAGGAATATTAATTCAAGAAATACACATTATCAAAACATCAAGTGGCAAATGACACATGATTTTCAAAAATGATACTTATTAATGCATGAATGTTTAAAAAATAGGTACGCATGTGTTTTCAATTCCTGCAGCAAAGGCGCAGTGTGAAAGAATTTTTAGTGCCGTGCCAATTAAATAGAGAAATGACTGAAAGAGGTGTGCGAATAAATATATAAAAAATGAATTATTTACATACTTTAATTTGAATAATTTTAATTTGAAAATATTTCAGAATTTGCTGAAAACAAATTGATGCACTTATGACAGATGTGACAAAAATGTAGAACAATATAATTTAAAAAATTAAATGTTTATTTTAGATTTAAAAGTTTCTGATATCTTTTAAAGTTTTTCTACATATTTGAATTAACATTTTTAAATGAATTCTAATGACTATTCTAATAAAGCACCTTTTTTGTTTAATGAATCAATATATTATTACCTAAAGTACTGAAATAAAGTATTTTTATTTATTTAAAAAGAGTTAAGAAATTTTCTTTCGCATCAACATTAATTTTAAAATTGTGTTCCAACAACTTACAGAATTAATAAAAAGAGAATTAGTATGATTAGATTTTGTAGTAAGCTTATAAGGTATTTTCGCCCACATTCTTGCGTGCCTTCGTGGTGTAACACTCGGCGCGTATTCAAGAGTTTCAAAAGTTTCTAGTCCCTGCGAGGTCACTGCTCATTTTTCCTGCTTCCTACTTGTGTAAGGACCATCCCAAGGTGACTGTAGTTTAGGACAGAATCTTTTCTGTCGAATCGGATTCCACAATGACACCTTTATTCTTCGTTGAATAGATGTCCCGTAGCTCTCGTGTCGTGTCGGATCTTCTCTGTCGTCAAGTTGAATGGCTCTCGTGCAAAAATAGGCATCGCATCAAACCGGGCTTGGAGATCTTGGATGTACTTCTCAGGCGATAAAGGTGCATCCGGACAAGAAAGTCCGCTTCTTCAATAAAGGTCCATCAGACAAGAGATCACAAGGCAGACGAAGGTCACTACCGAAGAGCATCTGGGATGGGTAATAGCCGATAGTCTCGTGGAAAGCACTGCAATAAGCCAGTAAAAATAGAGGTAACTTCTTGTCCCAGTTTTGTTGGCTTCTGGAAACCACGAACAAGAGGTTATTAAAGATGGCTCGTTAAAACTCTCCACCATGCCGTCTGACTGGGGATGTAAAGGTGTCGTTTGAGTTTTGCCACTTTCGAAGAGCTTGCACAGTTCTTTAATTACAGCCGATGCAAATTTTCTTCCTTTATTGGAATGAATCCGAAGAGGTACTCCGAACATGAAAATCCAATGCTGTATCATTACCACTGCTACCATGACAGCTCTTAATAAGGAACAGAATACCTTTCAGGTCACTTGGTGAAGTAATCTATGACAACGAGTATGTATTTGTTGCCATCAGCACTTCGTGACAGAGGTCCCAGGGTGTCAAATAAGATACGTTCAAAAGGCACACCTACTTCGTAGTATTGCAGCTTCCATTGACTGCGTTCTTCTGTCCTTTCCAAACCGTACCGTACAGAGTCTGAAGAATATCCGCTGCGTCTGCTCTCACAGAAGCGGAGAAATCACTGGCATTAGCATAGGAATCCCACCCATTCGCTTCCTCCAATATAGAAAAGTTTGCCTTATATACTTTCCAGGAGGTCTTCCCATCTTATGCGGATAGCTTCAGAGAGGGACGAGCAGGCATGGGTAACAATTTAAAATCATCAGTATTGCTCCTTGCCATCGCTACGAATGTTTTCAAGATATCAACTCCTTTGGCGATGGCCGAAAACCCTGTCTTCAGTTTGTTGTTGGACGGCAGAAACTCTTCCTTCTATTTGTTCTTTCACAGAGGAAACTCTTTCTTCAATGTGTCCAGGTCTATTTTCAAAAGCGTCTCTCTTGCCTTCCATAGCCTCAAATTTTATTTTCTATTATGTAATTAATTTCTCTTTTCATTTCCTCTTGTCCTGATTTCATTTCTATTTTAACAGCATTCATCTCTCCTTTAACGGAATCTTGGCCAGCTTTCATGTGCTTTTTGTGCGCTTTCATCTCTACTTTAATAGCATTCATCTCTTCTTTGATGGATTATTGACTCGCTTTCATCTTTCTTTAACGGATTTTGGCAAGGTTTCACATTATCTTTGAACGCAGCAAAGGCTGCCACAAACTACCTTAATTGTTCCTCTATGACTCATGTCACAGGCATTCAATCCCAGTCCTGAAACCAAAACGTGTTGTGCCAGTACGAGTTCGTAAAAATTTGAATGCGGAAGTCCGATAATAGGTTAATAAAATTTAATTCTGTCAAAAGAAATATAACAGAACGCTGGAATTTTCCACAAGTGTTCGCGATATCACGCAGTATAATACTTCGAATTACTAAAAATGTTAAAAAACAACGTAGTGCAACGCTTATTTAAAGAGAAAGCAAATTCAGATATCCCAGTTCACACGGAACTAAACTCGCAACAACAATAACTAAGCAATTGGAACTGACACGTTCTCTCTCCAACCTTTTATAATTTTCAACCGGTCGCAAGAAATTTCTAGTAATTTCTGCTTCTCGAGATTTTAGAAAGCAATAAGAGGTTGGAATTACGGTTACAGCTAATATTAGGGGTCAACTACATTTATTCAAATTAAATGAAAATTATTTATATATCCATTTACTCAATGTTGAATGCACGCGCCGCTGTATTTTTACTTTTCCGGCATAAATTCCAGCTTTCTCTTAAAATGTGTCTCTCGCTGCATTGCACGGTGAAATACAATTTTAATTATAATCCTACTAAAATTAACTATCTAAATACAAAATTTGTATATTATCCGATTTTTTCAGGTAACTCAGTTTCATAGAACGCCTACCAGAGGCCGAGCGGTAAAATTGCTGAACATTGTAGTTCGGACCGGGGATCGAATCCCTGCGAACAGGTTGGCTGCATAGACCATTTTGTGCTTTTCTCTATGTGTAATGTGTATACCAGCCGATTTCCCTTGGAGAGTCCTCGAGTGATTTGCCGTTACGAACTAAACAAAAAAAAAAAAATAACCAAACGAACCATTTTGGAACCGTTTGTAATAAATGAATTTTAGTGTTTTTAAATGTTTAATATAATTAAAAAAATGATACAATAAAATTTTATTTAAAATGGCTATAATGAATACACTAAAATGAGAAAAAAATAATTTGTCATATAGTGTAATAGGAGTAATAGATGACATAATTCTACTTATGGAATTCAGAAAGAGTTTTATATCGCGAATAAGAAAATATGCGGTAAAAAAATAAAAATAAATGAAAAAAGGGGATGGTTTAAATACTTGATAATGCAATTAAATAAATGGAAAATTTCAGAAGATAATGGCTCAGACATTTGACAATGAAATTCAATTAACAGATTTCGTCATTTAGCTTTTCCTCATTTAATCTTCTCAAAAATGGATTTTTTATGCTTATCCGATAAAGTCATAATAAAAGTAAAATGCAAAACTATTCAAATCTATTCTCGGAGCTATTTACTTGCATTTATTTTATTAGCAACAAAATGCAATATTTCTTACTTGAGAAGCTATTACAAATTTATGATTTTTAACACGTTTTCATCTATCATTCATCGATGTCCTTTCCTTGTATTTAATTTCCCATTTCTTATTTTAGGAGACACGCTGTCTGCACTTTAATGAGGAACACCTAACCCATCAGATAACTTTTTTTTATTAAAGTTTATGGTAAAACGTGGCAGCGGTCTGAATTCATAATTTACTTAAAGCAAAAAAAAAAAAAAAAAAAAAAAAAAAAAATCAAACATCAAGTTTCACCTTTTGAGAACCTTTACGTGTGCTTATATTATTTTTTTCCATATTTGTACAGCAGATTTGAGCAGAAGTATTTCTATGCTAATGTAATTCGAAGTGACTTTATCTGCGTTGTATTTCTCTTAGTTGCTTTCCAACGCAAATTTTTGCTTTCCTAATAGTATTCATCAAACGTGTTGAGAATAGATTTCCTGTTACGAATGAATGTATCCTTAATAAATCTTTTAGCCTGTCAGTTATCTCCAACACATTGTCATTAAGATTTCACAACAGAATTCCAGTAATGCTAACAAGACCGGATAAAACTAATTATTTATCCCAACTTTCCTTTTCGTATTTCTGATAATTGGATAAAACTTTGCATAATAAGGAGTCATGTCGAGTTTGAGTTATTTAGAATGAGTGATAGCAAATGTTGCATAGAAACTTTTGTTTATTTTAAGCCCACACCAGAGTGAAATTCTGAAAGTGATTGTACTGCCTTTCGTTCAATACATGCATACATGTATGTATGTATGTATACATGTCATAATTAATGCATAGGGAGGAATTGGATACTTTAACATTTTGCAGTCTGAGATGGCTGAGTGACGCTTACAAAATTGAAATTTGAAGAAATCCCAGTCTTTATTTTCACGCATATAAAACCATTTTAGTAGACATTTCTCCAGTTCCTAACGAAAAACGATAATTTCTATGTACATTGGATTTTAAAAGTAATGACGTAGGCATCTAAGCGAGGTGAAGCAGCGCAATTTTGGCAGAGCAGAAGTTAGGGAAATTAAGAATGTGTGTGTGATTATGGCAAAGCCTCGAGGGCTATATGCCTAAGGGGAGGGATGCCTTCGTGTAGGACTTTCTAAGGGAAACTGGCTCATATACACGTTACACATGGGGAAAACCACGAAAACGTCCATGCAGCCAGCCCGTTCGCGGAATTCGAACTACCAGTGTTCAGCGACTTTACCGCTCGGCCGTTGGTGGGCCGAAAATTAAGAATGATGTAGTTATTTGTGAGTGGTATTTATACCGAGTACGTGCAGAAAGTATTCTAAGCTATGATTGGTTACTTTTAGTTTTAGTTACATTTTTTCAAGCAGTGTTATGTAACATGAAAGATCTCGTGTTTAGGAGAACAGATGAATTTAGGCAGAACACAAGTTCTAAAATAGTTAATTTTAAGGTCGCCAATTATTCTTAAAGTGGCCATCGTATTTTGTTATATCTTACACGCATATATATTTCTAAAACTTAAAAATTTTTTTATGTAATTTTATATTTTATTTACTTTAACTGTTGCTTCACATACAGGAGATTACCTTTACTAAAATTACACCTTTTTCAGCAACTTTCAAGTTAAATAATTCTAATTATCAGAATTTAAACTTTCATTAATTTTAATTCTGTTTTGACCATTATTGGAGTTGGTGCAAGAATTGCATTGTTATTCAGGTTTAGCTTTTGACTTCGCATCGAAATTCTTAACATTTTAGCTAAATTGCGCAATTTAATAGGACTTACATTTATTCTTAATTTCATTATATATATATATATATATATATATATATATATATATGCATATGCACATTATATATATATATATATATATATACACATATACCTTTTCCCTTAGGAAGTCGTGCACGTAGACATCCTTCCATTAGGCAGATAGCCCTAACGCCCTTAGGCAGATTTGTCATAGTAAGCTAAACCAAATTAAACCCGTTCTTATGCACTCTAATGCTTCTCTGCTGAAGTAAAACTTGACTCCATGTAAGATCCTGGAAGTCTGAGCGATTACCTTGTAGAGACATTAGGTTTTTGGAAGTAGGCAAGAGGAAAAATTAGCAACGTCTTTGCTGGGATTCGACCCGCGGACCTCTGGAATGCGCGCCCAGCGTGCTGACCACCACACCACGAAGGCATGCCAAGTTGATGGTAGAAAAAACCTTATATACTCCCCCTTTTAAAGGGCGACTGAAGTTTTTTAGGAGACCCAATCGCCAAAGTTCTTTGGAAGCAGGCAAGATGAAAAATTAGCAACGCCTTCACCGAGAATCAGTATGCGGATTTCTGGAATAAGCGTCCAGCGTGCAGATCACCACACTACGAAGGCATGCCAAGAAGGAGGAAGAAATACCTTATAACCTTATGACACCTCTGTGTGTACAATGTGTGCAACTCTTCTATTAGATAGACAGATAGATAGAGTACAGGAGATGTTTAACACGCACAAACAGTAAACTGGCATGGTCCCCAAATACTGTTTTCCTATAATCAAATACGAAGTTGATGGTTACATTTCTGTTGTTTACTGTCTTTACACACTTTTCAAATCTAAAACTGGAAATAAGCTATTGCAAATTATAAAGTGGATTTTTTATAGTGAGGGGCATTTGTTTTGCCTGTTTGCATTATGCATATTTTCTCTTCAAAGCAAAACTTTTGCTATTATTTCACCCCTTATCACGCATTTTAGATAATACTGAAGTTTACGATGAATTTGAACATCACGCAACTAATGCCCAACTAATCATGCTCTGCCATTTATAAACTTAATGTATGTATGAAAGAAGAAAATTTGAAATCTGCTATAATGAGCCACTGTTGCTTTGATAATATTCGTTTGATGACTACCAAGACATTTTAATGTAGCTCACAAAAGCATATTTTTTTAATCCTGTTAAATAATAATACGCAACTACTTAAAAATACACAAAATCTTATTGATTTTACGCCCTTGTTTTCACAGTGCGAGAAACATACATACATCTATGCAGATACTTCATAATTTAATTTCTTTAAATATAATACACGGCCATAATCTTTGGTTTAAGCATGCTGTGACATTTATATCAATGAATTTATTTATTTGGTACGAGAAACTTTAGTTTTAAAATAGTTGCGAAAATATGTATCATCTTCGAATAATGGCAGAATGGATATTTCTTTAGCAATAACTTAGACGTCTTAAATAAGAATGCATATTATGCACTTAAAATAATTCCTCGTACCATTATTTAATTTATTATGCTATTTTAACTATAAAAAATATTTGTCTTTGTAAAGAGCAAAAGCTTCATATATATCTTGTCTGCATGAACCGATTTAATATCAAACAAGAATTTATTAAATTCTATCAAGTAATATTTTAATGTAATTTAAATAAATTGTTGTCAAATAATTTTTTAGAAATCTTTCATTTTATATTTTCTTTCCAGATTTTTCCTAAAATATTTAAATAAGCTTTTTATTTTACATGCTTGATAGAAATGAAAAACGAACTCTGAAATGTAAGTTATAATTAATGTGTATCATCATATTTTATGTGCAAATAGCATCATATAGTTCAAATAATCTTCCCAACTATAATTTGCTGCTTCGGGCATCTTTCATTTATGATACTCTCTAGCCTTATTTTACTGGAAAAGTTTTGAAAGAATTCCCAAATTTCTGCTGAAACATGCAAAAACAAGGACAATAATGAAATAAACGCTATGCGATACATTTTTACAATTTTTCTCGTGCTTACAAAAATGGTCAAATTATCGTGCGATGCACGAAGAGAAATTCTTTTTGATGTCGTGTGAACAACTGGAACGCTTGGCATTAAACTAAGCAAAACAGAAAAGTTTCGGTAATTTATTTTTTCCGCGAAGACAAGCTTGTTATATTTCTGAAGAATATGGAAACATCTTCAAGAGAATTGCCAGAAGTGAGGAAATAAAGCGTTCTGTCTATATTATGTCTATATTATATATATTGGACAATACATTTCCTAGTATTAAATCGTTCACGTGAAGATTTTCTCAAGTTTAATATTGAATAGAAGTAACAGAATATAATCTAATATTAAAGTGCTTTTGAAATTTGATTTGCACTTGGCTGATTAATAAAAATATGAAAATATGATAATATTCTTTATTATATTATTCTAATATCTATTTGTTATATTATTCTAATATAAACAATAAATAATTCTTCTTAGTTAGTTAACAACTATAATAGAACTGAATGTTGGCAACCGCCGTTAATTCCCCTAGCGCATGCGCATGATAAGCAAGTTCTCTGCTGCGTAATACTTATACTTAGTTAATACGTAGTTAGCCAAAGTCAATGGTGAGTATTGCATGTAAGCGAGAAGTGCTAAGCGCTGTGTAATATCAACATATTGTGTAATATCATGATTCTACTCTGCTGTTCAACGTCTTCATAGCTTAAATAAATGTTTGTCATGTATATGGAAGACGTCATTTTATTCTTCACTGAAGATAACAGGTTCCAAAATATGAAAAAATATAAGCAGCTTTACGACATTCTGAATTTTTTTTTTCCTGAAATCTATCGCTTACTGGAGAAAATACAGATATTAAGCTGATAAGAACAGATACTACACTTTGATCTCTTAACGGATTCATTCTCTCACTTTAGCTATGCTCAACTCTTAATTATTCAATTTATTTTCTTAGCGAAGTTGTGGAGGTTATTGCATTTATTTGCAAAGGTACTCCGGAAGCAAAACGCCTTGGGCCTTGGAGAAAATACAGAAATTTCTAGAACCCCCATCCATAGCAATCAGCTTCCACAGCACCCTGTGCCAGTCAGATTCTTTATACTTCACACTAACTCGCTAAAACAATTTCTTTGTGATGCCAGAGCAGTTTTTAAGCCCTCCCTCTTCTATCTGCTTTCAAAGGAAATTTTAAGATCTTTTACCCTGAGCCTTTTTGATTTGTAACATGAATTTAAAAATGAAAATCTCATAATTTCTTACTTCTTTTACTGAGAACTAAGAAAATGTTTCTTACATAATTCCTATTTCATAGTCAGATATAACATGTTTCTAATGAAAAACCGGAAAATTTGTATGAAATATTGTGTACAGCATTTTTATGTAGTTTCTGCAAGGGGCAATGATTCAGAGTTTGTAGGGACATTAGGTGTGTTTTGGAAAGAGGAGTCATGAAAAATGAGCAACGCCTTCGCTGGGAATCAAACCCCGAAACTCTGGAATACGCGCCCAGCGTGCAGACCACCCCGCCACAAAAGTACGCTTAGAAGGCGGGAGAAATGCCTTATAACTTATTGACAGAAGGTGTTCGCACGCCTGCAGTAAAGCATAGGGACAGATAATGTTTGAAGCCTAGTATCGCCTTTAAAAACACATCAAACAAGAGCAGTGAATAGTTGAACACGTCCGTTCAGCGTGATTTGCAAAATCTATCTAGCTGCATCATCGGATGAGAATTAAAATCCGTAAATATAATAGTCACAATAGTCAAACACAGTGTCATACATAAATACATGCACTTCCAAAAGTTAAGCACGAAGAGGAAAATGCTAATTTCCGGAAGCCAATCAAAATTGAAGAGGATGCAACTCGCTGCAGAGGCAGATGGAAGTATGCAAATATGTTAGGTAACAGCCAATCGCGCTTTCATGTCAAAAAAAATGCAAAAAAGGCAGTCTTATAAGAAGCCAGCTTTATGAAGGGTTACAGAAGTTGATTGCAAGTGCTGAGAGAAGGTGTTTAAAACTTTCGTACAATTTGTTTTCAAGACATACGTGTTTCTATGACTTCCAGAAGTCGAATGGAAGATTCTGAGCGCTGGCGTGCTGTGGGGCGCATTGAAGCAGGACAGGCGATCACAGATGTTGCTCTTTTCTTTGGCGTTCATCTTTCTGTAATTTCACGTTTATGGAAACAATTCCAAACCACACAGATAGTTGTCCGAAGGCCCGTAGCCGGTCGCACAAGGGTTACAATCCCCGCGGAAGATCGATATATTGCTATTGTAGCTAAGCAGAATCGGAAAGCGACCTTCACACGTGTGACATCTATGGTTACAGCGTCCATTGGTAAGGCGATATCTGCAGCTACTGTACGCAGAAGATTACATATAAGTGGGCTGTACTTCCGGGTACCTCGAGTTTGTGTTCCTCTATTCGTCCAATCAAGAGGGCCACGATTACAGTGGTGCCGGGAACATGTCAATTAGAATGTGTCTGACTGTAGCAATTTCATGTTTACTGATGAGTCAGGATTTGCTCTGGAGCCAGATGACAAGCGTATAACGATATGGCGTGGACAACGAACACGCACTCAGTCCCAAAACATCACCGAACATCACGCATTCCGAGGAAGCATTATGGTGTGGACAGGGATTTCAATAAGATACCGTACCAACCTGCACGTCTTTTAAACGGGGTTCTCTGACGGCTGTCCGGTATCGAGATGAAGTCTTAGAACCCATTGTGAGATTGTACGCTGCAGCAGTTGGCCCTAATTTTGTTTTAATGGACGATAACGCACGCCCCCATAGAGCTGACATCGTCGATGACTACCTGGAGAATGAAAGAATTGCGCGTATGGCGTGGCAAGCATATTCTCCCGACATTAATCCCATTGAAAATCTTTGAGATGCTCTCGGCCGTGCTGTATCTGCACGTTTCCCACCTCCAGCCACTCTTATTGAGCTGGAAACTGCTCTACAAGAAGAATGGCGATTGCTTAATTCTGCGGTGGTTAAGGGCGGGCGTGGTGCTCATACCAATTAACCGTACCGGTAGAGGTATGGTGCCCACGTCCTCCGTCACTCACTCACTCACTCTGCGGTGGTTGACCACCTAATTGAAAGCATGGTCACAAGGTGTAAACTTTGTATATAGATGAGGGGGGCATCACGTACCCTATTAATGTTCTTTATTTTCATTTTATGCTGTTTATTTTTACTCTATACATAATTCTGTTCATGTCTCCAATATGTCATTATCTAATAACTTACACAAATTTAATATTGTTTTCATTTCTGTATATAATTATTGATTTTGTTTTATGCATAAATATATATGCTACTTTCTTGCCGAATTTTGTGTCAATAAAAGCAATATTTGTTGATTTTTTTGCATTTTACATCTTTGTGCTTAACTTTTGGAAGTGAGTGTATGTGAATGGAAGATAGCAGTGAAGTCCAGCATCACCAATGTAGACGATTCTCTGAATCCAGCAGTGATGGAAAGCATATCTTACCTGTGATACTCAAAAGTCATTGTATATGAATAAAGGTGGTTGTATGAACACTGGATATTTGGATTAAATCTGTCCATCCTATCATTCATGACGAGCTGGGTTTCCAAAATTGAGGGTAACGTAGTAGGCAAGCGATGACTGAAATAAATGACAGATGTCTCAAGACATTTTGCATATGTATTAGGCTGTGATGCATTTCTTCTGTGTACCATACCTGGACATGAGTGTTAAGTAAGCTTCGAAAAAGGAGGGTTGAGATGACGATGAGGCTCGGTTGTCAGTCCACGAGTGCTTGCTCAGTCGAGGACTCTTTCTTTTAATATCTGTATGTTTTTCACGTCCTAGTACTAGTTTCAAATCCAATAACTCTTTTTGTAAACACAAAAAAATCTGGCTTTGCACTGAACTTTGCAGTATTTTAATTAATATCGTACATATGCCAACAATCATGTAGTAGTCCTTGAAAGCTAGAATACTCAAGAACTGTGTAGCGAATAATCGCTGAGTTCTGGTACGTAAATGACAAGAATGAATTAACTTTATTTCAACTGAAGAATGAATTTACTCTTTATTTCAACTGAAGAATGAATTTACTCTTTATTTCAACTGAAGAATGATTCATAGATGGCCCCTTCTCGGGCTTACAGTAAGCCTCCATTTGGTGCTTAACATAAGATAGAAAGTAAGAATCTAAGCTAATACTAACTGAGCCAAAAACCAGCCGAAGCTGCACAAAAATAACTAACAAAGTTAGACCTTATTAAAGATCACCAACGAAAACTATCACGCACGTAACAATACAGCCAAAAAATCGTAATATTAGACTTTTAACAGCAACATGGCCAGAAGACAGAACACGCTCTCCTAACGCTCTGCTAGGCTATTCTGAGATCTTTCAGGGAAGTGGACGAGAATTCGACTTAAGTTTCTACCTCATTTGCATAAAACGCGATCTGGAAAACTATTTCTGGTAGGCAGTCGTAGGTGGGAAACAAGAAAGTAAAGGAAAGGCTTGTTCCAAAATAAAAATAACTATCAGAAAATCCGAATGAATACCTACAACTTTATTAAACTCTGAATCCCTTAAACGTTAATTCTTAATATTTATAATGCCTCTTATTAAAATACACCAGCATTTTATTGAAATGCATCAGCTTATTAAAATTTGTTTGTATCTGAAACATGATAACTACACTGTTTTGAAACAGCAATCCTCTGAAGTTCTAATTTATTAATATTCTTATTACAAAAATCTGCACATTTTGTAACATTTGGAAAAGATTAGAAAAAGCTTTTGTTTAAATATGTTCAATCTTCTTGCTGCATTAATATTATATCATTAGAGTTTCTTTCTGTACATGCCGACTCCCGTACCGCCGTTTAAACGCTCAGATTTTTAACAAAATTAAAATGTGATATATTTATTTTCTTCGTTTCACTTATGACTATTCTGTTACGGTATATTTCGCTTACTCATTGAAATATAACCATTATTCTTACAGTATATTATTATTATTTTCTGGCCTTACTCTATTAGGTTATGTATATGTATTTTATCATTTAGTAAGTTTTTCTCCTTGATGGTATTACTCCTATCGTGAAATTCAAAGTAGCGCAGGTGCAATTTGTTTATATTTGTTTAGATAATATTTGTTTTCTCTGAGAGCAAAGCAGATAAATAACCTTAAATTTCATTTATACCGAAGTATCCTAAACATCAAACATATTCCTTAGGGTCTCTTGGAACGAGTTTTTCTTTTCTATTCGCACTCAATTCTCTGATATTATACCCTCGGGGATTGTATCACTTTTTACAAGAGTTACTGTCAAAAGCAGTTACATTCCCAATCCAGCATTGCTTTCCTTCAAATATATTGACTCAAACATTGTTAGATTGTGTTCGTATGAATCCAGTTTGCAGTTCTAATTTATTAATATTCTTATTACAAAAAAAAAGAAGAAATAAAGCTATTATAATACAAAATTCAGTTTTACTATAAACCATTTGAAATGTAGTAATTGACACGTGCCCAAAGTAATGTTCCTTGTTAGTTGCACTTGTCAAGGTATTTCTTGATATTTTGATAAAAAGGATCTGCTTTTAAAATATGACTAATATCTTATATAAATAAATAACTTATATTAATAAAATATGACCTTTAACACAGCATTCTTTATAGTTTTTGGAATATATAAATATATATATGTGTGTGTGTGTTTAAGATAAATATGTGATTCAAAATTATAATTTAAACTAACAGTAACGTTTTGATTCTCCCTCTCTGTTTTAAAAATAGTAATAACTTCTCTGGATTGCGTCATTTCTAGATGAAAACATTTCGCATGACCTGTGTGGCGCTGCTGATGTAATAATTGGGAACTGAAACTTTAAACTCAAACCAAAACCTTTTCTCTTTGCGTAATTCCATATAGCATAACTACGCACTTCGGCTTCGCTCTTTCCCCTGCTATGATGTAATTTTGCTGTATTGCTTGCTATCGCAATAATATCAAAATTGTAAATGTTCTGTGAATAGGCACGACTAGATTGCCAAGTGACTGTGGCCGCAAAAGTCAGTTGCAAATAAAAATGGAATTAAAATCGCCTCGACTGCCAATTGTCTTATGTATTACGAACTAACATGTTTAGAATACTACGCAATCAGAATTCTTATTCTTCAATATGGATCTACGATAGATAATATCTAAGTATTACGCATCGACAGTGCTCCGTTCTTTCCTTGCTATTATGACATATATAGATATATACATATATATCTGTAAAAGTAGTAAGTAGTAAACTATAAAAATTTGAGACCTGGTTGCTCAAAAATTGCGCGTTGAGCTGCAAATTTTAAAATAGATTGATAAGGAAAGGAGAAGTAAAAAATAGCTAAAGCCGTAAAGAACATTTGGAACTACCTAGCTCCTGATGTTACATAGTAAAACAAAGTTAAAACAACAAAATCTAAGTTAAAGCAACAAATTATACTCGAGAAACCTACATACTATACAAAAAAAGTATTATACAAAACATTATTAGACAAAAAAAAAATTAGGAAACCTATACAAATACTAAGCAATACAAAATACTAAGAAAATGTACAAAATACTAAGACATTTTACGTAGTAAACATGGTCAATGTTCTCTGTTCAAGGCTTCAAACAGAACATATCAAGGGAAAAGTGCCTGACGCCCTCAACCAAGTTGATGACCCACAAAAATGACAACGAAGCTGCCGGTTTTGTTTTTGTGGGTCATCAACTTGAATATGAAGATCTCCTAAATTCCAGTTCTTTCGACTGACTTTTGTTTCATCTGACATTTGTGCTTTTAATAGAAGGAGGGTTCTGGAGGATCCAGATTCAGGGCACAGGCAAGTCATGACCTCTATTAATGTCCACCACCTATCAGGCAGATTTAAGTCAAGTTTAAGGAAATACTGGAATTTAAAAAATGAAAATTGGGTCAAGTTTGAAGAAATGACTGACAGAGAACTCAGAGAAGTGAATTTTGATCATTTACGTACTTCGGAAAAGCTAGTTATTAACTTAACAAAGGCAATTTTGTTTTGTGCAAAGTTATGCATACGACGCGGCAGAGTCACAAGCTATAAGTGCTTCTAATTCCCTAAATTGGAGGAATATAAAGAGAAACACGACCGACTCAGAAGAAAAGTTGAGCTCACTAAAAGGCAGTCTGGTATTGTTGCATTACTAAAGCAGGCTATCTTGGTAAAAAAAAGCTGCATTATAAACCAAACGTCAAGCCTTTGGAGATTTTATTTCATATATTGACTATAAAAAGGATAGATTAAAAAACTTTTATTTCTAACATTTAAAATTGTAAACCCTAATGTAGGAAGAATCCGATTTCCGTTGGAAATAAATTACTATCTTCGGACAAGACCATTGCAAACGCCTTTGGACAGTCCTATTATCAGTCCCAGCGAAAGGGAAAGTATGCAAGAGAAATGTCAAGCCAGATTAATGTTGAATGGGAAACGTTAATCAAAATGCATAAATCATAAAGCTACGGAAGAAGTTGGAAGCTATCTTTGATGCTCCATTTAGTGTACAAGAACTGGGATTCGCCCTTAAACGTCTTTAAAATGAAAAAATCTCCAGGTGTGGTTTATATCCATACAGAGTTTCTCATTCATTTTCGGCAGTGAGATAAAATAGTATTGAATGTCTTTAATCAAATATGGAAGTTAGATCAGCCTCCGGTACATTGGCGAAGAGCTATTATTATACCAGTCCTAAAGAAAAATAAGAACCCCGCATAGCTGAATAGCTATAGGCTCATTTCGCTTACGAATATTCTTGTAAAAACTATAGAAAGACTTGTGGTAAACCGTTTAAACTGGTATCTTAAGGAATATAGTATTTTAGATGTAAAACTGGCTAGATTCCAAAAGAATAGTTCAACGTGTGAGCAGGTGACAAAATTCAACCAGTTTATTAAGGATGCTTTGGATGACAGAAATATTTTGAATATTGAAATATCAGCTGTTAATGTTCACTTTAAGGGAGCTTATGATTCTGTCTGGAGGGAAAAGCTCTACCAGAAGCTCCTGAGTATTGATATTTCATCTGAACTATTTAATTGGATTAGGCCCTTCTAGAGCCAGAGGACATGCAGGATAAAATTTGAAGATTCCTCCTGAGAATAGAGGATCCCTACTGGAGAGACTACGTAGTCAAGTCTAGGAAATAAACACCCAATATGGGTTTATTCAAAACGTGTTAGACATGAAGAAAGATCTCGAGATTCCTGGTAAATTACGACTTCTCTGGATAACCAAAAGCAATTTTCCTTGGAGGTGATTAATGTCGAAGTAAGTTTAGACCTAGTCGAAACCATCCATAGAAAGACAAAAGTTGCACCAAGCGTTTTGAAATGTCTCACTTTGGAGACCATTCCGACTAGATATCCACCTACTCGATGCACATTTTTACTCACGGTTCTCAGTTTGACTGTCATTTTAAGGTTGGGGCTGATATGTTTCCGAATTTCTTTTTTCTTTCTACGCCTCTGCATGATACATTGGTACCTCCTTTGATGGTGACGTAGTAGCCATCTGTATAATCCTACAGAAACTATTAGCTATTCATTACAAGTTTGCTAACGCAGTCAATTTTTCTGATTCTCACGCAGCCATTCAAACAATTAGCTCCGTTGAACACCCATTACCACCTGCAATTTATAATGTCAAGTATTCCTGAGAACTCTCACTTTAAAGGGGACACAAATTGTTCTCCAGTGAGTACCTGGCCATTTGGGCATTTGGGGTAATAAACAAACGGCCTAACTCGCAAAATGAGGTGCCAGCTTAGTGCAACTTCCTAATACAACAATTTCTTTTTGGAAGATTGAACTTTTTTTAAAAATTTTATTTACGTCTAATATCTTACGAGATCTTCAGACTCGTACAGCCTTAAAGTGTTAGAGAATGATAAGTCCTTCGCTTATTCCCGATAGTCCAAGACATAATGCATTTGCAGCTTTCCGTCTGTCTACAGGGCATGATTGCCTTGCCACCCACCTTCAGCGCATAAGCATTTCAAGAGATCCTATATGCCCATTTTGTGATTCTGGAGAAGAAATGGATAGAGACCACCTGCTTCAATGTGGGCTCTTCGTGGTCTTATAGTGGACTTCGATTTTTTGGTATTAGTTCTGTTGTTTATAATCTCTTTTTCGTTAGATTTTAGTTCTGCGTAACCTTTTGCCTAGCCATTGAAAATAAAAAAAAACATGTTCCTACATCAGTACTTCTAAATTTGTTTTTTATTACAATAAATGAATTACCAACATTTGCCCATCTATGCCATCAAATTCCTTGCTCTTCATTATGGATATCATTGGATATCAATGCAATGAGTCGACAGGAATGAATCAGTGCCATGTCTATCAATTTATTTCTGCATCTGCAATGTATTTTGATGCATGTCCGTGCAGTGCCTATTTTTAACATTTACTTTCATAGTCATAGTTCTAGGTTTCTACGCCATCAACTGTTTCTATAATATCATCAATTCTGAATTTATTTGTAATTTACACACACACACACATATGAATATATATATTTTCTTCCGAGGTTTAACTATTATGTATATGATAAACATAACAATATCAAAATATATTTCTCTTGCCTAATCTGCAGGCAGCAGTATATATATAAGTGTGTGTATCTGTTATTACTTTAGTCGGTCAAATCCAAATAGTGTGCGGGTAGTTTTCGTTTTTTTTTCATTTTAAAACCTATATTTGTATGAAATTTTGGCAAAGACGTTTAGTTTAGATTTAAGGATTTAAGTAAAGGTCTAATTCTATAACCCACCAAAAGCTTTAAAGTCAACCAAAATAATAATGAAAGACATCGGCACACTTCCATAAAATCTCAGTTAAATTAGAATAATCATTTTCAACAATTTGTTAATTCTTTGCACATAAATCTCGAAATCTAATAGTAGTTTCCTAAAATGAATTGTAATGCAACATTTATAATTTATCTTTATTAAATAAACTTTCTCTTCATTGTTATCAGAAAAGCACTGCAATATAATCTGCTCATTATTCGTGATTGCGAAGTGTAGCAACTCTTCTGTCGAGGGAGATAGATGGATGAGTTCCGATAATGAAATTATTGAGCTGTGTTGTGCCCAACTGTAACTAATACAACGCAACAAATCTTTTTGAGTTACCCTTATGCTTAAAATGAGTAGTGTTTCATATAATATTTATAAAAGGTTTGGTATCAGGTTTTGTGTTCTATGTTTTCTTCACGTTTATCCTTTACATTTTCATTGTAACATGCATTTGCAAATTTTAACACTTAAATTAAAACATGCATTCGCTTTCATTGTAGGAAGGAGACTATCCTACATCCATTTTAAAATGACATTCTATCCATATATATGGATCTAGGATATCATTGAAAATGCTTCAGTTGTTGCTAAAAATATAAATATAAATTAATAAAAGTTTTAAAAGATCTGAAAGCTTTCAGATTTTACATTACAGCCCAAAGGGGCGTTTTTTTAAAATATTTTGTGTGTTACATTTATTTATTAAATATCATGTTCTTCGCACTTAAACCATAAAATTTAATTCAACAGCAATATCGCAAAATAATTTTAAAATGAGCCTATTTTTAGAATTTTCCATACACAGTCTCGCGCACTGGAGATTACTTACTCGCTTTGAAATCGCTGAGTTTGTTAATCAAAAACTCGCTAAAGGTTAAAAAAAATATGAAATAGATAATAAAACAAAAAATTCCAAATTCGGGCTTCCAGATGCCCATATTCGGCTGGAAATTTACGTTATTCAAAATTTGATGGCTCTAGGTACCTTTGTTTTATTACAATGCGAGAAACATACATACATTTATACAGATTCTTCATTAGTTAATTCCTTTAAATATAATACAAGGCTCTAATATTTAGTGGCTACAATTTGGAAAGTTAACCGACATTTAAAGTTTTCATCGCAAAATGCCAAAACGAAATTAATTGCCCCTTTGGACTAAAAATTCTGTAAGATATTAAACAGTGATGATTGTAGCATATACTGAAATACACTCTTTTGCATAAAAATCGAAGCACCAAGAAAGACTTTTGCGATCGTGACGAAATTTGGTATGCAAAAATATCTTCATCGAACATGCAAATGAAGTATAAAACCAGTAACAGAGGCGAAAAATATATTACTTTTTGTTTCTGCCATTGTATTTCTGTAAAGAAGCAATTAGAGATGCCATTACGACGAAATCGAAGACATTACATACAACTAAACACTTCGAACGTTGTCGCATTGTAGGGTTGCGTGAAGCTGGGTGGCCATATCGAATAGGACTCCACCTGCAGCGTACTGACACTGGTGTGCAAAGATATTGGTAGCAATGTTGCTACAAGGAACCTGCCGACGAACTTAAAGCTCTAGAAGGCCGAGGAGTACAAATGCGAGGCAAGATATGATAATTGTTCTCCAGGCCCGAAACGCCCCAACGGTATCATTCTCGACTAGTCAACTCACTACAGCCACGTATATGCCTCTCGTGGTATCGTCCACCATTTCACGGCGCTTGTCTAAGGCGGAGTTACGCTCACAGAGGCTTTTAAGACGTTTGCCTTTGACCCCACAACATCGACGGAGTCGTCTGGAGTGGTGTAGCAGCCGATCATTATGGCTGCCGTCAGACTGGCATCGTATAGTGTTCCGCATCCCGCTTCGCTCTTGAAGCAGATGACCACCGTGTTCGTGTCTGGAAAGGACTGGGCCAGCGGTACCAATCAGCCTTTGTTTTACAAAGGCATACAGACAAAACCCCTGGTGTGATGGTGTGCGGGCTATTTCTTATGACAGCAGATCATCTCTAGTCATCCTCCTCACAACCTTAACAGCTCAACGACATGTTAATACCATCCTGCGACCGGTTGCATTACCCTTCATGGCACGTCATCCTGGGGACATTTTCCAACAAGATAATGCCAGGCCACATACCGCTCTCATATCTCTGGACTGTGTCCGTGCGGTTGATAACTCTTCCTTGGCACATTCTGCCAGGCATTGATCAGTTGTCGCTCACATCCGCGATATTTTGTGATGCCTGAATCTGGCGGCCTACTATGCCCCAGATATGCTCCATTGGACCTTTCACAAATGGAGGATGTCTGGGGCATAGTAGGCTGCCAGATTCGGGCATATCGCAGATCTGGAGCGTCAACTGATCAATGCTCGGCAGAATGTGTAACAGGATGACATTAGAAACCTCTACCACTCCTTTCCTCGACGAATTCAGGCATTCATTGCTGCCAGAGGCGGTTCGACCAGCTGCTAATTTGAACACTCAGTGGGTGATTGTGAGCTGTGAACAGGTACTATGACCTTGATTTTTAATCACTTTATTATCTGTGGAGGAGCTATACATATGTTCAATTTCATCGAAAACAACCACTTTTTTCATGGTGCTCCGAATTTTTTGCAAGAGACAAGTCTAAATTGTTATTTTACCAGGAATATTTAAGATTTTTCATTAAAATCATATGTAAAACCTTTATTTGCATGACCCTATTGCATGCAGTAATTTTCGCGAAGTCAACTAAAGTTTAATACTACATTATTGAATATTTCTTTATAAATGTTCACTACAGACACTGTAGTAAATTTTCAACAATCAGTCACGAGTAAATTATTCTTGCACAGTTTTCCTTTTGGAAAAACCTCACAAGTAATGCGACAACGATTCAAATCCAGCGAAGATAGCTTGGCCATCAAATCAGTCAGAATAATGTTTAAAAAGTTCCCTTGCATAGATAAGTTATTTCACATATTTGAGACAGATAATCGCCTGTGTACACTCGCCCCCTATTTTTGAACTGGCACATACTGAAATTCTGCAGGTATAATGCTTAAATTGAAAAGGTGGTGATCACTGAGCTAAAAAATGTCAGGTTCCTCTTCTTTTCGGTTCCCTTCTGATTGATTTATATTGGAATATCAAGAACGTGATATTGTCCTGTGCTGTGCTTTCGCAGCACACGGATATAGAAATGGCATACAGACGATCACAGGTTTTACTGTAGAATAGGCAATTTCTCGTTTTTTATAATCTTTTACTCCTAAAATCCTGCTTTCATATTTATTTCAAATAGTATTTTTTCTTATTTTACCAAATGCATTTTATAGTTTTTTTTTTTCCGATGTCTTACACTGTGCCAGATAAAATAACATACATATGAGATTTATAAGCCAATTTTTTTCCCAAAAGATTATTTACCTGCTTTGCATTTAAGTCATATTTTTGAAAGCGTGATTTTACAGATTCACGGTTTGGTTTTTGTATGGTGAAAGATGTTATTAAATTTAACGCCTGAGATTTAATTGATCCAACTTATTCCCCAAAACCTGCGACATTAGCATACATCTCGAATGCAAAAACTAGGTTACATATTCCGGTCATAATGAATTTCAATCTAAAAACACTCAAATAGAGTATCTAAAAACGGTTACGTGCTTTCTTCAAGTCTTTTTTTATAAATTTAAATTCATTATGATTATCTATAAAAGCATAAAGTGAGCTAACTAATTTGTTACAAAAAAAGGAAGCGTTGTTGTTGGAGTTACTGAGAAAACATAATAAAGTTGCTTTTGATGCTCTAAAAAACAATAATTTACACTTTTATTCCGTAAAGAATGATGCATTATAATCTGCGGACCTTTTCATAACGCAGTATTTTAACGTTTTTCATTAGCCTTTCACTTTTCATCAAATGTTTGCATTATAAAAACCCGGAAGGAATATTGCTTCAAAAATAAGGAAGATGCGAATGATAATGTCTGTTTAAGGAAAACAGAAAAAAACGTTTAGCAGAAACCATAAATTTTTTTCTGCTTTATTTATTATATAAACATAAAAACTGTTAGAAATACATTGAACTGCGTAAGAAAATTTTATGAAGGGGCATAGAAAGCTTCACAAGATGTCATTCCCTGAAAAGATAATTATATATAAAGATTTGCGGACAGGGAATTAAATGAAATTGCCTGAACCTTATTAATATTAATGTATTTCTAATGCTATTTGGTGTATAGTAATACGAAGTCACGTAATTATTCACTATAGGGATTTCTTGAAGTCAGATTATCTGGGCTGCGATTTATTACTAACCACTCTTCCTAAAGGATTGCCCGACCGCAACAGCAGATTATTTCTCCCAAACGAAATATTCATTATGAGATCAACAAACCTGGAAGTGAGTATGGAGCAAATAACAAAGTTTAATCGAAACAGAGAAATAAAAGTATATAGGATTTTAAAAAATTGAAAATAAATTTTTCTGCTTGAGTCAATATGAGTTATAATACTTTTTAAGGACATAATTATTTAATCAATTTGAATAGTTAAATTTTAATAGAAGGTGCTTGTTTAAAATTTATTTAACCTTGCTTTAAAAATCTCGGTTACTCAGGCTTTAAAGTAATTATGAATTTAATTAAATATTTAATTGAGAAGAATAATGCTGTTTGGGATTTACTAAAGAAGACTTGATTAAATTAATATTAAAAATAACTATTTGAACCTTTCCGTATTTTAACAAGAAGACAAACTTTCGTAAATAAGAAAAGTATGAAGTACGTATAAGAACGTATAAATGGACAAAGAAGAATTTCAGGGGAAACATTAGCAAAAATAAAGATGAAAAAGTTGGTGTCTGCAATTGAAATCGCCGATGTCAGACAAAACACAGTTCAAATGTATTCAAGAGCTGTCAAAATAGATATTTTCTTTGAAATATGATGCCCGAGACCTTTTGTGACTACAACACTTCTTTTACTTTGCACAAGGAAGTAGAAAGGTCATTTAAATATGCTTAATAAAAATTTCAGTACTTTTGATGCTAAAAGCGGAGCAAGTGTCTAAGCATTTATTGAATCAAAGAAGTTAACAGAATTAATTATTTATATCTTAAAAAGAAGTTTTTCATACGATATAACTAAAACATACTTTTAAATCATTTAAATTTCATAAGAAATGTATTATAAGTTATAAAAGTTTAATACGTACATGAAGTATTCTATGTTATAGATCAAAATATTCTCTTTTCCTTTATTATTCTTACTCATTTCCTAAATATTCTCCTTGGAACGTTTTTACAAAATCCACTTTCAGGTAAAGGAGCTTTATTTATATACTAATAAAATAGAAAATCTTGCGTCGATAGTTTTCCCATACCTATTTAATTAGTAGATTAAAATCACATTTAATCGAAACGATATTTTATTTTTATTTATTAAATACAAATATTACCTTAAAATATTTATAATTGCGTTTAATAAAGATTCAGTTTTTTGAAGGCATCTGAATAATTTGTTCTGATTTTAATTTTTTACCTTCCTCGAAACATCTCCAAAATTTACTATTTATTTTCTATAAGCTTGTAATTGTTAGCGTGTATATAACGTGATATAAATAACTAAGGATACATTTTCAATCATCAGAGGTGGTCGTGCAATAAATATCCATCAAACGCTAAAGAAAATATCATTAGACATTTATAGAAGATAAAGGACTTAGTGTAATGTAAAACGGCATTTGCAGGAACTTTTTACGGAATTAAATTATTGCCCCTCTACGCTCTTGGTGCTATTAGGCAAATGGGAATAACTTCGGAGTGTTTCAGGCTCAGGAACTTCGGAACATTGCCTTTTTTTTTCCTCCTGAAACTATCCAAAAGTTTCACTTATCCCTGGCAAAAGAAAAATTCGTAATGAAGCAACTGAATGTTATTCTTCCACATCAATGAACTTTGAGTTTGACATGCTCTCTCTCGCCCTCAAACTAAAGAAAAGACAACAAGAACTTTTCTTTCATCAGCAGTTTCCAAGAAAATGTCTTGGCACTTCTTGGCAGCTATCAAATATTTTTTGTTTACGGGTTATTAGCTGTCAGCTTGTTTTAGGATTTCACTGCTGAATAGTAAATACGAAAAATAAACTCAAAGAAGTAATATAAGCATGTCCCAATCCACAACAGAATTCTTTGAACATGACGTCGATATAAACGTTTTGACATTTAGAAAGAGGCAAGTACATTACAGAAGAGTTATAGGTAATGGAAGTGACAGACCCAGGAAGATGTTTTTATCATTTCGTAAAATGTTTCATATTATATTATTTCCCATATTCGAGACAACAATTTCAAAGTAAAACTGTTATGTAATTGAACTGAACATGATTTTAAATTTTATTTGTCTCCAAATGCTTGAAATATAATTTAGTCAGTAGGCATCATACAGTATTCTATATATAGTGATTTGGAATAATCAGTTTTCACTAAAATGTTTAGATGCAAATTTTGAGCAAAACTGCTAGTTAAAAACTTTTGGAAATAGTATAAACACAAGCAATATATACCTAAGTAATATATATCAATTTTTATATCAAAGCAAGTTAAATAAGTCTTCTCAGATTGAGTTCCGGACTTGTGTTGCTTACATCAATTTATTATTGTTTGTTTTACATCACCATTGTTCCATTCAGGTGTATTGCAGTTGGTTTAAATTGCATATTTATCGAATTCACTTATCCCTTCGCTTTTAATGTTGCAGTAGGGTAGGATTTGGATTTCATAACTTACATAATTTTTTTTTTTTCCCTACCGTTACCTGCTTGTTTCTACGTATGTATTCTGTGTTTGTGCAGTTTTCAGCAAGCATCAGCTACTGATGACATTCGTTTGAAATCAAATGCAGTGAATAGCTTTACATAAGTTCGCAGGATTTTTACGCAGGAGATCGCGACCATTTCACTTTTACCACTGGTCGGAAGTGACTTGACGGGATTTTGAATTTGTGTATCTTAAGAACAAAGCAATGCGTAGAAACCGTTCTTAACCTTCCAGCGCGGGCGCATGGCAATTTTACATGAGAACGCGCGCGTCGTATTTTTTACGACATCCGTTATTTTATCGTTTTTGGCACGAAAAACGACAGAAATGAGTGAATATTGATAATAAATTTCTTTAAGAAATGAAATATTAATCTTATTATTGAAAAATACAAATGATATCACATTCAAATATAAGTACATTGATTTTAAGTTCTTATGTTAGTGAGATGGAAATGCAATGATGTATTTCATTATAGAAAATTTTTAATGTATTATTTAATAATTATATTTTAAAATCGAAGCTAATTTTAATATTCACAAAAGACAAGTATAGACAATAAAAAAGTAAAACACCTTGGTATGAAAAAAAAGTAAGTTTAACATTACTTACTTCGGCGAGGAAATTTACTTCTTACTGGTTACAAAAACGTACTTTAAGCTAAATTTAATGTTTTTATTTATTTCTAAAAAATATAAATAAAAGAAAATAAGAATGGAAAGCAAATAAGGAATGGAAATCACTAGTGTTCTCCCATCCAAATGTTTCCTTTTCTTCATCAGATAATTCTTGAAGATTCCGAGCAAAATCGGCTGGTTGCACATATTTTTTTTTGCCATAAAAACCGATGTAAAATTAACAGAGCCAAATGTATTCAAATTAAAATAATACACGGTAATTAATAACCCAAAATTACAAAATATTTGAGAAAAAAATATTTTCTGAATTTTAAAACACGACCACGCGCGTGTCGTAACTTTTATGGAAAAGCTGCCACGTAGCCCAAAAGCCCAGTTTAAAAAAAATCAAATGACTTCCTGTTGGCACATTCCATGATGTGAGGAAGGGTAGAAAGGAGGAATAGAAATGACCTTTAAACGTCTCAGCTTCGATATGCGAAAAATGTGCATTAAAAACTGAATTTGTCGTAAAGTTTGCGCATACGCGCGTGCTGGAAGGTTAAACAGCATTTTGTTTCTTCCGGGAATTTATGCATATAGGTCACGCATGACTATCTAGGAAGGCACTCTGTATAAATATGCATTTTTTGAAATAAATACTAATATGTGAATGTATGTTATTAACTGTAAAAATGCGAATATTGAAGTCTTATCATACTGAGTAGGTATTATCTAACTTTTGAAAGCAGAAAAATTATTGTTTCGTCGTACGGGATTGAATGTAGACAAAACCTATGATAGCTTGATGAATTTCATTTTCTCTTAAGAAAGAGGTTACAGTTCTGGAATTTTTCACTAAAGAATCGTATAGCTCTTCATAGTATGACATAACACAATCAGTAGTTACCGCTTCGAACTACTAAGAACGCAAAATAAGAGATAATGCAAAGAGCCTCAAATAGGTACGCTCTTGCACAATATTGAGAGCTTTCAATACTCTGAGCTAATCTCTGATTTTCAGTTGATCAACTCACTGAGGTTGTGTTGATCAGCTGAAAACTGATGCTCTTTTTTTTCCCCGAAAAATTTTCGTACTCCGAAAAATTTTCGTACCTTCAGTTTCTCGAAACTGCTAGAAGGCATACACAGTAACAGTTACATAGAGTCGGATACAGTTACAATTTACCTAGGAATCGAAGCGAAATGTTGCTAAATGGTCTGGGACTTTTCTCCAAATTTGGCGATAAAAATTAGTCCCCAAAACCATTGCCAGCTTGATTTTTGCCGAGATAGCCATTTACCTCAATGTTAAATGGGCTTTCTCCTGTAGCCCTGTTTTTCCGGCAATGCTTCGAACAATGAGGCATTTTATGTTACATTACACTGCATAAAAGGAAGGAAACTTTTATGTTACATTATACTATTTAATATACATTATTTAGAGGAAACTTTTATGTTACATTGAAAGGAGCCAGATTCAACTAAGAAAAACTCCTGTTTGTAGATGCAGTACAAATGAAAAGTAATTGTCCATGGTGTGTGTGTGTGATTATGGCAAAGCCTCGAGGGCTATCTGCCTAAGAGGAGGGATGCCTTCGTGGAGGACTTTCTAAGGGAAACTGGCTCGTATACACGTTACACATGGGGAAAACCACGAAAATACCCATGCAGCCAGCCCATTCGCGGGATTCGAACCTCGGACCGAACTACCAGTGTTCAGCGACTTTACCGCTCGGCCGCTGGTGAGCCCTAATTGTCCATGGAAATGATCATGTAAAAACGACTTATTAATTTCTAGATTGGATAGTTTTAGTGAGGAGTGTTTGTAAAAGACTGGCCTCGCCTTAGTTTGAGAATAAGTTTTCAACAAGTTACGTTTCAACGTTTAGACCTCAGTTTCAAACTAATTAAAGGCCAGTTTACATCTGTCAACGCTGCTCGTAGCGAGCCGCTCGTCCGGGCGTTTCGAACCGAGTGAACGGACCTGTACTCTGATAGATTGTTTACACCAATCAGAGTGGACTGACAACTCGCCTCCGTTTGTTTACGAAATGAATACCGACGTCGCAGCTGCAGGAAAGAATATGCATTGAACATACATATATGTTCTTAAGCTGCAGTGCTTGAAGTCTGCGAAGCAGTTTCAAACGAATTAATTTCTGCTCTTGGGAGGGGGGGGAAGAAGGAAAAAAAATGGGTACATGATTGGGTAGCTTGCCGCGATGAATTAGGAGTATCAAATGAACTATTAACTGAATTTCGGACGAGAATGTGCAAAGTTACAAAAACATTGCATATCAGATACAAGAATTTAAAAGAAACTCAGTTTGAGAGAAGTTATTTAGTCAACTGTGTTTACTGAAAGTCAAATTAACAAAGTTTTTCTTCTATATACAACTGTTTATTTATACCTAATTAATCATTTACAAAATAATGTAAAAGTAATAATGTGTTTTATTATTTATTAATAGAAAGAATATATTTATTCATCCAGAATCCACAGAATCAGTAGCTCTCTGTGCATAAATTTATTATGCAGAGTTCTGACTGGAACTGTGTTATTTCTAGAGAAGAATGCAAAATTAACACATGGAATATTTATTCAAAGCTACCATTAACACGACAGAAGTAAACTGTATGATATCTACCTAATTATTCAGAAAATCTTATATAAATAAGAAGTAGCAAAAAACTTGGGAGCATTACATATATTACCACAGGTAAAAGAATATATATATTATGACATAGTTCCAAGAGGAAGATATTTATCGCAAATTGTTACTTTTGGATCCTACTGAAATTGTGTTTCTGGACAACACACAAAGTGATATCAACAAAATTAATAATGCGTAAATATAGTGATTATACTTTTAAAATGCTAAAACGGATAGTTTAAGGAGATTAGAATTCATTTAGCATAATTTGTATAAACCTTAATACACCTTCAGTACTTGTACTCACACATCCAAGCTGAACATGTTTCACATCCAAGCTGAATTATAGCCCAGAATGTTTTTATACAAAGCAAGAAATTTAAATATCCCCAATAAAACAGATCTACATATCTTTTTCATAATTTTTTTATTTTTTATTTTTATAGTTTATCATATATTTATTGCATCCTCATGTAGGAATGCTTGTAGAAAAATGAATATAAGCTCACATAATTATAGAAGTTAAACACTTCATAAGATGGGTATGCATTAAAAAAATGCCATAGTTTGGCTATCGTTTAATCTCGGATTATAGAACTCACTGTCACGACGTCCCTGCGAACGCTGCTCGGAGTAACTGCCCGGAGAGATTTTTCAACAGGTTCAAAGTAGAAACGGAAGCGCTGACTCATCTCTCCTACGGTTGTACTCCGTCGAAGTGAGCGTTTACATTGTCAAAGTAATCGTAAGGAGCGACTCGCTCCGAGCCGCTCTGACAGGTGTAAACTGACCTTAACTCTGGCGGGAAGTATGTAAGGATCCTAAGATTTACTAAAGTTTATTTTATTTTAAAACTGTACTATCACTTCTTATTTTCTACTTCCGGCCAGAATTAAATGCTTTAACTTGTTTATGCAAATTTGTCTTGCAAACGCCCAAGTATTTAAGTTGTGGCTTTCTGCCAAGAGTTAGAGAGAGAGGGAGATTTAGGAAGCGAGCGCTTGCCACTGCAGTTTTACGAGTTTTCACTCGGTTGCTGTTTGCCTTGAAGGCCAGAGGTTTAGGCCTCTTGATATTGAAATACGTATTGTAGTTTCAGCAGCTCAGCGTACTACATACGTGCCCTTTTAAATAAAGGCCAGTCTTAATGCTAGGCATTTGTATACTAATTCTAAGTTAGCTTTTAGTTAGAGTTTTAGTTAGTAGTTTTATATTCTTAAGTTCAGACCACAAGTCGTTGGTCTCTGTATCCCGAAGTTCAAGAGTACCTGTAAAATACAGAAAATAAAGGGTTTCGTATACCCTTCCTGCTTATGTCGTCAATTCCACACATTTTTGAACATAGCTTGAGTAAGCTCCCTGTTCCTATTCAGGACACATCATGTTTCCAAAGCAAATCAAGAGAAATACAAGTTCTGACAACATTGTACTGCAGTTTACATATAGTTTCGCTAAGGTAGTATACGTATACACAAAATCCCTGACAATATTTTCCGATATCTATAAAGTCTAATTTTTGATAAAATTATCGTAAAATCCTAGTTTTCAAATAAATATTAATATTAGATGCTATTAACTGAAATACGAAAAAGAAATTGGTATTATACCGAGTAGAGTGTTTCCAGCTGGACTGCAAGGGAAACTACAAGTGGTTCTATAGGGTCCTATGGTATAATATTAACTCAATAGTCCTTCAAATCCTAGTAGACTAAAAAGGTAGTTATCGCTCGGTCTAATGAGAATGCAACAAAAATCTTATAAATATTTAAAATAATTTTTTATTTATCATGAACTTAAACAAAAGGTACGACATATGTGCACAAACTAAATTCCACAATTTGCGAGTAGTAACGTAACAAGTTTGAAATTTCAGATAAAAAATATCACAGCCGGAGGTTACATAGACATGGCTTAACTAAGCTGGTTCATGATTTTAAAGGGAACTTTTAACGTCAGCGAGAAAAATGGCTAATGTTGGAACATTAATTGACCAACCTGGGTGGTAGAAGGTAAAGTTGCGAGGGTCGCTGCCAAAAGCTCTATGTTTGAAACAAGATAGGGTATGAATTATGAAGTTGCTTATATAGGCCTAGAGGGCCTTAGTAAGCTAGATTAGAAAATTAAGCCCTGAAAAGTATAGGCCACTTTAAGGAGTTATCAAGTAAAATTTCCGAAAACCGTTAAGAAAGTGTGGTAAAGGGAGAGAGACAGTTGTCTTCTGTTCTGCTACGATGCCAGTTAGATATAACACAACGAGAGACGAAACTCATGCCTCGCCTGAAGCAAAATGAATATAAACTGTAGAAGTAAAGCAAGCAAAGTAAATAAGCTGTGCAGATATTTACAGATATTGCATTCTTATGAACTTAAAATGGGGTAAACACCATGATGCAATGGTGATTTCACAGTGGAGTTTGTTGCTTTGAAGCTTGGCTTTCTTGGATTTTTAGCACGAGATAGCTAAATGTAGAGATCTTGATAACAGCTTAAAGTCGTAGAAGTTTTCTGGCGTGATTTAAAACACTCAAAACTCTTGCCTTGGATCATTTTTAATTGAATATGCGTTTTGATGACGGCTACAGAAAGGACAAGTTTTAGCTAAAAGTATATGATTTGATTAATTTGCAGAATCTTTAGGTTTTTTTTTATGCTGGTATCCTGAAAATGTGCAGTACCTTCGCCGGAATTTATACTACGAAGGCAGGCGGAAAGGAGGGAGAAAATACCTTATAAATAAAGTTAAATACTTTCGAATGCTACTATAACAGTATTAATTAAAGTAGGTTTATTACTTTAACTGTTATTCTTTTAAAATTTGCGTTTCATCATGGAGGATAATATTCAGCCGCATACAAAGGAACAAATTTTTTGCGAATATCTCCCGAACTCTCTGGTATTGTAACACAAAAATATCTTCCTTTTTTCTTCCTTTCCCGGCTGAAATAACGGTTGTCGTTCAATCTTAAAAGCCTCCATTTTCTAATTTCCTTGTTTCACTCACAATTTGTTTTAGGTTTTTAAAAATACACGAATTTTATTTCCTAATATTTCTCATTCTAAATAAAATTGTGACTATTCGATGGCAAAGAAATAGAAGAGATTTGTGGAGTGAGTGAAATAAAACTGGTACGCGCACAATACATTTTAATCCATGAAATGATTTGAAACTTTCATTTCTAATTATTTCTTTAAAAAAATCCTCTGTGATATAAAACGAAATTCTCATTGGCACAAATTTAGATGTCCTGATCATGAACACAAGTCCTGAAATGACACCATTTTTGTTGCCGTCTCTAGAAAACCTATATTGGGAAATTCTGAAATCGGACAGCAATTAGTTTTATTGATTTCTATTTACTTTCCGATTCAAGATCATTTGAAAACGTGGAAAATAACTCTGCGAAATCGCGTAAAATCATTAAGTTGTGCAGTACCGATAAATATATTTACAATTAAGTTAAGCATATTTACAGCATTCTAACATCTAATGTTTCATCACGATGTATATTTACATGAGAATTTTAACGCACGCGCGTTTTTCAAAGTCATTATGAGCTCAAAGATTACAGAGTTGATTGGTTGGATTTAAATAAGGCAAAATAAGCGAACAATTCTTCATGGAGGATTCTCTAAGGAACTAATAATTAGCAAATATTTTCTAAGAAATCCCTGTTAAGACATAAAGTAAAACTTTTTTTTTTTTTTTTCATAATAAGAAATAAAAACATGCATTCAAATGTAAAAAACGTTAACTGAATTCAAATTTCAATCACAAAAATAAGATTTAAACAACATTAAATTTATTTTAAGCTGTATCCCAATTTTGTACATTTAAAGTACCCCAATTTTGCTATAAACGAAAATATACAGACAATTAGCCGTTTTAATGAATTTAATACTACTATTCAAAATTAACTTAATCTTTATAAAACATTTATTTTACTTTAAAGACTCTTGAAATGTTCACCATCAAGCAGTCTTTCTTCTCTTATGAAAGGTGCACTCATCAAATTATTATGAATCCACGCTTTATCATTATAAATGAAAACAAATATTTCATATCATCACACAATAAAGCTTTCAAAAAGTAATTTGGATGCATTTGTGACTGAATAGAAGCGCTAATATAGAAAGTAAATTTCAATTTCGTGCATAAATATTTCGTATTTCGATTTCGATAGTCATACTTCTTTGATTTCACATCCCGGATACTTCTTTTTTTTTTGGGGGGGAAGGGGGATGAATGAACCGAAAATATTAGACGACTTGCTTCGCTTCGTAGCAAAACATTTTGCTTTCAATTTAGGACCGAGATCCACTTTTGAAGTCGTAACTTTATCTGGAACCCCATTTTGAAATTCTGAACTTACCGCAGATACCAGAGGGAAGTAATTGAAAACGCCCATTCCAGCTCCGAGCCGATGCCATAAAGGAAAGGATAAATAAATAACATTCGCAAATGAAGTTCAATATAACTTCGTATCCGTCGTCTGGCCAGTAATCATCCAGCAAGGGAGTGAAAAAGAACCTGGCGTATCCTGTAGAAGATGAAGTAACGGAACATCGCGGTTCACGAGTCCTTTTACGGGGAAAACCTAGTTATCCATCTTCATTTCTTTCGAATGGCCGCAAACATGCGGAGAAAAGAAAAATATGATTCCAGGAAGAATGGTAGTGTTTCGATGAAGAATATGGAAAGTTGGTTTAAAATGCGTTTCAAAAATATTGAGAATTTGGCAAGAGAGTCGCGCTTGAAGGGAACTTTCGAAACTTAACACGGAAATGACTTTCAGTCAGTTATAATTTTTGCTGTTCAATCTTTGGAGGTACTTGTGTTCCAAGACTGTGTCGCTATTGGCAAAGAAAGAGTAAGTTGCTTTCCTTTATGAAAAACTAAACTAATAAAACGAAAGTCGTTACTATGGATAGGAGAATTCTGTAAGTTTAAAATTTAATTTTTACACTGATCTTGAAAAGCATATATTCCAATTAGTAAAATATCCGCGATATGTTATGAGCTAAATGCAAAAATATCTTCATTTTAAAAATTCATACATTAAACACTCTAATGAGACCTAAATACACGTTTGGTATCGAGTACTGTTTCATCCCGCACGGAATCATAAACTGCTAAAATGAGCAACTTTTGTTAAGTAACTGCTTCTTAAATTTGCTCAAATAATTCGAAATTTAAACCAGTAAACTGGTTTCCAAATATGCCCGCATAGGCTTGTTTTAAATGTACGAAATGTTAAAATCTTTATCAAACCATAATGGAAATTTATGTTTGATATATGTCTGTCTAGCAAAATTTAATTTTATATTTATAAAATTAAATTTCGCTTCCCAATCGCTTAAAACTCATTGCATTTATGACATGCTATATATAGGTCTTTCTTCATTGGTGCAGATACTAAGAATAGGTATGGAATTGTACATGCACTGTACATCATTTCCCTAGTACCACCTGTCTAAAAGCTGTGGGATTTTATCGAATTTTGTTTGGTGCTTCGCACAGCATGAGGTGCAGCAGTTTTAGAATCATAACCTATTTGTTCAATCGTACAACATACTTACTTCGCCACAACAACCTTTCTTATCAGTCAAACATGTCCGTGGTCAGTATTGATCTAATCAAGTAATAATTAGTGTTATAAAACTGCACACATTAGTATTTATTTGATATAAACTAATGTAATCCTTTGGGGAAAGATGATACATTAAAGACCCGAACAGAATACTTAGATTTAAAACTATTAAACGTATTCATATAGTTATGGAGTGAAACACCTATTTCAGACGCAACTACGTATTTTAATCTTATCATAAAGAAATGTTGCCTCTGTAGTGTTCTCCACAAGTGCAAAATCATGTTTCCTGTTGCTGATACTAAACTGAAGATATGAGAGTTGAACTATTTTTCTGAGATTTCCTGTTCTCATAATTTACAAGAAATGCCATTTTACTAGTAACATCAGTGCACCAAAGCTGTTCTATAATGCCTAGAAATATTTCTCCTTAAACAAAACCGAAACGAGTTTCACGAAATTGTGCACGTTTCTAATCCCGCAAACGGACTGGCTGCATGTGTGTTTTTGTAGTTTTCCCCACGGGTACAGGAGACAGTTTAACTTAGAAAGTCCTCTATGAAGGAATTCCTTCTCTTAGAGAGATAGCCCTCGATTGCTTTGTTATAATCAAATATACCACACCAATCATCAGAATAGGGCAGTAACGCTTATCGCTCATTCATTTCTTAAAAGTCTGTAAAACTAAAACAGGACATCATTGTAGGGTAAAAAACTTTATTGCTCGGTCATTTCTTAAAAGTCTGTAAACTGGGGCAGTTCATCAGCGTAAGGCAGGAACCTTTACCATTCTGTCATTCAGAGTCATCTCCAATAAGATTATCTTTCTCTGTCTCAAAAATTTACATACCTTTCTACTAGTTATCATCGGAAATATCTCCCTCTCCCCGCATTTTTTTTTCTTTTCTTCGTCATTATACTAAACTCAGATTTAGTTCAGAGGACAACGAAAGAAGCCCAAGCAAAAGTCCCTTTTTCAACAAAATCTTTCCTATAAAACTCCAGCCCTAACTATCAATAAAAGGCATCTTATGATGTAATCACGCCTCACTTGAGCTTTATTGCTCCATCTAATTGAAATCAAACTGTTTCTGAACCAATAATAAGCACGTAGAGATTATAATTAGTTGCCGCATATATCTTTGTGCAGCACCAAAAGAAAATGTAAGTAGGCTATTTTTCTCACCTTTCGCCTGAGATCTCCGACAAATACATTCCTGACGAAACGTCTCTCAAGAAAATAATAAATGTGTACTCTTCTGTTTGTTTTATTTCAAGAACCATATAAACAATAAATGACGTCTTGCTCCAGGTCAAGAAATTTTTAAAGCTGTTTCATCCGTTTACCCACAACGAAAGATTTTTCGATAATTCACATGTAAAATAATATTCTTTAAAAGCATATATTCGTTTCTTAGGCAGGTCTCCGTGCCTCTGTATCTCATTCAGGCAACAGAAAGCATTCTCTGTCTGCTACAGACAGAGAAAGTACAAAGTATTCTTTATTTATAGTCTAATTGTATAGATTCACCGGCGCTTCCATCTTCTGATTACTTCTGATTCCTCGAACCTCCTGATAGGAAACGTATAACATTTAGAAATAACTAATTCAGAAGTCAAACAACAAAAATCAGCGTTCTATTCACAAAATTTTCACAGGACTAGTTTCGATGGTTTTACCGAACCATCATCTTCAGCTGCAAAACCGCAAATGAACAAGATAGGAAATAACGATTAATTAAGATAAGGAAGCCTGGACAATAATAAGCAAGTGGCGCCATCTGTTGGCGAAACCAGAACTAAAACATAATTTCTCTAAAAGCCGAAGGCAAATTTGGATTGGAATTAGGATCGTTAACTAGAACAGAAAGATTTTTATGAATGTGAAATGCCTCTATAAAATCCAGTTCTCCAATGGAAGATGTTTTTTGAATAATTTTGGCAGCAGAAAAATTGAAAGTGTGATTTTCGGACCAACAATGCTGGGCAACAGATTACTTCTGTGTTTCCTTTTTTCTAACATATGCCTCATGTTCTTTGACGCGAAATTTTAAGGCTCTCTTAGTTTGGCCAATGTAAATTAAACCACACTGGCAAGGAATCCTATAAATACCCCAGGAATTCATATCCGGAATGGGGTCTTTGAGTATAGAAGTTGGAATTTTATTGATGGGAGAATAAACAACTCGAAAGTTAAATTTCTGCAAAATATGTGCAACTTTATAGCTAATTGATGGAAAGAAGGGAATGACAACAGAATTTTTATAATCTCCTAAAATAAGAGTGTGGCTTTTAGTGTGTTGAGATGAGAATTTTTTAACTGCTTGATTAATAATATTGTGTGAAAAGCCCCTGTCAATAGCTATTGCTTTTAAATAATTTAGTTCTTCATCAAGGGCTAGTTTGGAGGAGCAGACTTGAAGAGCACGGAAAACATAGGAATAAAATGAAGCTAACTTTTGTTTAGTTGGATGACATGATTTAAAGTGTGGTGGAAGGCAAACCGATGAAGGTTTACGGTAAACTGTAGTACTGAAGTTGGATGTGTTACGTGTGACCAGAATGTCGAGAAACGGAAGAGAATTGCAAGTCTCAAGTTCAAAAGTGAACTGAATAGCAGGATCAATAGAATTCATTGTTGAAAGAACTTTATTTAAATCATCTTTATTACCTTCAAACAGGGTAAAAGTATCGTCTACGTAGCGGAACCATGCCGGGAAGTTTAAAGTTTCAAACAATTTTGATTCATAATAATGCATGTAGATATCAGCCAGGATGGGACTGAGGGGGTTTTCCATGGCTAATCCCTCAGTTTGCTTGTAATATTTATTTAGTTTCTAGATTTTCCACTCTATTAGACAATAACATTTACACCATAAAAAATTCAATAGAGTTTGTAAAAAAGGTTAAAAACATTTCTCCTAGTAATTTACTCATGGTTTCTTTTGATGTAAAATCATTATTCACCAATGTCCCAGTGGAGGGTGCATTAAGATGTCTAGAAACCAGACTTCGCGAATTTCATTTCTCTTGCATAGAAATTGATGAGCTAATTTCTCTCACTCAACTCTGTTTGAAACAAACACATTTTGTTTTCCAAAATAAATATTACAAGCAAACTGAGGGATTAGCCATGGGAAACCCCCTCAGTCCCATCCTGGCTGATATCTACATGCATTATTATGAATCAAAATTGTTTGAAACTTTAAACTTCCCGGCATGGTTCCGCTACGTAGACGATACTTTTACCCTGTTTGAAGGTAATAAAGATGATTTAAATAAAGTTCTTTCAACAATGAATTCTATTGATCCTGCTATTCAGTTCACTTTTGAACTTGAGACTTGCAATTCTCTTCCGTTTCTCGACATTCTGGTCACACGTAACACATCCAACTTCAGTACTACAGTTTACCGTAAACCTTCATCGGTTTGCCTTCCACCACACTTTAAATCATGTCATCCAACTAAACAAAAGTTAGCTTCATTTTATTCCTATGTTTTCTGTGCTCTTCAAGTCTGCTCCTCCAAACTAGCCCTTGATGAAGAACTAAATTATTTAAAAGCAATAGCTATTGACAGGGGCTTTTCACACAACATTATTAATCAAGCAGTTAAAAAATTCTCATCTCAACACACTAAAAGCCACACTCTTATTTTAGGAGATTATAAAAATTCTGTTGTTATTCCCTTCTTTCCATCAATTAGCTATAAAGTTGCACATATTTTGCAGAAATTTAACTTTCGAGTTGTTTATTCTCCCATCAATAAAATTCCAACTTCTATACTCAAGGACCCCATTCCGGATATGAATTCCTGGGGTATTTATAGGATTCCTTGCCAGTGTGGTTTAATTTACATTGGCCAAACTAAGAGAGCCTTAAAATTTCGCGTCAAAGAACATGAGGCATATGTTAGAAAAAGGAAACACAGAAGTCTTCTGTTGCTCAACATTGTTGGTCCGAAAATCACACTTTCAATTTTCTGCTGCCAAAATTATTCAAAAAACATCTTCCATTGGAGAACTGGATTTTCTAGAGGCATTTCACATTCATAAAAATCTTTCTGTTCTAGTTCATAAAAATCTGTAACGATCCTAATTCCAATCCAAATTTGCCTTCGACTTTTAGAGAAATTATGTTTTAGTTCTGGTTTCGCCAACAGATGGCGCCACTTGCTTATTCTTGTCCAGGCTTCCTTATCTTAATTAATCATTATTTCCTATCTTGTTCATTTGCGGTTTTGCAGCTGAAGATGATGGTTCGGTAAAACCATCGAAACTAGTCCTGTGAAAATTTTGTGAATATAACGCTGATTTTTGTTGTTTGACTTCTGAATTAGTATTTATTCGGCGTGTTATTGTGTCTTAATTTAGGAATAAACCTGAAGCCATAATCTCTCTGTAGAATTTTCTCAAAGGCCCGTCTAATTCTAGTCATAATAGGTATTAGTCATAGAAATCGGGTGTTCCCGTGTTGAATGAGTTCACGGTACTGTATCTCGGCATATTCACAAAATTATTTTAGTTACACAGGTTGCGTATATGTGGAAGTATTTATAAATTTTCACTAGTAAGGCCTCAATATCAATAGGGAGACTAACTACTGCATTTTGCACACAGTTGTGCACTGTGCACAATGTGTGCTCCACATCCGATTCCATTGATTTCCCGTCCCACATCCGATTCTATTGATTTCCCGTAGCTATTCTTGAGTAGTTGGGAAAATTTTTTTCCCTGCTGTTTCAACGCCATCAAAGTGAGTCTTCCAGACATCTCCACAAAAGCCAACTACTTTGTTGTTCAAAATCGTTTTGCATAAATCGCAGCATATGTGACTAGTAAGATTTTCAGGTGTTTCACTCGCCACAGATTTGAAATCTAACAACTTTACTTGCACATCTGAATTAGGATTAAAGTAGCGCACAACAATTAGCACAGGTTTTATATCCCTTCTGTTTGATGTGTACATACTTAGAGATACGTAGGTTGACTTGGTCAAGTCTTCTTTAAGATTTTCTTGAGCTAATTGAGCTATGATATTTAAAACTATTGCCGCACACTTAACTTTTACGTGTGAGAATTTAGGTTGAAAAACTTGAACAAGAATTCAAAGTGAAACTTAGGCTATGGTTTGCTATGTGGTAATCAAAGGTCGCCTGTTTTTGTCATTAGAAGTCGCAGTCTTAAAAAAACTTGTCCGTTTTGATGAGCTAGCAGCACATGCTAATCTCGTTTTATGTTTACTCGACTGCAAATTATCTTTTATATCGGATCGACCGCAGCGAGCAATCGAAAACTCAGAATTACAATGTGAACATTTAACCCCATAGTCTTGATCTTGATTAGCAGTACCAGTACCTACCTTCTTCAAAAAAGGGAATTCATTCTGTAAATCCTCGATGAATTTACACAGCCGTTTTAGCACTTTAACAGAGAACGCATAAATGTTACCTTAAAATATAAATAAATCAGGGCTAGCTCACTAACACAACAAGCACCGCCGACAGGGACTGACAACTGACTGACTTATCTCTATCGCTTAGTGCCTAGGTGGGGGAGTCCAATGTTATTAAACACGGGGACTGTAGCGTACAGCGAAATCTCTTCTAGCGCTAAAGCTACACCCATTAGTACCCAATATTGGACTCGCCCGGGAAGCCTTACGCATAGCGCATGATCACCATTGGCGAGACAAGACGATACAACGACAATATTATTTATTAGCAGACTATCATTCTACTATAGTTTCACTTTTCATACAGTACGGAAATAAATGGCAAAGTAATTATCCTAAGTAATTCCGCACATTTAATTATTTTTAGACTTATTTGGTCCTCTATATAATCAAATTTAATTTTTTTTTTACCGAGACGTGAAGTAAACCGGACGGGACACCGGGATTTTGGCTGAAAACTGAACCTGTGCCGGTCAAACTGAGACTTCTGGTAAGCGTACCCATAAGTACTTCAGCTTATTGCTTGTATTGTCGAAATCATTTAGAACGTTCTGAGAGAGAACTTCGTTAAAAATCACGGAAACAGTCGTATTTGAACAAATATAATATTAAAATTTGCAGTTTTAACTCTTTGAATGAAAGGCCAGACGGCCTTTCTATCAAACGACCACAACCACCCCAAACGGCCGAATTCGGATGTTGTTTTCATCTGCAAAAGCATTTCTTCCCAAATGCATTGTATCAGTTTATTGCATACCAGCTTGCCTTAAAGGATTTATTTGTGGTTTCTTATTTTTATTTGTTAGAAATAGAAAGGATGTCATCTGAAATCTTCACACTTCTCTGTGGGTTAATGGATAAGGAGGGGAGGAAACTGCTGTGATTCTCGAAAACCATTTCAGGAGGTTTTGTATTTTAACACACAAGTTAACGAAGGCTTCGGTTTTCAAAGAGTTAATTTAACCAAAAGTAATTTTCAAACATCTCATGTTTAAAAATTACTTTATGGATACGATTTAAAATTAATTTGAGCTTATTTCAGTTTGAGTAAACATTTTAGAGTATTTCGGAATCGAAAGTTGTGAAAGTATTTGCTTAAACGAATGCGGAATAGATGTTTGATTAGTTCAGAGATATGTGTTTAATTTACTTAAGGAATTTATTTGAGAAAACGCAGAAATTACAGTCAACAGAAGACGCTAAGAATATTCCCCGAATCCTAGATACTTTATTTCCATGAATAAACAACTGCATATTAAAGATAAAATTTTATCGTGCGTCCTATGTATCTTCTGTTTGCGCATACTAACTTCAGAAATTTGTTAATAAAATATCTATAATACAACTTTGGTTTTATTTGCAGTTTATCCTCGTATAATTAACGTGTTGGAATTTTCAATTGAATTATATTATATAATTCATAGCACAATTTTCTTTCAATGAGATGAAAAGCCTATCGACGCAAACAGATTTTAGAAATTAGCGGTAATTTGTCAACTTTTCAAGGAGACGTAGTTTTGGTTTAGACTATATATGCTCTTAAAAACTTTTGAAAACTGCATAAAAGCAAAAATTTAGAAATTTCAAAATACACTGATACATACAGCTGCAAAAATCGGAAACATGTCTTTTATAAGCAATTGCACATTTTAAGTAAAATAAAATGCATAATAAAATGTTATAATTTCATAATCGTTGACTATTTTAATAACTTTTTAAAATGCTAAGAATGTTGTAGATTTTGCAGCAGTTGCACACGAATATTTTACCTGCCTTTGATAAGAGAAAGATCATTATTATTTTATTTATTTTTTTATATTTTGTGTGTATATGAAATATCTAATAAATCAGGAAAGGAAGACCAAAATTTCATAAACGAGTTTTTATTTATTAGTATATTTACTTATTTCTATTTCTAAATAAAAATAGCAGATAACTTATTCGTAAAATAATATTTTTCAGAGCTTTTCAACATATTTAAATATGAGTGAATCATTTATTTCGTGTAGATGATTTGGTTATTCGAAGAAGGAAATACGAAAGTTCAAGTACGTCATTGCTGGAACACTTTCCACGGATCTGCTCAGTGCATACTTGTTATCCAGGCATGACAAACCATTACAGTACGACATCACTGAATTTTATTACGAGATAATTATTAAAAGTTGATCTTGTGATATTAAAATAAATAATTATTAAAAAATGAAGAAATAGTTCTAAAATAAGTAAATGTAGACGTAAGCAAGAACTAAATTAAGAAAAACGTACTTACGCTACTTTTATTTTACAAACGTCTAAACAAACGCACATGGAAATATTAACATTCATAAATCCTTTGCATAATTATCTCTAAAAATATTTTTTTTTAAATTATTCTTCCAATCGTCAAATTAAGTTATGACTCCTTTGGCAACCCTTTCTAAAAATTACACTTTTAGTGAAGAGAAAGCTTAACATTAACCAACATTTTCTATTATATTAAGAATTTTTTATAATAATATACTGAAATTAATAGTTAGTATATTATGAAAAATAAGTAGAAAAAAGTTTGCAAGCTATTAATCTAGTAGCCAACACATAAATGCTACAGTTCGCACTCGCCAATGTCTCAGTTCGCGTTCATTCTAGTTTTAATGTTTTAATTATGCCAATGGAAATGAATATTCTGCTAAGGAAAAGTGGCAGCAGCCTTTTATTCCTTAAACTTGTTTGATGTCCCATATCAAGCATTCCAGAGATAACAACAAAAATGTTCCACTTTATACATTTTCTTTCTTTCTGCGGATCTTCAAGAAGAAAAGATGAAAAATTGTCCCATTTCAGTTTTTCTTTCCATTTTTCCTTCATTACAGTTGACGATTGATTACAAGGTGGGGGGAACAGGTATTCAATGAAAAATGCTGAACCAATATCATAACATAGCCTAAGCAATTGTTAGTAAATTAAAAAGTTTCTTATTTACGCCGCTGAGATGGGAAAATGGTAAGTAACTCCAATTGAACTACCTGAGCACCCGGGATCGAATTCCGGAGAAGGCTTAGGATATAAATTGTCCGTCCCCTCATAGGCAATGGTGATCCACCTATTAGGTGCTTCCATAACAAAGTGATTGCTGCGTCCGGCCTTAATAGTGGCCAACTCCTCCCACGGCTAGAACCTCCACTGGAGATAGAAAACAAAATTCCATGTTTACTGAGTTAAGCATCATCGCTTCTGACATTAATGTTAATTTAAGCAGTTCTTGAACACGCAGTTTATTGGACGGCATAGTCTCGTAACATCACTTCATAGATACTTCTCGCTAATGTCCCATGACTTTTCTAGTTTAGTGACGACATGAAAAATCCTTTACAAAATTCGTTACCCTATTTTAAGGAATTTATGTCATTGAGATTCATACTGAAGATAATTGTTTTGTAACTCCAATTGGTAGTTCAATTGGAGTTACTTACCAAAAATGGTAAGTAACTCCAATTGAACTACCTGAGCACCCGGGATCGAATTCCGAAGAAGGCTTAGGATATAAATTGTCCGTCCCCTCATAGGCAATGGTGATCCACCTATTAGGTGTTTCCATAACAAAGTGATTGCTGCGTCCGGCCTTAATAGTGGCCAACTCCTCCCACGGCTAGAACCTCCACTGGAGATAGAAAACAAAATTCCATGTTTACTGAGTTAAGCATCATCGCTTCTGACATTAATGTTAATTTAAGCAGTTCTTGAACACGCAGTTTATTGGACGGCATAGTCTCGTAACATCACTTCATAGATACTTCTCGCTAATGTCCCATGGCTTTTCTAGTTTAGTGACGACATGAAAAATCCTTTACAAAATTCGTTACCCTATTTTAAGGAATTTATGTCATTGAGATTCATACTGAAGATAATTGTTTTGTAACTCCAATTGGTAGTTCAATTGGAGTTACTTACCAAAAATGGTAAGTAACTCCAATTGAACTACCTGAGCACCCGGGATCGAATTCCGGAGAAGGCTTAGGATATAAATTGTCCGTCCCCTCATAGGCAATGGTGATCCACCTATTAGGTGCTTCCATAACAAAGTGATTGCTGCGTCCGGCCTTAATAGTGGCCAACTCCTCCCACGGCTAGAACCTCCACTGGAGATAGAAAACAAAATTCCATGTTTACTGAGTTAAGCATCATCGCTTCTGACATTAATGTTAATTTAAGCAGTTCTTGAACACGCAGTTTATTGGACGGCATAGTCTCGTAACATCACTTCATAGATACTTCTCGCTAATGTCCCATGGCTTTTCTAGTTTAGTGACGACATGAAAAATCCTTTACAAAATTCGTTACCCTATTTTAAGGAATTTATGTCATTGAGATTCATACTGAAGATAATTGTTTTGTAACTCCAATTGGTAGTTCAATTGGAGTTACTTACCAAAAATGGTAAGTAACTCCAATTGAACTACCTGAGCACCCGGGATCGAATTCCGGAGAAGGCTTAGGATATAAATTGTCCGTCCCCTCATAGGCAATGGTGATCCACCTATTAGGTGCTTCCATAACAAAGTGATTGCTGCGTCCGGCCTTAATAGTGGCCAACTCCTCCCACGGCTAGAACCTCCACTGGAGATAGAAAACAAAATTCCATGTTTACTGAGTTAAGCATCATCGCTTCTGACATTAATGTTAATTTAAGCAGTTCTTGAACACGCAGTTTATTGGACGGCATAGTCTCGTAACATCACTTCATAGATACTTCTCGCTAATGTCCCATGGCTTTTCTAGTTTAGTGACGACATGAAAAATCCTTTACAAAATTCGTTACCCTATTTTAAGGAATTTATGTCATTGAGATTCATACTGAAGATAATTGTTTTCGTGGAAAATCGCGTATACAGTTTCTCGATCTTATGCTTTTATATAATTTATAGAAGAATAGTTTTGTATGCAATAATAAGAAATGTAGTACAAATGTTACCTATATTTAAATTTTAGAATGCATTGAAATTTATGAAATAAATAAATTTCCATGCGTTTACTACACGAAACATATTTTAAATTCAAATATTTCTTCACATATTGCATAACATTAAGTAATATATTGCTGGTTTGCTAGTTTTTATGCAGATTTTCTACATTTAATTAAGAAGCTTCCTTGGTAAATAGCTAAGCATACATTTCTTATTTAAAGTTTCCAGAAATGATTTCATCTGCCCTTTCCCTGCTATGTAATGTATGATTCTTTGCCCTCTTTTTCAACCAGCCGCATAATAATTAAATTTTGTTCTCTTGCTCAGTGCATATTTTCTCAAAGCGATTTTAATTTGCAGACATTCTCTGGCTCTGCTGTTCTCCAAAAGGCTTAAGAAGAGCGCAGTTACTTATTTTTTCAAGTAAAGACTTCATCGATTTATATCAATATAAATTATCAACTCATGTTAATAGTTTATCTTCTTTTTACATTCTTATACAAATGATCTATTGATATTAGGTGGTCCGGAAAATAATGCAGGTTTTTAACCTGTATCTTTAAAGTATCATAACTCAACACAAAAACAATTTTATTAATCAAAGCAATCACCAGCCGAATCAATGCATTTTTGCCAACAAGATTTTAGTTTATTTATACTGCTAGAATAAAATTCTGGAGTTCTGGAAGCGATAAAGTTGTCAAAGGCGTTTTTAACCTCATCTTGGTTTCTGAAATATTTTTTCTGCAAAATGTTATCCAGATGTTTGAAAAAGTGGTAATCGGTCGGCGAGAGGTCAGGAGAATATGGGGAAGAGGAAGAGTCTCGTATCCCAATTCGTTCAATTTACTGTAGGGTCAAGTTGCACGACGAGCTGCCGAGCATCGTCGTGGAGAACAGCTGCCCGCTTTCTGTTGACCTATATGCCGGGCACATGCGTTTCAATTTTTGGTGCATTTCGTCGATTTACTTATCTGCCGTAATCGTTTCTCCCAGATTTAAGAAGCAGTGGTGGATGAGACCGGACGCAGACCACCAAACAGTCACCATGATTTTCTTTTGGTGCAAATTTGGTTTTGGAAAGTGTTGTGGTGTCTGACCACGGTCCAACCACTGAGCCGAATGTCGCCGGTTGTTATAGAGATTCCACGTTTCATCGAAAGTAACAATTCGATCATGAGTCGTTTTTGTTGCGGAAAAGAACAGTAGACGATTTTTTTTTATTTTCGCTCAATTCATGAGGCAGCCACTTATCGAGCTTCTTAGACTTTCCTATACGATTCAAGTGATAAGAAATCGTTGTTTTGCTTAACCCAAGCTCTCGAACAGCTGAGCGCGGGTCTGTTTCAACTAAAGTCGTTGTCATCAACAGCTGAAGAACGTCGACGATGCTCTTGATCTTCCCGGTCAAATTCTCAACGACGAAACTTTCGATACCACCTTTGAACTGTAAGATTCATTAACACTTTTCTCGCCCCATAATTCGTTGACATTTGGAGCCGTTTGTGCTGCGTTGTGGCCTAGTTTGTACTCATAAAAGTAAACTTGCCGAAAATCCCGTTTTGACATCTAAACAAAAACACCTAGTATATATTTTTTAAAATAATTTTGGTACAAAATGATTGTTATAGAAATACGAAGCGACAATAGACCTTCAAAATGATATATAAACCAACATAATTCAAACTAGTTTTATTGCTAAAATGTACAGGAAAGTTAAGGAATATCAAAACGTTGTAATATTTTCCAAACAACCCGATATTAATACTTTGTCTTTTCATAATTTTATTATTTGTATCATATATTTTGTCATTTCGGACTGTATATTACCGTAATAGCAGCAGTTACCCTTCCAGTTTTCTAGATTGGCTGAATGACTGATTTGTTATATTTAATAGCATTTAAAAAAATGATAAATGTAATAGAAGGAGAACACAGCACAATATAGCTATAAACAGTAACTGCAAATTAAATGCTAAATACAAATTTAAAATTTAAAGAAATAGTATCCAATTGTTGACAATATTTCACTCAGGGAATCGTACTTTTTTTTAACTTAGGATAACGTTCCACCATAATGATCTGATGGGAAAACAGACCCTATCTGAGAAGTGCGCGAATGCTTATATCTTCGAAACTACAAGCGTTACAATCAATCTAAATGCATTATTAGATAGATGAAAGAGCCCATTAGTGAACACAAAAAAAATAATACTTTGCAAAGGGTATATTTAGAGTATCTCATCAAAAAAGTAAACTTTTGGTGAAGTCAATATGTATGTGTAAAATATTTTGTTTATTTTATTTATTTTATAACATCCTCACACTTCCGTTAGGAATCCTGCGCATACAACACTAGCGGCTCTGTAAAAGAAAGGAGAGCGAACCTACCGTCAATTTTTTTTAATGTAGGAAAGCTTATCAAGAGCCAAATGGTTAAAACAATTGAAACTAGGTAATCCATTCAAACTTGTATTCCATCGAAAGAGTTTCTTGGAAGGGATTCCATTGTTTTTCTCTTTTTAATGCGAATACGGCTCCGCTTCTCAATGCAAATGTGTGTTTCATAAAGGCATCCCTTCTTTTGCAGAGATCCCTACCATGTTTCGTTTTAATTTAAGATGACTAGAATTTTCCAATGCCTATTCGAGGCAAAATAGTTCTCTAATGACGTCAAATAAAATAAACTATTATGTTTAGATGATCTTCTATGCTCTAAATGTCACACGTATGTTTCTTCTAAACATAATCATGAACGATTTTACCTTCTTGGCCTGCATAGTGTATGACTATCAATTATTTTGAATATGAACATTCTCCAGTTATTAAGTGTTTGGAGAAAAACGTGATTTTTCTAATAATGGGAAAGTGCCTGACCATATATCGGAATTCTTATTTTATACACAAACAATTTTCTAACTTTAGAACTGTTATGTATTTTTATAAAAATAAAATTTCGTTAAATAATTTATTATCAGATAATTATTTCATTGATACATTTTCTAGCGTAATTTCAAATTTCAGGTGCATTTTGTTTTATTTTATATTATTTTGCAAATATTAATTTAAAATTTTACAGTAGTAGTTTCAAATTTATTAAATTTCGCTGTTCCCTTTTTCATAGTGCGAAATGTTTTCGATAGAAACACAATTATTTTACAAACTATTCCTTCTGTAGTTGATTACATCAAGGGGCATATCAAGGTATATAACACGCATTTTAGAAAACACGATTAATTGATTATTTATCGTGTTTTCTAAATGCGTTATTCATTATTAATTGATTATCCATACGAAGACAGTTTTGTGGGACCATTCTATCTCACAAAACTGTCTTCGTGTGGAGTATCACTAGTGAAATTATGTTAATCATTCATAATATCGGCAAATATTTACAGAATCCAAAACATATCCTTAAGTGATACACTGTACTAATGCCAAGGATTATTGTTTGCAATTCTGGAGGGCCGAATCACTTTGCCTCAATCAAATCAAACAGTCACCTGAGACTCCATGAGTTAAGCTCATTTAAGCCTCTATCACATGCTGACATGAGTTTTAATGCATTTTAATACAAATATATTAACAAAAGTATCGAGAAAATTCATTTTATTTAAAATAGCATTTTAAATCCCAGGAAAAAAAAGAGATATTATAAATATTAATTCAGTAATATTTTAGTTTTTGCTTTACTGGATTATTACCCAGTAAGTTTATCTTAACATTCTCGAATTTACATGTCGCCATCGCTTTTTCCGAAATGAAATTCTCCCGAGCAAATCGATGTCACTTTTGCAGTTGTCCAAGAAAAAGTTTTAATGTACCGAGATATTTTACACTGAAGTGTGTGCGGTAAATATTGCACGTTTAAAGGAAGAGCTTTATTATAATAAAATGAATAAAATAAAGTTTTCATTTATTTATTTATTTATTTTATTTGTGTGAATATTTAAAGAAGAGTTCGCTAAGATGTACCCTAAATTTGTGAACACAAAAATGCCAATGGGGGTCTCGCGGTAAGATTAAAACATTTCAAGACTTTTATGACAACTTTAATATACTCAGTTTTATCAGATTATACCTTTTTATAATTGAAAAGTGACATAAAGAGAAATTTTCCATTTTTCCAAAAGAAATATTTCTATATATATGAATGGGAGAGAAGTAGAAAACTTGTGATCCATTATGTAATTATTAAAATATTTTAAATCTAAAGACATAAAAGAAAATTTAAACTTTTAGGCATTTCTAATTTATGTATTTTAAATCAAAGGGAAAATGGAGTTGATTTGCGAACATTTTATCATTCATTTTTCAATTTTAATAAGAATCACACTTAATTTTTTTCAGTGTTAACACTTAATTTTTTTAGTGTTATACTAAAGAAAATTAAGTTTTAAAAAGGCTGAGTTTTAAGCAAGATAACTAAAAACTTTTAAAAAACCTTTTAAAACATGCAGACTGCGAATTTAAGCTTTCAAAATATATTAAAAGTTAAAACGTTTGAAAATTACACAAAAGAAAATGAATGTAAGAGTATTTCAAGTAATTCTTCCAGTTATAAATGTATGATAAAGTAATGTGTTAAAAGGACCATGTGATATTTTTCACCTTACTTACAATTGTACTGAAGCTTTTATTGAAAAGACACCTTTAAGTTCATTTAATTAGATTAGTGCTTATAAGAAGTTATATTTTAACTATGGATGCACGAAAGCTAAACTTTATAATATGTCCCAGCTGTTAAATTTTGGTTTATAAGCCATTTAGTATTTCTTTTCAAATATCGAAGTGCTGTAATTTATTACAAAATTATTTAACATTCCAAAGCAGTGTTATTGTTTGCATTTCGTAATATATATATAATAGAAAACAATCTGAAATGTTTTAGATTTTAAATTAGGATCAAAGGGGCGTTTTTTGAACATTTTTTCTGTTACCTTTATTTTAATAAATATTAAAATAATATTAAAAAATATTATTTTAATAAATATCACGTTCTTTCCACTTAAACCATAAAATTCAGTTCAAGCGCAATATTTCAAAATAGTTTTAAACTAAGCATATCTTTAGAATTCCCGATACGCAATTTCACGCGCTGGAGATAAAAAATGTTTTTTCTGTACAACGTTGCCAAGGCTCGCTTTGAAATCCTTGAGTTTGTTAACCAAAAATTCTTTAAAGTTTTACAAAATATGAAATCGATAGTAAAACAAATTCCAAATTTCAAATTTGGGCTTCTGCATGCCCATATTCGTATTAGGATTACATTAGTCAAAATTCGATGACTCTATGTACCGTTGTTTTATCACAGTGAGAGAAATATACATACATTTATGCAGATTTTTTATTCTTTAATTTCTTCAAGTATAATGCAGGACTCTAACATTCGGTGGCAACAGTTTGTAAAGTGAAACGGACATTTATAGTGAACCAATGCAAAATTGTAAAACGAAAACAATAGTCCTTCAGGAACAAAGCCCCTTTGAACTAAAAGAACCTCTCTCATTCATAAACATTGTTGCCACTTGACGATGCATAAATATTTTTATTTATCTTCGCAATTAGAAAGTGTATAGCTCATTAAGTTAATTATTTAAAAGGTTATTTTGTGTGAGCTTCTTAATAAAAAATGCAAAAATATGCTATTTTGTAGCATGGCCACCCTTTTTAAGACATTAGGTCTAACGCAAAATGGCAAATTCTACTTCCGTAATACTATTATTTAGTAAGATCTTACGGTTACGAGAAGTTTTGCAGTAATTTTAAGTCTTGGCTATATTTCGTTTTAAATTTTGTTCAAATACCTTTCAGTAATTTTTTTACTGTTTTGTGCTTAGAACAGAAGCGCATTGGAATCCCTTCTGATTTTCGTTTCAAGGTTATTTCAAAGTAAAGCTATCTTTTCATATCAGGTAACTTTAGATATTACGTCCATTTAAGAAAAACGAAAGCAATAATTGTATAATTTTTCTGTTTTTAGCAAATTTTATAGCTTTTAATTTTAAATTCTTTAAAGTTGTTATATTATAACATGAAGTTTAAGATTGTACTATTTATTTTACTTATTTTTGCACAAACAATACTTTAAATGGACGAATGCAACTGCGATTTCATTTCATTATTAAAACAAAATTTTAATGTAGTCAAATATCAACGTTTATTCATTTATTTATATGAGCAATATTTCCAACAATAGCGATTATTTAATTCATTTTCAAAACTTTCGAAGTATAGGTTCTATATAAAAACTAATTTTGTGTGTCATATGTGTTTTCAGGTTTTACAAAACGCAGAAATTAAATAACGGTTTTCTCCAATCATTACAAAGGTTTTCAGATAACGAATATGTAAGCATTCGATAGATCTTTCAGTACCTTAATGCATACAGTGAAAGGGTGAATCCATAATCGCATGCATAATCGCACTGCGTTAAAAGCGTTAAGCGCATTACAGGAAATATCTACAATAATGATATACTGTAAATGTTTATAAAGTATAATAACTCTATTATGTGATCGATTTGCTGAAAGCAGGAGTATAATTAAATCTTTATTTAGTCTGATGAAAATACTGTAGGAGTCAAGTCTTTAAGACCACACCATGCAATGCAGAGATTTCAAGCCTAAATATTTGAGATATTAGAATCGGTTACTCTTCTGTTATCGGGACTGGATTCAGAAATGTATATTAATATATGCACGTGTGTATGTATGTATGTAAGTATATATGTTATATATACACCACATAATATACGCCCATACATACGTACACATACATACGCACGCACGTGCTTACATACACGCATACATGTACACATGCATATATTTCTGAATTCGGTCCCGATAACCAAAAGGTACCTAGAATTGTGAAGTTAACAGGAATTTAGCATCAAAAAAGTAAATCGCAATTTCTTGTATTCAAATGAAATTTGCATCGTTTTCACGAAGTTGCACAAAGAACTGCAAGAGTATATCTTGAGAGTATTACGAAAAAATCTGATGTGAACACCACATGGCTTCCTTGTATGGAATATTAAATTATACTTATTTTTCTTGCATTTCGTGTACACTTATTTCCTCGAATTTCATTAGAGATATATTTCTCATTCAATTAATTCAGTACTCACTTCGTGACAAGGCAAAAATACGTAAAAACTTATAAGGTATTTTTCCCGCGTTCTTAGCGTGTCTTCGTCGTGTAGTGGCCTGCACGCTGGGCGCGTATTCCAGAGGTCCGTGGTTCGATTCGCGGCGAACGTGTTGTTTATTTTTTATTTCTCTTACTTCAAAATACCTAATATCTGCCCAGTGGCGCCCGAAGTAAACAAAAAGGGTGGTGGATGACAATTCTCCATGATTTGGCGATTGGGCCCCCTAAAAACCCACTCGCCGTTTAAAAGGGGAAGTATGTAAGGTATTTCTCCCACCTTCTAGGCGTGATTTCGTGGTGTAGTGGTCTGCACGCTGGGCGCGTATTTCAAAGTCCGTGCTTCGATTCCGTGGTGCGAAGGAGTTGCTTATTTTTCTTCTCTCTTGCTTCAAAATACCTAATGTATCTACAACTTAAAAGTATCTATATTAAAAGCTGAAAGCTACAGAAAAACATAAAACACCAAATACCGTTAAACAATTAGAAAAATGTTTTTTACAATTAAAATTAGTTTCTCCGCAAAAACAAGCAATTCGGCCAGCCGGAAAGAAGGCAGATTTTTCATTGCTCAGTACTGAAAGTTTACGTTTGGTTAGACACTGAAAGAGTAGAAGCTGACTTAATTTTTTTAGAGGCTATGATGAAACAATGTATGGGATAATTTAATAACTTAAATGATAATTCCAGATTTTAATTCGCAATAATAAAAGAATACGTTACTTTGTTGTTGCGAAGCTTAGTTTCTCTGGATTGGCAACAAATCCACTAGTCTGCTAAGTTTCAAATGTAAAGAAATATGACTGCTATGGTAAAAAAAATATCTGAAGTGTACACCACGTTATTTCCCTGTACGGAATATCAAATTACACGCACTTTTCCCTGAAATTCATTTAAACGTATTGAATTGAACTAAATCTACTTCGTCAATAGCGCATAAACCACAAATAATAAATGAGCTTTTTAAAATTCAGTATATTTATTTACGATAGTGATGGGCTGGCGCTAGGTTCACTTAACTGCGCTACATCTCACTCAGTTTATAACTCAGAATGCACAGAAATTATACCAGCTGATGAATTATGTAATCGTTGCCACATGTTCTATTCAAATACTATATAAAGCCCAAAACGATGTATAAACAAATTAAACAAATAAAAAATAAACAGTTTTTTACAGATTATTCTGCGTTGCTTACTAAATGTGGAATGCGCCACTCGTAAATATTCTCCTCTGGTCGAAACAGAGTCGCGGACTGTATTTCCTGCTAATATGAAACACTTATTTCCTCGAATTTCATCAGAGGTATATTTCTCATTCAATTAAGTCAGTTATCAGTCTGCCGTAAGGGAAAAATACTAAAAACTCAAAATATTTTCATTAAAAATTGAAAGATGAAAAAAAAATCAAATAGAATTAAAAAATTTTTAAAAAAATTACGATTAAAATTACAGTTTCTATGCTAAAGCAAGCAATTCGGCCAGCGTGCAAGAAGACAGATTTTATCTTCTGTAGTAGAGTAAGCATTAGCTCGGACGAAGATTAGAAATAAATTTCTTTTTTTATTGTCCAGTTTGATGGTTACAACTAACTTAGAAATAAAATACAGTATAACGGAACACTTGCTGCTTGGAGGAAATTCAGAAGAAATATTCAAGTGAAATGAACATACTGAATAAAAAATATTATACGCAGAATAAGCCTTGTCTCGGATATTTGTATTTTCACGAAGTAGTCACAACTAGAAAGGTAGATCTGATAAATCCGTTTACTAGCTGAGAGTTGCAATAGAAAGATAGCTGACAAAGTCACCATCTGAATTTCTAGAACATGCTATCATTTCATAATCTAATCTACTCATGTTGAAATTTATGTCACTGTTTAACATACCCGGCAGCAGTCTTAGTAACATTTTCATTAAAATATAACAATTAGTAACATAGGTATGTAATAGCAAAAAAAAAATATGTTAGGGAAATAAAAATTTTACAATATAATTTATTCTTAATAATAAATTAAAGTTATTTGTAAAGAGTAGAAGAAAAGCAATAAATGATATTAATATATATAAAAGAAAAAAAATCTAAAAGCTTTCAGATTTTATATTATGCGTAAACGGGCGTTTTTTTAAGGTTTTGTGTGTTAGCTTTATTTATTAAATATCACGTTCTTCGCACTTAAACAACATAAAATTCAGTTCAACATCGATATCATAAAATATTTTAAAAAAAAAGCAAAACAGCACATCTTTAGAATTTCCGATGCACAGTCTCGAGCGGTGGAGATAAAAATGTTTTTCGGTACAGTGTTGCCATTGCTAGCTTTCAAATCCTTGAGGTTGTTAATCAAAAATTCGTTAACGTTTTACCACATTGTAAACAGATAATAAAACAAATTCAAAGTTCGGGCTTTCAAGGTGTCTATATTCGGTTGGAGGACTACGTTATTTAAAATTTGATGGCTCTAGATACCCTTGTTTTTTCACAGTGCGAGAAACATTCATAGAAATTCTTCATTATTTAGTTTCTTCAAATATAATACATGACGATAAGATTTGGTGGCAATAGTTTGAAAAATGAACCAACGCAGAAAGTAAACGACGTAAAATGCCGTTTTGAGACTAAAAAAAAAACAGGCCTTTGGGTGTATCAGCCCTTTGAGCTAATGAGTATTAAAACTGAAATCGTTGATTAAATGATTTTCTTTGAGGAAACTATATATCGATGCATTTATTAAATATTTTTCCTTTCGTATGGGGATGGGACTGCGGTGGCATTGAAAGAAATATTGCATTATCGTTCATGAGATATCCGCAGGGTAAAATTGAAATATTGCAGGATGTAGTTGATCTGCCAATATACCTAGGTATCTGTTTCGCTGTTTGTTTGCCCTTGAAGAAGATCAGGCCACCACTTCCATGGCAGAAAAACATGCGCTATATCATGATACTCACACCAGACCCTTGCACAGTGCGACTAAGGCAAGATGAATTCATTGCTTTAAGGAAGTTTTAACACAAAATCGAAAAGGGAAATAGGTTTGGAATACTGAGTTATTGCTTATAATGACGTAAAATGTATAAAACGCAGTATATATTGCTTGACTTTTACGTTATATTTAAAAAACAAATAAATAAAGAATATGGAATTCTATCAGGTAGAATCCTACAGAATAGAGAGAGAACGCTACAAGTCTTCTACTGTAAAATAATACCAGCGTTAGAATTTAGCATGAAATGAGGCTTAAATAGGAAAATTTATTTTAATTATTTATTCATAATTCCTTTAAAGCAGTTATAAACGCAAGTAACAGAATATGGTATGCTTAAATATTATTTAATTTTTGCGCTCTTGATACTTTGGGAATTTTTAAAAGTATACGTGCGATAGATATTGAAATTTTATATAAAATATTAAATGTTAGTTACGCTAAACAATCTTACAGACTTAATCCTTCAGTATTCCGAACCGCAATTTACTATAACATTAACTATTTTAATCTATGTTTATACATATAAACAAATTTAACCAAGAATTATTTCTGTTGAAGACTATAGTGGCAATTATCCAAAAGAATATTTTGAAGCCAGTCGTTTCCTATTTTAACTTGTCTGAGCATAAATTATGTTTAATTGCTTTTGTTATTAGTGTTTAGTATAATTTGCTTTTATTTGCATGGATATTTTTTATTTGTCACTGATTATTAAGGTAAACTGGAAACACTGGTTTGTCATGCCGCTTTGTGAAGGCAAAACTATGCAATGTTAAGTCCTATTATCCCCTAAGTCTACATTTTATACTGAAATGCTTCTTTCCCACTCAGACATACATGCATTTTTTAAAAGTTTCGGTGGAGGTATTGGGAGGTTTATACATATACTTTGAAATACAAAAAGAGGAGGGAAACAAAGGTACAGCGACATAATATTTAATAAGAACATAGTAGCATAAAATTGCAGGGAAACGGAATCTGCAGGTAAACGTCTGTATTATGTAGGCAATTAAAGTTATAGGTCTTTCAAAGTAGTCCACAATTTTACTGCATATGAAAATGCTGAATTTCGGCATTCCATGGTGCTTTGTACGGTATTTGAAATACTAATGCTAAGATCTCAAAATATTGCTTCCCTTACTATAACTAACTTGGTCTCTCTAGATATACTTGAATATGCATTGTCTTGTTCGAAGTAGCTTAGGCCATCAGAATGAATGCCAAATACGAACAAATGTGACTAATCAACAATAATGCGGATATAGCTTCATATGCAAGAGATGTTTGTAGGCACATCGTGGTCTCAGTGAATGCCAAGTAAACAAATCATGATAATGATGTGTTATACGATCAGCTTATTTTAGTTATTTATTTTCAAATGACGATTGGGATTTAAATTGGTTACTGTTTTAATAATTTTTTGTCACCATTTTATCGCAAGTTTGAATTTAAAATTAGCTTTTTATTGGCGCTATCATTAAGAAATAAATAACTAACTAAAAGCTGTAGATGGCATACTACATCAATACAAAAATCTCATACCATTAAAGAGACTATGCAGTCTACTGTTGACATATGTATAGCTAAACTCCGATGTCACTCTTTGGCCTCTTAAATGAGACTCGATTACAACAAATGGTAGGTTTTTATTTATTTACTTAGTTATTTTTATGTAATTACAGTTTGAATCAGAAATTCTGCAAGGACATACTTTTTTATTAATTTACGGACATACTCCGTAATTTAATATCTTAAATTATAATTTAAATGTAATAATTTTATCGATTTCAAACTGGCTGCCGTCCTCTAATACATGCAAATAAAAAGACAAGTAATTTCATTTCTGTGACATGTTAACATGCCCACGCTACCTTCTGGAACAGGTAATGACGATAAGATAACACAAAATAGAAATATGAAGTTTCTTTAAAATGAATTACACTTAATTTTTTTCTCTCAGACTTATTTTTCTCCAGGCAGTTTATCATGATTTTCCTTCTATGCAGCCTTCTTGTTTCTCAATAACCGCTCTCCAGAATCTCGATAGTTTTGCGTTCCTTTTGGGTTACTATATTTGTTCAAGGTTTAGATAGTCTGCGATGAACTTGGTGGGTAGAAAGATCCAGAAAAATACATTTTCGAAGACCTATTACCAATTCTTCCAGGAACTTACAGAGACGATGCTAGAGTATATGAATCTGATTCGAGAACCAAGGAGTGAGGTTTAAATCCTCTGGTAAGAATCAGCAGTTAGATGAATTGCGATGTAGAGTTTACTCTTCTGGTGATATTGCGAATTGACGATATTTTCCTTTGATAAGGAATTGCTTGGTATCCGCGTTTTCTTTGAGAATTTTTCAGGTACTGATTGCGCTGTATGTCATGGAATTTTATAATAAATGGTAAATTTCTTCATACTTATCTGGAGTGATTGTTTAAAGAGGTATCTAGGAACCCATAGCTTGCAGCAGTACTTATCAGCAGATGTATCACAACATTCCAATATAGAAGCCTGCATTAGCTTCGCGAATAAACCTGCGATCTTTAAACAGATCAGGCCGCTTTTGTGCATTTTTACACGCAGGTTTCGCAATCATTCACAGTAATATGAATCACTCAAAATTTTCTACATGAACTTTCGTTTCACGATGCTTCATTTAAAATTTTAGACAGGGATCAATATTTAATTCACCTAAAACTATTCCTTTCAAAATTATAGATCGCGGGCTGGATGGATAATGATTTTAACTTTGGGCGAATTCTTTAACCCGTGTTCCATCAACAGTCATGTTCGAGACTGAAATATTTCGCGTTAATCAACATACATGTTTTCCTTCTATAATGTTGTCTCAAACAGTGGGGGACCCCATAGGTGGACCCATCCTTTTTGTAGAAAGGTTATCAAATTATCGTACGCTTATACTATTAGTGAAATTGGTATAGCTTGTGAGATTTTCTGACAAGCTGTTGAAAATTTTATTTTTTTTTAGCCCACCACAAGTGTTACTTCTGCGTATGCTGATGGTTTACTCAACTGATTCTTCACTCAAATGAAAAAAAATATTATTAGTTAAGATCATTTCCTCTTCTTTTAATTTCAGTTTATTTTTAATATAACCATTCAACAGTTATAAACGGCTGATGAGATGGAAGAACTGAAAGGAGGAAAATACTTCTGTTTGAAAAAAAGACTATCCCGTTTGTGTCCAACATTAAGTTTCAAATTCCTGAATATAGACACACAGGAAATAAGAACTATTTATGTTTGTATGTAACCATACTGATTACACAAAATATATGAAATTCCTGTTTATTTACTTCAAATGTTTCTTTTCATTCAAAAACTATTTAATTCGGCTTTAGGAAAATTTAACTGCTGCCCTTGGACATCGTCGAATTCTAATAGGTGATTCCTCGTTCCATGAAGTTTGGTCATTCTTGGCATATATAGTTTCGTCAATGGATCCATTTATTTGTACTAATGATCTTACGAAATACAAGTTGTATATTTAAATTGTAATTTTGTAATCCTAACTAAGGATCAATTATTGTTTTTGTAAATTGTGTATGAATTGTAAACTTAATGAATTGAATTTTTCTTGTTGTATTTGATTTGTTTATAAAAGAAATTTGTTGACGAGTTTAATGGATCTTTCGGCTTGAGTAGAGTGCAGTATGGTGATTAAATTTATTTTTAAATAGTAGTTCTAATAAACCCTGCATATACCTCAAGGTCCGCAGGAGATGAAACCAGTCTTACAAGCTAGATCAAACAATTATTCCCTTCATGACATGTTCCCTTTATGACATGCAATGATTCTTACTATCTGATCTGATCATGATCATCTCTAATGGTTTTACTGCCAGACTGCTGTCTTATGATTTGCTGAAATTCTCGCAGTATTATGATATGTGAAATTCAGTTTACGCTTCTATTTCCGAATTACTACTATCCAGTCTCACAATATTCAAATAGTAATGCATTAAGAATAACTTAAATAATAAAATATTTCATGTATGACTGAAATACCTCTAGGAATGTCTAGATTTCCATGACCGTAATATGCAATAATGGTCATAAGCGATGACGTACACAGATGGTATATTACGTTTTTTGTATAAACTCATCCACACTATCTAAGATCATAAATAACACTAAAAAGAAAATTTTACCAATTTCTTCTTCAGTAGATGGGTACGATGACTGAGATGTCTCCTTGATTCCAAATCATACATAGCACACAGAGAAGTTTTCTTAAGCAGATTAACTACATTTAGTAATTATTTACAATTAATTCAAATCAAAAATTGATTAAAATACGCTTGTTGCGACATCGTTCGTAATCTCTAACGCCGTCTGTCAAACTCTTCGCTTTGCTATTTTATTATTGCTGAAGTGGCAACAGTTAAAGAGTTCGATATCAGACATAAATATTAGAATTTATCTTTCAACGAAGAAGCTAGTTTTAATTTAATTTAAAGAACTTAGTGAACGAAGTTCGTTCTCTACAGTACACTCTTAATACATTTCTATATAACTCAATGAACTCATGATGCGCATGCGTCCTCATTGTCACATCCAATCGTTCTCGATTTTACTGTCTCTCTGGTTTATTTTTATCTCCACTTCACTTCAGTTAGTTTTCGTCTCGTAACTAGATGAAATTTTTGAGAGGCTTGTTCAGCAACAACAGTGTTAAATGTTTTGGCATTTCAGTGTATAGAGACGTTCACTAATTTACTTGAAAATTCGAAGATCAGTTTCAAAATTCCGGCTGAAAAACATATTAAAAGCATATGCTTAGACACAGAAAATGACATTAAGCTTACATGTAACTTAAATAAGATAGCATGTTACTTTCGAAAATATGTAATAAAAGCAATGCTTCTAAGGTAGGCATTTGACAGGATAAAGTGTTGTAGAGAAATTTATTATAGACCTCTGCAAGGAATATAGACAGAATTATTAAACTTTTCCTTAAAAAGAAATATGCAGAATTAAATTTAACACCTTTCAGATTTAATTTGATATCTCTGAAGCTCGTGTTTAAAATAAAGAAAAATAATGCTGTTGAAGTTTCCTTTTGTGTATGAAATTTTACTTACTTAAGAGCTAATGCATCGAAAACATGGAAAGTGTTTGGAAAAGAATAATAAAATAATATTTAGTTGATTTCAAACCGTTAGCTAAGATATGCAATGCAACGGTTTTATCAACATTGAAATTTTTAGAAGTTTAAAAATAAAATAGTAAATTGAATTTAAACTAGTCCATTTCTCAAATTCCACCATCTTATTTTTTCTTGGATTCACTTAATATTTTATACTAAATACGAATTCGAAATTCAAATTTTAAATACGATTTCAAAACATTAACTTTACTTTGTCGTGAATAAACTGTATAAAATGTTTTATTTTTTATTATAATAATGTATTATTGAAAGTTATGGTGTCTTTCCTTATCAATTCAGAAGAGCGAAAATTGTGACTTGAAAAATTCATTATCCTATTATCAATATTATAATTTTTATTCTATATGATAATATTGTGTCACTGATGTATCAGTATTCATCGGTACTTGGTCTTCTGCAATTAATTTGTTTCATTGAGTTAATATCCTTGTTAATTTGAGACTTTATGAGTTATGTGTATTAGATTTAAATAACAACACCATTTGCTCAGATCTGCGTATTTCATTTATTTTGAGTAATTTCCTAATTTATAGTTAGATGTTCCATTTGAGTACATCATCTATTTTGAGTAATGTCTATTCAGATCTTCTATTTGAATATATCACCTATTGTGAGTAATTTCCTAATTTCTATTCAGATGTTCTATTTGAGTATACCATCTATTTTGAATAATTTCCTAATTTCTGATTTAAGAAAAGAATTATTTACGAAATAACGTACTTCACACAGTATGATACATAAAATATCCAGGGGAAGAAATTTCTCGAAACTACCTAAATTCAAACTGGCTTTTAACTTAGCCAGAAATGCATGCCAAAAAAATATGCATATAAAGAAAAAAATATATTGGATTTGTAGATTTTTATAACTATTTATTTGGTTATTTATTTCCTACCCTTCTGTTTATTAGGTTATTTATTTCCTACCCTTCTGTTTACTAGGCTATTTATTTCCTACCCTTCTGTTTATTTGGTTATTTATTTTCTATCCTGTTTATTAGTATAATATACAGATCAGCATTTCTTAATCGATGTGAAATGTTTACCCAAAGAAAGGAGTTTCATGATTTCAGCTGCGAAGAGTTTCATGTCTGAGACTGGAACAAGAAGCTCATGGCAAAAACCACAGATGTGTTGTTGCAATCCTTTGACTCAAAGGTCTTAAAAGTTAAATTTAGAAGAAAAACAAAGTAAAATTTCCTCTTTTATGTTTGTAAGGTTCTAGCTAAATTCACTATACTTTCCTGGCTAGATCTTTGCTTGAAATGTGAATTGACTATTCGCTACGTTCAAACTGTATCACTGAAAAACGTGAGAAGGGTCAAAGAACCCTTTTATTCAACTCAAAGAGGAATAAAACATACCCCAATTGCCCTTTTAAAGGGAAATTGTGGACACTGAAGGTGCTTACAAACTTAGCCAGTACTTTTGGTTGGAATTCAAAATATAAATGTAAAACTAAATCTAAGTTAAATAATCAGCCGAAGTTGCACGGAGATAATTAACGCGAGTTTGCTTTCAACTCTACCATCGACGAATACAGACGGGAATGGGACTATTCGCCGCGGCCATTTTGTCGTGGCCGTTTCCACGTGACCGTTTCGCCGTCAATATATATTTTTCTTTACACGACTATATTATATCTTGCCGTATTATAAGTAGATTTAAACTAATAACTCTGTTCAGTTCAATAATTTAATTTAATTTGATAAACATTTTATATAAAATAATATATAGAATGTTTTTGTGTACAGTTTATACAAATACACCTTTACACATATTAATTTTAAGAGAGTAATGTGCTGACAAGATTCCAAAGTGGTTCCGTTTTCTATTCAGATTTCATAAAAAAATGTGAATTTACATCTTGTATGAGTGATTTCTCTGAACTAGCCGATCAAAATTTCAAGAAATTTTGACGAATCATATAAATATGGTATCCGCATACTTTTAAAATTTATAATATAACTTCTGTTATATCAGAAGTTTAGCCCCAGTTCTCTTTGATACTGACATCATTTTCCAACTATATGTAGTTTCTTTATATCTTATACTTGTAAATAGTTATGTATATTAAAAGCAACCTTTATTAAGGATACAAAGGTAAAAGGTAAACAGAATTATTGAACTAAATAAATTTAATACGAGTGTAATACGGCAAGATGAAATACAGTCATCTAAAGAAAAATATGTCTTAACGGCGAAACGCCCATGGTGAAATGGCGACGGCGAAAAGTCCTAGACCCATACAGACCGACAATACGCACGGCGGTAAAATAGAAAGCTTAAATCATCGAATCATGATCAACGAACACTGTCTTTCTGAAGCAACTTAGACACCAGCTTAAGTACCAAATTTTTTTTTTACCGTACTTTGCAAAACACGCGAAATTAAATATCCTTCTGGCAGGAAATGGGAATGAGGAAAGATAGAAATGATCAGTGATTGAACAAAAATTGATTAGTTTAAACGCTTCTTTACATGTTTATCAAATATAATAATAATTTACAATATTAAAATATAAATAATATGTATTTTTAAAATGCAGTCAAACTTAAATCTACGTAAAACAGTGTAGAGTCATTAGGTTATTTTAAAGTAGGAGGTATGAAAAATTAGCAATCCCTTCACCGGGAGGGGAACCTGGACTTCCCGTATAGGCGCCGAGTGTGCTGACCATTACACCACGAAGGCAATGCTATGAAAGCGGGAGAAATACCTTATATAAACCCCCTTTTAAAGAGCAATTGGAGATTAGGGGACTTAATCCCCAAATCCTGGTGCTGGAGAATCATCAACCACTATCGTTTTTAGTTCGGGCTCCACTGTAGATACATTAGGTTATTTTGAAGCCAGAAGACTCTAAAAATGAGCAATACTCTCACCGGACTCCAATCTCGTACCCATCAAATACGCGCCGAGTGTGTTGGCCATTACACCACGGAGGCATGCTAAGAAGACGGGAGAAATACCTTATAAGTTAAATAATTGAATAACAACTAGTTAAATTAAAACTAAGCGCCTGTCGCAAATTCTGACATCTGCGCATATCTTTCGCGCACATGTATGCGAGGCATAGTTACTGTCTACCAGAGTACACGGAATGAAATTTGTGAAGAACTTAGGACCTGGAATTGTAATTTCTCCTCTTTAATATCCTGCGAGTTGCGCAGATCAGATGCGCTGTGGCGACAAGCGTTCATTCATTGGCACCATATAAAGTTTTAAAAATACACCTTGGCATAATTTAAATTTCATTATTCTTAACTTACTTGATTTTTGAGCAGCTTAAAGCAATATTAAGTGCTTATACACTGTTTATGATGTATGTTCAAGGATTTTTAATAGCAGCAGGCAAAGTGAAAACACGATTTAGGCATTAAGTAAGAAAAATGTTTAAACAAATTCTGCGAAACAAAAGGTTACTAAGCACTGATATCTGCGAAAGATCTGCGAAAGGTGTGGTGTAACTGTGGGAAAATACAAAAGTCACAATCAAATATTTTCAACGTAAAGCTTTAAAATTAAATTAATTCATATAGTGCATTTTATTTAAATGCGTCAATTGCATATTAATGCCACAAACATTAATCTATTCTGTTTAGTAAAAGCTTAAATGCTGAAACCAGAAATTATTGTAATTATTTTCAATAGAATATTAAGCAACTTGATTAATTTTATTATAAATTTCGATAGAAAATTTTTAATTTCCTACAATTTTTAATTATGGGTAATTAACGCCTTTGCAGGAAAATGTAAAGCCACTTCCCCGATGCAATCTTTATGGTAAATAATCGGTACACCAATACGATAATTCTCACGTCCCCAGATCTACGAGCCGTAATGTTGGGTACAATTAATCAGCAGCCTTGACTTCGTTACTGAGAGTCTTCATTTATGCCACAATTTACTTCAGATTTTGAGGGACGAGAGCAGTAAATTAAAGACATTTTTGTCATATGCTCTTGGGGTATAACAGTCCACTTCAGCTATCCGATAGCACAAAGGTGTGCAGGCAAGCCTCCACCTTATTCAGCGTCAGTTGTAATAACTGCGACCACCGAATGACAAGGCGAAATTGATTGCAACAACCGGGTTTTCTTTCTTCTGCTGCTGGGGTCTGGAGGTGTAAAACGGCTTCTGGCTGTCCTCACTCTAGCCTATGAGATGTGCCAATTTTTCCTGCTTCTCGTAGCTACTTCCTTCGATGCTGTCTGCTAATACATGGAATTTATTTTTAGTGAGATTTTGTAACGAAGATTCAAGAAACTAATCACTCCAGTTTCCATATACTTAATTGCGGAAAATAGTTTTTGTTCAACCACTTCAACCTTTTAAGAACACTTCGCGCGCACGAGTTTGTGATATCTGAATTATCAGTAAAGGATGAGATCGGGAACTTAATCGGGACATTGATTTAAAGAAGAAAAAGCAAACAATAACATGGTTAATCAAGTACGCTTAATTACTGCCATTGAATTTTGACTGCTCCTTTTTTACCGAGACTTTTTTTCACACTGATGGAAAAAGATTAACTTTAATCTGAATGCAACGTTATTTTGATGATGCGCATCACACGTGCTAGATTTTCCGATCCTGATTTTGTTTAAGACCTACATTCTGCTGTCTGGCTGATAATTTCTTATTTATATCAATACTTATTTTAGAAGTGAAAATGTTGAAGAAAGAATAAAAATTCATTGAATTGGTGATATCTGATTGTAATCTTTTGGGGTAAGTTACCTTGATTTCATATTTCTTTTACGATCACACATTTCTATCTGCACCTTTTGCAAGTATTATGGATTATTTTTTCCACAACGCAATCTACTGAGTAAACGGTTCATTTGATTTTACATTTGGCAAAATTACTACTTTTGGTGCCTAAGTAATTCATATTTACTACAAAACTTATTTATAATGTGGTACCGTAACATTTATTTATTATTACAAAAGGTTATATCGAGATCAGATCAGTACTGGGTATTTTTCTTTCTTCATGTGGAAAGTTACGAGCCACATTTAGACATTTAAATACACGATATCTAAAGCTGCAATTGAAGAGGTTATAAAATAATTTATTGTGTTTCAAACACAATCAAAAACTGTGCTGCTACTGCTACGCAAACCCGGGCTGTTACGAAGAGTTTATAAAAAACTAATTTTTGGAATGCAAAAACTTACGTTCTGCAACCGACGATCTAAAACATAGCCTATTTGTTATATGTTAATGAGATTTATGAGTAATATATACATACCCAAGGAACTTAAACTTTTGACAACTAGTGAAGAATTTGATCATGAACAAACAAATTCGAAGAAACTTAATTGGGTGGGAAAAAATGGTTTACTAAAGCTTCTGTTGGCTTGCGAGGTCGCAGATGGCTAACATGACAATGTGATGAATGATGATGAAATTCCAGCGTTAATCTAGGCACTGCAAGAAAGGAATTCGGAGAATTCAACGGAACATACAGAGGCAGTTTTGTTTTTTGAGTTGTTGTGTACTTATTTTGCTTACTCGCTCTGCCTCAGAACTTTCACAAAAAGAACTAAATGATTAACATAAATGTAATTTATCAACTAGAAAATTTCGATACAGATTAAAATTTTAATTACTTTTGTCCAAGCAGGATAGTTGTTGCTGATAGTAATTAGTTATCAGCATGATTTTTTTTCGTTTATAACATGAGCTTAAAAACTAAGCAAAAATAACTTCAGTAGTGGAAATAGCATTTGGAAAAATTGTATTCTCAAATGTTTTCTTTCCGTCTGGATTCTGTTTCTGTTGCTTAAAGAATTTCAGCAAATATAAAATGAAAGGATAACTAGCAATATAATTATTCAATACTCAAAAAGGACACTTTATAGAAGATATATATATATATATAACACTACAATATTGCGAGTTGTAACCTACTCGGTTATAGGTTTTGTTATCATTCAATAACCTTATGATCCAGGGCTTGAACTCAGCTCAAATTTATGGTAATCGATGCTTTAGAGCTCTAAATATAAGTGATTGTTTTGCCTATATTATAAAAAATCCAAAATATAGATAGCAAATCTGAAGACTTTTCTTTTGCAGATGTATAAAAAAATGTCATGCTTTCTATTGTCAGTTGTTAGACAATTGTTTTATTGAAGCAGAGAATCACTGCATTGATTTTTAGTTAAAAAAAGAAGAGCTTTAATAGAAATATGCCAGCAAAATACTCGTTCTATTAATAATGAATACTTTATAAGGTATTTCTCCAGCCTTCCTAGCGTGTCTTCTTGGTGTAGTGGTTCTGCACGCTGGGCCAGTATTCCAGAGGTCCGTCGTTCGATTCCCGGGTAAGGCGGTTGCTATTTTTCATCTTTCCTGCTTCCAAAAATATACCTAATGTCTCTACAGTAGCAGCCGCACTAAAAGGGTTGTGGATGAGGATTCTCCACACCCAGGATTTGGCGATTGTGTCCGCTAAAAACCCCAGTCGCCCTTTAAAAGGGGGAATATATATAAGATACTTCTCCCGTCTTCCTTGCGTGCCTTCGTGGTGTAGTGGGTATGCACGCTGGGCCGGTATTAGAGCTCTGTAGTTCAGTTACCGGCGAGGTAGTTGAGGTTGCTAATTTTTCATCTTTCGTGCTTCCAAATTACCTTATGACTCTACATCTTGACTATTCATATAAAATATGGTTGTGATACAAAACTGTAAAGTGTTGCTTAATTCATCATACAAAACCTAAGCGGTGATCGAAATTCAACAGTTTAAGAGCATCGCTACCGTGTTCTATATAAGAAGCATTATTCTGATCAATAGCTAGACGAAAAACCCATACAAACTTATAGTATAGTGATGCGCTTCGCTGTCAAAAACAATTCAGATTAACCTTTGAGCCAGTAGGCAGCTACAAATTTTAGACCTTTTCGCAAAACGTAATATGCTAAATGTATGCTAACATACTTAATATTATACAGAGTGGTTCAAAACTCATGGGCAAAACCTTAAGGGGTGATGGAGATGTGTAGTAGAAATGCATTCATGAGTAAAGACGCATTCATCCGTAATAACACGTGTACACTGAAATCAGGCTTGTGTTGCTAGCTGAAACAGAAGTGCAAACTCGATACGTGGCGCATAATTTGCAGGTATCAAGTCATGTCAGTTTCATATGTCGACAACCTCCTCTATGCCTGCAGTGCAGATTTTTCAACTTGCTGCCCTATGGGAAAAAACTGGTTTAGGAGATGGGTAGGCTACGTCAGGAGTCTCCGTTAACCAGAGAATATGTGTGTCAAATAAACCAGAGAATATGTGCTGTTAAGAAGGAAAACTTCGCAGCAGCAGAGTGGCTTCCTTCGAACTAAAAGGGAAACAGCTCCGCATGCGTGAAATATCTGTCGCCAAAATGCGCCAAAGCTCGAAGCTGATGTCGAAATTCGAACAGGTTCGACGGTCACATTTATCAAGAGTTTAAAGCTGTGTGACTCCATTTCTTCCCCTCCATATTGACGGATATAAAACCAAACATCAAACTGTGATATGGATAATTAATGCAGATTTTCTTACTCATCTTAACCCGTGTGCCTCAAATTCCTGCACGCGTGGCGGAGGAAGAATATCCCGGCAGGTCCGGTATATCACATAGGGGGAAATTCTCGCCAACAGGCTCAGTCGCCAAATCCCTCGGCGAATTTTCCGTCTTCTTCTAGCGGCGTAGAAGACAAAGTGGTTTACATTACGTCTATGGAGCCTTCTTTACATAGACATTCTTTGGATAAACCCCATTGAGAACGGCTCTTGAAACTCGCCAAACAATTGAGTGGGCACGGGAGACCTCTACCATGCTAATATCCGGACGATTTTCCACTCTTTGAAGAATGTGCTCTACAACTGGTGGTATCCCGCACTTCTGACATACTCTGTATCATGCATGCCGATGACAAAGGATCCCGTTTCATACAGGCACCGATGCAATGGCTCGATCATCTTTCGGTCTGGCAGGTGTCTTCCCGGGAAACGCTGCCTATACAGTCTTTCGGCTCTCAGAGCATTCCCATTCGCAAGGCCATGCATAAAATGCATGTCCACCTTTTCCTGATTACTGGACGTCGACATTACTTTCAATTACAGAGCCGTCTAGCGGTGAACCACTTGCTCTCCGCCCATGCATTGTACAGTGAAAATTGCTTGTTTAGATGTTTTCTATCGCGCCTTGAATTTTTGCCCACGAGTTTCGAAACATCCTGTGTACTAAATGTTGTATGATTATAGATAATTATGAATTGAAAATGCATTTTATTCAAATAACCGAGTTTTATTTAATTTTTAAGCAATTTAAGACTAAATAAATAATAAAAATATTACTAACAACAAAACCACACGGAAACAATCTTAATAAACGTAACAAACAAAAAAGATGAAAAGTATTAATTAAGTTACCTTCTTCCAATGATAAGTGGATTTATGAAGCGGCCATTTGCGTACTTTTGTTGAGGCAATAGTATAAATTATATTCTTCACATCCACTTTACTTGAATGTTCAGGCTCAATGAAAAAAAGCAAATGATAGTTAAAGGTGTTTGTCCAGTCATATTTCTTCTGCAAGCTTTATTGATTTTTATCTTTGAAAAAGATTTATCTTTTGTAACAATAGTTAGTTATAGGAATCTTTAAAAAGAAGTTAAAAAAAGTATATACAATTCCCATATTCATAATACATTTCACTCTTTCCAGTAAACTGTATTTTTTAACTTAAAGTTCCCAAAATTCCGGAGACGTCACATTTTTAAACAACTCCAGCGCGTTTATAAGTTCCAAATTCAATTCTGTCGATATTTACTTAAGAATAAATATGTATTAAATTGCCATATTTTTTGTATTAATTCAATTTTCTTAGTATGAGTTTTAGAGCGACTTACCAAAAAACCAAATCGACCTCGGAAATTTATCATGCCAATAAATTAATAATTTATTTGCTCTAAAATAATACCTATAACGCATTAAATTATAATCATTTTAAAATATTCGTAAATTCTTTTATTAATAATTTATGCATAAATATACAAGCAATAATAAATTCAAAATTTTCTACCTACTTCTTACTTCCTTGTACGAAGTAAAGTACGAAGTTAGTTACCCTTCCATCTTGTTGTTTCTTGTCACACGAACTCAAGCGATTATTCGTTTATCAGTTCTTAAGATTCTTCACTTCCAACAGTAACTTAGAATTACACAGTGGGGAAAACTACAACATAAATGATTTTTTTTAAATATTGCCCCTATTTAAAAAATTAATGAAAATGTCTGTAAAATCCCATTTAAATTCATAGTTTTATATCCCATCTTATTCAAAAACATGTGCGTTTAATTCAAATTTTATACATATACCCACTCTGTTACCCGGCTAGGAGAACTCAGGTTTCCGATCTTTTAAATTGGTAAATAGTGCATTTTTTACTTTAAAAATGATTGAATGTTTTTGTTCTTAACTTCCGGTTAACTGTTTTATGCCTTTAGTTAATATGCATGTAGTAGTTGTAGAATTACCAGGAATTCAAAAGTGTACCACTAAGCCTAATAAAAACCTTCTATTTGTTTTTTACATTTGAAAACTCTTAGTAGAATAGTGAAGTCAGTTTCTACGCATTTAGTGTCATTTTGCCGAGTGAGACCAAAAATAAACGTTCAGTTTCGTGCACCGAAAAATATGCCTTCTTATCCGCTAGCCGAATTGTTTGCTTTTGCTTAGAAACTCTAATTTGATTTGCAAAATTTACTTTTTTAACTGTTTAAACTGTATTTGATGTTTTTAGATTTCCTGTATTTTGTAATATTTAATGAAGATGTTTTATGTATTTCTGTCTTGCCGTGAAGTGAGAACTGAATTAATTGAATGAGAAATGTATCTATAATGAAATTCGAGGAAATACGTATAAACGAAATGCACCAAAAAATGTGTATAATTTAATAGGCCGTACAAGGAAGTCATGAAGTGTCCACATCATATTTTTATCTTTAGTGCCTTTTTTCCGTTCCTCTTTTTACCGCTTTTGAGGCGGATTTCACATTAGACGTTCAAAATATCACCATAATTTAATTTTACTGCAATTAGCAAGGTAATTCTACCTGACCAACAAGTTAGGTTTAGTTTTTTGAAAGATAATTTTGATTCTGCTGCAAAATTTGAAAACAAACTTCATCGGTTTATACTTTTCCAAAGTAGACTTTACCCATAGGTTTTGTACTTACCTCTTATACTTTTCCATAGAATAAATATATATTTAGTAATATCTCAAAAAGTAATGCAGTTTCTTTACAGCGTCATTAGTGACGAGGTTCAAGTGGTTACAAACATTTTGTATTTGCCTGAATAGATTTGTATTTTATTAGAGGTCAAACGACTCATAACTTGAGCGGAGGCACATCCTTGCCCATAACAATTTTTAACCTGTGGTGCCTTTCAAAACGTGACTAACCTTTTGTTAGACGTTAAGCGACTTATTGTTAAACTTAAAAAATTAACAAAGTATAAAGTCCGTAGTCCGGACATCCATTATCCGGAATGATCTATAATCCGGACCTCAAAGCCACAAACTTTACGCATGCGCGTAGAGAATGTGCCTACTAATCCCGAATCGCCGAAGTCCCGACGAGTTAGGATTACGGACTTTGTATTGTATAGAAACGTGCGAAGGGTGTAAAAGACCCTTTTATTTTAAACTCACTAAGATAAACAGAAGGCTCTCTGGATGCTTCCAAAGTCTGCCAGCACGTATGGCGAGAACTCAAAAGTAGAAATTCAAATATAAAGCTAAATGTAAATATTTGCTAGGAAAACAATGCACAGAGTACTTTAATCGTGAAGCTACTTTATACTTCAGTGTCGTGAATTTAACTATCAGCAATAAACAATGCATCGTCGAAGACAGGAACTCGTATCTAGAATAGCAAAACTAGTAACATGGGGTTCAGGAGGTAGAACAGGGTTTTTCTTAACAAAAATCTCAAATCCTCACTTATATTCCCGCTAATTAATTAGCATTCTAACGAGAAAACGGAAAGTGAGAAATGCAGTGAAACTTACAAACATAAAATAACTGGTTAAATAAATTAAATAAACGTCACGTCTTTTTAATTGATTTTTTTTGTTTTATCCAAGAAACTGAGAATATGTTTTTTCAGTCCTTTGAAATAATACCTTTTACGACGTAAAATCCAAGAAATATTTGTCCGAATTATCATCTTTTGTAATATAAACATGTCATAAAACATCTCTTATTTCATCTGCCTTCGATATATCTTCAGTGGTGAATAATAAAGAATAATAAGGAGAGGCATTTCTCTGGTTCACTAAAATTTTTTCTAAACTGTGACCAGTACATTGGAGTAATTTAGTTTGTATGAAAGGCTCAAATATCATATACTTCCTGTTGGCAGTTAAACAACCTTTTTTCATATCATTGCCAAGTTTACTATTGTCATTATTCGAGGTCTTTAGCAATAGTCAATTTTTTTCCATGCTTCGCACACAGCGGTGGCTTCAGCATGTGATTTGGAAAAACTGCAGATTTTAATTCTTGCATTTAATGTTTTCCAATCTCTAATACCTGAGTGCACACTTTAAAAGAGTAGGTAAATAACCAAAATGGTTTATAGCATATAGCATTCAAAAATTTAGCTTAACCCAACCATTTTCGTGGCATGTGTTCGCATTTTGTCATGGTTGTATAATAGGCTGCATTAAAATGCCTGTTTCCCTGTTTATTAAATTTTTGAAATAGGCTAGCATGGTTTTCTTTATTTTCATCACAATTAATTAGAAATCTCCTCATATCATCAGAAATTTTTTACCTACATAATTACCTATATCTGCTGAAATGCACGTATTTGTTTCTTCTGTATGTTTATGGTCAGCCTTACTAATGAAGACGATTTCAGCCGACAATACAGCTTTTTGCTCAGGCTGTTAAAACTTTGTTTCTTCTGCCTATTCTTTCTTTTTGTTTTGTTTTCCAGTCCATCTTTTTTCGTTTTTTCTAACCTATTTTAACTATTAATATATATAGTATTTTATCAATTATTATAAACTTTTTTCTGTTTCTTGTCTACAAATTTTATTTTCGACCAACAACTAATATTGCAGTTCTTAAGAGCAGACAAACAACTACAACAAGCAGGCACATAGCTGTTATCAATTGCCAGAGCACTGTTCAACCCAAACTAGCCTATATGGTTCGTGACAGCAGTTTTTTGCTATGCTTTAATACTTCCTAATTTCCAAATGCAGAAAGCACAAAAAAATTACAAAATTTATTGTCACAAACAAAACAGACTTATTTTGGCTAGACTGCACATGTGCATTCGATGGCAATTCCACTGCAGACGGACCAATACCTGTAAACAAAGGAATTCATTTTTCAGCTTTGGAGTTAACATGCTGTGGCATTAAACTTTATTTCTAATTTGTTTATTTTTCAAAGTGAAGATTAAAACCCTTTTATATTTAATTACATAGTTTTTCACAAAATTTAAATTTAAATCTGTATATATGAAATGTCAATGATGAATTTGACAATAAATTTATGAACTGATTATTACGTTTTGAGCATTCATAAATAAAATTGTAGAGCACCCTTAAAATGTATGGGTCCTTAGGGCACTGTTTAATCCTGCCTACCCATAGCTACACCACAGTTTTCAGCTCAAATAAATGCGTAGATAATTCAGTCTACAAAATGCACTTAGACGGAACTAGTACTCAGTTAACTGTCTTAAATTCTGTTGAGTTGAAGCGCTTGCAAGCATTTGCTACTATCAAGAAACGAATATTTTACAGTAACTGTGACAGAACCTTTAAAATACTTGATATTAGGACACATTTTTTTTTTTTTTTTTTTTTTTTTTTGTTTCATAAAGACAGTTCACTGCTGTTTACCTTTGAAAACCACCGAGCTAAATAAGTGCTTGACTCCAAAAATAGTGAACCACAGTAAAATCAATACCTCTTCTTTTACATACGCCTGCTTTTGAAACTTGTTATGACAAATTCTGCTCTGTAACTATGTAAGTGAATCATTTACATCTGACAAGAACTTTACAAGCTAGTTTCTGTTCTTCCATCTCTTGCCACAAAAGAAGAAACCTTTTCATTATGTTACCACATCCGCCGAGAAACTGCTCCTCAGCAAATAGAAAAGCACAGTAGAAGATATACTAGTGATCATAGAATATGACAGATAAAAGTTTAAGGGGTCTATGAAGAAGACCATTCTTTTAAAAGGGGTCCATGTACGAAAAGGGTTAAGCACTACTCTAGGTTAATAACAGGAATTTTTTGGTGAATGATAGAAAAAGAGATTTGCATGCAATCTGTCTTTTTTGAAGACTGCATTGAAGAGAAACCACCTATGCCAACTAATTGCAACAGTATTGGGATAGAGTTCGTTGGGCGAATGTATCTTACAAGGATGAGGACGGAGATCTTCCACTATGGAGATGAGTCTCTCTTCTGTCACACCTGTGACAGTCGCCGGATACTAGGATGAAGGAGACCTGGAGAAAGCTTCAATCCTTTTTTGAAACTTGAACCCCCTATTTCTGGAAAGCTCACATGGTCGCCATCTTCATGAATAACCGGTCATTTCTAATTTGTTTCAGGGACGCAATGACGCTGAAACGAAACGTGGGTGAAATGCTACAGCCTGTTGCCTTATATTCCACAGATGTAAAATGCTATTTCCAGCAAGATAATCTCCAACCGTACACTATATTTATACACTATATAGCAGGTGAGTCCAGTAAGCTATCCAGATATTTCTTAGGCTGTAGAGGTAACTGAATCTCAAACAGATCTGGTATTTGTGGGATCTGATCAGCCGTTGCTTTTATGATCTACCCACTCTTAGATGGAAGATGAACTGGAGAGGATGACTGAAAGCAAAGGGGCATGCATCTACCGGAATATAATCCGAATGAGAATTTCATCTGTACGTTGAAGGGTTTCTTCTTGTATGGCCGCAAAAGGTGGTCACTTTTCTTCTAGTCGCTTGCATTATCTTTTTAAAATTAAAATCGCTTTTTCATATAAGTACTCTCTATCCACCAGTTTTCATGAAATTCCGTTTGCTCTTTCACAGTGTTCTAATTTCCCCTGGTGTTTTATTTAATAACCGCCTTACTTGGACACTTCATGTTAATAATGTGCGTGACAGGCCACTTAAAATCATAAAACGCTTATACCCAGTTATTGGGAAATACTCTTCACTGGACCTGAACATGAAGAGATTTATTTACCTCTTCGTTATCAGAGCAGTCATGCCTTACGCTTTACCGGCATGGACAACTGTCTTCGATATGGAACTTAAGAAGCTTCAAGTGGTGCAAAGCAGATATCTTCGCATTATTACAAAAGCCCACTTATCTGTGCGTAACAGATGTCTTCATGACGACCTTAAGCTCGAACCGTTGGCGAAGTTCCTCAGAAAACTCAATGAACGCTTTCTATCCGGAAGCACAAGAATGTAATAGAATGAACCACTTTGTATTTTTCAGCTGCGAGATACTTCATGAGTACCGCCATCTTCGCCCTTTTTCGGCTTTCAAGCTTAGCGATAACCAAAATGTTCCTACATAAAGCTTAAACGTTCTTTCGCATCTGTTCTGTCCAAAATCTCAACTGAATATGCTTATAGCATGATTTTGACTTAATCCTCATCGCTCATTTAATACAAAGCAAATAGTTGTAAATGTTGTGTATATAGTCTTTCAGTTTATGAGAAAAATTGTATTTTATGTAATATATCATGTCTCCATGATTCACTTAGGCATTTCTGTCCCTGCAACGGCACATGAACCGCAAGCTTTGCAAGCTAGACTCGGCGGCAAAGGCAAACTGAACCTGTTAGACAGTGTTTACAATTTCTCAATTAGGAATGAACGTCTTTTTCCTAAAGTTGAAGAATATGTGTTTCAACATAATAAAATAATAGTTTTTGTTGCCATTCGCCGAAAATGAGAAAGAAATTAAAAAATAAAATTGTAAATAACTCAGGTATACTCAGTGAAGCTCGTCCTGTTATTCAACACAACGCGAAATATTTTGTTTCTGGTAAGATGCTTTATTTCAAATTCTGATATAGTTGCATATTTGTAACAAATTTTCTAGCTAGAATGTATCACTTTTGACATCGATCAATATCATGGCTTGAAGAACTTGCTTAATATCAAGTGCTAAATGATTACCATTTCGCTGTTAGTATTGTTACGAATTTGGTATTTAAAAAGCTAATATTAGTTCAATTATAAATTAATTGGTTTTATTTCTCGCGCAGTGCAGCGCGTGACGAATATTAAAAGAAAGCTAAGCCGGAAAATTGAAAATACAAGAGCGCGTGCATTAAATAAATAAATATCTCTTTTTGATTTCGAGAAAGTACTGGAAAATTCTAGCGCGTGATTTTAAAATCTTATAAAAGGAGGAAAAAATCTCAGTTTGTAGTAGTTGCTTAGTTTGTTGTTGTTTAAAAAAACTACTGTTTTTGATTGTAGCGAATTCGTGGATTAGCGTTCTTTAGCTGTTTTGAATTACGTTCTATTGGACATTTGAGTAGTTAAAAGAAAACTACTGTGAGATATTGTAATACTGCGTGATAATTTGAGAAAATTTAAGCATTTTTGTTGTGATAATAATAAATTTTTGTTCATTTTTTTTCATATGACTTGTGCATTCATTTCATAACGAACCCGTACGCACGCAACAATTTTTGGTGTCAGAAGTGGGATTTGAATGCCAATAACAAAAGCGATGGAAGAACAATTCAGGCAAATGATGACTGCATTTGCTGCTTTCCAAGAAAAGATGGAAGGGGCCGTCAAATCCGTTAAGGAAGAAATGAAATTGGGCCAGGAATCCGTTAAGGAAGAAATGAAATTGGGCCAGGAATCCGTTAAGGACGAAATGAAAGCCGTTCAAGCTGGTCAAGAAAAGATTGAAGCATGTCAAGAAGAAATGAAAAGAGAAATTACCTGCATAATAGAAAATAAATTTGAAGCTATGGAAGGCAGAATTGACACAGTTGAAAATAAAGTTGGACAAATTGAAGAAAAAGTTTCTTTCGTAAAAGATCAAATTGAAGAAAGAGTTTCTTCGGTGAAAGAAGAAATAGAAAAAAAGTTTCTTCTGTAAAAGAACATATAGAAGGGAGAGTTTCGGCTGTGGAGGAAAGAATTGAAGGAAGAGTTTGTGCCGTCCAACACCAAGTCGAACAACAAATTGATGAGAGAGTTTCTGCAGTTGCCAAAGAAATGGAAACGTTAAAGAAATTCGTAGCGACGGCAGGGAGCAAGAATGATGATTTTAAATTCTTACCGATGCCTGCTCGTCCATTTCTGAAGCTATCCACATATGATGGGAAGACATCCTGGCAAGTGTACAAGACCCAGTTTTCTATCGTTGCGGATGCGAATGGATGGGATTCCCAAGCTAAGGCCTGTCATCTCGCCGCTTCTTTAAGAGCCGACGCAGCGGATATCCTTCAGACTCTTTCCGAAAACAAAAGGTTAGATTTCGAGGCTCTGTCCGGCGCTTTGGAGCTGCGCTTTGGCGAGAAATGTTTAAAAGACTACAGCAGGCTTCAATTAAAATCCCGTAAACTGAAGCCCACTGAATCACTTCAGGAGCTCGCCACGGATGTTGAAAGGCTGTCACATCACGCCTTTTCGGAGTGCCCGACAGAAACAAGGGAAATCCTGTCCCTGCAATATTTCATCGATGGCATCCGGGATACTGAAATACAAAAAGCTCTACGAATGGCGGATGTAAAAGATTTAAAAAGCGCTCTAGTGTACGCCATGAAATTCGAGGCAGTCCAGCAAGCCACTCGTCGAGACCGCCACCCTGTCAGAGCTGCTCAAGTCCAGGAGCCAGGGGATCAAGTCACCGCTCGTCTAGACGATTTAACTAGACAACTGAACGCCTTGAGACGGAATATTGGTGAGAAGAAACCGACCGTTAAGTGCTGGAACTGCGGTGCTGAAGGACACATACGACGAAACTGCAGAATACCCCAGGGTACGGATGTTAAGACCGCTTCTAACAAGCAGCAGGGAAACTAATTAGTGGCCATCTCGCGGGGCGGAGGTTGCCAGATAATGAAAAACCCCAGTTTAAAGCGCTTCAGATTTCTGCAGTGAGAGGCGGCAGTAATGGACTTTTCATAATAGGACATATTAACGGAGTCCCCTGCAATATGACGATAGACACAGGAGCCAACGTTACCATCATCCGAAAAGATTTGGCTCAACAACTGGAAAGCAAACTTATCTGGACGCCGCCCTGCGTTACCCTACAGACTGTGACCGGTGAGAAGATCGACATCAATGGGAAAGTAAATGTTAACTTCATGTTTGGAAGTGCCGCTTACCATCACACGGCATATGTAGCAGAGATCACTGATTCTTGCATACTCGGATTGGACTTTCTAAGGAAATACAATTTTTCCTTGGACTTTAAAAATAACGAATTGCATTCTGCGTCTGAGGACATAACGTTATTTGGAATTAATAATGAAGAAGTTAAATCTGTCCACAGAATCATAGCACAAGACAATATCACAATACCGGCAAGAACAGAAATTTTACTCCCTGGATCTATAGCCGAAAATAGAAATTTCCGCTACGGCATCATAGAATATCCCAATAACTGTAATAGCCCGAAACGAGTACTAGTAGCCTCAACACTCGTCGACCTATCGAGAATGATTATCCCGGTGAGAGTTGCCAATGTAACTGAGAAGGCGAGAGTTATTAAGAAAGGCGACGTGGTTGCAGCATGTACTCCAGTAACCAGCGTTGAAAGAAAGAGCAATATCCAAGAATCCGTGTCCTCATCAGAGAGCATTACATCGGAGTTATTGCAGAATGCGCAATTGAACGATGAAGATAAGAATGCTGCCGATCGCGTCATCAAAGATCTTCAAGTTGTTTTCTCCTGCTCGTCTTCTGACGTGGGTCGAACTAGTTTGACACAACATAGAATAGATACCGGCAATCATCCCCCGATCAAGCAACATCCAAGACGTCTACCGTTTGCTAAACAGGAAGAGGTGCGAACACTGTTAAAAGATATGGAAGAAGGCGATGTCATCGAGCCTTCAGCGAGTCCATGGACATCTCCCATCGTTCTCGTCAGAAAGAAAGACGGCTCAACAAGATTTTGCGTTGACTATCGCCGGTTGAATGAGGTTACGAAGAAAGACAGTTACCCTCTTCCTAGAATTGACGACATTCTAGACACTCTTTCTGGAAGGAAGTGGTTCTCAACACTTGATTTAAAGAGTGGGTATTGGCAGGTAGAAATACAGCCTGAAGACCGAGAAAAGACGGCATTTACTACGGGACAAGGGCTTTGGCAATTCAAGGTGATGCCGTTTGGACTGTCTAATGCGCCGGCAACATTCGAACGTCTTATGGAGACTGTTTTGAAAGGTCTTTCCTACGAAGCCTGCCTGATATACCTGGACGACATCATCATCGTCGGAAAGAGTTTTGAAGAACATTTAGAAAATCTTAGGAAGGTGCTTCAGAAACTGAAAGAAGCCAGTCTGAAGCTGAGTCCCGCTAAATGCAAATTGTTCCGAAAGGAAGTGACTTACCTGGGACATGTCATCTCTGCAGAAGGTGTGCGCACGGATCCTGAAAAGGTGTCAGCGGTTAAATCCTGGAAACGTCCTGAAAATGTCCATCAGCTGAGAAGCTTCCTAGGGCTTTGCACCTACTATAGGAGATTCGTGAAGGACTTTTCTTCCATCGCAAGACCCCTTCACAAGCTGACAGAGAGCAAGCAAAAATTCTTGTGGACAAAAGAATGCGAGGATGCATTTAACAACTTAAAGGAGGCTTTAACATCTGCTCCAATCCTGACGTATCCTCAGCTAGACCGACCATTTATTCTTGACACCGACGCGAGCAATGAAAGTGTCGGTGCTGTTTTGTCCCAAGAAATAGACGGCCAAGAACGTGTAGTGGCCTACTGGAGCAAGTGCCTGTCTAAACCGGAGAGGAATTATTGTGTCACCAGGAAAGAGTTGCTCGCCATAGTCAAAGCCGTAGAACAGTTCCATCACTATCTATATGGCAGAAAATTCCTGCTCCGCACCGACCATGCATCATTGACCTGGCTTTTAAATTTCAAGAATCCTGAGCCAGGTGGATACAGAGACTCCAAGAATATGACATCACTATCCGTCATCGTAAGGGATCATCACACGGAAACGCCGACGCCCTGTCTAGAAGATCTTGCCAAGAAAGCTGCCGATATTGTTCCAGGGTGGAAGCGAAATACGAGCTGCTGACTCCGGTCGCAAGACAAATTACAACATCAACATCGGCTGATCGAGAACCGTGGAGTGATGATGAAGTCAGGAAAGACCAGCTGGAAGACCGCGACATTAAACCGATAATTGATTTAATGGAGTCATCAACCAGAAAACCTACCTGGCAGGACATTTCTATCTGTAGTCTTACAACCAAACAGTATTGGGCACTCTGGGATTCACTTCACATTCGAAACGGCGTTTTATACTGGAAATTTGAATCGGATGATGGGAAGACGTTCCGATGGCAGCTGATACTTCCAAGATCCCGCATTCCTGATGTCCTTAAAGAACTACATAACAGCCCTACGGGAGGTCACTTTGGAATAATGAAGACCTTACAGAGAGTTCGTGAGCGCTTTTACTGGAATAATGCAAAGGATGACGTGCAAAAGTGGTGCCGATCCTGCGATGCCTGTGCAGGTCGGAAAGGACCGAAGAGACGCAGCCGAAGCAAGCTGCAACGTTACAACGTAGGGGCACCTTTTGAACGTATCGCCTTTGACATCTTAGGACCTCTGCCACGAACTGCTGATGGCAACAAATACATACTCGCTGTCATTGATTACTTCACCAAGTGGCCTGAAGCGTACCCTGTTCCTGATCAAGAGGCTGTCACAGTAGCTGAGGTAATGATACAGCACTGGATTTCCAGGTTCGGAGTGCCTCTTCAGTTACATTCCGATCAGGGAAGGAATTTTACCTCGGCAGTAATCAAAGAACTATGCAAACTACTCGGCATTGACAAAACTCAAACGACGCCATTGCATCCCCAGTCGGACGGCATGGTAGAGAGGTTCAATCGAACCATCCTTAATAACCTCTCATTAGTGGTTTCCAGAAACCAACAGGACTGGGACAAGAAATTACCACTCTTTTTACTGGCTTATCGCAGTGCTGTCCACGACACTACCGGCTATTCTCCATCACAAATGCTCTTCGGTCGTGATCTTCGTCTGCCTTGTGATCTATTGTTTGGCCGCCCTCCGGATGCTCCTTCATCGTCTGAGGAATATATTCAAGATCTCCAGGCCCGGTTTGAAGTGATGCACAACTTTGCACGAGAGCGAGTCAACTTGGCGACGGAGAAGATGAAGACCCGATACGGCACAAGAGCTACTGAACATCAATTCCACGAAGGAGACAAGGTGTGGCTGTGGAATCCGACTCGACGGAAAGGACTTTGTCCGAAATTACAGTCACCTTGGGATGGCCCGTACACAGTCCTAAACAGGCTGAATGACGTCGTGGTTCGGATTCGTAAGTCTTCGAACTCTAAACCTAAAGTCGTTCATTACGACAGGTTGGCACATTACTATGGCCATAGTACATAATGTTAATAATTGTAAATAATATAAGGACTATGGTCCTTTTTGTTTATAAATGTGTATTTGATTTGATTTGTATTTAGTATTTGATTTGCATTTAGTATTTGATTTGTATTTAGTATTTGATTTGTATTTAGTATTTGTTTTGTATTTAGTATTTGATAGCATTTGATTTGTTTAAGTTAGTTATTGCATTTATTGTTTATATTGTTTGATATTGTAATGTAATGTTTATGCCTCAGTTGCATTTATGCCACAGTTGTAAATTTAGCTTCCTGTCCAGGGATTGTACTGCCCGGGACGTGCAGTCCTTGGGAAGGGGGCAGTGTTACGAATTTGGTATTTAAAAAGCTAATATTAGTTCAATTATAAATTAATTGGTTTTATTTCTCGCGCAGTGCAGCGCGTGACGAATATTAAAAGAAAGCTAAGCCGGAAAATTGAAAATACAAGAGCGCGTGCATTAAATAAATAAATATCTCTTTTTGATTTCGAGAAAGTACTGGAAAATTCTAGCGCGTGATTTTAAAATCTTATAAAAGGAGGAAAAAATCTCAGTTTGTAGTAGTTGCTTAGTTTGTTGTTGTTTAAAAAAACTACTGTTGTTGATTGTAGCGAATTTGTGGATTAGCGTTCTTTAGCTGTTTTGAATTACGTTCTATTGGACATTTGAGTAGTTAAAAGAAAACTACTGTGAGATATTGTAATACTGCGTGATAATTTGAGAAAATTTAAGCATTTTTGTTGTGATAATAATAAATTTTTGTTCATTTTTTTTCATTGGACTTGTGCATTCATTTCATGCAACAGTATTTTTCTTTTGGCCGCAAATTAATAGATGTGCGATAAATAATTGGAAAATACATAGTATGCATTTTTTTCTTTAAAAACGGATCGCTTTAATTTAGTAAAACTTTAAGCTGACTCTCATACAGCTGTTACACGGTCAGAAAAAGCGTAAAGTGCGGCACAAAATTTGCAGCGCCTATTATTGTTATTTGCAAATAAAAACCAATGATCTGTATGCCCCCTTTTGAACCCTGAACGGAAACCTCTGTAAGAAATTCAGAGATACAGTATTTCCATTGGTCTGAAATCATTCAGAACCCGCAATTTAGAATCCATTGAATCAATTATTTTTCCAGAGAGGTTACATACCCAGAAAACGGATATTTTTAGCATGTTGTAATTAAATTGAAGCCTCATACAGGAAATAACTTGAAAGTTTCGGTTTTACCCTGTTAATAACAAAGTCATATATTTCCACAAAATATTTGGTTTTTTCTCTATCTGCAGACAAACTTTCGAAGAAAAATGCATGTATTGTTTTTCAGTACTTTCTCATAAATATACGGTTCGTCATACCTCATGTTTCCTTCTCTCCAAAGCACTTCGTAACTCAAACGTTACCGCTAGTCACTGATTTATTGAAAATATACAAGAAATAGTATCATGCATTGAAGTGAAAGACATATTAGGTTGGCGAAATAAAAGTCATATACCTGAAGGCTTGAAAAATGTCTTTGCAGGGGTTTCTATGGTTAAGTTTGAGGTAATACCAGAAACCATTCATCGAATTCCAATACTTCTTAAAAGAAAGAAAATTTATGCTATTTCCATACCATGCGAGTTATTACTCCTGTGGCGCATGGAGACAAATTGGCTGAGATATTGTTTTTTCTTATGTATGTTTCTCGCACTATTGCAGACTGTACTTTGGATTCGAACAACATAAATCTTTTCAAGTTTTCTTTAACCCTTTCCGGCATGCTACCTTTCAAAGTCGGAGTTTTGATTTAAAAGAAAAAGGTAGGCAGTCTAATTAGGCCTAGAGAAGTACACAAGTAAAATTTTATGAAGTTTAATTCTGTTTCGTTTTAATTCTGTGGGTGTGCCCACAAATCCTTTTTCATTCAATTTTTCAGTGCGTACAGAAGCAAATTTTTACGTGTGTCCAGACCGGACACACTGTGCCGCAAAAGGTTAAAAGAAGCGTTTGACGAAGTAAAATTAGAATACATTTATATATATGTAAGTGTGTGCAACTGTTTAGCACTTTCGTTATTTCAAACTAAAAATTGTGTAAAACCGAGTGGTATATCGCAGTTTTAAGTATGAAGTAGTACATATTGCTTAAAACCATACATAAATAAGGTAATATGGGAATTTTAATTAAATTATTGGAAAGATAAAAGAAGTCGAAATTTTAGCCAAAAAGATCAATAGCTAAAATAAACAGAAATGAGGAGGGAAATAAAGGACAGGCCTGACAATGGTAGCGGAGAAAATGGTCACTACGGTTTAGGTTTTAGAAACTATGCGTTAGGGCAGAGACTTGAATCATAAGATGCAAATTCAAATTTCATAATCATTCGAAAAGTTCTTGTAAAATTTAAAGTTTCGTAATCATTCATGAATGCAAACTAAAATTTTCAGAAAAAAAATCTGAAAGCTTTTATCACATTTTTCTCAAAGGGGCGTTTCTTTACCCTTTTGTGTGTTACTTTATTTATCAAATATCATGTTCTTCGCATTTAAACCATTAAATTCAGTTGAACAGCAATATCGGAAAAAAAAACTGAAAGGTTTCAGATCTTATAAGTCCAAAGGGGAGTTTTTTAACTTTTTGTGTATTACCTTTATTTATTAAATATCATGTTCTCTGCACTTAAACCATAAAATCCAGTTCAGTAGCAATGTCGCAAAATAATTTTAAAATGAGCGTATCTTTAGAATTTCCGATACACAAATACGCTCACTGGAGATAAAAAGGTTTTTCTCCCCCGTAGAAGTGTTGCCATTGCTCGCTTTAAAATCCTTGAGTTTGTTAATCAAAAATTCGTTAAAGTTTTACAAAATATAAAATCGATAATAAAACAAATTCCATATTTCAAATTTGGTCTTGCATACGCCCATATTCGTAGGAGGATTACGTCATTTAAAATTGGATGGCTCTATGTACCGTTGTTTTATCATATCACAATGGGAGAAATAGACATACATTTATGCAGATTTTTCATTATTTAATTTCTTCAAATATAATGCAGAACTCCTCTAACATTTGGTGGCAACAGTTTGAAAAGTGAAACGGACATTTATAGTGGTTCAACGCAAAATCGAAAAACGAAAACTATAGTCCTTAAGGGACAAAGCCCCTTTAGACTAATAATTCTAAAATCAACATATCTTTAGAATTTCCGATACACAGTCTCGCGAGCTGGAGATAAAAATGTTTTTGTTTTCCGTACAGTGTTGCCATTCCTCGCTTTGAAATCGTTGAGTTTGTTTATCAAAAATCATCACAATCTCGTGCACATACCTTCAAATAACAACATCTGAAATTCCCCTTCGACTCGTTCAGCGGATAGGCCACTAAGCGTTCATATGCCAAGGAGTATTTTAATCACATACCTGTATATAAATCTTTATCTTTAAAGCTTTTTCCTGTCTATCACATCAAAAAGCCAAGAAATTATTTGAATGATTCGCTCATTCGTGTGAGAATGAATTCTATGGAATTTTAAAACTAATATTAATGACAAATAAATTCAATAATTGCTTTGTAGCTGATCACCTCAATCAAACCTAACTAGGGTCAGTTTTTTCAGGAAAAATATTTCCTAACATTGCTGCTTGATAACAGTTTGACGCCGCTGACAAGCACTGTGCAGTTTATTCGGATTTATTTTAACTAAGAGGAGAATTTACAAACTTGGAAATTTCTTTTTTCGTATCCTCATAAGCACTTAATTAGCAAGAGCTTCCTTCCCAATTACGCTATTTTGGAAAATGAGAAAAATGTAGTTTTTTAAAATAGGTCTGTCGCTAACATGCACCACCAGCTGTAATTAAGTTTCAGGAAAAGAAATACTTAAATTCTAAAGCACAGGAAATGAGGAGGCTTTTGTAAGGAGCTGAGGGAGTGAGAAAGCGAAACATTTTAAGGCTATTTAACGAGCAATTGAGTGTTGTTTCAAACATTTTTTTTTACATCAAGTTAAACAGAATAAAAGTGATAAAGATATTTACACTGACTGCATTTGTGTTTACACAAGCTCAGGGCTTTTGGGGATTTAAAGGTATAATAATAGTTATTTTCTTGCGCATGTTTACTTGCTTTGTAATGGTTTATTTTGCGCAACAAGTCAACTATTTAGAAATCCATCACCAAGTGATCATCAACTTACGTTTTAATATAGCAATAAATGAAAATGATTGTGAGTATTTGAATTTTTATGCTGCAAAAAACGTTTACAAAATGCTTAAAACAACGTATTAATTACGTACGAAAATACAGTAATCGCTATCCTTTTAATCTCTTCCTCAGCAAAATTGAAGAATTTTTAATTAAATCGAGATTAGGAAAAAAAAACAACGCTTTTCAACACTGGTGTAAAGAAGAAATCAATATTAAATTTTCCCTATATTTCAAAGTATGAGCATTAAGAGCTTTATCCTGGTTTCAATTCTCAGTGGCTGCATTAACTAGCTGAAATCCTGAATTCCGCTGAGCTGGGCTCCGTCGCAGAGTATTGCACAGTCCATACAGAATTGGCTACCAACTCAGCAGTTTAAGGCCCTTGAAGATATTAATTGCACTGTGTTTTTTAGGAAGCCGAAGCTCTTACCCATCATACATAATACATGCATACTTGCTAATACATAATACAAATATGAAATATAAAATCAAAAATGTGATGCAATTACATAATACAAGTACATAAAACATTCTTGAATAAGTGCTACTACATTCTTGAATAAGTACTAAAAGTTAAGTTATTAAAACATTATACATTAAACTTAAAGTTATTAAAACATTATACAAAAGTGATTACATCTTATGAAACTAATGTGTGTTCCCAATACCTGTACTTTATACGTATACACTATACATTTACCAGTACTTGATAGACCAATAACTTGTACTATATTATTATATAACTATATATTACAGAAATGCATTATACAGCATGTACAAATAGAATATTTTATCCATCTACTTATTCACGAGTACTTTTACAAAGTAATGCATTATACAGCATGTACAAATACAATATTTTATCCATCTACTTATTCACGAGTACTTTTACAAAGTAATGCATTATACAGCAGGTACAAGTACAGTATTTTATCAATCTACTTCTTAACGAGTATTTTTTTTTTCATTCTTAGGTAAATACTAAAACCTGTTTCAAGTACTGATACATTACACACATGCAATTTTACCTTAGAGTATATAGTACTTTATCCAATCTCCTATACTTTATAATATTACTACGCATAATACAAAACAAAAAAATAAAAAAACTTCCAAGTACATTTATAATACAGTTCATTATACAAATACGTTGTACTTGTACATTACATAGTTACCAATATTTAATACAATTGCAAGTATATTGCAATTGGTACATTTACGGATAAATGCATTAATTACAAATACAATTTTGACATTTATTATCCCCTTATTGATTAAATACTCATACATTACTAGATAATTGCATCTTGCAATATCTAGTACATATTATAATCGCTATTACATTATACAATTACTACGCACAATATTTCATCAGCATATAACTTAAATAGATAAGACTCTGATTACATACTAGCATTAACTAACTGTAAGGATACTTCTCTGGTTCATGGAGAGAGGAGAGTTCTGTTCATCAAGAGACGTGGAGTAGGAAAGTGTATAAGGCTGACTTCGCCTACTAGTTTTAGCTGGACTAAGAAGAATGGTCTTCACGTCTACAGTGACCCTACCAGGAGAAACTCCCGACTTTACTTCACCCATTTTGCTCATTATCACCCCTTCGCCACATTGAGGCAACTAACAGGACTTGATGGGGTTACTTGTTACGATATGTTACTTTGGCAAGCAGCCGGGAGGGGCTATTGCTTTTGGAGGTAATCGTGCTCAGCAGATTATTTTGACAAGGCTCTGAAGTGGACGCTTGAAATGCCTTAAATTTGACTAGGAAAATAAGATCTACCACAACTGTAGGAAATGTAACACTGGTCATTTCACTCCTGGACATCTTCTTTCTTGTTTGGGACTTGTATCTGAGGACCTGTTTGAAACACCTACCTTCGTAATGGAAAAATTGACGGTTCTTGGATCCATAGATCAAGTTTAGCCTAATGGCTTACCAGTTAGGATCAGCAACAACAACAAGAAGGATAATTTTTGTCTTCGGTATGGATAATGCAGTTATGAATTAGCTTTATGAACAACATATTAGCAAAATTTTTCATGAAAATACCTTTTGTCAATAAAGAAACTTTGAATGTGATGTTGTAAATAATCAATAAAACACTAATATGTACGCATTTGAATAACATTTTCACATCAGATTGAAGAGTATCCATTTATTTTGATTAACCAACTATTTTTATTTTAAGCTTTTTTTCCTCTCTCGCTTTCCATTTTCCTACCAGAATGCTAATTTCTAGTTCATGCGTATTCATATGAAGTAGAAAGAGATAATATTAAAAGGAAGGCCTTTATATGATAGAACTAAAACATGGCCAATAATGGAGCAGTTTATCTGCGGCCTTGCGTTATTCTCGCCATTCTCGCCTTGACATGCCAATATTAGGTCTGACCCAACGTGGGCCTTAACTGTCTGTGTAGCCCTTTCAGCCAACTTTCGCTTAAGCTAGTTTTATTTTCAATTCTTTTTTATTTATGACATAAATGCTGGCTGGTTCTGTAAGCACAAGACAAACCTTCTCTTAACTTTATGTGAGTTAAATAAAAGGGTATCCTTCACAGTTTCTGTGGTAATTTCTAAGACGTAGCGATAAGTCTTAGATGCGTTCTCCTAGTTTATGTTACCAAATAGAACGAGACTGTATAATATTCTTTTGGGAAATATTATATATATATATATATATATGCAATGATATTTTTAATCAATAAAATAAAATAAAATTCTAATCATATTCCTAAATAATGTGTTGACGATTCTATACCGAGATCGCATACCTGTTTCTATTCTTTGCAAAATATTTTCCCTCTTATAAATGATATTAACCTGTAGGCGCTCGCCAAATCGCCAAACTCATAAATCTGTTGTATTACATAAAGTCCTTATAGATCACTCTGATGAGAAGATAGCATTAGCTCATGATCGCAGTTAACACCGCTGATTGGATGAGCACCATGACGCTCACATATCTATAAATAGAGCTTCTCCTCGACGGACAGGAGGAATGCCTCCGTCGCCAGTAATCTCTGAGTTCTAGCACAGCATGTGCACAAGTACTTCCATATTATTGTATACAACGTATTCGATTCTTTACGCATTTAAAAGTCAAGTATAATATATTGGTAAAGGCCGTTAATGGCGATTGCCTTTTACTAAGTGATAAGACATAGACATAGACATCTTTACAGGAGGAACGCTTGAGAGATGGATGCTAAAATAAACGTATCACATTATATTCAAAATTTTGTCTCATTTCTGTTCCCCCGACTACACAACATCAGTAATGCATGATAATCTACATTATATATATACATACAGTTCTGCGTGTACTTCACATGTTCTGAAATTTTCTTATGCTTAAAAACTTTCATTATAATGCAAGTTTACACAATATATCTAATGCTTTGTATGCCTGTACCATATGGCAAGATCATATTTTTCGCAGTGCATACCTATTGTATTTAATGTTGCAATTAAAAAACAATTAGCACTCAAATATAGTGAATTCTATAAATACAGATTTAGGTATAATTCTAGTTTTATTTCATTTAAAACCTGGGTAAACTAAATTAAATGTTGATCTTTAATCTATATATTTGTAATGATCAGCTTTATATTCAATAACCAGTAACATGCAAATATAGGGAATTCCATAAATACATATTTAGGTATACTTCTATAATTTTATTCCCTTTAAAAACTGGGTAAACTAAATTAAGTGATGATCTTTAATCTATGTATTCATAATGATCAGCTTTATATTCAAAAACTAGTAACACTCTTTATATAGCGAATTCTATAAATACAGATTTAGATATGATTCTGTAGTTTTATTTCTTTTCAAAACTGGGTAAACTAACTTAAATGATGATCAGTCTACACTTTGACAATGATTAGCTTTATATTCAAAAAACAGCGACACTATAATATATAGTGAATTTTGTAATTACAGATTTAGGTATAATTCTATAGTTTTATTTGCTTTAAAAGCTTAAAAGCTGAGTAAACTAAATTAAATGACTAATGTATTGTTGGAACTATAATGTTAAAAAATGTTAAAAAATGTTTCCTTGGAGATGCAAGTGCATGTTACAAAACTGTAAGTTATTAGAAATACCTAATGTAATCATTGATAATTTTCGTAATGAATGATACCATAAAAATATATTTAGTTGTACAAATAGCTTCAAAGAAAAATACATGTAGATTGCAAAATAATATATGAAAAGCAAAAGTGTTTTTCTGTTAACTTACCTCTCTTTGTTAATAAAATTGCTAGAAATATAAATATAAACTTATAAAATTTTAGGCACGTTTATTATATATTAATAATAATTCATGCAATATCTTATTTTTTATTTCATCTCTATTTTTAAAGCAAATTTAGTCTAAGTATAATACAGTAATGTTTTATAAAACTTGTGTCACAGTAAAATAATGATTTCTCGTACATTATAATTCTATATTTCCGTTTATTGCTTAATTAGAGATATTAATGATAAAGAAATATTTTATTTAATATATCATTTAGGACATAACGTCTATTTTTCAAAATAGATTAATTCTGGACAAAGACACTGTTACCTTAATAAACTGCCGGCCGTTGGGTAAACAACTGTCCGTCTACTTTGAACATTAAAATTCATTTTTGTATGTACGGCACTCATGTTTGTCGAGTGACATATAACAGCAAGTTCCTTTACAGGTGACACAGAAAAGGCGTTATGGAAAGAAAGATAAAATTCTAGATGTAACAGGCGAGAAGTCGATCGAAGAAATCCATTAGCCATGGAAGCATGGCATTGCGCATTTACATGTTGTAGTTTTCAGTTTCATCACGTGCTGGTGGACACGTACGTGATGCATCAGCAAAACGTTGACAGACTGTGAAATTCAGAGTATTTATTAAATCAATTACATGTTCTGAATTTAACAATTGCTATTTTAAAACTAGCAACGATGTCAGATATAACAAACAAAGTTGTTAACAAGTTCTCAGTAACCATTCTGGTAGCAAGCGTGTAACTGGAAGTTTGTTAGCAGAGAGTTGGTAAACTCTGGAACTACCAGGAGACTTGACAGCATATTTCAAACGTAACTGCTTTAATAATTCTATAATATCAGTTGTAATAAAATAGGTCCTCATTGTAACTTAGAATAAATGCAATAATTAAGAATACACTATAATGGGCTAAGAATTTCTAGCAAAAAAAAAAAAATTCATTGTTAGTTATTTACAATGGCTAGGTGAAAAGTTACAAAGAACTAAACTCTTATAAACAGAGGCTACAAACAATAGGACTAAGAACATAAAGACCGAAGTCATTGCCTAAAGAGAGTTCTTGCTTCCCAGTATCTAGACTCTTCTGTAAGACCACAAAGATCTTCACATCGGAGCAGGTGGTCCCTTGCCATTTCTTCTCCAGAATCCCAAACGTGGGCAAATAAGTTCCCTTGAAATGCCTATGCAGTGCAGGTGGGCGGCAAGGCCATCATTTTCTGTAGACAGACGGAAAGCCACAACTGCATTGCGTCTCGTCTATCGGGAAGAAGAGAACCTGACATTTTCCATCTCTTTAAGGCTGTGCGAGACTTAAGATCTCGTAAGATATAAGATGCAAATAAAGTTTGTAAAACATTTTAATCCTCCAATAAGAAATGGCTGTATTAGGGTAGTGTGGTAAGCTAGCACCTCGTTTTCGCAAGGAAATCCTCATGTTCATTATTCCTAAGGCCACAATGGTCAGGCATCCACTGGAGAACGGTTTGTTTCCCGTTTAAAGAGAGAGTTCTCAGGAATTCTATAAAATTCCATTAAAAATGAATGGGTATTCAACAGAACTAATTGGTAGAATGTGTTAGAGTGAATAATCTTAGGTTGTGACGTAGATCCGCCTCCTCGTGGTACTTCCTGGAAACGTCTTGCGGCTAAGTAATCTTCAGTTTTGTTATGCAGCCTTCGTAATCTCCATCCACGAAACTTAAGCGAAAGAAAGCAAAGAAGTTATTTCATGGCTATCATCTTCAGTAGCCGATCACAACAGAGTTAAGAATAAAAATTACCATTGTTATTAACATTTGTAATATTGTTCGCTGAGGTGGTCATTTCTTAACCAGAGTGAGAAAAATTATATTTATTAAGGCAGTCACCAGAAACTCTAATTCGGTGTTAATCTAATATATGTCAAGTTCTGTATAAAACGAGCAATGTTTATCCAAATGAAAACTGTTCGTATAAAAATTAGATTTTTATAGATTTCGGAAATCTTAATTCTCTCTTTACCTCAGGGCAGTGTTATTTGTAATATAATATCGTCTGCTGCGACACACCTGTCAAAAAATATTCCTTGTGTTTCCAAAACTGTTTGTTCACTTCCTATTAGCATAGCAGCAAAGTACAATAAATCAACGTACTTCTGATATCGAAGCAGTTCATTACTTCATTAGGATTTATTACGTTAGACGATGGCATTTCAATACGCGTATATATATGGCATGTTCTGCTTAAATTTCTGTAACCCTTAAATCGTTACTTCATACTAAGATGATTGGAGAACACTATATTGAAATATTAAATATAGAAACGCGATAAAAAATGCTTAGTGAACATGCTATTTGCGGTCTGTCGCATAGGTTATTGACAGAAAAGTATGATAAATGCTCAGTTAATTTACTTTTCAAAGTTCAAACTGCTTTGATAAAGAAAGTGACTAATCAAAAAGGGCAGCAAAGTAAAAAAAAACTTCGTTTAACGTATGAAAGAAATGGCTTCTGAAACAACTCAACAAAATTTCAAATGTAAATGTTTTTGGATTGCTTTACACGCGAATTTTTAATTCTGTATTTTAAAAATTAATTTTAAAAATTAATTTTTATTTTAAAATTTCATTTTATTTTATTTTAAAAATTATTTTTTATAATTCTGTATTTTAAAAATTTTAATGCCGTATTTTAAAATTTGAGGTAATTACGAAAAAAAATTGATTCTAAGCTTCTGTTTTCTAAAATCTTTCCTACATACCCTTGTTATAAGTTATTAAGTTTATTCATATAACAAAATAGGTAAAAGGATATACTGAAATTTTATTTCAGTGTTTCATTTTAACAGATTCCTTCCCTTAATCAACTTGAGTAGAATAAATTTATTACCCAAATCTGTAATTTTTAACACCGATAATCGCCTTCTTTAACACAATATTATCTTCACATGTCTCTAAAATCGTCACTTTCCGTGAGTGGTCGTCTCAAAGAATGTTATCTGCATGCATGTAGCTAGAAGAACGTGAGTTATTTGTTTGCAATATATTTCACGTTGCTGATTGATTTCTCGCTAAAAAAAAGGAAGGTACAAAAAAAAAAAAAAAAAAAAAAAAAAACTCAATGCATACCTTGCCAGAAAAGGCCAATTTAAAAGAAAATTTAACCAGATATCCACAGTTAGAGATGACACAAGATTTCACATATTTCCCTGACTTCAAAATTTCTAATTAATGTAATTATTCATAGATGATTGTCTTCCTTACATGTAAATAAACCCGCATGACGTAACGGTTTCATTGGAAAGCGTTTCATTGGAAATTACTTTGCAATTAGTCTCATTACTTAAGCGGTCAATCACAAACAGCGCTACTTGCGTCTTAATTTTCTATTTGATTTTACGTGTCCATATTTATCTTGACTAATATGCCTCCGAACACAACCGCATTCAGTTTGTCCAACAACTACTGCGGTTGTTCCTATAGCACCGCCATCATCTTACGTTTATCTTCACTGGCTCAAAGTCGCCTTTTTTAGGAAAAACAATTTTAAAGGAAAACTTGATTATTAAAATTTTAATTTATATTTTATAATACTAAATTCCAATAAAATTTAATAACACATGTTTAATGCATGTAGGTTAAAAAAGCAGTATATTTACACACACATATATATAAGGTAAAGATATGTAAATCAAAATTATAACTTGAATTAGTAATAGTCCTTATTCCATTCTAAAAACTGTAATAACTTGTCTGGACTGCGTCGCTTCTAGGTCAATCCGTCTTGTATGGCTTGCGTTATGCAAGATGGATGATGCTGATGACGTAGCTAATTCAGAACCTGAACTCAAAATTTCGAGAAATGAAACCTTTCTTTACAAAATACAAGATGGCTGATGTTGATGACGTAGCTAATTCAGAACCTGAACTCAAAATTTCAAGAACCTAACCTAAACCAAAACCTTCTCTTGGTGAGTCTTCATACTGGATAATTGAGCTCTTTCTCTTCCGTTCTCTTGCATTCAAGATGCTACTTCGGTTGTTGACGTGTCACTTCCCCCGTGCTAACTATTGTCCATTATTCTAAAAGGGGATAACCTATATAAAATTCTGGGATGTATATTGCGTGCATGATGATGAATATGTTTCGATAATTTCTTCATGTCCAGTAATAAAAATTATATTCTATTCACCGACATCTGTCTACAAGGTCTCTCCTTCGAGTGTTATCTTTCTAACTACGCAGTAAAGTCTTTCCGAGGTATAACACCAATCCGTTGCAACCATCACCAACCTGTTGTAGCTTTCGCTGAGTTATCTTATTACGTATATATACCATGTGAAAAAAGTAGTTACCCGACCTTTATTTTTGCACCCGTCGAAAGCTATATAATTACATTTATAGAAATGCTTAAATGACGCAAATGTTCAGGCTTTGGCAAGTTCAAAAAATCAGTTTTGTACAAATTACTAATTCTAACTTTTCATACTATCCTCCAGTCCACATCCTACGACAGTTATCATTATAAAATTAAAACACAAAACATGTGACTCCCCTACTGTGAAAATTGAACAATATACTTATGCTTAAAAAAAAGTGTTATTCTGCTTATAAAATGTAAAACACAAAACGTTTGCTTCCCCTACGATCAAAATTGACCAAGAAATTGAAATGAACTCATTTTCACCTTGCCTTGAGGAGTCTGGTAATAAATACTTTTTTTTAAATTTTAATTGATATTCTTTTCTGATTTACTAGTGTGTACAATACTGTAATTTATAATTTTGTAACGAATAGTATACCAAAATAACTTTTCACATAATTACATTTTAAGCTCTGAAAGGCTCAAAATATGTAATTATTATTTTAATGCAGTTTTGATAATTTAGCATTATAATATAATTAATCCCACTGAAAAATTCATTACATCATTCGTATTCATTGGACTACTACATTAGTTAGATTCAATGGTAATTATGGTATGATTTGGCTATGTGCCAAGTATTTTGTAGAGCACGAATTTTCAAAGATTCTGTAAACAAGAAATCCTTTTTCAAAAGCTAATCATTGTATTTCACAATAAAAAGTGCATAGAAATGAATCTCGGTTAATTTATTAACAACCATTTTTTTTCTAAAGTGATATTATTTTTTTAATTTCGTACAAATTCAAACATTTTGCTCCTGAATTTATGCCCAAACCTTGAATATGATTTCCAATTCTGAACTAAAATATCTCAATTTTTGTCATACCGAAACCACAATTTTGCTTTTTATTTTTTACAAAAAATGTAACATTTTCTTAAATAAAAGTAAAGGAACCTGGCAAACAGAAGAAAAGTTAGATTTTATGATTCATAAAAAATGACTTATTTAGCTTCGTATATATATACAAAGATATAAAGTAAGAAATTAAGAGCAAATTTTACAGAAAGACAAAAAATTTTAATTTATTAAGTCATACATTTTTAAAAATCCTACAACTATATGAAAGAATTTAATAAATGTTAAAACTAAAATACTTTAAACAAGTAAAACTCTAATTAAAAAAAATTAATGAACTTTTAAGAATATAAAGTATATAAAAGAAGAGGAATTCAATGAACTTGAATGCCACTTCGTCAGGAGGAGGGACATTGAAATCAATAAAATTCTCACTTTCATAAACAATCCTTGCTTTTCTGTATCTCGAATTAGCTGACGAACCATTCCAATTAAATTTAGTTATGACAGTTCACCCAAAATTTCTGTCCCCTCCGCAAACCAAGGAAAAAACAAAGTAAATTCATATCAAGATTTTACCTTTTAACAAAGAGAAATCTATTCAAAGAATAGAAAACTTAAGTGAACTTAAAATTTACTTTAAAGCTAAAACGAACGATTTCATAACATAAATAATGTAAACTTTATTAACATGGAGACAGAATCAAAATCGTTCACTATTAATTCTGTAGAATACTGAAAGCTTTTAGATAATGAAGCAATTCAATAGAAAATGTATTCATGTTTCATCCAAGTGTTACGAGGACAGAAGCATTTATGTACAACTTCCATTATTAAATTTATGAGTGTTCATTCTTGTCTGTTGTAACGACCACATGTTGGTCTCATCCATCAGTTCTTCAGTAATGCTTATAAAGTTAAAAAGTGAAGATTCCAGTGAAGTCTCTGATTGAGTGGCCGAGGTTTTTGCCGAGAAGAGGAAGAAAACAGCTATGTTAGGAGAGTTTTAAAGAGTAACCCACACACAGGTAAGTTAGATGCTGACTATAAATGCAAATATATTATTTTTTTTTTCACATCAAAACTTTTCTTCTCAAAACTGTTCCAAAGTTCTACAAGGGTACATTAAAATTAAAACTTTCGAAGTTCATTAAAATGAACTTTTGAATTAAAATACCTAAAATCATTATCTCGCCAGTGTTATAAAGCTTTTGCCTGTAATGTGTTGACCTTGTCGTTTGGTAAATAATGGATCTCAGCTTATCAATGTGTCGCAACTCTTATCGGTAACGTTATTTTCAAGACGAGGAATGTATTGCTATGCCAGTTTGTATAATTTATGATTGATGCCAGCGATTCCAGGGCGTCTTAATTTCATTCCAGGGCATTATAGGAAAATCGGGTTAAAAAATTAAGGGAAGCTTTGGCGTTTGGGAGAAAAAGAAGGAAGGTTTCATTTTTTGCTTAAAAACCAGTAAGAAAAAAACACTTGAAATCGCAAAGTTATATAGGAACGAAACGAAAATCCGAATAATCCAGAGTCGTGTGAAAAATCCAGAGATATTTTTATTTTTTGATTTAACATTCGTTTCGGTTATCCAACAAAAGAAACTTGTATAGTCTTTGTGATACATTAAAGTAGAGATTGATATGTGTGCCAAAAACTCGCAAGCACTTGTTGAAGAAAGCAAAACTGATTCAAGACCTTAAAAACAAAATGATGGAAAAAATAATTTGAAGAATAAACATTTATGACAAAGAAGAAGATTTGCTTTCCCAAGATTAAAAGAAAAATACTGAAGAAAAAAAATCTTCATTAAAAAGTATCCTTTCTTCCCTATTTTATATATAATTTTGAGTTATAATAAAAGTTTCATTAAACTAATATGTACTGTATATATGTATTTTGTTGAATGAAGGTCAAAAGTTAATCATGAATTTTTGTATTATTTTATAACAATATTTTTCTTATCAATGAAGTTGCACAAAAACATTCTGTTTTTCTAAAAATTCCTGCAAGTGGATACAAATGGTTTTCTCCTCTCCATATCTTTATTTCAGGGTTTTTTTAATCCTATGCCCGCCAACACCATGGCGTCCGCCGATCGTTTAACGTGTGCGATCACAATAAATAAAAATGTTTTAGTTTTCGATAAAATTCTATGTGAGCGTTTTCTCATGTTTAATGAAATAGAAATTGCGTCCAACACAAATACCAGCACAAAGGGAAATGCGACCAATCTCTTTTTTTATGTGCATATATTATTAACTCTATCCAACTATAAATTCACCTCGAAACGTAAATGATGCCCGCTGTCCAACACATATTCCAGAATGTACTCTTAAGGGACAAAAAGGTTGAAAACCCCTGCTTTATTTCATACCACAGGTATAATTCTTAATAATTAACTTACGTTCTTATTTATTATTTTTATACGTTTTCTAATTTAATAAAATAAGAAACTATCACAATATTGACAGTATTTAATACTATCTTATTTTAATATATATTGCAGCTTTCCTATTTTTACCAAAATACGTAACTTCTTTTGTATTCAACAGTATAGAAGGTTATGTACGTTGTAATTCACATATTCTAGTGACGCAAACAACGTGAACAAAATAAACACAACCGCTATATAAATTCAATTTTAACGCAATGGCTTCTCGTGCAGTTTATTTTCATCCTTAATGCAACCAAATCGAAAAATATATGTCCGAAATTTTATTTATTTCTAAGCATTTTAAAATTTTGCTAGATATTATAACAATAAAAAGCATATTACCTGACACAATTACGTTATTTATGTTTAAACCTCTTTCTAAAATTCAGAAAGGCAGCAGCTTTCTTACGCCACTAAATGATGCGTTTTAATGCATGCTAGCCAAAACAGTAACTTACTCTTCACATGTGTTTCTGAAAAATTCTTTATTTCATTCTACATATTATTATTTACTTCATACTTTCAGAATAACTTCCCTCAAAATGAAATTCTATTAGTAACTGTAGATATGTAATTGATTACAGTAAAGCACGTGATGCTACCTGCTTAAAACGAGGGACTTCCGTGAAGAATTTTCAGATGAGATAACAGCTTGTGCATTTTCTTAACTTCTAAAATGTATAAACACTCATGAATTCCTTAAGGAGGACTCTTCTAATGGGATACATTGGCTATGTATTGGGATACATACATATATTTATTCACTAGAAAACTAGCAGAGTATGAAATATATCATGCTTCTAAAAAACATTTAATGTATTCTTTCACGATTTTCCCATGGTTTCTTCTTTTAGCACATGTTGCGAAAATTCAAAGTAAAATATATGGGAAATAATTTAATCGACATCTCTAAGTAGTCAACTGTCAGAGATGAGGACGCAGAAATGATAAAATCAAGAAGCATATTTAAAATTAAATTAAAAACTTACGTTCCTAAATATTTGATGAAATATATTATTAAACTAGCGGAAGTTCTCGAAGGCAGTTAATTTAGACTGAAAGTAATGCATCTAACAATAGAGAGAACAACGGTACGGCTGTAATCCTTCTGTAATAACGATTCAAAAAATACGATTCATAGTCACGCATTTTTTTCAGTCTGATGCGATATGGAACCCACATAAAGACTTTCGATAGAAAAATAAACTAATTCTCTCTCATTATATCAGCAACAATGGCACGCAGTTTTTAACGATTTTCGTCTTTTTAATTAAATAGTCGTAAAAGATTAAGTTCCATCCAATATTTCATCTATATTCAATTTTAGTCGATTAAATGTGGCGAGAAAGTTATAATAATTGATCACAAATTAATAACGCGAACAAACAAACAAACACACAACAGACATTCTTCTTTATATGTATAGATTAAGTAAATCTTACAAAACTTTTCTTAACAAACTCTACGATTTGTTATATAGAAAATTTTTGTTTTTAATTCTATTTTAAACTTTAACTTAAACTGATGGTTGTGCCGGATAAAATTACCAAAAAAAAATATCAAAAAATAAAATATCAAATAATTCAAACATTCAAAATCTATTTCATAATAATCAAATATCATATCGACATTCTTATAAATATTCGTATATTAAATCTATCAATCAATCGTATATCATATCTATCAATCAATCAATCGTATAGTGGTATAGTACAATTTACTTTTAGGTTTGCGTTGTGAGTAACCTATGTAAAGGGAAAATCAATAACTCCAAATTCAAGTAAACTCCATGTTTCTTAAAAGCCACCCGGCTCAAACAAATGGAGGGACATGACAGACCACAGAAACTACACTAAATTAAACAAATGAAACATAAAATACATATCAAACACATTTATTAATTTCTAGAATATTCAAACATATGATAACTAGGTAAACTGATCAGTCCCCTACAAATTAACCTTAAGATATATATCATTTTAACATATATATCATTTTAAATCTTATACTCATGTTAGGTGTACTAAATTTTTTTTAACATTACATAACTCACAATTTAGGCGGTTGTACCGTATATTAATATAGTATCATTACTCGGTTACAATTTAAATACAAAAGACAGAAAAAAAAATTCACTCACAGGGTGTGAAGTTCATATATTCAACTCCTATGCCATCATCGACTGATTAATATGGAGTGCTGATAGTTCAACAGATCGTCCTACTCATTGCGTTGACCATTCGAAGAGATCGAGAATGCCATCATCGACGGATTAATACGGAGTTTTAAATAGTTCAACAGATCGTCCAGCGTCCGAAGTTTACTCGAGCACCACATTATTCCTGCTGTCCTTTATTCACAAAATCATCGTTAATGGAGGTAGACAGTTCTTGCGAATTTTAAAGATGACTTGGTTGCAACACCATTGAAGCTGTCCTTACAATAAATAAATTCCAGAGCATGGAATGATGAAAAAAAAATCGACGCAGCTGGCACAGGCAGAATAAACAGCAATGCACACCTTAGAAGGGTCCTACACGAGTCTCTTTCATTCTGGAAGCCCCGAAACTCACCATAAGCGTAGAGCACCTTTGGAACAAAATCTAATTAGGAAGTCAAAGCCGGTAAAAACAGGAATACCGCATCAGGATGTCAGGATCACCAAGAGAATCTGCCGAACAATTCTTGGGATAAGAGAAATCGAAATTCTTCTGCTGAGCTCTATGCCTTATGCCAACGCAAATTCTCGCCAGCTAAAAGCCGAGAGAAAAATCATACCCTCTGCCGGCTGTTCACGCGGCTCGCGAGAAGCAAGACCCGAAGGGTCAAGCCCCCGCTTTTTCTCCTCTTACTCTTCTTGAAAATCAGAATCGGAATTAAACTCTAGCCTGGTGCAAGCACCCAGGAAAACTCGGTTTCTCCGCCTCTGTGAGTTCATAGGCTTTCAAAAAAATCATAAAATTATATCTTACCAATCCCGGAATTTTATGTTATCTAAATTGAGAAAATGACACACCCATGACGAATCAAACACCAGAAAATCTGACAATGCAATCCGAAAAACATCTGCACTTATAACGTGAGAAAAAAAATAGACCCCCCAACTAACAAGTGAAACTAAGCTTTTACGAAAATCCAATTACCAGCCACCCCCACTGTCTTGAAGTAATAAAACTGCAAACTTACAAAGCGACATCCGTTTCCCACGCAAAGAGTTAAAAGGGCGACATTGTTAGTGAAACGGCCATAAACCAGATGTGTGTCCTCGCAACCGTCTCTCGCCTTTGTTACAATTCCTATTCAAGAACAACAAGTTAAACAACACCTTAAGAGCCTAAGAATACTTCTTTTTCCAGATTAAAATACACATGAATACAAATAAAAATATTAGAATAATAATGACTTAAAACACATATTAATAATTTAAATTCGCTACATAACAGATTTGAAAGCGAGCAGTAACAACGCTTTTCGAAATAAAGCATTTTTATCTCCAACACTGACGACTGTTGCCACTCGGAAAGATGACTGCGAAAATTAGCGCTTTAAGAGTTTTTAATTAATATTTCGGCTGATAAAAGTGGTACGAAGATTGGAACAGTCGAAATGACTTCCCACGAATTTTTGGAATTCAGAATAATCTACTTAATGCTTGGCAATGCTGTTTTTATTTCATCGTAAAACTTAGAAAATTTTATTAACAATCTCTAGGATTTGAAAGCGAGAGGTGGCAACAACTTTCAAAATAAAGCAGATTTTCATCTCCAGCTTGCAAGACTGTTGCCACTCGGAAAAATGAAAACAAAAATTAACCCCTTTTTTTAGTTTTTAATTAATATCTCCGATTTTAGCTATTTTTTTCGAGAAAAGTGGTCGTCGACCTATTCCAGGACCCCTGAAAAGAATCGTAGAAAGTTTCGCGACGATAGGTATAGTAGTGACTGATTTAAAAGAGAAAAAACAAACATGTTTTCTTCTTTATATATAGAGATTAATACACGCACAAAATTTTCGAATTATTCAGACACATATATTTCTCAAGACTGATAACTCTTTTTTAAATTGTTCCATACGATACATGATAGGAAAGTGGATCAAAATAAAAAGTGGATCAATACGATACATGATCGATTCCATACGATACATGATCGAAAGTGGATCAAAATAATATGAGAAAAATTTTCGGGACCATTTACTATGATTTTTGAAACTTTATGATAAAGGATAATGCCCGTCCATTTCAGAGGTATGATACATACTGTGTCAAGCCGAAGTATTGAAGATTATAAAATATGAAACTTTTGCTTTAATTCAAATGCAGCAGCTTATCTTTGTCATTTATTCTAACGAAATGACTGAAGAGATCTGTACGTGTAAAGGATATATATGTGTCTCCTTTCCATATAATACTCAGAAAATAAAATGATGGTGGTATTTGACCAGAAAATGTCAATATCGTTTTTCGTTTTGAAATTTAGTATCGAATTTCTTCGTAGTGCAATTTACCATCTAAGCTCTAAGCATATTCGTAAAATGATGTATCTCAACATAAAATTACACACTGGGTCTCTACTTAATGGTTTGCGCGGTGAATTAAAATTTATTTTAATTCACCAGTTTTGCAACTTTCAACGGAATAGTAATTATTTTCTTAGACTATTACACTCCAGGAAATCTTGTGCACAGTAATGCTTTCCTTTGTATTTTCTTTTTCCTCTGAACAGATTGTAATGAAAAATGCTTTTAACGAGCAAACGTTTGAAGCACATTTGATGTTCGTAGCCTCTTTTGAAAGCTATAAGTATATAAATATGGATTTTCAGTCCAAAATTCTAAATTAAGATAAACGTATTCGTTGAAATGTTTCTTTCAAAGGGTCCAATCTGGGCCAAGCTTGCCTAAACAAAATTTTCATCGAACAGTACTTGAAGCCTTTCTTTTCTAAAAAAAAACACTTTTATTTCTCATAACTCCTATATGTTAAACACGGGAAAAACGTAGTTACAAAACTACTGCTGCAATTCTAGTCCAAAACAGTCGATCGAAAAAAGAATTTCAGCCGAAATCTTACATCTCTTTTTGAAATCTGAACTATTGTTGTCAATGTTAATGACATAAAAAAACGTAACATTTCACGCCGCATGCCATCTGGTAAAAATAGAAATGTCTATTCTTTTTGTTTGTGTTCTCCTGTGCAGGACATTTTCGACAACATTTGAAGAAATCATTTTATTCAGATGTTCGAGGTGATCTATAAAAACTTTATTGAATATTTCAACATAGGAATAACAGTTTTATGTATCGTTTCTCCTTTAGTTTAATTAAAAACCAGTTCCTGAAATGGATTCCTTCGTAATTTTGAGAAGAGCGTTATTGAATAGCATTTACCTGCATTATTTGGAATTTTTTATACCTCTCCTTTAATTTCAAAAGTTGGAAAATGCATGCAATCTGCAAATGGATCTCATGCTATACATCTGGTCATAATATATGGAAGAAAGGTACTACTATTTCAAGACAAATTTTAGGTAAGAAGAACTTGAAATGTATGTTGGTTTGTTTAACAAGAATTTAATCAAACAAACACCAATCTAAGGTTGAGTTTTACTCGACTGTATATTAATTACAATTTGTAAACAATTTTCACTCTCGAATGCTTTAAAATATGTTAAAGGCACATCCGTTTCCATGAAACAAAAACTACATTTTTAAAAATCTCGGTTGTTAAATGTTAGAAAATCTTAAATAAATCAGTCTCTTTTAGCGTGCCAACTAATCCATTAATATGGAAAAATGTATGAAAGAAATTTTATAAATTACGATGTTAAATATGCGTAACTTCAGACACTTCAGATTCTTTTTTTTAGAAACATACAGATACACCGTGCACCACATATGTACAACACAGGGCTTACAGAAATAAGTTAACTAAAACATTAAAAGTTATATGCATAAAAAAAAGCGAACAAAACACTGTGACAGACACCGACTTAAAATACTGCGCTCATAGATTCCAGAATTTCACCGCCTAGGCGCTATAGTGGTTAGAAAAGCCGACTGCGATACCAAAGGGCCCGGGTTCGAATCGCGGAGAAGGCATGATTGTAACTGCATATTCCTTCATAGGAGGTGAAAGTGGCTTGCCTATTAGGTGCTTCCATAATAAAGTCACTACCACTTAAATGACGCCTTGTGCCCGCCATTTAAAAAAAAAAAAAATTCCAGATTTCTTGGTTGAAGCTGATTTATAAAAAATTAAATTAAATGTAAGACATTAATTTAGATATGATCTAACTAGAAAGCGAAGAAAATGCATAAATGATAATATTTCTCTTATAGAGATGCTGAAGTACCCACGATTACGAAATAAATGTGTATAATATTGTCCATACCCTCAGCCGAAATCAATAATTTCACTTTTTTTACCAACAATCAGAACTCGGTATTTATACCATTTTGTGTAAAATGTGCCTTTGTTTCTAACATTTCTCCCACTTAAAAAGTGACTGGGAGAAAAGGACCGTTTCCAACTGACATATCAATGTCTGTAACATATCAATGCCAATAAATATCCGGATTGGGGTCCAGTTCCGGATATGAATTTCTGGGGTATAGTATTTCTTGCCAGTGTGGTTTAATTTACGTTGGCCAAACTAAGAGAACCTTAAAATTTCGCGTCAAGGAGCATGAGGCATATGTTAGAAATAAGGAAGCATAGAAGTCTTCTGTTGCCCAACATTGTTGGTCTGAAAATCACACTTTCAATTTTTCTGCTGCCCAAATTATTCAAAAAGCATCTTCCATTGGAGAACTGGATTTTCTAGAGGCATTTCACATTCATAAAAATCTTTCTGTTCTAGTTAATGATCCTAATTCTAAACCATCTTTGCCTTCGGCCTTTAAAGAAATTATGTTTTAGTTCTGGTGTCATCAACAGATGGCGCCACTAGCTTATTATCTGTCCAGGCTTTCTTATCTTAGCTAATCGTTATATCCTATCTCGTTCATTTGCATTTTTACAGCTGAGGATGGTGGTTCCATCGAAACTAGTCATGTGAAAATTTCGAAATATGACGCTTTTTTTTTTGTTGTTTGACTTCTGAATTAGTATTTGTTCGGCGTGTTATTGTGTCTTAATAAATGTTAATCTGTTCGAGTATTACACTGTAATCTTATTATTTATTATAATATACATATCAACAACAAATTACTTCGTAATATATTGGTAATATCATGGACCCGAAAAATAGTTTTCGTTTAAGAATAGCTAATGCAGCTAGTTTATGTACACATAAACAATGCGAAAATGAAAGTATAAATACTCCACTTAAAAAAAAAAAAAAAAAAAAAAAAAAACTGATTTGCAATATTGTTCCTAATTACTTAATAAACACACTTTTCTAATATCGCGTTCTTGTAATTAGATTTATTGGACAATTATAGAAACGTAGACTATCCATTAATTTTATAAGAATGCACAATAAACTTAATTGATTCGTAATAGCACGGAATCTAATTATCGATTCCATTCCAGAACCAATAAAGCTTCTCTTAGGTATTAAACCTGCAAATCAAGTTAATAACTATTTTAGTCAGAAACAAAGGCGTCTGTAAAGAAAAAGGAATCTTGAAAATGTTCGGAATGGAAATAGATTGCTACAAATTGTTTTCGAAATGAAACATTTTATTATTCTGATTTCTTTTTAATGTCGCAGTTTCTATTAATGTTTAGCTTAATAGCCTTTCAAAAAGCAATCATTGAAATATGCAAAAATTCGTCAATAATGATCAAAGGAGAAATGGCAATTGTCATATATCATTGCATTTAGATGTAACGTGATGTGAATGTCACGACTCCGTAGATATTTTATTAATTTTTGTTATCATTCGTATTTAGCATAACACTACTTGTAGCAGCCAGAATAAAACAAAATGTTATTTCAAGTCGCACGAGCTCAAATGTTGATTCTAGAATCCCCTTTTTTACTTGCTAGAACATCAGGGAGCTTCCGTAGGGTTCAGTTCATCTCCTCTTGTTAACTCCTTAGAACGGTCTACATTTTAAAAATACATTTTTAAACTGAGAATATTTGTAAACAATAAGCAGAACTGACGTTACAAATATCTATAGAAAGGTCTTACGAATCAGCTCCTCTTGTTAACTCCTTAGAACAGTCTACATTTTAAAAATGCATTTTTAAACTGAGAATATTTGTAAAAAATAAGCAGAACTGACGTTACAAATATCTATAGAAAGGTCTTACGAATTTTCCTTTCCTGTTCCGCAAGTTGCGTTAGATACTGCTACAAAAAGAAGAGTACGTGTCGCATTGAACTTCTAATATATTTTTCAAACTAGTATATATTCCTTTCAAAGATTTATATGGTCTTTAATTACATCTCTTACTGATATAATTTATATTACATTAACTTCATTTATAGTACATTAAGTATTATTTATAGTACATTAAGTATATTTATAGTACATTAAGTTCAGGGACATAATCAGACGCATACCTTTCATAGTACATTAAATTCACAAACATCCAATTTAAAATTACTGTAATTAAAAAATAATTCTGTGTTATATACTCCCCACGTCGTAATCTCGTAATAAAGAATAAGCATCGTATGTGCGGTGCTTCACAACAAGCTGAAAAATTAATATTATTCAGCTTGTTTTCGTTCTGATTATTTATTTATATGATATGATATCCTTACCTTCATCACTTGGAGTCAACTTTAGTGTGAAATATTGTCGATATCCACTGTGGCGTCGAGGTAGGGAGACGGCTGCCATACTCTTGGGTCAGGGTTTGAATCTTGGAAAAAAAGATCTACATTGCTACTTTTGATTCAGATTATGTTATACATGATTGCGACAGCATCCTTATTTTGGTATTTTATTTACTTAAAAATTAGCCTTTATTTTCTCAAATCGAATTCTTTGCTCATACGGAACGAAATCTTTAGCAGTTTTATTTTGTCACTTACCCCTAAATTCGATTTCAGCGTTTAGTTGCCGCCCAGCCGTTTAGTAACTTTGTTTAGTGTTTAGTGACGTTTGCTGCAAAAGCGATGAGCTGGGGTTTAAGTCCCGGAGAAGTCATGGCTATTTGGAAGCACATATATAGAGTCTGTGCGCCAAAGATGCTTTCAAAATAGTTCTGTCAGGTTCTGTCAGCGAAAGTTCTGTCAGGATGTTGATGTGGCAAATTACTGGCATGGCAGTCGAATTACATCATCTACGAGGAGCATAAAATTGCATGTTTCAGAGCAATAAATTTCGCTGTAATACTGAGATAAGAAATCTGAGATGGATAATTCGTAACAATGACGTCCAGACATCATTTGCCCAAAGAACAGCGATGGAGAGCTAGTGGGAGACTAGAGGCAGGATAAAGTCAGACAAATGTGGCCAGAGGGCTAAAGGTGAATCCTTCTGTCACTCGTAGAGTTTTGTAATATTTTTTAACCAGAGATTCGGCATTCAGGAGTTTCAGCAAAGGACGGCTAACCGCTACGGCGAGCACTGATGACCGATATTTTTTGTTATGTTCATGAATGAATAGAACCTGAATTCCAACTCTATTCGGGACCTCCCATGCTACAGACACTGGAAGGTTGGTATCAACGTCAACCGTTTGTAGAAGGGTTCGCAAAGGAGGGCTGTACGCGAGGCGACCAGTCATCTGCATGCCGCTCACGTCACATCATAGAAGAGAACGTTTGAGGTGGGCACGTCAACGTAATCACTGGCTTGCTGATCAATGGAGACCTGTTTACTCTACAGATGAGTCCAGATTTAGCCTACGTGCAACCATGAATGCTCAGGCCTATTAGAGATAACATTCTTGATGATTATATGTGCGCCCTTATGCCAAGCTAATTAGGTGATAATCTCCTACAGGACGACAACACTAGACCGCAAAGGGTTCGCATTGTGGATGATTGTATTCAGCAGCAAACAATTCAGAGCATGGAATGGCCAGCTCGATCACCGGACGTGAATAATATCTTGAGGCTATCGTGATGCTTTTAGAAAGAAATGAATATTTTGCCCATGGCTGGCACTAGCCATTATAAGGTCACTACTAAGGCCGCAAGGGTCGGTCCCTTAATTATGGAGGCCTCTAACTGGAGGGCCACCATTGCCTCTTAGGAAGGGACAGACAGTTTATATCCATGCCTTCTCCGGGATTTGAACCCGGGTCTTTCGGTACGTCAATTAGAGTCACTAATCACTTTCTCGTCTGGGTGACAGAGATAAATATAAATTTAAAGGGAATGGCTGTAGAATGAAATGATATAAATAAAGGTTATTTAAAATTTAATGAAATCCTAAAATCGAATATTTTTTTGTTTATTTTTTCGTAATGTAATAAAAAGGTAATTTAGAGGGAAAATCCTGAATGTATTTACTTCCTAGCAGCATTAACGTATACAATGTCTACTTATACACATGATATAAACGCTAGGAAATATGCTGGGATAACTACTACTTAATATTAATCAGTATCTTTTTAGATCTATGAAAATACTTTTTCTTTTATTCTTAATCTGATAACAGGCAGCTATCCATTTAGTTGAATTAGCATCTCTGTCAATAAACCTTGCTATCGGAACATTTCTTACAACTGGAGTTGTGTGATATATCCTTTAAAATCAATACAGCATTTCTATTGAAAGGCGAACCATTAATATTGCTAAAAGACCAAGAGTCGAGGACTGAGAAAGGGGCATGCCTTGTTTAGTGCTAGGAACTGTCTATCAGAATACCGATGAAACAACTACATAATTTAGTAAAGTTTCAGATTTTGTGGGTAAAATTATATGATGACATTGATTGCTATTGTAATATCTTTGACACCACACCAAAACCCCGAACTCGCAAAATCGACTTTAAGGAAACGTGATGTTACAAGATTGGCACACTAATTTGGTTTCTGTAAGAGTAAGCCTGTGACTTCTACAGAATAATGGTGAAAGTCTGCAAATATTCAGCTCATACGGCACAAAATTGTTTTTTATTATTATATACCATTATGAAAATGCAGTAGAAAATGAAAATAAAAATAAACACCCCAAAGCTATAGGCAATTTTGATTATCTGCCGACAATATATTTTCGTTAATCTAAGAGAAGAGATTTTGCGCAGGACTAAATTATTTGGAAATATAATTAATACCTCAGAATCTCTCTATGTATCTCGTTGTCTTCGTCAATTTCAAGAACTTCATTAAATGGAGCGCCGATATCATGACAGATGAGCTGGAAATGATGAACCAAGAATGTATTACCTAATATTAATTTTGAAAGGAAGAAAGCTTCTAGAATTATTAATTAATTAATATCAGATTTATTGAGCTTTATTGTTCTCACCTGCTTTTCTCATAATAAAGTTTTAATACGTTTAGAGTACAAATATTCATTTCGCCTTTTACCTTGATAGATTATACATAGCTTAGGAATAAATATTTACACCGCTTTTAATTATGAATCAATATCCATGACCGTATATTTAAACAGATAAATTACTAAGGAGAAGGGAATTTATTTGTAACTATGTGTCAAATTTTAGATCCAGAATGTGATCCAGTACACTTCGTCAATGGAAAGTATTGATTAATGCTTTTGCACTTTCGCCACTGTAGCATCAAGACCTCGAAAACGAAGTGAATTTTTGCCCTAATGTGCTTTGTTACCAGATTTAAATATTATCGGACTTTAAAGAGAGGTCCAGGTGTAAGAGACAAAGCTCGGTTATTCTCAGATTGTTAATTTGTAAAAATTAGAAATCCATCATCTGCATCTTATGTGCAGGTGTATTCACCATGTCCTATTGTCATTACTTAAACTCTTAGAAACGAATTACAGGAGGATTGGCCCAAGAAAATGAACCCACGTTAAGTATGGGAGTAATGAATCGTTAGAGACGGTCAAATCCGCTTGCTCTGACTGCCGGCAACCTTGCTGTCTTGCTGTGGGCAACTTCCTGGCGACTTGGTGTCTCCTAATAAAGTAAAGTACCAGATTTATTTTGTCTTCCTATTCATTCCCTTTGTGAATATCGCTTCAGTAAAACGATGTTCATCTTCTCACATTATCATCGAAGACGAGCTACTTTCGCATGACCCACGCCATAGTGACTATTGTACCATTATCATAAAATGCATTGTGATTGTCTAGTGTTTCAAAACGTTTTGAGCACCCACTTGCAATAATGAAGAATTACCGTATTCCTTCAACTGCTGCAGTACTCTGCTTTCAGGTTTACTTCTATTGCATTTCCAACTACAGCATAGAGCCATTCCTATAATCAAACTACAATGCAAAAGGCAAGTACGCTATGTTAAAATATTTAATCTAATCTATTATGAATAAGCCGCAACTTCAGATAACAGTAATGCGGCACATGACAGAATCTGCGGACCTGAACATTTAACTTATCGCAACGGAATGCCTAGAATCTAGACCTATGGTACAAAAATTAATGAAAATGGGGGTTAAGCCTTTGTTCCACTGGAGAAAGACTCTGTTAATTGTCAATGAAAAGACATGTTGACAATGAAAATGGTATGTTTCAAGCAGAAGCATTACATGTTATTAATGCAGTTGAATGTACTGTCAGCAATAGTACTGTTCATTCAAATAATGTATACTGATATTAGTTGCGTAGGTTTTGTAATTTCATATTTTTCACAGACATCACCATTAATTTACAATATTCAGCATTTATTACGAAACAGAAACATAAATCATGTCACTTTTTGCTAGGTGAAAGCTCATGCTGGATCATATAGCAACAAGTTGGCGGGTCTTAACAAGAGAAGCCGTCATAAAGTATGATACAGAACACGCTTTCGTTCCTTGGCCTAGATCATAATCTTAAAAATATGTCTTGATTGTCTCGAAGACTGTTTCAAAGAAAAAGGAAACTCAAGAAGAGTGGAATTTTTGGGAACAAGAAGATGCACCTTACTACCTACCAATATTCTATCGGAATCGCAAAATCTTGATTCCGCGGTTATCAAGATGACCATGACCCGTAATGGTCATGGTCTCTTCGTAACGTTTTACTCTAAACATGGGTTTACTAATATTGATCATTGGCTTTGTGGGGACATTAAATCTCCATGTCATTATACAGAATGTCGTATAAGTTTGTAAATATTTTAAAAAAAATTATAAAAAATAAAGAAATTGATAGAATTAAGAGCGGTTTAGAAAATTTTTTCTCGTGATATTTTTGGTATAGAAAAAATAGCTAAAACTTTCGTCTATAGAGGATGTTCTACAAAAACAAATTACACACTTCAAAGAAAACTATATATATATTCAATCAGGCAAATATTTACAAGCGTATCAGTCTTATGTGTGTCCGCCATCACCACAAATTACAGTTTGCAAGTGAGTTACAACACCGTTAATGGCAGCATGTAGCAAATACGAATGGATGCAAGAAATTGCCTGATGAATGGTGCCCTTTATCTGCACCAAAGAAGACATTATGACACTCTTGATGTAACATAACCCCAGAATAAAAAATTAAGTGGTGTTAACTCCGGCGAGCGAGAGGGGCCACTCATTTTTACAGTGACAACTAATTAATGGCTCATTGGTTAAAGTTCTTAGGAACGTATTCATTTCTTATCTTAGCAAGCATTATTTATTTTACTTTCAAAAGAAAGATTCATATAACACGAAAAGAATAAATGCTGGCATGTACGTAGTACATATATAGTAAAATATATGATCTAGTTACTGTTACAGTATAATCTTCTCTTGCACATTCTAGAAGAAAATGGATTTTATTTACGTTACCAAACGAAAGTTCTCTAACACTTTCATGCAACAACCTTCCAGTCTAGACGTGAGAGGAATTAGTTAAGTGTTTAATAGTTTCATGGAACCCGCATTTCAAGGGAAGGGTGGCAAGTTCCTTTCAAAACGCTCATATAAGAGTATTGGAAAATGATTATTGATAAACAAGGATAATTAAAGAAAATTATTCTGAATAATTGCTTTGAAATGGTAAAAATTATGGGGGCGAAAATATTGAACAACGTGCAAATAACGAAATTATCATGCTGAGTAACAGAAAGTTCGCATTTCTCCATATATTTATATTTAAAAGTAATTAGCAATAAAATGTGTATGAGTTCTTTACTTTTCAAAGGCCTACTTTTATATGATCTATTCTTTCGACGCTTTTTTCATGTGGTATACAAGATGGTTTTTCTCATTTTATTTCATGTAATTCTGTATGTTGCAAAAAATAAGTTTATAGGGTCTCTTATTCTTTAGTAGCATAAACTAATGAGACCTAAAAGAATGTGTGAGTAATTATCCTCAGAACTTAGTTACGCCAAAAAGTCAGAAGAAGGGCGTAAAGAACCTTTTAGTGATTCAATATAATTTCACGGAATGCCCCACTTAGGCGTACACTAAGCCCACACTTCTGGCTTAACTCAAAGTAGGTAACGATAAAGTTAAGATACAGTGTAGTAAGTTTAACCTAGCGGCTCAACGCGCAGGAAGGCTCTGACTCGTAGAAGTCGGCGCAGACAAGCTTATGGCTAGAATCACTGATTTCCACAGAAATCTAATCGCTAGTAATTCAAGATAGCAACATGGCTTCAAGAAGGCACAAATACGATCTAGAATCATCTTCCAAAATCTTCCTTTAAATATTACTACCTTCTATCTCATTTGCATATACGTGCGCTAGCTTACTAACATTCTGGCAAGAAAACGTTGGTGAAAATGAGAATGAAAAGAACGCTGCTTTAAAGTAAAAATTAACTGTTAGCTAAATTAAATGAATCTCTACCCGTTATACAGCATTTTCTTGCATTCCCAATTGACTTAAATACAAATACAAATAATATGCATAATACGGTAATTAAGTTATAGCAAGTTTTACTTATCACGGTATTTACATATATCAAGTATAGCAACTGAAATGATATGTCAATATATCATTTGCGTTCACTGTGAAAAATCAATAAGAATACAATAGATATTATTTATTATTAGCTATCCTTTTAGAACACTTTTGTGATTTAAAACAGAGTTACTCTATTGGAATTATGCCTGAGATTGCATTAGAGATACGCAAAGTACTTATATTTTATTTCAATAAAAATCATTAAAACTGTTAAAAGTCTTTTGGTTTATTAAACCTACTATCCGAATTGCTTGAAGTTAAGTCTATCAGATATATCGGAGTTAAAAATATTTCACTTAAAGCGAGTCACAGTGAAAAAAAGAAGACGAAAAAGCTAGTTTTTAGTTGTTGATATAGGAATATATCGGTGTTGCTTCCCTTCTGCCTCTAAGAAATATATATCTCACAGCGAAATAATAGAATGAAAACCAGCTGAGCTAAGCAAAAATAAATGGACATAAAAAAAAAAAAAGAAATTTAATAAAGGAATCCTTTATGGTGGATTTTGGTGATGTGTGAAAAAGAGACGAAAGTATGAGAAAATGCTATTAAGATAAAGCTGTTATAGCATCCTAATATTTTTATTTATTTAAGGTTTATGTCAGAATGGCAGGCGATATCTAAGAATTTTTATTTCGTTGTGCCTACGTAGCTTTGGGTTTCAGATTTACGAAGGACATATTTATGAAAAATAACTACTGTCAAAAGTTTTCTTGATATTTGACATTTATTCTAGATATTTTCTTCCATATTCATGATTCTGCTTATATACCATTTTATTGCTGAAAAATTAAAAATACCATTAATATAATTCCATATGTGTTTCTTTTACGAACTGCGTAAGAGTTGTACTTTTTAATTTTTTCATGGCAAATGCGCAATACAACTTCTTTAATTTGCATATTGTGTATAAATTTTTTAAAATTTGCATATTGTGTTGTTTCCCACTGTGGAATGGCTTATCCTTACGCAAGTCTCAAATGGCAAATGTATTATCATATGCTCTTTAGAATGTTTATTAAATTCCTACCATTAGCTCACACGCTCCCTATATCTTGTTCAAAATTTCAATCGTTAATAAAATACTTTTTATTCATCCCCTCAAGTTGAAATACATTTTTTTAAACTTATAGTGGATGACAGTTGATGTTAATACAGTTTTTCACATATTATTTTTTTTAATTTGCAATTAATTTTTTAAATTTTTTATTTATTTATTTATTTATTTATTTTTTGTATTTTTAAAATTTTTCTTTGTTGACCTAAGTAGGCATTGACTTTAATTTTTAATTAATTATTAATTTGATTATGTTTGAATAATTGAATTATTTTAATTAATTATTAATTAATTATTAATTTCCAATCGTTAATAAAATACTTTTTTTATTCATCCACTCAAGTTCAAATAATTTTTTTAAACTTATACTGGATGACACTTGATGTTAGTAGTTTTTTCACATATTAAAAATTTTTAAAAAAATTTTTTTAAATTTTTAAAATAATTAAAATTTTAAAATATTGTTTTTTTACAATTTTTAATGTGTAATTTTTTGGTATTTTTTAAAATTTTTCTTTGTTGACCTAGGTAGGAACTAACCTTAATTTCTTTTTTGTATTACTTGTTTTCACTTAAATTTGATTTTCACCATGAGGAAGCTTATTGAAAATATTCCTATTTCAATGACTTTTGAGAGAATATATAAAGAACGGTGCATAAATATTATTTGACAGCTTTATGCCAACTCAAAAATTTAATGAAATTTGAAATTCAAATTTTAATATTTTAGTTAAAATTTTGTGAAAACTTAGGAAATTGTTATTAAAAAACATCATGGGGCTGTCTTTCACTTGCGATTAAAACCATCTAATTAGCTTTAGACAGCTGTGAAAGCTATATTTCGCTCCTTTGGTGTGAACAGTATTTGCCGATGTGCCGATGTGTGGTAGTACAGCTGCTTAAACGACAGCGACCGCGCACACAAACATTGGATGCTGTGATGGTTAACGGAGGCTGACTAGGAACATTGTTGTCCTCCGTTTTCATTGCGGATAAGCTAGAAATGACTATGAAAGTAACGTTTTTGCGCAGTGGTGAAAATTTTTAAAATTTTTCTTAGAGTAGAGCGAAATTTATATGACTTTTAAGCATATAGTCTTTGTGTGCTTTATGCAAACTAATTAAACAGCTTTCATATTATTCTCAATTTTGATCAACAATTTTCTTTTCCCTTAGCACCAAAGTATTTACAAAGTATAATTAATATATGAAGTCGGCATATAAAAGTTCTGAATACTTTTAAAGAGCAACTTTAAAGTTTTTGCAATTATAAATTTTCAGTCTATTTTTAAGTCTTCGCCTATTGATTATATGCGGATACCAGAGTAACTTTCAACAAGAATGCTATTCAACATTGTGGTAATTTTTAGCCCCTGCAATATCATATCATAAGAAATTTTCTTCTCATTTCTAATCCGTTAAAAGTCTTTCGAGGTCTAAACTAGACTAGACGTCAAATCTGGACATCATGCAGCTTGCATCAAAGTCACAACTATTTTAGACAACAAATTTTAGAGTTTCACGACTAAGCGGCGTTTACAAAAAAATCTGCTGACGCTTTAATATGACATTGCATATTCCACCAAACTTTGATGAAATCACTGACCCAATGAAGATTCTCAAGGAAAGTTTTGTGAACACTTGCAATGGGCGAGTGTCAAGAAGGGATCATTTTAATTAAGATCTGTTTCTAAATATTTAAAAGAAGAAATAATGAATTCATTAATATATTGTAAAACTTGGGCAAACTTATTGGAATATATTTAGAATGATGACCTCAATTCTCTATGTAAAACTTTGGACGATTCACTTAGTATCTACAATTTCTTATATTGTTGCGAAATGCACAGCCGCGGTAAGATAGCTTCCCCTCAAAGCGAGTTTAGAGTTGCCAGAAAATGGCAAAGGTATGTGGGGTTGACATATTTTGCCCGAAATCGCCCTCTTGGCCACAAAATTAGAGATATGCCATAAACGGAAGGAGAACATTCTAGAACGAATTCTTACCGGTTTGGCTCAGAATGTTATCGAAGACATACCAAAAGCTATATAATCCCTACCTGTATTTGGAGTATCAGTATATCGTAGTGCATCGTTAGCGTATCGTCGAGTTTATCAGGAGAGTATCGTGAGTTTTATCGTGAAGAGTATCTTGAGTGTGTTGAGCTCCGAGAGCGATCGACCGAGTCGGAAATTGTATCTAGTGTTTTGCCATGAAGCTGCTTTTAGCGTTATAGCCTGATAGACTGAAGGCTGTGTTGCTGATTGTTTCACCATATTTGTCGTACTTTTGCGACGACTGCAATGCGTCTTCGGAACTCTCTTCCGTATTATTGACGAACAAATTATGTTTCGATTCTACATCAAGGGTTGTCATCAATCACTCCAAATCTATGAGCCCGTGGAAAGCAACAATGCCTTTATTAATTTCACTGGAACTTGAACATTGTCCGAAATGCACTAATTCTGTAACTAACCTCCGTGTCTTTCAAAATATTTAGCAGCGTTAAATATTTCTGGGTTCCGTTTTCAGCAAATCAATTTAAATTACTGTTCTTTTTACTTCCTTGTACGAAGTAAAAAGGAAGTATTGTAATCGCGAAAAGTTTCAGGCAGCATATTTCAACGAAAATATCCATTTTGACAGCTTTCGAATGCAATTTAACGATGTTTTTGCGTGATATCTGCACGTAAGGACAGAATAAAAGACTCTTTTCCTCTAAAAAATTTTAAAACTGCTTCAAAATGAATTCTGAAGAGAATTTTTCATGGCGTCTGTACGAACGTATGTACCTACGTACGTATGTACGTATCTCGCATAACTCAAAAACGAGTAGCCCCAGAACGTTGAAATTTTGTATATAGGACTACTATAACATGTAGATGTGCACCTCGTATTTTGGTTGCAATCGGCCGTGCGAAACGTATATAAATATATTTATATATATATCCACTCTGTTACTCGGGTCATTGATCTCAGTTTCTTTACTCTTATATGTTTGTAAATTGTACATTATTTGATTTAGAAATGATTGAATTATGTTGTTCTTATCATCCGGTTAAGATTCATCCGGATGGATATATATATAAATATATTTATATACGTTTCGCACGGCCGATTGCAACCAAAATACGAGGTGCACATCTACATGTTATAGTAGTCCTATATACAAAATTTCAACGTTCTGGGGCTACTCGTTTTTGAGTTATGCGAGATACGTACATACGTACGTAGGTACATACGTTCGTACAGACGCCATGAAAAATTCTCTTCAGAATTCATTTTGAAGCAGTTTTAAAATTTTTTAGAGGAAAAGAGTCTTTTATTCTGTCCTTACGTGCAGATATCACGCAAAAACATCGTTAAATTGCATTCGAAAGCTGTCAAAATGGATATTTTCGTTGAAATATGCTGCCTGAAACTTTTCGCGATTACAATACTTCCTTTTTACTTCGTACAAGGAACTCTGTACTCGGGTCATTGATCTCAGTTTCTTTACTCTTATATGTTTGTAAATTGTACATTATTTGATTTAGAAATGATTGAATTATGTTGTTCTTATCATCCGGTTAAGATTTTTATGACTTTAGAAAATCTGTATGCAATATTTTTAAAATTATCAACAATTTTAAAGTTGTTTAATTGCCGCTAAGCCTAATATTTTTTTTTGATGGCAGCAGTTGCTTGTTTACATTTGAAGCAGGAGACTAGTGGATTTGTTGCCAATGTAGAAAAACTTAGCTTCGCAACAACAAAGATAACGCCTTCATTTATTATTGAGAATTAAATCATGCTTAATCCTTTTTGGAATTTTTTCGAGGAAATAAGCGTTTAAGATTTACTTCGTAATTTTTAATACAGATATTTTGAGTGTTTATGTATTTTCGCCTTGTCGCGAAGTGAGAAATGAATGAGAAACATTCAATCGTCTGTGAAAAACTGTTTCTTTTTTGTTTTGTTTGCTTAATTTCTTTTATACATTGTTCTAGCTTAATTATAGTATTTGAGCAGAATATGTGGCAATGATTAGATAATTCTTTAAATGATATAAATTTTGTGCATTCTGAGTTATAATATGAACGAAATATAATACTTTTAACTGAGTCTAGCACCAGAGTGTGGCTATGGTAAAGAAATAGAGTGAATTTTAAAGAGTACATTTATTCTATTGTGTTTTAAGCGCTGTCGGCGAAGTAGATTTAATTCAATCCAATAAGTTTAAACGAAATGCAAGAAAAAATTTAATATTCCGTACAAGGAAGTCATGTGTTGTACACATCAGACTTTTTATATGAAGTCGGCCACAATCATTCACAGATGGTCTGTATATCCGTTCTCTTTTTTTATCTTTTTCTGCAATTTCATTCAGCTTTCAAATTTCAAGCAAAGTTAGCGTTTTACATTGGTTAATTCTAGGTAAGTATCTTTCTCAGCTTCTGTTCTGACAGTTGATACCATAGGGTTATTTCCTGAAGGTTCATAGCTCGAAAAATTGAAATGCACTTGAATAAAAAAAGTGACAGAAGTGCAAAATCAAAACTTTGTCTGTAATGTAAATGGATTTTTAAACAGCTTGCATGATATTAACTACACGTTCTGACAAAGCGTGAGATTACACAGCCTCAGTCTATAACAGTTTCAACTAATTAAAATATTTGCTTGAAATCCAACTGCATATTGGATTGATTATTCATTGTTGCAATTAAGGTCAGTCCCATTTTAAACCACAGGTAGTCTTTTTTAAACGTTGTCAAATGAATTAAAACTCCGTAAATCTCTCCGGAATATTGAAAAGGCTGATCACTTTTAAGACTGTAATCAGAGCTGTGTAATACTTTCACTGTAATGCAGTTTAAGAAGCAGGTGATATAAATTATATTAAAAATTATGTTTCAATATAATGGAAACAATTTAGAAATGAAAATTTATGTACGAGTAAAGGGTGGTTTAAAATGCTGATGGCTTAAAAACATACTCAAAGGGAAAACAGTTAATTTCTGCTTTAGAGACAGCTTGTACTAAGCAAAAAAATTCCGCTGTTCGTGAAATTGCGCTACAGTTTTTATATTTAAATATATACACCAAAAAAAATCCAGCTGTTAAATTTATTTTTGTCAAATAAATATGTAAAATAAAACCTATATAAATACTAATACTATTTCTAATCTGCAAAAGTCTCACAAACCTACATTTTGATTTGGATATTTCCCCTTCTCTGTCCTAAAAATTGTAATTAACCTCTTTAAACTACGTTATTTCAAAGGAATTCATGACATGTGGTTTTTACATGGTGTTCTGACGCTGAAAATTTACATAAACGCCTTAGCAAATTTAGAAGATACCTAAATCTAAACCAACTCACTTGGAACTACGACATTGTCTCGAACACGTCGCTCTGGCATTTTGCTTCTCTTACCATTTAGATGTTGTTACGCAGCCTCTGTTTTTGTAGATAAACGAAGTGAAAAATGTAAATTTATAGAACAGGTGCCCATGTTGACTTAAAAATGTGTATCAACGAGAAATATGAAAAAGGAATGATCAATTCCACTAAGAGTGCCACTTTTTCATTCTGCATCAGCAACATATCATTGTGATTTTAAGTGTTTATAGAGCATGGCCCAAAATCTCTCTTCAGCATCATTCCAGATTATTGCATATATTATATAATAAATCTCCCTTCTTATTAAGAAAATAACTTTTAGCTCAAAGTAGAATTCTATACGTTCTGCAGTTTTTCTAACAGACTCACAATTGCGATCATATAGAATCGTTCTATATGATCGCAATTGTGAGGGGTAATAAATATCTCCTATTTTTATGCCAGCAATAAAGTGATGTTTTATTACATTAATATAATATTAAGGCAAAATATCTACTATAGTTACATATAACGCAAACATAAAAGAACTATTGATATGATACTGAATGAATTTATCTTAGATACGAACATAAAATCATTTTATCTCTCAATATCAGCATGTTAATCTTGAACACGTTAAAAAAATTTACAGGATTATCAAATTTTTATATTCCAAAACCAGATGTTTACAGATGATGGAAGGAATGCAGTTTTCAGAAAAGGAAATATGAAAGAATATAGAACCAAAGATTGAAATGTCAATAGGTATGGAAAATTCTTCCACATCCTGAGAGGAAAATCCGATGCATAAACTGACAAGTGGTCGTGAAACATTTCGATTTACATGCCACACATAAACACTATTCTTTATATATTTTTGCTTGTGGATACCAATATATTTCCATTTTGTCACCTTTTTGCATTTGAAAATCTTTTGCGAATGATAACATATTCCCTTTTATAAACATTTTATTTAAAATTGTTCGCTTTTAGCATATAATTTACCATATTGTCTATATATATTTATTTTAGGAAACAAGGTATACTGTAAAGAGCAAATATTTTTCCAGATATGAATGACTTACTACATATGCTAGCTAAGAGTTTAAAATAATTGATGGATTTTTTAAATTGCAGACGACATTTTTCTGTCATAGGATACAATAACGGATAAATAAAGGTAAGCTATACCTCAGAGTTTTGTGAGATATGTTCTATTTTACATTTTCTTCATTGTATAAATCATTTGAATAGAGTTTCAGTGTAATAAAAACGATCTTGTAGCATCATATAAGCAGTTGTTAGTTTCTATTCATAATATAGATGGCATTCTCAAACTAAATCTCACAGCTCTTTTTTACTTGCAGTGTTAATACATCTTTAGTGAATGCAAAGCAAAAGTAGAAAGTTAGCTGGGCTAACCAACACAAAATCCTTATAATGTCCTTATGTCTGAAGATGTGGCTGAGAAAGGGAAGCCACCTAGTACATATATATTTATTCAACGTTCAACTGAAAATTAAAACTCATAAGGCTGGAAAAATCTTCTCATTTAATATTCTTTTAAAAGAACTATTTTTGTTTAGAATTTGTTTTCTTCAGGAATTTCCTTTCAATATTTTTTTATCAAAAGAAATGAATTTTTATTTTTATTTTCATTTTGAAAATTCTGTCCGAAAGTGCAGAAGACTTATAATAAGGCTAAGGCTACATTTCACGCAGAGAGGATTCTTTAAATGAATAATCAAAATTATTGGCAGAAAAAAAATTCAATTATAGCAAGTATTTTTTATGCAGTTACATTTCAGCAGTCGACCTTTTACAAAGTGGGGCAGGTTATTTTAACTATGCCGAGTTAGGAAAGACTTATTTGCTTTTTGTAATTCCTACTTTTAAGGCGTATTTCAAACGCATTCAATACACCTATATTCACATTTATGATTCGAGAGTTTCTCGTTATTGAGTAATTTTGCATAAATTTTAAAAGAAACTTTCTTTGCTATGTTGCTGTTCTAGAATTTCAGAAATACGCAATAATTCTAATTTGAAAGAACATTATTTTGACAAAACAAGAAATCACATATCTAAGCAGTTAATTTTTATATATGTATTAACATGTTTTTAATTAGATATCCTCATGTTCATATTCAAGTATACATTTGAAGTAAATGTATAATAAAAATTTTCTCACTCCAGATGCTAAGAAATTTGCGCAAGGAGATTAGCTGAGGCTTTAGACCTGATAGACATGACATTAGCAAAATAAGAACACTTGCATTTGGCCTGTGTTGTTAACGTAAATCCACTTTTCATCGCAAGAATCGATCCGGTCCATAATCTTGTCCTTGAGTTGATATTCGAGCAGATTAGTGCAGGCGCGAACACGTCTGCCCTTATCTGTTTGAATCAGCTCTTGCGGCACCCAGCGATTGAGTATGCACGTCAAGCTTATGCAATGCACAGCTCGACTAAGGCTGCGTTCAGACGGCGACGTAAATGTCACAGAGCCATAGTCACAAGGAATAAAATACGGTAATTCCGTTCACACCTACGACATAGGGTATAAACCGCAACCACTTAGAGAAGCTAAGTTTGTGCATTCGTGGATGTGTTTACAGCTTTCCCGCTCTGTTTACCCATCCAGGTTTCACTTGTTCCCTCTGACTGGTCGACGCTTATCCGAAGTCGACATACAGTTGGAAACTTCGAACTTTATGCCAAGAGCCCTAAATCAGATTTTGTGACGTAGCACAGAATGGTTGCCTGGCAACGCAGGTCGGCGTAAACCACTTATGCCTTTTATACGTTGTCTGAACACAGCTTAAAGCATGGGCACTGACGTCTCACGCCTTAGCAAGCTTTCGAGGGGTTGCATACTAATCTTCTTTCACATTCCGCAAGTTCTCGCAGGCGGATCTCATCAACATCAGTAAGCCGGCCAGAGCGTTCTCCTTGGATGTCATAGTCTTTGATCTTTCGATACCAAACCTTCACAGTGTCCTATGATACAACATTAGTATCTAAAACTGTACACATGACCTGATGACATTTTGTAGCTGACCTTTTGCAACAGAACTGGAATTAAATGATGATTCTAATCTGGTAGCGTGATAGTTCCATTTCAGGCATCTTATGCATAATGATAACAATACGTTTTAATAATTTCACAGCACAGTGTTCTATAGCGAGTCCCTTTGTTTCAAATGCCAGAAATCGTTTGACAAAATATGATTAAACATTTGCGCAGACGGTATTTGTGAAGGTGGGAAATTTTCATTAAAACCCGATATAATAAAGCTATAATTTCATATTAATAAAACTATCAATAAGAATTATAATTTTTACATGCTTTCTTCTGGACTTCTAAATTTCGCGCAAAATAATACATTCAGTTTTGTGAAAACTATTTGTCATTAAATAATAAATTTTTGAGTAATCATTTTCAAACACATTTTAAGTATATTTCCCAGGCATAAATTTTGATTTTTTTAATCCCAGAATGTATTGTTGTATTAATGAAAGATATCGCGATTTCTGTCCGATGTACAAAGTGTATAAAAAACTTATCAAATAATTTCAGCACCGTTTCTGTCATCATATTGGCAGAAGAATAGGATGATTCTACACATTTTAAAAGTTTTTACAAAGAAAGAAAGCGCTTACGTAGTTTTTACCCTTTGCGCACGTTTTTTTCTTCTTTTTTACCACATATTTTTGAAAAGACTTCAAAAAAGAGGTTGCGAGAAATATTTATTGCATCTTTTTTATTGGAAGATTTCTTTTAAATAGAAAGGAGAGAATGCATTTCGCAATCTTGAAACATTCCTCTTACAAATATGATAGATGAGGGGGAGGGGATTAAAAATAGGATTTATTTTTTGTACACAGTGAACACTCTCTTAGACAACCATTCTATACAACATTTTTCTAGCATTAAAATCGGCTTATAGAGGAATTAAAATTTGCTGATGGCAGTTATCTATTATACTAATACTAGATTCAAATTAAATAAAGGTCTTGGAATCTGTTAAAATCAATGTTAAAATGGATATAGTTTCTTATAAATAAGACTATATTAGTAAAACTAACAATTAACAATTATAAAGACAGAAAAGTACTTCAGTAGTAGAAAAGATGAAAAATGATTTATCTTACTTTTAAGCTCTAAAATACGTTAAATGAATAATATTTAAATTGTGAAAACTATAGCCTGAGTCTTCTTTTTAGCCCCAAAAGCCGATAGCCCAGTGGGGCTATTTCAGTATGAACATGGAAACGAGGAATGACATTTTAAAGTGTTGCTGCCAAATATGATTGCCCTGTATTATATTTTAAAAAAATTAAAAAATGAAGAATCTGCATGAATTTATGCATGTTTCTCGCACTGTGAGAAAACGACGGTACCTAGAGTCATTACGTTTTGAATAACGTAATCTTCCACCCAAGCATGGCCACCTGAAAGTTCAAATTTTGAACTTAGAATATGTTATATTATCTATTTCATATTCTTTAAAACTTTAACGAATTTTTACTTAAAAACTGAACAATTTCAAAGCGAGCAATGGAAACACTGTACAGGGGAAAAAATTATCTCCAGCGCTCGAGACTACCGATCGGAAATTCTAAAGATATACTGTTTTTAAATATTTTGTGATATTGCTCTTGAATATAACTTTACGTGGGTTAAGTGCGAAGAACGTGATATTTAGTAAATAAAGGTAATACATAAACGCTAAAAGAAGTCCCTGTAAGCGTCATATAAAATCTGAAAGCTTCCGGACTTTTATGTTGATTTATTTATTACTCCAAAGGGGCAGTTTGCGCAGAAGGACTATTAATTTCGTTTTGGCATTTCGTGTTAATTCACTTACAAGCATTGCTTCACTTTTCAAAGTGTTGCCACCAAATATCAGAGTCATGTATTATATTTAAAGAAATTATATAATGGAGAATCTGCATAAATGTATATAAGTTTCTCGCATTTTTATAAAACAATATTTAGAGCCATCCAATTTTGAATAACGTAACCCTCCTGCGAATATAGAATCTTCGTGAAGTCAAAATTTGAAATTTGGAATTTGACTTATCGATTTGTAAACATATTTTGGAAAATGTTTAACGAATTTTTGATTAACAAACTCAAGGATTTAAAAGCGAGCAATGGCCTACGGGGAAAAATATTTTTATCTTCAGCGCGCGGAACTGTGTATCGGAAATTCTAAAGCTAGGATCATTTTAATATTATTTTGCGATATTGCTCTCGAACTGAATTTTATGTTTTAAGAGCGAAGAACATGATATTTAATAAGTAAAGGTAACACACAAAATTTTAAAAATACGCCCATTTTGGACGTAATTTAAAATCTGAAACATTTTTGATTTTATTTATTTTAAAAACGAAACTTTACATCATGAATATCAACTACAATTCTCATATTACTTGCTTCTTAATAAGATATTAAATAATCGTCCAATAAAATCAGCTTTTTTGATTTTCCGTTTCTATTTAAATACTTCCTTCCATTTCTAAAGCAATTCCATTTCTAAAACAAATTATAAAGAAATAATCTATTATTTCAAATATTTATAATCTGATACTTACTGCTGAATTTAGAGTTTGTGAAATTAACATCAATCATTACATTCCAGAATCTTTAAAGTATAAATTATAATTAGCTGTTTTATGTCTGCATAGAAGGTATCTTACTTTGAAGTCTGTGCCTTTAAGATTAACAAATTTAAAATAAAAATCACAGGCATTGGATCTGCTGTTAAACTCGAAAATAAAATTACACTTTATAAAACAGTCAACTCAGTATTCTTTTAAATCAGACTTCTGAAATAAGGATGTAATTGATACAAATAATGTGCTGAAAATCACTCGTTTAAATTACGATATTAATCAATTGATACAAGCAGCGATTGCACTATGTGATGTAAATATATTGCTACGTAAAATGCTTACCTAAGGATAAAATAGTAAGAGTTATTAAAACAAACATTGTTGACATTTATGGCGAAATATGCTGATACTGGAAAAATACAATTAATATTTCCGTCTGGTATCTGGCAAATTGAAGAATAATATATTGACTTAAAAATCTTTTAAACCTTTATTTTATTCAAGACATTTATTTGATGCCCAACAATATGTATTTGCTACTTGAATTAAATATGACAATGAGATGTCAAGAATCATGCATATACGCTATGAATCGTTAGCTGATATATTTAATTTTTAATTCTTTAGTGCCTATTTCAGTTTCATTTATCAGGAAACGCTGAGTGTAAATTTAATTCTGCGCTAATTAGACACCAAATTTTAATGTTAGATTTATATAATGACTCAAGTTAGTCACTTTGACTGCAAGCTATTAAGAAACAATCATATGGAATTAGAAATTCTTTAATTATTTGAAATATTTCTGTTTTGTTTCAGTGATGATTTTTAGATATTTAGCACATGAAATATCATAAAAGTTACTGTCATAAAAATCCTAGATAAAGCCGAAAGTAAAGAATAAAATGGCGTACTTATATTTTTCTAGTAGAATTAATTGTCCAGCTAACTCCAAATTATCAATTTAACCAAAAACATAATAATATTTTTATTAATTCTTAGAATCAGAAAAAAAATCCTCCATTGATGTATTGTACTCAGTGCGCAACAGCGACAATGACCGAAAGCATATGAATACGGTTTTGGTTTGGTTTGTTTTATTTAATTACGGCAAAGCACACTAGGGCCATCTGCCTAGGGGGAGGCATGCTTTCGTGGAGGACTTTCTAAGGCAAACTGACTCGTATACACGTTATACATGGGGGAAACCCCGAAAACACCTATGCAACCAGCCCGTTCACGAGATTCGTACCTCGGACCGAACTACCAGTGTTCAGAGTGACTTTACCGCTCGGTCGCTGGTGGGCCTGCATATGAATACGAAGCTTAATTCTGTAGCTGCTGATGGATTCGAGCGGATATGCAAATGAATGTAAGCCTAAAGTCATAGCTATTGTAGCCACAGCTGGCAGTAGCTACAAATGTGCATTTCGCTTATGTTTGAAGTATTATATACTTTCCTATACTTTGCTCTTTCACTCTGTAAAAAGTACGTTTCTTTAAAAAAAATCTGAAAGTTTTCAGATTAAACATTACGCTCAAAGGAGAGTTTATTTCATTTGCACACACATACACGTTTCGAATGCCGTTCTGAGAGCATTTGCGCTAAAAATATTTAAAACAGCATATCTTTAATATTTCTGATAGGTAATCTTCATTTCTGATAGGTAATCTGATAGATTTCTTTCCTTAATATTTCTGATATACAGCATATCTTTAATATTTCTGATAGGCAATCTTCGGCGCTGGAGATAAAAATGATTAATTCCTAACTGCATTGCCGCTGCCCGCTTGAAATCGTTCAGTTTTTTAAATCAAAAATTCGTTAACAGTTCTATAAAATAAAAAATAAGTAATAAAATATTCAAAATTCAAAATTCTAGCTTTCTGGTGCCCACATTCTGGTGGAGGACTACGTTATTCAAAACTTCATGGTTCTAGGTACCGTTGCATTTTTACAGTGCGAGGAATATACATACATTCATGCAGATTATTCATTATTTAATTTATTTAAGTGAAATACAGGGCAGTAATATTTAGTAGCAACAATTTGAAACGAGATACGCATTTATAATGAAACCGACGTAAAATGCAGTTTCCAGACTAATAGCCTTTCTGGGGTTGTAAGGAATTTCTAATTTCTCCCACCTTCTTCGCATGCCTTCGTGGTGTGGTGGTCTGCAAGCTGGTCTCCTATTCCAGAGGTCCGTGGTTCGATTCCTGGAGAACATGTTGCTCCTTTTTCATCTCTCCTGCTTCCAAAAAATCACCTAATATCTGTACAGTGGCGCCCGAACTAAACGGGATCTATCATGAACATGCTCTATCACTATACACTCTAGCAGCATCACAGACGAAAATGCAACGCCTTGTTGAACTCTGTCTACAGCTAATAGGAGGTCACTTCCAGTAGCTTTGGTAATATACTTTTATTTCTCAGACATAAAAGCATGTCACACTGTATTTTTCAAATATAAAAGCGCGGCATGTAAAAATTTGGGTTCATTTCCTGCTATTATACGATTTTTATCACACTTGGGTCCGAGTAGGATACACTATATGTACAACTCAATATTATGTTCTATTCTTATTACACAGAACTGAAGAAAGTTTCCTCTCACATTATTAAGCTAACTGGATTATTAAACTGTTATGAGACTTCGCATAATTTTAGGCATTCTGGAATCTCAATTATGCAAATTAATTAAATTGGGGCAGCCTTCGTTAGAATGTTTACTGGGGAACTCATTGTAACTTTCGTATTCATATTTATATCAATATTATTCAAAATAAGACATGATCTTTTCTGAAATATTGATAGCTCTATGGTGCTTGTTGGTAGCGCTAGCATAATGTTTCATCCAGTTTTATTTTTTTTTTTGAAGGGGGCATAATACACATAATTTTCGTTAATAATTTTTAAGATAAATAAAAAAAATTAAATTCTTATTTTCTTGATTTTCTTTCCTTTAGCATTTTTAATAGTTTAAAATTCTTTAAATATGTCCTATAAACGAAGCTGGAAACATGCGTATTGCATTTATACAAGAACATACTACATTTGAGTAAAATTAGTTTCCAAATGTCGTTTTTCATTTCTATATAACCTTAAAAATTAGAATGGGGACCTTCAATTAAACGTATTTCACGTATTTCGGTTTCTGTTAATAATTTAAAATTTTTGAGCCAGTGTATCATAAATAGAAAATAAAATTTTCATATATAAATTAATAATATTGGAGTTTAAGCACATAAATATCTAAAAACCCTTCGCTCATAAAGACTGGAAACTTTCATAATATATCCAACACATGAGCTAATAAATTCTGTAACAAAATGCTCATTATTACTAGGCCAAAGGCGAAATCTCCAGAGAATGGTAAAATTCACTCGACAAGTACTGCATATATTTTTAATAATAATATTTTTTTTAAAAATAGTATTTGAGATTTCAATATTTGGCAGTTTAACTATTTTCTATTTAATCATTTATTTTAAGATGGATTTTATTTTCTTAATACATTAATTAACGTAAATAAACGCATTTCTTCAGGGTTCTCCAATCCATTTCACAATTTTTGCTTAGCGTATATTGAAATCTTTTTTATTAGTATTAAGCATGTACTCACCTCTATCAAATAGCACAATCGAAAAACCGGTTCTTAGAGAATCTGATGTAACTTGTTTTCTGGATTTAGCTGATTCGAATATTTTTCCGCGCCTTTAAAATCGGGTTTTCGTAAGAGATTGGTTAAGCGGGGTTTACTGTAGCAAAAGCAAAAGTGTTTCCGAAATAAAAATGAAAATAATCCGGAAGAGAAATATTTTTAAATAGTAAAGAATAAATAAAATCTGAATTCTTCGAAAGGTAGGGAAACCTCCACTTGGGGTTAAAATTTTGGATTTTCAATTTTGGTTGCTTACTAGCTGGTTTCTCATCTTTCCGTTTGCTGCACATTTACTTTGCAGCATTGAAATCGAAGTAGGTTTAAATCCCCAAAATTTCTGTAAAGACGCAGAGAAAGTAGGATTATAATAAGTGCTTAAAAAATTCTCAGTTTTTCAGAAGATATATGGCATTATACAGCCGTTTTATTCAAATTAACAAATGTTTGAATTAAAACGAATTTGAATTAAATGCATTAAAATTGGTATGTTAGGTACACCAGTGTTAAGTATTACTTAATCGTAGGGTACAGGCTTTTAAATTATCTCTGCTTGGCTTTTAAAATGTTGATGAAAAACGAACAGGAGTAACCTGTCCTCTTGTACATTTCTTTAGTCGCTCACCCGTTATAGTAGCTAATGGCGCTTACTCTCGTACCCATGAACTCAGACTCGAATCCTGGATAATACATGGATGTTTGTAAGCGCAAAGTATCTCTGCGGCAAGGAGACACTCAAAATACATGGAAAATCGAATGTCCTCTCGAGAGGTTGTGGTTAGTGTAAGAGGGCTGGAAGTCTCTCAAACTGCCCCCCTCCCGATTGTATTCTTTAGCAAAACTGGCGCTGAACTGCACGGTTAGTGCGGCGGGATTACACCTGTGACTATACGGCCAATTTTGAAATTCTGATGACCTGCCCATTTCTATTTACACCTGTACTTTGCTTAAATTACGTACAGGTGACAGGTGACGGAGAGCACGGGCACTGTCCCTTTACCATAATGTTTAATCGGTATAAGCACCGTGCTACCCAAAGTCTAGAGCAGAGCCGATTGATGAGGTCCCACGAGCGCCCCGCACCCGGAACCGAAGCCCATCCAGAGGGCAGTCCAACAGACCAAAAGCGCCCTCCAGACAAACTCAACCAAAGCCCTGGCATTTATTGAACACAAAAGCAAGAATACATGGCCATACAAGTACTCATAATTGCACAGCAATTCAAAAAATATGCATAACTTGAGTATAATGACATAATTAATAATAAACAAATAAAAGAAATGAAAATTAATAAAAATAGAAAAACATATTCAAAGCTATGACAAAATAGTAATAATACAAGATACAGTAATCAAACGTGTCACAGTGTTAGGGATCCAAAGGAGAATAAAATTATAATAAGATGAAACTAAAAGTTGTAATGCCTACATATTGAACTAACCGAGAGGACATAAAAACATAATTGTAAAATGGCAACGAAGTAACCATAGAACATAAGTTGCTATATCAGGCAACAAGAACGGGCATTGCTGGAGGGATCAAATGCAATAAGATGAAATGATACAAAATAAGATAAGAACTCAAAAGATAGATAATCAGCAGCACCAGCAATTAATAAATCTAAATGACAAAAATATAAAGTACATGGAACAAAAATATATGAAATATAGTGCATTTACAGTAAATAAACATCATATGAGAATTAAAAGGGACTTAACGTCCCAGTACGTAAAATATTTCTTATAAATACAGTAAAATTAGAGATATACCTGAACATCAAAATATAATGAAATCAAAATATAATTTCAGAAGTTAAAATCAGTATATGGAGCAAAAATATATATAGGAGATTACAATATAACGTGAATTACCGAATATATAAAGAAAAAACAAAATTATGAATCTCCTAAAATATAGGTAAATCCGAGAAAAATACCTGTAAAGTCGGCTTCCCGCAAGATATGTCAATATGCGGCAGAACCGTTTTACAGGCAATTAAGGAGTTCAGAAAGAGAAATCAGTAATGGAAATGCATTAGAAAAGGAAAAGAGTTATGTTATAAAGAAAAGAACCAGAAAAACAATAAATTAAGAATTACGGAAGAACAAAGGACTATTAAGAAAATTTGGTTATAATAATTTAATCAGAGAGTGCCAAGGAACAAATTGATATAGTTATTAAATTAATCGATTAAGGATAACAACATTTTCTAAGGGTCAGAATTAACATTAGCTCTATGGAGTTATGCAAAAAAAAAAAAAAAAAAAAAAAAAAAAAACAAGGAAATATGAAAAATACATAATAACAATAATATACAATAATATACATCTTCCATGCATAATCGCATGACTATACGGAAAAGTATTATACAATGAACATAGAATATACCAATTAGATAATAAAGCAATTATTATATTAAAATTTCAAATAACACGAAAATATGATGCAATATGATAATACCAGGATTAAATAATTACCTAGGAGTACATGAAAGATATGCATTACTGCTCAACATAAAAAGTATTAACTAAATCAGGTATAATAATAAACAATAGAACAGTTGAAATGTATAAACAAATAAAGTCTGCAAGGATGCGGTTAAAGTTTATGCTCATGGAAAAGTCTCCCAGAGCCAATGTTAGAACGGTGATGCAAAGAAATTAATAGAGGTCACAATAGCAGTTCATTGTTCAGAAAAGTGTTCATCATTGCTAGAAAAGTTCAATGTAATTTAACTTAAGGTCTAGGAAATCACAAGATAGAACCACTTAATTACGTACAGCAGAATCTCTCTTATCCGACAGCAACGAGACCTTTTCGGCTCTATTTAACAGAATTTTCGGGATAAATGAATATACAAATACGGTCGCGGAATATTACTTCATTACAGAATTTATTCATAATACTCCTGATAAAAAGAGATCTGTACGAGTTTGCCCTCCAAATCGATAAAGGTTTACTTAAATTCTACGCCAAACACAAGATTAGGCTTTGCTTAAATGTATAAATTGAATACATATTTCTAAAACTCACATATTTTTGTTTTGTGCTGCCACTTGCAGAGGTCGGCTTGTGCACTGCACTTCTTTTAAAACAGAAAGAATCTACGTCACTCGACTCATCATCTATGAATATGATCATAGGTCACAAGTTATGCAAGATCCAGAGAACCCGAAATTATATTGACCCTTATATCTGCTACCGACTAATAGGAAAATACCTGATAAAAAGCCATTTCTGGTCATCTGTTCTACCGTATAACAATGAATAACATCATCAGTGCAAATCAGTATTTATTTACATCAAGCAAATCAAGTAAAACTTTGCAGTAAGCCAAACTCAGCGCAGTTAATGAAGCGAATTTAATTCAGCTTTGATATGCTTATAAGGTATTTCTCTCCCCCCCTTCTTAGCACGCCTTCGTGGTGTAGTGGTCAGCACTCTTGACGCGAATTCGAGAGGTACGTGGTTCGAGTCCCGGTGAGGACATTGCTCATTTTTCGTCTCTCTTGCTTCCAGAAAGTCCTAATGTCTTTATATGCTTAGATATAAGAAAAGCCTTCAACTCGCTCTGGGATCCTGAAGTCATGCACGCAGTCAGGTAATCAAAATTCTCAAATAATGTCTACTCCTAAAAGACTATTTATTAAAGTACATTTTTAGTTATCAAGGTACAATTACATTTACATTTATAGCTATTTACAGTTGCTTTTATATTTCCTGTCAAGTATAAAAAGTATTATACCTAATATCAATCGTATCATTCAGTATCACCATCAGAGAACTGACCTCAAATTTTATGCTTTAATGCAGATCTATGGAATTCAGCATTTAATTCCATCAGATTTAACTCATCCAGAGATTCGCAGGATACTAAACCTTCGCAGATGATGCAAGCTTTTGTCAAAACTGGAAACACTAGATATTTTTTAGAATTAAATACAAATGAAACCCTCAGTCTAGTCAAGTTACAGCGTACCAGGCTAAAACTAACAATAAACCAAGAAGCATCAAAAGTATTAAAATTTCAAAACCATCACAAAACATCTCATAATAACCTAAATATACAACAAGTCAAACATCAAAATAATCGGTAAAAGTTCAAATGGATTGAATATCTCAAATTCATAAAGCCAGAAACTTCAAAAATTGAACTTTAATTAGAAAAATTGACAAAACTTCAAGAAATACGGGTTTCAATCGTACCCTCAATCAATATATTCCGAAAAGCCTGCTCAACTCAATAATGGTAATTCGAGAAATTCAACAATCCAAGACACAGAGACCAAAGAATCATATGCTTGCATTTACCTAAATGGTTTCCAAAATGAAAGATTTAAAATGTGCTTGTGTTATTCTAAAAGCTCCCCAAGATAAAATAATTCTAAAAGGTTTTTTAGAAAACGAAAATAATGTATTTCAAGATGACGTGTCTGCAATCAAGACAGCCCTTTCGTACTGCACTGAAAATAAACTAAAAAGTATTAAAATTTATATTTGCAAGCACTGATACAAGCACTGAAAAAGATTAGGACATAAGTCTTCATTAATGCAACAATATTTTTTTACATCTCCTCCCAAAATGTTTGGGTAAAAGCTCACGATGGAATATCAGGAAATGAACATTCAGACGAAGCAATAAAATTAGCAATAACTTGTGGTGAAGCAAAAATTTTAAATTTCATTAGACTGAAATCTCATCTCAATTGGGAAATCATATATCTAAAAAACAAAGTAGGGTAAGAAGAATGGCAATACGGAGAAAGTTGGAAACATCTTTTTCATTTCATCCCTCAGATTAATACAGAAATAACTGTAAACGATATGTGAACTGACGGATATATGAACGATATATGTAAACGATATATGAACTGTGACATCTAACAGACCATGGCTTCTTTCCTACATATTTCCAGTGAAGGAATATTGTATTTTCAGATATATACGTATATGGGAAAAAATGACCCAAATCAGTTCCTCATCAATTAGTTGCTCGCTAACAACTAAATATTATATAAAACTTCCGGAAAACAATATCTACGAATTTATCAACTACAGAATAAAAACCATTTAAGTAAGATACAAAAATAGAAGCGATAAGCGATGATCAACCAGCTCTTAAGTAGAGGAAAGAAAATATATAAACAAAATTAAACAAGCAGCTACATCACCTATTCACGAAAATGTCAACAGACTAATTCTATATTATTAAGCAACGCCAGATTCATATCTAATAAAAGAATAATAAATTCATATCTTGCATAAAACAACTTTATATAAAGAAATTTTGTACACAGATACAGGGCATACTGTAATATTACATTACATTAACGAACTTCGCTTTACTGAATCTTTAACAGACGAATTTCTACAGAAATAAATTTTGGATAACGGAATTGAAGAAGAAACTGAACATAGTAAAGAACTTTACATAGCGCAAAAGACCTTTTCATTAAGGAATTTTACATAAAAGATTTTATATTACATATTGAATTAACTATCTTTGCATAAACGATAACTGGTAAATAATAGATATTATGCAAAAATATTTTGTATCAAATAAGTATTTTATTCAAACTAAGCATGAATTATAAGTGTAAATTTTATAAGTAAAAAGATACTGACCGTTTTAAATCATTATAAGTGTGGAAATTTCCAGCTGCTTTAAATCTTTGTAAGTGCGAAAGCTACTCTTTAAATTTTTTGTAAATGCGGAAATTTGGGAAATTTGTAAATTTTTCATGGATTCGGCGTGTCCCTTGTGGGGCCCAGAGGTGTATCGTGATCTAAATAAATATTGCATTCAGATAATACCACACTACACATGGAGAAACATGTGATGTCCACTGTACTTCAAACAGGTCTCACTTGTAGTTTCTCCAAAGCATTAACCCTTTCCGGCACGCTACTTTTTAAACTTGGAGTTTTGATAAAAAAAAGGTAGGCAGTAATTAGGCCTAGAGGAGTGCACAAGTAAAATTTTACGAAGATAGAACTTATCGTTTTAATTCGATGGGTGTGCCCAAAGTGGCCACACTGATTGAATAGAGCTTCGAAAAGAGTGTTGAAATGAGCATTGCTGTCAATGAACTGACCGATGAGATGCGGAGAAACAAAGAATACAGACTGTCAGTTGTCCTAGATTATCGGTGAGCCTGGTCTGGGCACACCTAGGGTTCGCCGCTTGATTTTAGGTAAGATTTCAAGGTAAAAATTTAAACCTAATATAGAATAAAGAGATTAGCATACAGCCAAAAAATAACATAGAAATTTCTTTTCAAACAATTCCTTTTATACCCTAAAAAAATCTGGAAGATTTCTTTGAAAAATGAATGTCTTAAAAAACTAAACATGGCTAAAATATATGGACTGGTTTGTGTTGAGCTGCCATCTACTATAAGTAAAGAACGTTCAGAGCAACCTATAGTAACCTATAAATCCTTTTCCTATCAATTTTAATCTGCGTATAGAAGGAAATCGTTAGGTGTGTCCAGACAGGACACACTGTGCCGCACACCGCAAAGGGTTAACACAGGTGAACAGACTGGTTGCATGCCTAATTTTGACAGATTTCCATGTGAGTAACTTGAATACGAAACAGTTTCATTCAGAAAATCTTCCAGGAAGGCATCTCTCTCCTTGAGCGAATAGCCCTTATGTACATTCCATATTAGACTAACGTCAACAATTGCTAACTGGGCATCAGACTGTTTACACTACAACAGAACCCGTCGATGATGGCACTTCTTTATGTAATGAAAACGAAGAATCTCTTAAAAAGGAAAATATTCCGTGAAGTTAATATTTTTAATACATTTAAAACATTTAAAACATATTACATATGAATTTCTCAGTCCGTGTACTGTTTAGCTTTCAAAAAAATTAATTAATTTCAAGCACAAATAATACGGTTTTATATAGTGGAAACTATTTTTAATTGAATTAGGCAACTTGTGTTTTATCTTTTTATTATGATCAATTCCCAACTCACTGAATACAGAGACTTTTGCAAGAGTTGTGGCAAGACGTTGATATCATTAACTCTGAAATGCATCCAAATGGAATATTGTTCATTTCTTTCTCTTTTAATTCTCGCTGACAACTTCATTGCTTTTAAATCGAGGCCATTTTTCAATCCTGAAAGCCGCCAATTAAGTTTTATCGGAAAGCTCTTCTGCTCTGCATTCATTACAAAATTAAATTTAAGGGAAAGAAAAGGAAAATAAATAAAGGAAAAAAAAACATATAAAAATAGTGCACAGCAGGAAGGAGAAGAAAAACAGGTAATTAAAAAAACTTAAAATGAAAGTACTTAATTCAAATTTACTTACACCATGTATAATTGTTATTTTAAAGCAGCAGTAAATTAAACAGACAGAATGAAAATATACGCAAGAGATATAAATACCTTGTGAAAGTAAATCTAATTTTCCTAACTCGAAAAGCAATATAAGAATTTATTTCGAGCAGGAAAGAATAAAAATGAACGGACGTTTTGCAACCTTTGTACAATCAAATGAAGTAAAATGAAAACAAAAATTATATTTTTTTAAAACTTTAGGCAATGTAGCATCATACTCAAAATGCGCAGTAACAGAATTTGGGAAAAAAATCTACAAAGTGGGGTAAATCTCAAAATATTGTTGTTACACACGTTACGTTTCTTTCATTTATAATAATGATTCACGTCGGAAGAACCCTAAATGTAGCCCTTATTGTTTACTTTCTATTCCTTGGACGCTAATATATGAAACTTTACCACGATTCACTTCTAGTTGTGTCAAAAATGCAGTAGACGCTTGGCAAAATTCATGTGAGACATCAGAATAATCCCAGATACAAATAACTTCTTGCGAACAGGAAACTATTTTTAGACACGTTCTCGCTGAAATTAGATTAGGACATGATGTGTTTGTTCTGTCTGACGTCAGCTAATAAAATACTTTTGCATGATTTAAGATTAATAGTAATTTCAGAGAATAAACTATGCACGCATTGTTTAAAAATAACAGTTTAAGTAATACATGTAACGACTAAATCCATTCTCTCATTATTCATTCAGATTACAACATATAAGTAAAAGAATGATTTGAAATTTACACATGATACTGCACATTTAAAGCTGATATAAGAAATAGAAATGTCTTAAATAAGAACAGCCTCATGTATGCGAGTTTCATCTTTTCCTTTACAAACAAAGTTAGATATACATTTTGAAGTAGTATTATATAGTTATAAAATGATTTTTTTTAAATTAAAATTATGCTGATATATACTAGAGAAACCACATTTACCGGTACAAGATCAAAGATTTCCTTTATTCAAGTTTTGTTTTCATTGACCAGAAACGTGCTATACAGTACAAAGTCCGAAATCCGAACTGGTCGAAACTTCGGCGATTCCGGATTTTTCCGGATAATAAATTGGATTGTAAAAATGCTTCACTTATAAAAGCAATAGCTTGCTTTCCTAAGGTTTAGACAACTAAATATTGTTACGAAATGTACAGGCGCGGTGAGATGGCTTCCCAACTAAGCAGTTTTAGGGTAGCCATAAAAGGCAGAGTTGCCACATTTGGCAAGAAATATAGCCCATTTGGCGACAAATTTGGCGATATGCCATGGACGGATGGAGAACCTTTTGGACCGAATTCTTAGGGGCTTTGCCCAGAATGTTCTCGAACACAAGCCCAAAGCTGTATAAACCCTGCTGGTCCGCAGTCAGTGTGCCTCGTCTAGCGAGCTGATAGTCAGTCATTGAGCGAGTGTTTCAAAGTCTAGCACCGAGTTGGTCGTCGAATGCATCGAGAGAGTCTTTTAGTGTATCGCGAATTAGTGAATCGTCGAGTTTTGTCTTAGACTGTACCGAGTCGAGAACTATACTCTTGTGCATTGTCGAGTGCATAGCGAGTTGTAGCGTGGAGAGTCTCGAGAGTACGTGGAGTTCCGAGAACGACCAAGTCAAGCTGTACTCTCGACTTGGCTGTACTCTCGACTTCCGAGTCGGAAGCTGTACTCTGGTGCTTCGCAGTGAAGCTGTCTCCACCGTTATTGCCTGACAGTGTGAAGGCGGTGTCGCTGAACGTGTCACCGTGTTTATAACAGTTCGACGACTGTAAAAGTGATTTTGAAGCAATCTGATTAAATATTGGTAAATAAAGTGTATTTCGATACTTCATCAAGTGTCGTTATTCACTCCAAATCTACGAACCCCGTACGAACGTGAAGGAAGAAAATAACGTAACAATTTTTCCTAAGGTTTAGACAACTAAATATTATTTAAAAGAATCATTTCTGAGAACAGAATTTTCAAAATAGAAAAATGTTACCAATCAATTGTTTATAATACATGTACACTATCCGCAAAAGATGGATCAGTTCTATATCTCCCGAATGACGAACTTTAATTTGAGTTTTTCAAGTCTTGATAGTGCTACCTGCGATATATATATATATATATATATATATATTAAATTTATATATCGTATTGTTATAACATTTGACCAAAAATCGGACTTTTTCTTAAATGACATACCTATTTTTGTTTTCATATTTCGATTCTACGACTCAAATTATACCTAAATATTAAATCTGATATGGATATACTGCACTGCTGCACTTGTAAATTCGATATGGTTTACAGAAGTACAAATTATGCAGAGAGGGATATAGTTTTAGACGGGCTAATACAGTCTCAACTCCCCGCCCTTCCGGAACAGAGTAGAAAGCGAAATTGTATCAAGTTATATGTATTTCTTAACTCCTTTTTACTGCGACGGTGTGATTACTATACATGTATCAAAGAATAATTAAACATCGCAAACGTTTAGCTGCTATAAAGGGGAACTGAGGAGTATTTTTACAAAATGTTGTTAATTTTAGCTCAGAAAAAATTTGTTCTAAGACATGGTATACATATAAAGAAAGAAAAATTTGGAAATATTAGGGATATATTTTATTATTTACATTGATAAAAATTTATCAATTTGATTTATCAAAAGCTACAGGAAATAGTTTAATTATAAATTAATCAGTTAAGCACAAACGAAAGAAAAATCAATATGACACATTTTTTTTTTTTGTTTTGTTTTGTTTTGTTTTTAAAGAAGTTTTTAGTTATCTAGGACAAGAGAAAATAAACATCTTGTGGAACGTCGAATGTCAGCTTTTTTGAAATCTGGCGATCTTTCAGGTTACTTGAAAGTTGAATGGAAGATTTTTTCCTTGTGAAACAACAACACCTGTTAGTTGAATATTAAATGCTCAGGTTGAGTAAACACCGTGTAAGAAAGCTAAAGTGGTAGCGTAATATACTGTTTGAAAAACTGACAAACTAAAATACAAATATTTATAATGTAAAAAAAAAAATGGTGAGCGATAAAACAAAGTTTCTTGAGTAAACTTTCCGTTTATTTATGTATAAATAGATTTTCATTAACCATTATGCTAATTTTAATAAATGGTATTTAAATTAAACGCGAGTCTGTGAAGATTAGTGCTAATGCAAATCCCTGCGAGTGATGTTCGAAAACTTAATTATTTGAGATCGAAAGCATTTGCATATGGCAGCATCGATGAAGCTCTTTCTGACTTTGAGATATCTAAAGCAGATAATATGTCCAAAGAAAGTGGATTGTAGTTTCTTAAGCTTGGAAGCTTATAAATGTGAAAATCGTTATATTTAAGACTTTAAAATGTGATTAAATTCTGCGTGACTCTGAAAGAATCACACATAATCTGATGATTCTGTGCACGTCTGTCTGTTTGCTTGTTTATTTCAGGCATTATCTTCTCCGGAACGGCGGGGAGTTCAGCTTTGAGAGAAGTACCCCCGGATTCGCAAAATTCGTGGGAAGCAATCTGGACCATTCTCATCTTTGTACGACTTTAATTAGCCTAGATATTAATTCAAAACTCTAAAATACGCTAATTTTCGTTCCCGCTTTTCCAAGTAGCAACAGTCTCGTGCGCTGGAGATAAAGATCTGCTTTATTTCGAGAAATGTTGCCACTGCTCGCTTCCAAATCGTAGAGACTGTTAATAAGAAGTTTTACAAAACATGAAATAAAACTAGCATTGCCGAACGTTAACTATTGTTCTCGATTCCAAAAATTCGTGAGAAATTTCAGTCATTCTGATCTTCGTATGACTTTAATCAACCGAAATATTAATTAAAATCTCTCGAAACACTAATTTTCGCACTCCAGCGACTCACACTGTACTTCGAAACTTGCGCACTCATTTTTCCAAGTGGAAATAGTATCCTGCGTTGGAGATAAAAATGACTCATTTCGAAAAGCTATTTCTGCTGCTCGCTTTTAAATCCTCGGGTTTTTTAATAAAATATTTTTATATTTTACAAATTATGAAATAAAAATAACACTACCAAACATTAAATATATTATTAAATGTTTTTGCTTCAGTTTAAGATAATTGATTGCCATGTTACTTCTTTTATTAATGCTGAAAAAGATGTTATAGTACATTAAATTTAAATCATGACGTCATACGTATATGTATTAACGTGAAATGTCAAAAGATTTTATTTCCTGGTTTGGCAACAAAAAATCATTTACGAATCGGTTGTTGCTTGGAAAGAACGAACTGATTTCATTCGTATTGAAATGTTTTTGTGCATTTTCTTTTCTGTGCACATAGTACAGCACATAGATAAATATGAAGTTAGTGAAGCCAGCATAAAGCTGGAACATGTCATACTGAAAAGTTTTATACATTTTCTTTTCAGGCGTAAACATAGAACTTATAAATTTTGATTTGGCCGCAGCCTCTCATTTGGATGGTCCGCTAGTATATCATGAAATGCAGTTTTAAAAGCTCTTACTCTTATTTTCATTTATTTAAGTGGGGTTCGTGATAAGTAAAACTTTTATTCCCCAAAAACAATTTTTTTTAAACTTTTTATAAGTAACTATTCTAATTTTACTCTTCGTTTCTTTATTTTACTTTAGCTTTCTTTCTGTCACCTTTTTCCAAAGAACATAAGAAAATAACAACACGTATATTCATGTATATTTTCGAATACTCGCTTTCTCTTGCTTGTTGTGGAGATTAAGCATTTTCTTTAGAATTTTATCATTGCATTTTAATCAAAATTCCTTTTAGATTTCGTTTTAAATGTACATTTAATATGATTACTATGAAAGACTCGTTTTGACAAATTATCTCTTCGTATTTCCATAAACCGTACATTAAATTTAAATTTTGAAATTAATTTAATTTATTATGTAAATAATTAAGTAACCTTAAATTAAGGATTTCAAACAAAGCGTTTTATTTACGTATCATTCTGGGCGGTTATTCAAATCTCAGCTCTCCCTGCAACTTGCTTCAAATTATGAAAAATGATCAAATAATCAAATTAATGTATTAAATGCTAAGCAACATTTGCCTATTAAGCTTTGATTCGGCCCTTAAGATTCAAAAACTAATTTAGGCTAGCAGAGCTAAAATTCAGTAGCAGCGAGTTGTAATAAAGTATTAATTAACTCTATTACTAACTGTTACGAGAAATATCACTTGGGTAATTGACTAATAATTAACTCAATAACATTAACAATTAAGCATGTAACTTAATTTCTTAAATATAAAACTAATTAAAATTTCATGACTAAAAATAATGTTTCGTTATAGAATTCATGTTATTGTATAATTTTTTAGAATGTACAAAATATAATTTTTGCTACGCAGATGCGAAGTTTTTTGCTACTCATTTTCTTGACTTGCGTATTTTGATGTCATTAAATAACGAAACAACTGCGCAAATCATCTCAAGCACAAATCCTGCCAATGTAAATCCTCTAAAACTTCTCTAATTAATTATCAATAAACTACAAATTTTATTTAAACGGATCTAACACACTTACTCATTGTGTAACTCACTGAGTGCATACAACTTCGTCATCACAATAAGTAATAATTTGGAATACAAGAATAAATGAAGAGTATATTTACTCATATCATTTCAAATTTTTACGTAATTAATATTTCCATCTAAATATTTAAAAATGTAGCTGAAATATTCAACATCTTAAAATAAATAGATAATACAACTATATCTATAACCAAACAGATAATAGAATTTTAAACCTACGCATTTAAATTTTAAGAAAAATTATTTCATCAATTGAAAAACCATAATTAATACAGCTTTTAAAATTATGTACTTAATAAATTGATGCCATTATTTAAATAATACTGTTTATAAAAATGCACCTGTAGTTTTTCAGGAGCATGCAATACAAAAATGATTAGAAAAAACAGGCTGTTATTTACTTACTACATAGAGAAAACAATTTTCAGAAATCTATTCGGGTCGTTTATTGTAAATTACCTAGTGTTTTATTAGTTTCCTATAGTGTAATTTATTAGCTTCAGACGACTATAAGAAACTATCTCCATATGTAAATGTATATTTGTAATAATTACCCCTGATGAGTCTGTTTAAAATATTAAACTATAAATAATTAATTTGCAGTTAGTCATATGTACTTTATAAAGCATTTTCTTCTATATGTGAGGGGCAAGCTGAGTAGTAATGTAATAAATTCATAAACTTCGGTAATGATGTGGTATGCGATGTTCTCCTTTTCTTGAGTTATTTATTATTATTGTAAGTGACAAATGGCCCACTAGCTGAAATGTCTGTTTTTGCGTAGAAAGTCTAATTTTAATTGTAAAAAAATACATATGCTTTAACTATATTTGGTGTTTTACGTTTTTCCATATTTTTAAATTTTTAATGAAGATATTTTGAGTTTTAATGTATTTTTGCGTTGCCGGGAAGTGAGGAGTGAATTAATTGAATGAGAAATTTATCTCTAATGAAATTCGAGGAAATAAGTTTAAATGAAATGCAGCAAAGAAATGTGTATAATTTAAATGCCCATTACAAGGAAGTCATGTGGTGTTCACATCAATTTTTAGCACACGTAGTCCTTCACCGAAACAAGGATGCCTTGAAGTAAATTTTGATTTTCGAATGTAATTTTCATTTATTTCATATTTTGTATAAATTAATTAATTTTTGTTTTAAAATACTCAGAGATTTGAAAAGCGAGAAATAGCAAGATTGTTCGAAATAAAACAGTTTTACCTCCATCTGCTAGACTGGGGCTGTTTGCTGTGTAAGGGAAAATAGACGGGGAATTACAAAACAAGAAATTTCGAAATTCCTTAATAATTATGTCGCATATTTTAATGTTGAAATGCCAAATTTTTAATCTAATTTCTTAATGAACACTTAATAATAATGTACAAATGCAACCACAGTTGCACATGCACAGACTCAATTTACAAAATAATAAATTTAATTTCTTTATTTTACTGTAGTAAATTTCTATAGTCTGAGGTTGTTCGTCTGAGGTTCGATTTTCACACAGAATGGTAGTGTCCGTAAATGTACTGAGTTTCACACAGCTCGAAATAGTTCATGAGAACAATGACTTCTACAAAGTTCGATATAGTTCATAAGGAAACTGACTTCAAACAGTTTGATATAGTTCATAAGATGAACCATTTTCGGTATCTGTATGCTCTTCTTGTCTGAAGGACAGGAACCTTTTTCTGTCGGTCTGCACTTGAAGGTCTTTAATAAATCATCACAACTGCAAACAGGAAACTTTTCATCAAAGCACGGCAGGAATCTTTACTACTTCGTCTTGCAAGACAGTTTCGTTAAAGAAAACATTTTTCCCATCCCTCCCGGTGTGCACTTTTCAGCCAGGATCTTCCTCAATTTTTTTAACTTGTAGGAATCATTTCTTAAACTGTGGGAACTGGAACATTTCACCTTCATCTAAAAAACTGAAGTCTCTCCTACCAAAGGCAGGAAACCAGGGAAAAAAAGGAAGCCTCTTCCATCTATTCCGTTCTCTTTTATTTCTTATCTACATATCTCGATCAAACCAAAGAAATAAAGCGCAACAGAATGATGTCTCCCCGAATCTTTCCTCCTCCGTTGGCAAAAAATCTTTTCTTTTTAACTTCAACCCTAATTATTAATTAACCAGTTTTTTGACGCAGTCACGCCACATTGAACATATTTACTCAATATTCCGTTGAATATATTCTGCCCTTTAATTTTATGTGGCATAAATGCAAACATAGAGATAACAAAGCTGAAAAGACAAATAAAAATGTGTTAACAAGTGTGGGTCTTTGAGCAGATTGGCAACAACTATGCTCCGCCAAAGAATGTTGTTGTTGTTACTTATGCTCACTTGTCTGACATAGTCAGCCCAAGCCTAAGAAACTCCTCGTGGCAAGAAGAGCACGATTATGCCTGCCGTTGGCAACAGCCTTGAGCACAGGTGATAGTGGGATTCAGCTCAATTCCGCCCCCAATTTAATGGAGAGCACCCCGGGGGGGGACATACCCGAGAGTCTCCTACCATTCTACCCTTCCATCAAACAACACGAAAGGACTTACGGCTCGTCACATATTTGGACTGCCGGCATGCCGCACCGATACTATGCATTTACAAACATCCATGCCTTCTCCGGGATTCAAATCCGAGCCCTTCGGCATAGCAGTCAGTGACGCTAACTACTATATCAGTTGAGCAGTGAGCTAAAGAATAAAATATCCTAACAAACCATCTGGCGCTACGTTAGAATCTGAATCCTTTCAGATTTTCCCTCTTATTTTTTTTTCATGGGATTCTATTTTCAAATTCAAAAATAGCGTTTTAATGGCTCCATATAAAAAATAAGTAACTAGCTAAAAGTTGTAGATAACTTATTGCATCATTGCTAAATTCTTCAGCAGCAGATCAATCTAAATTATTCCCATTGTATTTGTTGCTAACGTGTTATGTGAAATGATCCAAATTTTAAAGCCACAAGAAGAAAAAATTGATTTGAAATTTCTATGTTTACTCTTTGGATTGTCTAAATAATACAGATCGTTACTATCCATATAGTTAAAACGTTCATTAGCTGCAGTCAATTTTTAAAATACTTAGAAGAAATAGTGTTTAATGATAGATATTTAGGCGATCGTTATTTGGTTGCAGTAAAGAAAAGGAAGACAAACGAGTTTGAAATTTTTGGCAATACAGAACTGAAACGAATGTCTTGATATTCCTTTCCTTTGCATCTTCTAGCAATGTTAGTCATTTTAATTGGAGTCAAACTTTGTTGAATAAAATAAAATCAAGTACATCTTCCTGAACTCAAAGGCTAACAAATCTTCAAAGGATTTCTAAGGCAGAAATTATTAGTCACTATTAGGAGTTGAAAGCGGAACAAGATTTTAATTCAATTTACTTTGGACAATACGTTATTGACGCTTCAAAGGCGTTATAAACAGAGGGCAATTAAATCGTGATAATATGCAAATGAGAATAGTGCTTCCAAAAGTGCATTTCGAATTTTGTAATACTTAGGTTGTAAAATAATTAAGGAAGAGCCAAATAGGATATGCGATGTATATTATTCGAAAATTTGAAACACATGCATTCGAAAATTGTTTTATTAATAATTTAATTATTGACAAATTAATTACGCAAATTTTATTATCATAAGCTCTGTTTCTACTAAGAAAAATGTCAGGTTTAAAGTAGCATTTAAAGGTTTTTTTTGTTAAATACGCCAAATCATTAAAAAAAAAACATTAGTTTTTATTAATGTTTTTAACTTGATCAAAGTAGATCAATACGATTAAATCGATTAAACTAATCGTTATCTATTTTCATAAAGCAAAAATGCTTCTTTAAAAGAACATTTCTAATAGGTTTTAAATATGCGAAATGTTTGTTTCAAAATGGTAATTTCAAAATACCCAAAAAGGGAAACATATACAAGTGCTGCCACCATAAAACAAACATCTTTCCATAAGGATTACCTTCTATCAGGTTTATAATTATATCAGATATTTAGTTAATTTCAAAATTCTGATGTTTATCGATATGGGAAATATTACTTATGAGAGATACCAATTGTTTTTAAATGTTAATCCCCTTGAAAGAGTGAATGAAGCAAATATTTAGGTATTTCGTTGGATAGCAAATTTAGCTAGAAAATGCACATTACCTAAATCTAGAGTCTATGTGTCTTTCGTTCGTGCTGTGCGTAGGCTAATAGATCCAGGGCTACGAAATTTGGTATATATTTGCATCTAGACAAGACTCAGTGCACCTCGAAGCGACGTTTTTCAAAATTCGAATCAGATTTTTTTGATTTTATCTTTTTGATTTTATCTTTTTGATTTTATCGCACCTTTTTTAATAGTTTCATTCTTTTGGAAATGTGGTTTTGGCAACAGTTTTGCACTCAGTTGTATACTGGACTGCTGACTGTTGAAAATCAGCACTGTTGCCACTTGGAAAAATGAGGGCGATAATTCTGTGTAGTTTTTAAATTTAATGATTTTCTTGGATACTGGACGTTTGCTGAGAGAAGGCCACGGGAAGTTCGTTAATTTATTTATTAGGATAATTAATATTTGTATTAAGGGATATTGCTTATTTCATTGTAATTTTGTTATATGTAATACATTTTTCAATTTTTTGAAGTTGTTCTGCAGAGAAAAATTCTGCGCAGTTTTTAAATTTAACGTTTGGTAAGTCAGACGAAGGCTGGAAGCGTAGCTGCTAGTTTCTAATAAATGTGAGACTTCAGCGTGGACTGAATCGAATTGCATGCAACAGTTTTGGTGCTAAATCGAATGTTAGCGTAACTCTTTATGAACAAGGTACTGTGCCATTTATTTTATACGGATGCAGAACTTGGAGATTGTCACTACAAAAGAAGATTATTTCTAAACGCCTGCTTCGACTCCAAAGACGAATTCTGTTACCGTGTTATCAAGGATTACCGAACTATTAGGTATAATGTTGTTTTCGCCATAGCTGGATTTCAATCGTTGGATATGTTTATCTTCTATTAGGATATGTTTATCTTGCTTCTATTAAGTTACAAGTATACCCTTGGTAGTTGCTCTAGTTTTCATTTTGATCGTCTATTGCCCTTGTCTGCTCTTCCTCATCCATCTACAAGACAACTAGCACAAATTTTAGATAGTATGGGTTAGTGATGAAAACTCTTTCTAAATTGTTTCCTGTACGGATGGTAGCAGAATCATTGACTACATTGGTCTGGCTTATATAGACTTTGGAAATGGGCCTGAAATTGAGCACCACCAATTTGGTATTAGAAATGAATGCACCGTTTATATTTCTGAGCTTCTCTGCATTAACCTCACAATTAGGTGGATACTGAATCAGGATGGACATGTTTCCAGATATATAATCGGCACAGATTCTCTCTCCTCCCTTACGTCTCTAAAAATATTACATTATGTAATTATATTACTGTTAATATACAGCAGTCTCTCTGGGATCTACTGGAAAGGCTATTTCAGTGTTTTTTACATTTGTTCGTGGTTATACCGAGATTTATGGAAATGCAAGAGCTGATTGGCTTCCTAAGAATGCAAATAAAAGAGATATTAATGTTGAAGTAAATATTCCAAAATCGTATTTTTAAATCATTAAAATAAAAGATTTTACTAATTTTACAGTTTTTTTTAAATTTTATTATGCAAGATATTTATCAGAAGGTTTTTATTTTAAATTTTAAAAATGTTTTGAATTCTCTATAAGTGGATCTTCAAATCGATATACGAGTATTATTTATTAGACATAGCATATTAAATTTTATTTAACGTAACATCTTTTTATTTTTTATTTTTAAAATACAGTTAGGTATACAAAGTACGTGCTTTCATAATGTGTTGCAGAATTTTTCGACCAAGTTGTAATTAATTTCTGGTCCTTTTGTAACTTTCCTCAGCTGCGTTTGTAAGCATGTTATGTGGTGGAATCTTACTGGCGTATAATAACGTATCGATAAATTAATTAAAGAAACGCGTATGGCAAGTTTATTAGATTAAAATACATTATTTTTATTATAACACAATAAGTACGTAATAAGTAATATTTACAACGTAATAGTACGTAATATTACGTAATAGTACGTACAATAAGTAATATTTACAAATATTAACTTAAGACTTCTAAAATTATGCTTTACACTTAGTAAACATTTTGTACTATTTAAATCAATAAATAAATACAAAACACCTGAATTAACTATCAGTAATCTCTGTTTGGCCACATAAAGTGTACATAATTTAGATAATTAGAGCCTGGACAGTTACAGTTATACTCTATGTAATTTATATATGTATTTCAACTTTTATTTTAAAAATACCTGAATAAATAAATACATAAAATACTTTTAAAAGAATACTAAAAAAAGAAATGAGAATATTCTTCCTTAATTGAATTTAAATTAAGGTTAGAAATTCATTTTTCATGACAAGTTTAGAATAAATATAAAATTTCTGAGATATTTTACGCTGAATAACAGAATGATGAAAATTCAGTTTTTACTTCCTTTCCAAAAACCTACAAATAGCAGTGAAATACAGTTCTGTATAATAAATAGATTTGTATTAAAAATGTATAGAAAAATAAATAAATGAAATGAGAATAATCATAATAAATTTAAAATTAGATTTTAAGATTTTTTTTCTTCATTTACTTTGTATACACGCATTGCTCACTCACTAAGTTTATACACTGACATTGATTACTTTCGACGACTGAATGTATTTCTCTATTTGTATTATTTCAAATTAAATATTTTTTTAAGAAAATGTGCTTAACTCAAAACAAAATTTCATTCGTAACAACAGTGTGTGTTTATCGATGAGAGAGCAAAACAGTATCCCTTATAATAAACAAGTTTTTAATATTCGCATTCAGAAATGCTCTAGACTTTTAGAATAAAAGTGGACTAATCTCAAGCAAAGATTGGCCTCGAAAAAGCAATATCCATGTGAAACATTAAAATAATGCCTTTTGTTTTCTGAAACATTTCTGTGTAAATATTGTTGAAGTATAGTTTTCTGAGTATAAAGAGGATTACGTGGAAAGAAATTTTCTTCACGGTTGTAAGCATCTAGTTAGAGCAACAACAGTTTAGTATCCAACTGATCTGTATTATTGCGTGAATTAATTCCACCAAGATCATTTACTGTACATTTATTTACAGTTACATAAAAGTATTCTGCAACCTGGCAGGTACATGTTACAGTGTAATGGGTTTGTGCCACCTAACAGACACAATGCATTATATCATTAGCGGTAATACACACAACATCTTGGCGTGACCGTCCCCTCGACGTTCTATGCAACTAACTGTTTTGTGCGGCGCTCTCTCTAGCAAAAAAACACCGCAATCGGAGGAGACCAAAACAAAAAGCATGTGTTGATTCCGTAAGTGATAGTCTGTAATAAATCCCCCCCCCGTCTACTAAATAAAAAAAAATCCTACAGAATTCATAAAAAAAGATCCAGTCTTTATGGAACATTTCATTTTTTTAATAAACACAAACAGATCTAAAGGCTAGTTATATATGCTGTTCATAACCTCAGTTTAGTTAAGTACCTGGAGTTGTACATGTATTTGTAATCTCCAGTATGTCAGCAAACGTTTGTTAAAATATTGTTATTTTCTTTTTGATAAATGTTATTACAAACAGTTACAGGTTGAATTGCACAGTATTAGCATCTTTTAGTTTTGTTTGATGAATTTTTTTCAATAATGTTATTTGTGGGTTCCTACCATTTCTCTTGAGGTTAAACTCTGAAAGAAAGATGGTCGACCAAAACAATCAGTATATGAAGACGAAGGCTGTGAATTTTCAGAATATTCTTCCCTAGTTTCAGCAATCCCAGCTCAGCACATCTTTTAAAATCTAGTAGAGAACGTTTGGGGTCTACAGCAATCTTATAAAGTTTCCATGCATTTGATTTAGCTACATAAATAAAATTGTTAGAAAAAGACCGCCAACATTTCGGTTTTACTGACATTCTGTATACATGGCAAGGTCCCTGCCATCCATATATTTGTTATAATTTCCGATGAGTTTAAGTTACTTTACGAATACAAATTTGTTTTATTTTCTCGAGTACGTCTTTGTTACTGAAGGCGGATAAATTGTGTGAAAGTTAATTGGCGGAATATTCTTTTCATTAAATTACTCATGCCATGTTTTTAGCAAATATATATATATATGTAGAATTTGACTTAATTCACAGCATGAGAGCACGAAGTAATATTTAAATGGTTTATTTAATAGAAAGAAATAAAAGTAAATAAGAAAAGTAAATAAAGATGAAGTTAACGGTATTCAGGATTAACATAAGATGAAGTCCTTTTACACCTAAAGGCATAACATCAAAAGCACAATCTAAGTTCATAAACTCTTGAAGACGTGTGAGCCGTCTGCTCACGTCTGCTCTCCACTCTCGACCGGGTCTCAGCGCTGTCTGGGATGATTCTTACTGAGCTGAGTGATGCTATACTGATGACGTCATAATCCTGGTATTCTAATTCAGCATTGGACGTTGATGACTCCCACAGCTTCGGCCAGCCTGAAGAGGCATCGTCCTCGATGTCTGTTGAATGGACATCACTATCATGTACCTGCAAAGATAATAAAAAAAAACAAAAAAGAAAAAAAAGAGTATCAGGTCCTTAGGCTTTGAGCTGATACAAACATCAAATCAATTTGACCATGGCTTCATATGGTCAGCCGCAGTAGATGTCAAATTTGGTCCTTCATGGCATCCTACTTTCTCGACTTCATATCTGTCATTTGATCAAACAGCTATGATTTTATACGGTCCATGAAACTTAGGTCGTAGTTTCAAACCAGTCCCATATTGAGTTCTCTGAATGGCTACCAAGTCGCCAATCTTGTATAGTTTCGGCTTCTTACGTTTTTTGTTGAATTGTTTACGGTTCTCTTCTTGTATCTTCAAAATGTTGTTTTTCGCATCTTCTCTCATTTCATCACGTTCTTGTATCAATTGTTTTAGATATTCTTCATTCAATATCTCACTAATTCTCAAATCTTCTTAGTTCTTCATTTTCGTGCCTATGAGAAGCTCAAACGGTGAATATTTCGTGCTTCTTGTAGTCGTACTGTTGATGATTCTCTGAAAATCTGGAACATACTTAAACCATTTTGTTGAATCTTCATGTGATGATTTTGACAAAACAGGAATCAAAATTCTATGAATTCGCTCAATTTGTCCGTTACCTCTTGGAATACCGGTAGTAATTTTGACATGTTCTATTCCTTCTTCAGTACAATAAGCTGAAAATTCTTTCGATGTAAAGGCACTACCTCGATCTGAAATGATTCTGGCTGGATTCCCAAATACAGTCTGTTGTTGCTTCAATTTTGAAATAACTTCTTGTGTAGTTGGTGATTTCACTGGATAGAACCAAGTAAATTTCGTAAAAGCGTCGACAACAGTTAGAATGTGTTGGTATCTCTTGTTAGACGATGGAAGAGGTCCAATACAGTCGATATGATACGTACTCAAGGGAACGTTTTCTTTCGGTACAGGATGAAGAAATCCTTCTGCTTTTCCTTGCTTCTTGTTGTACAGTATACATTCTATACAGTTATCAATTACTTTTTCAACTTTGCATTTCAGTCTGGGAATATAGAATTCTTGCTCTACGGCATTCACAGTTTTATCTACAGCAAAGTGACCTTTTTTATGTACCTTCTGTATGATTTCATTCTGTAAGGATTCTGGCACTACTAGAAGATCTTTAGCATTTTCAAATTTGTACAAAATATCATTTCTCACGAAGAATCCATTTTCTTCTCCCTTCTCAACTTAATTCTTGATTAACTTCACATGTTCATCTTCATTCTGTTGTTGTACTAACCGAATCTTCTCAGTTACATCGGATGTGTATAATGTTAAAATTAGAGCATTTCTACTTAAAGCATCAGCATGTTTCATTTGGCTTCCTGAACGATGTACAATTTCGTAATTGATTTGTTCAATAAACATTGCCCATCTCGCAATTTTAGGAGTTAAATCTTTCTTATCTAAAGTTTTCTGAAAAGCACTACAATCAGTTACAATTTTCAATTTAGTCCCTCACAAATAGTTTCGAAATTTCTTCAGAGCTTCTATTACTGCAAGGGCTTCTAAGTCGTAACTACAGAGTTTCTCTTGCTGCGGTGAAGTCTTCTTACTCATATACTGGATTGGGTGATAATTACCATCATCAGACAATTGGAGTAATACCGCACCAAAGCCTTGACAACTAGCATCAGTATGGAGTTCTAATGGATATCCTTGCCTAAATATGCGTAGAGCAGGTGCCTGAGAGAGAATTTCTTTTAATCTGCAAAAAGCTTCCTGTTGTTCGGAATCGAACTTAAAACCAATACCTTTTCTAAGCAAGTCGCTAAGAGGTTTAGCTATTTTAGCATACTGAGGAATGAATTTACGAAAATATCCCGTTAGTCCTAAAAAGCTTTGTAATTGTTTACAGTTACGCGGTTGTGGAAAGTTTCGAACAGCAACAGTTTTGGAAGGCGATGGTCGAATAGTTCCGTTTTCAATTACATGTCCCAAAAATTCAATTTTACGTTTTAAGAATTGGCACTTTTTGAAATTTATTTGTAATCCATACTCCGAAGCAGTTCTGAATACTCTTTCTAATTTGTCTAAACATTCAACTTCCTCATTAGCCGGTATGACTATATCATCCATAGTGTTACGAATTTGGTATCTAAAAAGCTAAAGTTAGTTCAATTAGAAATTAAATGGTTTTATTTCTCGCGCAGTGCAGCGCGTGACGAATATTAAAAGAAAGCTAAGCCGGAAAATTGAAAATACAAGAGCGCGTGCATTAAATAAATAAATATCTCTTTTTGATTTCGAGAAAGTACTGGAAAATTCTAGCGCGTGATTTTAAAATCTTATAAAAGGAGGAAAACATCTCAGTTTGTAGTAGTTGCTTAGTTTGTTGTTGTTTAGAAAACTACTGTTGTTGATTGTAGCGAATTCGCGGATTAGCGTTCTTTAGCTGTTTTGAATTACGTTCTATTGACATTTGAGTAGTTAAAAGAAAACTACTGTGAGATATTGTAATACTGCATGATAATTTGAGAAAATTTAAGCATTTTTGTTGTGATAATAATAAATTTTTGTTCATTTTTCATCGGACTTGTGCATTCATTTCATAACGAACCCGTACGCACGCAACAATTTTTGGTGTCAGAAGTGGGATTTGAATGCCAATAACAAGAGCGATGGAAGAACAATTGAGACAGCTCATTAGTGGTTTTGCTGCATTCCAAGAAAAGATGGAAGCTGGCCAAGCATCATTTAAGGAAGAAATGAAATTGGGCCAGGAATCCGTTAAGGACGAAATGAAAGCCGTTCAAGCTGGTCAAGAAGAAATGAAAAGAGAAATTACTTGCATAATAGAAAATAAATTTGAAGCTATGGAAGGCAGAATTGACGCAGTTGAAAATAAAGTTGGACATATTGAAGAAAGAGTTTCTTCGGTGAAAGAAGAAATAGAAGAAAGAGTTTCTTCTGTAAAAGAACAAATTGATGAGAGAGTTTCTGCAGTTTCCAAAGAAATGGATACTTTAAAGAAATTCGTAGCGTCGGCAGGGAGCAGGAGTGATGATTTTAAATTCTTACCAATGCCTGCTCGTCCACCTCTGAAGCTATCCACATATGATGGGAAGACCTCCTGGCAGGTGTATAAGACACAATTTTCTATCGTGGCGGATGCGAATGGATGGGATTCCCAAGCTAAGGCCTGTCATCTCGCCGCTTCTCTAAGAGCCGACGCAGCGGATATCCTTCAGACTCTTCCCGAAAACAAAAGGTTAGATTTCGAAGCTCTGTCCGGCGCCTTGGAGTTGCGCTTTGGGGAGAAGTGTTTAAAAGACTACAGCAGGCTCCAATTAAAATCTCGTCAACAGAAGCCTACCGAAACACTTCAGGAGCTCGCCGCGGATGTTGAAAGGCTGTCCCATCTCGCCTTTTCGGAATGCCCGACAGAAACAAGGGAAATCCTGTCCTTGCAATACTTTATCGACGGCATCCGAGATACTGAAATACAGAAAGCTCTACGAATGGCGGATGTAAAAGATTTAAAAAGTGCTCTAGTGTACGCCATGAAATTTGAGGCAGCCCAGCAAGCCACTCGTCGAGACCGCCACCCTGTCAGAGCTGCTCAAGTCCAGGAGCCAGGGAATCAAGTCACCGCTCGACTTGACGATTTAACTAGCAACTGAACGCCTTGAGACGGAATATTGGTGAGAAGAAACCGACCGTTAAGTGCTGGAACTGCGGTGCTGAAGGACACATACGACGAAACTGCAAAACACCCCAGGGTACTGATGTTAAGACCGCTTCTAACAAGCAGCAGGGAAACTAATTACTGGCCATCTCGCGGGGCGGAGGTTGCCAGATAATGAAATGCCCCCGTTTAAAGCGCTTCAGATTTCTGCAGTGAGAGGCGGCAGTAATGGACTTTTCATAATAGGACATATTAATGGAGTTCCGTGCAATATGACTATAGATACAGGAGCCAACGTCACCATCATCCGAAAAGATTTGGCTCAACAACTAGGAAACAAACTTATCTGGACGCCGCCCTGCGTTACCCTACAGACTGTGTCCGGTGAGAAGATCGACATCGACGGAAAAGTAAATGTTAACATCACGTTTGGAAGTGCCGCTTACCATCACACGGCATATGTAGCAGAAATCACTGATTCTTGCATACTCGGATTGGACTTTCTAAGGAAATACAATTTTTCCTTGGATTTTAAAAATAACGAATTGCATTCTACATCTGAGGACATAGCGTTATTTCTCGTTAATGATGAAGAAGTTAAATCTGTCCATAAAATCATAGCACAAGACTATATTACAATACCGGCAAGAACAGAAATTTTACTTCCTGGATCTATAGCCGAAAATAGAAATTTCCGCTACGGCATCATAGAATATCCCAATAACTGTAATATCCCAAAAGGAGTATTAGTAGCCTCAACACTCGTCGACCTATCCAGAACGGTTATCCCGGTGAGAGTCGCCAATGTAACTGAAAAGTCGAGAGTTATTAAGAAAGGTGAAGTGGTTGCAACATGTACTCCAGTAACCAGCATTGAAAAAAAGAGTAACATCCCAGAATCCGTGTCCTCAGAGAGCATTACATCGGAGTTATTGCAGAATGCACAATTAAACGATAAAGAGAAAAATGCTGCCGATCGCGTCATTAAAGATCTTCAAGTTGTTTTCTCCCGCTCGTCTTCTGACGTGGGTCGAACTAGTTTGATACAACATAGAATAGATACTGGCGATCATCCCCCGATCAAGCAACATCCAAGACGTCTACTGTTTGCTAAACAGGAAGAGGTGCGAACACTGTTAAAAGATATGGAAGAAGGCGATGTCATCGAGCCTTCAGCGAGTCCATGGGCATCTCCCATCGTTCTCGTCAGAAAGAAAGACGGCTCAACAAGATTTTGCGTTGACTATCGCCGGTTGAATGAGGTTACGAAGAAAGACAGTTACCCTCTTCCTAGAATTGATGACATTCTAGACACTCTTTCTGGAAGCAAGTGGTTCTCAACACTTGATTTAAAGAGTGGGTATTGGCAGGTAGAAATCCATCCTGATGACCGAGAAAAGACGGCATTTACTACGGGAAATGGACTTTGGCAGTTCAAAGTGATGCCGTTTGGACTGTGTAATGCGCCGGCAACATTCGAACGTCTTATGGAGACTGTTTTGAAAGGCCTTTCTTACGAAGCCTGTCTGATATACCTGGACGATATCATCATCGTCGGAAAGAGTTTTGAAGAGCATCTAGAAAATCTTAGAAAGGTGCTTCAGAAACTGAAAGAGGCCAATCTGAAGCTGACTTCCGCTAAATGCAAATTGTTTCGAAAGGAAGTGACTTACCTGGGACATGTCATCTCTGCAGAAGGTGTGCGCACGGATCCTGAAAAGGTATCAGCGGTTAAATCCTGGACGCGTCCCGGAAATGTCCATCAGCTGAGAAGCTTCCTAGGGCTTTGCACCTACTATAGGAGATTCGTGAAGAACTTTTCTTCCATCGCAAGACCACTTCACAAGCTGACAGAGAGCAAGCAAAGATTCTTGTGGACAAAGGAATGCGAGGATGCATTTAACAACATAAAGGAAGCTTTAACATCTGCTCCAATCCTGACGTATCCTCAGCTCGACAGACCATTTATTCTCGCCACCGACGCGAGCAATGAAAGTGTCGGTGCTGTTTTGTCCCAAGAAATAGACGGCCAAGAACGTGTAGTAGCTTACTGGGGCAAGTGCCTGTCTAAACCGGAGAGGAATTACTGTGTCACAAGGAAAGAGTTGCTCGCCATAGTCAAAGCTGTAGAACATTTCCATCATTATCTATACGGGAGAAAATTCCTCCTCCGCACGGACCATGCCTCATTGGCGTGGCTTTTAAATTTCAAAAATCCTGACGGGTCAAATAGCCAGGTGGATACAGAGACTCCAAGAATATGACATCACTATCCGTCATCGTAAGGGATCATCACACGGAAACGCCGACGCCCTGTCTAGAAGACCTTGCCAAGAAAACTGCCGATATTGTTCCAGTGTGGAAGCGAAATACGAACTGCTGACTCCGGTCGCAAGACAAATTACAACATCAACATCGGCTGCTCGAGACCCGTGGAGTGATGATGAAGTCAGGAAAGACCAGCTGGAAGACCGCGACATTAAACCCGTACTTGATTTAATAGAGTCATCAAACAGAAAACCTACATGGCAGGACATTTCTATCTGTAGTCCTACAACAAAACAATACTGGGCACTCTGGGATTCACTTCACATTCGAAACGGCGTCTTATACCGGAAATTCGAGTCGGATGATGGGAAGACGTTCCGATGGCAACTGATACTTCCGAGATCCCGGATTCCTGATGTCCTCAAAGAACTACATAACAGCCCTACAGGAGGTCACTTTGGAATTATGAAGACCTTACAGAGAGTTCGTGAGCGCTTTTACTGGAATAATGCAAAGAATGACGTGCAAAAGTGGTGCCGATCCTGCGATGCCTGTGCAGGTCGGAAAGGACCGAGGAAACGCAGCCGAGGCAGACTGCAACGTTACAACGTAGGTGCGCCTTTTGAACGTATCGCCTTTGACATCCTGGGACCTCTGCCACGAACTGCTGATGGCAACAAATACATACTCGTTGTCATTGATTACTTCACCAAGTGGCCTGAAGCTTATCCTATTCCTGATCAAGAGGCAGTCACAGTAGCTGAGGTAATGATACAGCACTGGATTTGCAGGTTCGGAGTGCCTCTTCAGTTACATTCCGATCAGGGAAGGAATTTTACCTCGGCAGTAATCAAAGAACTATGCAAACTACTCGGCATTGACAAAACTCAAACGACGCCATTGCATCCCCAGTCGGACGGCATGGTAGAGAGGTTCAATCGAACCATCCTTAATAACCTCTCATTAGTGGTTTCCAGAAACCAACAGGACTGGGACAAGAAATTACCACTCTTTTTACTGGCTTACCGCAGTGCTGTCCACGAGACTACCGGCTATTCTCCATCACAGATGCTCTTCGGTCTTGACCTTCGTCTGCCTTGTGATCTATTGTTTGGCCGCCCTCCGGATGCTCCTTCATCGTCTGAGGAATATATTCAAGATCTCCAGGCCCGGTTTGAAGTGATGCACAATTTTGCACGAGAGCGAGTCAACTTGGCGACGGAGAAGATGAAGACCCGATACGACACAAGAGCTACTGAACATCAATTCCACGAAGGAGACAAGGTGTGGCTGTGGAATCCGACTCGACGGAAAGGACTTTGTCCGAAATTACAGTCACCTTGGGATGGGCCGTACACAGTCCTAAACAGGCTGAATGACGTCGTGGTTCGGATTCGTAAGTCTTCGAACTCTAAACCTAAAGTCGTTCATTACGACAGGTTAGCTCATTACTATGGCCATAGTACATAATGTAAATAATTGTAAATAGTATAAGACCATGGTCCATTTTTGGTTTTAAATGTGTATTTGATTTGTATTTGATAGCATTTGATTTGTTTTATGTATTGCATTTATTGTTCATGTTGTTTATTATTGTAATGTAATGCTTATTAATGCATTTATGCCACAGTTGTAAGTTTTGCTTCCTGTCCAGGGATTGTACTGCCCGGGACGTGCAGTCCTTGGGAAGGGGGCAGTGTTACGAATTTGGTATTTAAAAAGCTAATGTTAGTTCAATTAGAAATTAAATGGTTTTATTTCTCGCGCAGTGCAGCGCGTGACGAATATTAAAAGAAAGCTAAGCCGGAAAATTGAAAATACAAGAGCGCGTGCATTAAATAAATAAATATCTCTTTTTGATTTCGAGAAAGTACTGGAAAATTCTAGCGCGTGATTTTAAAATCTTATAAAAGGAGGAAAACATCTCAGTTTGTAGTAGTTGCTTAGTTTGTTGTTGTTTAGAAAACTACTGTTGTTGATTGTAGCGAATTCGCGGATTAGCGTTCTTTAGCTGTTTTGAATTACGTTCTATTGACATTTGAGTAGTTAAAAGAAAACTACTGTGAGATATTGTAATACTGCATGATAATTTGAGAAAATTTAAGCATTTTTGTTGTGATAATAATAAATTTTTGTTCATTTTTCATCGGACTTGTGCATTCATTTCATAACGAACCCGTACGCACGCAACAATATAAATAATTAGTACACCTTCATTTAGCAAGTCACGAAATACTGAATAAATATACCTTTGAAAAACATTTGGACTAATACATAAACCAAAAGGAGCTTTAAGAAATTCGTAGATACCATTATGTGTTACAAAAGCGGTATATTTGGTGCAATTTTCGTCTATATCTACATGGAAAAAGCCATTTTTCAAATCTAGTGTCGTGAAGACTTTTGACTGTTCCAGACGATCTAGTACTTCCGGAATTAAAGGCAGTGGAAATTTGTCTTTAATAATCTTCTTATTTAATTTCCGATAGTCAACACATAAAAGTTTCGAATTATCACGCTTGTTACACAAAACAATAGGCGCCGAATAATTAGAATTGCTAGGCTTTATTATGCCCTCTTTTAACCATTCCTTAATTTGATCGTCAACAACTTTTTGTTCTGCGAAAGACATGTATCTTCTATTTTGACAGACAGGAATATCATCGCATAAATTTATTTGCATCTTGAAGTCAGATCTTTCCGAGGCTGGTACGAATTAATTAAATTACACAGTCTTTGTTTATGTTCTACATTCGAAATATGCGATAAATCAATTTCGTTAACAGAAATAGCATTCACCAGATGTGAAAGGTAATTAAACGTCGCGCTACTTCCGCTTTCGGGACTTTTGTTTACATTAACAGAGACGGCAGACGATTGCGAAGGATCACAAACATTCTTCAATGAGACAGCAATATTCAAATTTCCCATAACGCAACGAACGTTAGAATTTCGAAATAACTCAGCAGTTATCAAGTTTACATTACTTTTATTCCGATGAGAAATTATTTGAAGGCCATTCTCGGTAAAAGAGAAGTTAAACTGATTCAATACATCCAAACCTAATACAATTTGATTACATAATGACTTAACAACATAAATTTTCGTACGCAGTGAAAAACTATCAATTGAAATATTAAAATGAAAAAGCCGATGGGGTACGTTTGCTTTGATTCAATTCCGTTTAATGTGATATCGCTACAATTTAAATTAGGAGAACCAATCTGCTTGTGTAACTCTACGCTGCATATCGTTATATCTGAACCAGTGTCAACTAAACTATCAACTAAATGATTATTTATTTCTACAGTCTTCATAATTCTATCCTTGTCAGAAATTCGTTGTAATAAGGCTGCTTGTTGTGTCTCGGGGGTCCGCTCTGGACAGTCCGTTGAATAATGCCCGAACTTCTTACATTTTATACATTTTACACCCTTCGATTTGTTTACACAATGTTTTGAATAATGCCCAAATCCCTGGCAATTAAAACATTTGACCTTATTAACGTTAGATTGATTTCGGTTTGATGACGAAAGCTTACTTCTATCTTTAACTTGAGTGTCTACTTTCGGTTTCGGATTTTTAAACGGTCCGATCTCATTTTATCATAAATTTTAAGCCTTTGTTTAAATTCAGATATTGTTTCGCAACTATATAGTATAGTTTTCCTAACCACAGAATCGGGAATACCATCAATAACATATTTAATTAATGAAGCATCTTCAATGTTACCTCGCGAACACATTTCTTTCATTTTCAAAAAATGCTCATCTAAGGATTCATTAGGCATTAATTTACGTTTACATAACATTTCATGCAATTCAGCAGAATTAAAAGCTTTACCATATTCAGATTTCAAAAGCTTTTTTAACTTACACCAGTCATTAACTTTAGGTTCACTCTGAATAAATAGTTTCGCTTTACCTTTTAATGACCTTTTAGCAAAAACTAATTTATGCAAATCACTCAATTTCAAAGAATTTATAACATCTTCAAATTCATCAATCCATTTATCAACATTTTCATATGCATTACCAGAAAAAGGATTAACAATACTTTCAATATCCGAAAAACTAAGATGAGGTTTAAAATGATCTTGAATTGGAAGCTGCATACTGTTATTTACTTGAGATTCGTTAAAACCAGTATTTGATTATCATCAAGCATTACTTCAGAAATTTTATTAATAGTTTCATCTTCAATATCACTATTTTCTTCATGCAAAACATTTTCAAATAATACAGATAAATCACATAGGTAAGAGACAATTCGGGTTACGACTTCCGTTTTTAAACCTTCTGAATTTATGCACAATACATTGCAAACTTTAATTAACTCATTCAAAGTAAACCTATTCTGCACTGTATCTATTTTCTTATTAAATTCTTCAGAATCTGGTTTAAATATAAAGCCAGAAAATTCACGTAATCTTTTCCGGTTATTTCGATCTCCATCAGTATTAAAAATAAGCTTATGCAAACTTTTGATTTCAGAACTTTTACGGTTCTTTAAAGCTGCTTCCAATTCTGGAATTTCTACTAACTTCATATTGGAAAGAAAGTTTTGTACTCACCCGACAGATGATCGTCGTCAATTGGGTAATCCACACTTTATACGAGTAATCCAATAAAGCGAATAACTTTCACTCAGTAGTTCAAAGGACAGTTCTACTACTCGCACATTTTGGAATTCGAGGCCGCACGATTGGTCGCCATATTTTTTGTAGAATTTGACTTAATTCACAGCATGAGAGCACGAAGTAATATTTAAATGGTTTATTTAATAGAAAGAAATAAAAGTAAATAATAATAAATAAAGATGAAGTTCATAAACTCTTGAAGACGTGTAAGCCGTCTGCTCACGTCTGCCCTCCACTCTCGACCGGGTCTCAGCGCTGTCTGGGATGATTCTTACTGCGCTGAGTGATGCTATACTGATGACGTCATAATCCTGGTATTCTAATTCAGCATTGGACATTGATGACTCCCAGATATATATATATATATATATATATATCAAAGCACTGTAAAGACAGTGCTTTGAGCTGATGTTACGCTTTCGCAACATTTTAAAGAAATGCATATTTATACCAATAAAAATAAAATAATAGCCTTATCTTTTGACATCATACAGTCTAATGTTTCTAGAAGATTGGTTTTTATATAGTAAAAAATTTATGTTTTTAATACTTCTTTTAAACTTTAACTTAAACTGGTGGTGCCGGATGAATCACAAAAAAAAAAAAATAAATAAATAAATAAAATATCAAATAATTCACATTCAAAATCTAATTCATAATATTCATATATCATTTCGACATTCTTATAAACATTCGAAAAAAAAATTTATCAATCAATCGTATTGTTGTAGTACAATTTAACTTTTAAGGTTTGCGTTGTGAGTAACCTATGCAAAAGGAAATATCAATAACCCCAAATTCAATTAAACTCCATGTTTTTTAAGAGCCTTTCGGCTCAAACAAATGGAGGGACATGACAGACCACATAAACTACACTAAATTAAACAAATTAAACATAAAATACATATCAAACACATTTATTAATTTCTAGAATATTCAAACATATGATAACTAGGTAAACTGATCAGTCCCCTACAAATTAACCTTAAGAGGTAAATTAACATATATATCATTTTAAATCTTATACTCATGTTAGGTGTACTAAATTTTTTTAACATTACATAACTCACAATTTAGGCGGTTGTACCACACGTATATTAATATAGTATCATTACTCGGTTACAATTTAAATACAAAAGACAGAAAAAAAATTCACTCACAGGGTGAACTTCATACATTAAACTCCTATGCCATCATCGACTGATTAATATGGAGTGCTGATAGTTCAACAGATCGTCCTACTCATTTCGTTGACCATTCGAAGAGATCGAGAATGCCATCATCGACGGATTAATACGGAGTTTTAGATAGTTAACAGCTAGTCCAACTGCTTTTAAATCAGGAACGCTAACGCCTTCAACAAATCAAGACCCAAGGAAGACACAGGAATCAGGATGTTTCTTTTAAATTAGGGAGCAGTCTTTATCAGGAACGTTAACGGTTCAACAAAATCAAGACTCGAGGAAGACACAGGTATTAGGATGCTTCTCTTAAATTAGGGAGAAGTCTTTATCAGGAACGCTAACGCTACAACAAAATCTGTATTAAGGTAACCTCGAGAATGTCAAATTAAAGTTCTTGGTAAAATATAACGAAGCAGCAGCAAAGCTATATTTTGCATAAGCACTTAGTCTCAAGCAAAATTCTCATCAGCTGAAAGCCGACAGAAATTCAAGACCGCCGCCCGCTGGTACATGGCATTCGCGAGAGCAAGACCCGCAAGGGGGTCAAGCCTCCGTCACTCGTTTTCTTCTTATTCTTAGCTTGAAAGAATCAGGAAACAGAATGATCTCTAGCCTGGTGCAAGCACCCAGGAAATCTCGGTTTCTCCGCCTCTGTGAGTTCATAGGCTTTCAAAAAAATCATAAAATTAAATCTTACCAATCCCGGAATTTTATGTTATCTAAATTGAGAAAATGACACACCCATGAAGAATCAAACACCAGAAAATCTGACAATGAAATCCGAAAAACATCTGTACACATAACGTGAGAAAAAGTAGACCCCCCAACTAACAAGCGGAAAATAAGTTCCACGAGAATCCAATTACCCAAAGTTAGTTTAACCACCCACTGTCTTGAAGTAAGGAAAACTGCAAGCTTTACAAAGCGACAGGAAGAACGATTTCCGTTTCACACGCTTTAGCTGAAAGGCGACAATACACACCCTCTACTGCCTCCATTGTTGGTAAAAGGCCATAAAGCAGATGGCTCCCGCAACCGTTTCCCGCCTTAGTTACAATTCCTACTCAAGAATAATGAGTTAAATAAACCTTAAGAGCTTAAGAGTACTTTTTCCAGATTAAAATACACATGAATACAAATAAAAATATTAGAATAATAATGACTTGAAACACATATTAATAATTGAAATTCGCGACGTAACATGGTCGTACCTTTATACAATTATTAGATTGGTTGTGTTTTCTGTGAGATGTAGTCAACATTAAAATACAAAACTTTTCTAGAAAAGCACCAAAACGATCATTTAGTTTTTAAAAAATTAATATGAGAGAAATAGTTCATTCTGAACAGAAATAATGAGGTTTTGCCTACAATATAGAAAAAGGTTAAAGACAAAAACACTATACAGAAAATGAAAAAAAAAATATTACTAACGTTGCTAATGGCAGAAGCAATGACGTTTTTCCTACAGTATACAAAAAAAAAAAAAAAAGCTAAAGACGAAAACACTGTACAGAAGATGAAAAAAATTATTAATGCTGCTAAAATGTAACGTCAGTTGTAAATGGTTTTTAATTATGATTGGGAATTAACTATGACTGCTCTTCCTCATATAACACTGGTAACCCGGGAGCTGACTGTGTAATCAATATTAAGTTGGAAACTTTTGCAGTGTTATATATGTTAAAAATTAATTCTTGGTGAATTTATTGAAATTTTTAACAGTATATATTGTGACCCAAAAAAATTTAATAAAAGCGTATTTTCTACATTTAAGCAGTCGATTTGTTAAAGCAATGCAATTCTGGAGAGATATACTGCACGATATATATACATACGTTTGGTAATTTTTGTATTACGCTTTTTGTACCGCTCTGAAATTTGTGATTGATTAGAAATGGTAAATTATTAAAAAAGTAAACTTACTCAGAAGTTTGATTTTTCAGTTATAATGTCTTGTTCGAAACGGAATACTCATTGAAAAGCGGTTAAACAAGATGTATATAGATTTTCATAAGATTTTCCTGAATTTGCAGTAATATTTTACGAATCGCGGGCGTAATACACCGAAATTCTTAACAATGAATTATATTTGAATTCTATTTATTTTTCCTGCTTAACAGTATTATGGACTATATAGAATCATCTGGAAAGAATTCAAATGCCACATGTAGGCATAAAAATATTGGCTTACGAGTTGCTGCCGTACAAATATTTTGGAATTTAAACACTAAATAAATACACATAACTTTTTTATTTTTGAAATATCGCGTGTCCTTGAAAAAACATTTCTTCGATTATCTTATTTGCTCAGTTTACATTTTTCGCTTTACTGTATTTTCTTTGGTATTTTTATCAGTTTCCTTTAAAGCTATAGCAAAAACCATTTTCCAATTTTTTAAAGCACTCTGGTTTTCTCCCATGAAAGCTTTCTCCCGAGCCTCTTTATTTGCTATTTCAAATTTATCGAATGTGTAAAAAGACATTTCTAGCATTCGCGTTTCGCTTCAATTACTTTTTTTTATCACAATGGAAACAATTTTACTCCTATAATATAATGTTAATTTCTCGTTAAAATTATATAGAACGGAAGAGGATAACAGATTTAAATTTAAATTTGACTATAAGGTAATATTCTTACTAATTTTGTACATATATAAATAATGGTGAAATTTAAATGTAAAACTGTGTTATTATTATTATTTTGTATCAACTTTACCAAAGAAGTAAGAATACACGGCAAGTCTATTTAACAGAGGCGCGAGATAGAGTCAAGCTGACAACTGATTTTTATTGCCAAATATGGCGACCAACTGCCAAAAAACGCCAAGCTTGTCTACCATTTTGTTGCACTTTGGTCCGTTCCCTGTATAACTGTAATACGTGTTGTAGCTGGATAATTGATCCTGTTTGTAACTGTAACCGTATCCGATCCTCATATGTCTTCCAGTAATGTTGAGATATAAAAAATACTAATGATATCTCGGAGATGGGGGGGAAGCTATATAAGCCTAGGTAGAGCATCAATTTCTCAGTTTTTGTTTAGTTCAGCGTTAGTTCGGGACATTGATATATCTCCGTGTCAACTTCGCTGTTTAGATGCGCTTTGCATTACCTTGTGCTTAGCGTACCTAGTAGTCTGAAGTGGAATTACTTATTGTACTCTGTGATACTGTGAAGAGCTGTACGAGTATTTCTGTGAAAGGTTCCAGAATTCTGAAATTTTTCTTTTAGTAAAATGAACTTTATCAAGCTATCATCAATTCTGTGTGCATTCAATCTATTACGAGCCGATACGCACGCAGCAATATAAGTCAATTTGAATTTTTCCTCAACCAGATTAACTTAATATTTATACAAACATATAAACGTAAAAGCATTAGTAATAGTAAAAGTAATGAGTGGGAATAAATTGTAAATTCTACAACGCAATGGGAGAAATTACAAGGAATATATATATACAGTGGTGGCCAAAATTGTGGACACTTTTGGAAATCTTTATGTTTTTGAACGTTGTATGCTTATAGAAAACGTTACGTTTCACAAAATGCAAACTTGTATATATCATTTTAAAAAGAATTTATTACTGAATTCAATACAAAACCCAAAATTCAATTATTTGCAATACAAAAAAAAGTTAAACGATAATAGTTATCGATATACATTAGATAGTGATGATTGCAGTGAGTTATCAGTACTTAGTAGGGTACCCTTTATTTTTGTTTACAGCTTCACATCGACGTTTCATTGAACTGACAAGAGTTTTAAGCTTTTCTTTCGCTATTACATGACGTCAGGAAACAATTATAGCCTCAATTAGTTCCCTTTTATTTGATGGGCGCCTCATTCGGACAAGACGTTTCAAACGGTGCCACAAATTTTCGATAGCATTGAGATCAGGACTGCTTCCTGGCCATGACAACAATTTAATGCTCTTTGTACGAAACCACTCTTTCGATATTTTGGCCGTGTGGCAAGGAGCAGAATCCTGCTGAAAAATAAACGAAGCATTATTGGGAAACAGATCTCTGATGGAAGGTAGAAGTTTTGGTTCTAGAATAGTGACAATGTATTTTCTGGCATTCAGTGTCCCATCCATGACATGAAGGCGACCAATACCATCTGCTGACATGCATAACCAAATCATATCACTAACAGGGTTCTTCACTGTTGCTTGAATGCAGTCAGGATATAGCTCTTCTCCTATTCCACGTCTTACATATTTTCGCCCATCACTACCGAATAACGATATCTTAGTTTCATCACTCCATATAAATTGTGACCACTGATCATCTGTCCAACTAATGTGTTCCTTTGCCCACTTTAGTCTTTTTTTTCGTTGCTGAAAATTAAGATAATGCTTTTTTCGTGGAATTCTACCTCTCAGTCCAACATCTGTTAATCTTCTCCTGATTGTTCTTGAACTGACAGAAACACCAGCATCATTCATATCACATCTGATGGCCGCTGATGACATTTTTCTATCTTGGAGACATAGTCTTTTTATTCTTCTGTCATAAAAAGACGTGGTTCACCTTTTTCGGCCTTTTCCTTCTTTTTTTTTTATTGAATTTGTCTCTTGATATCGTAAACAAAACTATCGGACTCCAGATGTAGTCACCGAACCACCCACCTGTCTTGCTATTTCAGCATAGGAAAGACCACTTTCTCGTAACTCAATAATATTACATCTCTTTCTAGGTGTCCAATCTACTCTTTTATTTGATGTCATTGCTTTTTGACTAAATATTAAAAATGTTTGCAAAAATTCCTACTTGTAATTGCAGTGTATAAGAAACAGCTCCTCCTTCTACAGAACAAAGCAAAATAATGAATTGTTTCAAGTGTAAACATGATGTCAGCTTCTACTGGCAATTACTAACATTTGATTGGTTCTGAGAACAAGAACAGTGATTGGCCAGGAAAGCTAGACATTACAAACCATTTCATAACTTTTTTTTATTTATATTAAAGTACATATAACTTTTTTGTATTGCAAATAATTAAATTTTGTGTTTTGTATTGAATTCAGTAATAAATTCTCTTTAAAATGATATATAAAAGTTTGCATTTTGCGAAACGTAACATTTTCTCTAAGCATACAAATTCCAAAACCATAAAAATTTCCAAACGTTTTCACAATTTTGCCCACCACTGTATGTATATATGTAAATGCTGAATCAAAAACTAATAGCATAGAATAATAAATCTAACGATCCACATTTTTTCCCATCTGATCTAAAATTCCCAATGATGGAAACGGTATGAAATAAATAAGCATAATTAATGGACAATGAAATTACACATTAATTTCATTAGAGAGTAGCATTAGTAACATTTAGCTATGTTTCAAAGCTCGGCAACTTAGTCACAAAAATATTTAAAACATTTATTAAACATTTTTAATAAGACAAATTAATAAGCTAAAATTGTAATTAGACAAATTAATAAGCTAAATTAATAAGCTAATTAATAGTGTGTTATTTGATTAACGAACGAAAATTAAGCATTTATTAATAGAGCTTCTGAAAGCAATATGTCCATTGCTATGCTAACGTAGTTCCGTTAATATATAAGTACCAAAATATAAACTGGGGCATCTATGACATTGATGAATTAGGATGTTGTAGTAAAGATTTCTTTCAATGATTAACTCCTGCAAAGTACTACAGAATGTGTCACTACATTCAGGTGCACTAAAGTGAGTTTGCCATGTTCAGAGGCTACTCAACATATTTATTTTATATGTTACACATATGTTTATGAATACACAATTCATAACAAATGTACAATAAGAAATAAATGTAATGAACTCCTTGATTCGATAATCCAAAACACAGGCAAAGAGGGGGGAAAATAATTTGAATAATCGAAAATTCAAAGCTATAATTTAAATAAAAATGCACAACAGAAATTATTGCGGACGTTAATAATTAAACTTTCGCGTAAGATATAATGAAACTGAAAATAAAATAAGAAACGGATTGGATTGGATTGGATTATTGTAATTTGGCACAAAACCTGTCAAGGTTATCTGCGCCAGACAAATGGTAACAATGCAATTAGCTATTTTTAAAAGCTTCTAGCTTAGATAAAAAGAGACAGATTACAGTCTATGATAAAAGCTGATATCTTTTAAAAAAAACAGGTTAAACTCTATTATAAAAGCCAATATCTTTTAAAAAGAGAAACAAATTACGATTATGTGTTTTTCCAATTAAAACTTCCTAAGTTCAGTTCTGAACAATTAAAATGTTTTTGGCCAAAATAATTAAAACTCTGGCATTCAAGATGTGATGGACTGTCAGATCTGCATTGCATTTTGAGCAGCTTTGATTCTCTTCTCCTTTGAGAAGATACTCATGGGTCAGGCGACAATGGCCAATTCTCAGTCGAGTCAAGAGGACATCCTCCCTTCTATTAGCCATACATGGCCAGTATCCAATGGTGGGTTTAACATTTCTCAGCTTGTTATATACTTTGTCATCCCATTGCTTCTGCCATTTGCTGAGAATTTTGCTTTTGACAAACCCTTTGATGTCTGTTAGTGGAATCTGAAGATTGTACATTGTACTTGCAGTTTTAGCTGCAATATCCGCCAATTCATTCCCCTTAATGGCAACGTGTCCAGGGATCCACGAATAAAGAATCTGGTATCCCCGAATTTTTAAAGAATGATTCAACTTCAGGATTCTGGTTGCAACTGGGTGAGTACATTGAGCATAATTTTCCAATGACATTAAGGCACTCATGGAATCTGTGTAGATAATAAACTTTATGTACTTTTGTTTTGAAAGGTAAGTCAAAGCCAGATGGATTGCAGTAAGCTCAGAAGTAAGCACAGAGCACACTGTGTGTAATCGAACCCCCACTATTGTTTTCTCTGTGACGAAAGCTGCACCAACATGATCCAGGGATTTTGATCCGTCTGTATATAGAGGGAAATATTTCCTATATTTGTTTCTACGTTAAAAAAATCTGCTTGTAGATGATTTCGTTAGTTTGTGATTTACTCCAGTGTCGAAAAGTATCCAGAGAATGGATTCTCCAATCCTCCCAGGAAGGAATTCCAAAAAAAATCCTCCACCTGTATATCTATATTGTACAAATTATACTCCTCCACCAAAGCACTCATCCGCAAGCCGAAAGATGGGACACATGATGGTCGTGCCTGATATAAACGGGAGTATTGGTCATTAAGCAATTTTGACAGCGTAGAATTTGCGGTTTGTGATAAGACTCTGGCATTACACCAAGATGTGATGGACTGTCAGATCTGCATTGCATTTTGGGCAGCTGGGATTCTCTTCTCCCTTCAGAAGATACTCATGGGTCAGGCGACAATGGCCAATTCTCAGTGGAGTCAAGACGACTATATGGACCTACTTCATAGCTTCACCCCGTCGAAATAATGCTTAAAACAAAGATTTTCACGTCTTAACCGCAGGGAGGTCTCGTTACTTTCCACATATAAGCTTTCCACTGGAGAAGTTCTAAAGGCACCAGTGCATACCTGAAGTGCTTGGTGATGTATCGGATCAAGTTTGGCTAATACTGAAGGCCTTGCCGATCCATAAATGATTGATCCATAATCTAGTTTCGAACGAATGAGAGCTCGATATATAAGAAGCATTAAGCCTCGATCAGCACCCCAAGAAGTATTTGACAGTACTTTCAGAATATTCATAGTTTTTAAACATTTCTTTTTTAGATAGGTAATATGGGGAAGGAACGTAAGCTTGTGGTCAAATATCATTCCTAGGAATTTTATTTCCTTTTCTACAGGAATCAGCACATCTTGCAGATAAAGTTCGGGGTCAGGGTGAAGAATTTTCTTTCGACAGAAATGTACACACACAGTCTTTTGAGTAGAGAATCTAAAACCATTTTCCTGTGACCATTTAACAATTCTATTGAGAGATATCTGCAGTTTACACTCAATGTCTTTCAGGTCTTCTCCCTGGCAACTGACTTGCAGGTCATCGACATAGAGCATACCCTGGAGGCAGTTGTTTTAAAATAGAGTTAGTTTTTATACTAAATAATGTAACACTTAATACACTTCCTTGCGGAAAGCCCTCTTCTTGATGAAACATGTTAGAAAGTGTATCGCCTATCTTCACATGAAACTTCCGATCCTGTAGGAAATGTTTGATGAATATCGGCACGTTTCCTCGTAAACCATTGTTATATAGGTCACGAAGGATACTTGTATCTCCAGGTGGTATCATAGGCTTTCTCTATATCAAATAAAATGGAAACATAATGATTTCTTCTAACGAACGCTCTACGGATACCTGTTTCTAAGAGTAGGATATTATCGACAGTTGCTCTTCCTTTTCTAAAACCGTTCTGATAAGTGGAGATACAATTATTTGTCTCTAAATAATAGACCAGACGAGTGTTGACCATCTTTTCAAAGAGTTTGTAGAGGCAGCTAGTTAGAGCGATGAGGGGGGTAACTTGACGGATTAGTAGGGTCTTTTCCCGGTTTAACAATGGGGATGACAAAAGCTGTTTTCCAGGCATTAGGAAAGACTTGTTCCTTCCATACTCTATTAAAGAGAAAGAGGATGGCTGCCAATGACTTGGAAGGGAGATGTTTCAGCATAGGATAGGCAATATTTTCTGGACCAGGACATGAATTTGTCTGCAACTGAGCTCTTTTCAGATCAAGCACAGTAAAATCCTGATTATATGGTTCAGTATTGGGAGATTTAAAATTAATTAGTTGTTTTTCAATGCATATTTTTTCGGAAAGAAATTCAAGAGGGTAGTTACTACTGTGTGAGACGGCTGAGAAACTCTGTCCAATAGCGTCGGCAATTCCTTCCCTACTAGTAACTGCTTCACCACTTGTCTTTAAAATGGAACCGTAGTAAAATGGAACCTTTGTAGATACCGGACGCTTTCCGGACTCTCTCCCAGACCTTCTTACTCGAAGTTGAAGAGCTAATCGAAGATACATACGAGATCCAAGAATTCTTCTGACTTTTCCTTCGCACCTGCCGAGCTTTTGCTTTAGCCCTTTTGAATATTGTGAGATTTGATCCTGAAGGATATCGCCGAAAAATGCTCCAAGCTTTCCTTTGTTTTCTGATGACATTCTGGGATTCCACCAGGGCTTTGAGTATTTTGGCTGTTTTACCGACGTTTTTGGTATACATATATCGGCTGCTTGAATAATTTTATCTGTAATGATCTTCACAGCATGATCAATGTGCACATTCTTTACTATTTCTTCAGTGAAAAGAGCATAATGTTTGAAAGAGTCCTAGTCGGCTTTGTTCAACAAAAAGCGTGGTTTTCTAGGTATAAAAACACTCCTATTTCCTGTAATGCTTATGATAATAGGAAAATGATCGCTATTATATAGATAATTCTCGACGTTAAAGAAATGAAATGGCAAAAGCTGTGGAGAAATAATAGCAAGGTCAATGGAATGGAAGGTCCTTGTTGGCTGATGAAAATAAGTGCTTTCTGCGTTGTTGAGGATACAGAGACAGTGGTCGTGGAGTAGCTGTTCAATTTGATTCCCTCGTGGGTTTTTGTCTTTACTACCCCACAAGGGATTGTGTCCATTGAAATCACCGACTAGAATAAACGGAGCTGGTAGTTAGGCAATTAGATCCTCTAAATCTAGTAAAGGAAAGCCTTTTTCTTTGCCATTTGTTTTTTGTTCAGGTATCTTCTTCTGTGTGCTATGCGATGTTTGTGTACTTATTGACCGATATGATTTAGTGGTTTGAGCATAGGAGACATTTGCTTTTGACTGACTCGTGCTAAAATGTTTCTTAGCTTCAGGATAGATTTTTCTTGTAGTCTTAATATGCTGTATTTCTTTCTCTTCTTTCCACTTAGTGCAGTTTCGTGAGTATGCTGGATAATCGGCATGACAGTTTACACAGTTTGGATCACCTAAACATTCCTGACTTTCGTGACCACCTGCAGAACAGCGAGCACATGCCAGGTTTCCCCGGCATGCGGCCTTCGCATGTCCAAACCGTTGACACTTGAAGCAGCGCAATGGGTTCGGCGCGTAAGGTCTGACTGGACAATTCAGGTAACCTGCCTTAATGGCTTTCGGTATCTCTGGAGATGAAAAAGTCAGAATAAGATGTTTTCTGTTGACTTTTATTCTACGGACTTTTATTCGGCGAACCCCACACACATTTTGCTTGGCGAGTTCTTCCGAAAGTTCATTCTCAGAGACTGATATCAAATCTATTTCCGAAATGACACCTCTTGACGTGTTCAAACACGTATGTGGGGATACAGTAATAGCATGTTCCCCCATTTTGGTCATTTTTAGGAGAGAGGAAAATTGTGCATCAGATGTAGTCTCGATGAGCAGAGATCCTGAACGGAGCTTTTTTATGTGTTTTGGCTCGCCTACTGAGGCCACAATATGCGTATGGATGAAGAATGGTGATAAATTTTCTAGCTGACCAGTAATAACTAAGAACTTTGGACATTTGCTTGTGCTAACTAAGGTCGAAGTGCAAATTCTTTTAGAAGCTCCAGAATTTTTCGTGTCCATATGGTTAGGAGAAGTTTTCATATTGAAAAGAGAGAAAGTTTCAGGCCCGACCGCTCCACCCACCATTGAGCCCAACAAGGGAACACAGATCCCTGTGTTAGGGCTAGCCGGGCCTATACGCAACCTGAAGCCCCACAGTCGGCTTTCCCGAAAGCGGAGACTTCCTAGAGCTTATCCCCTAGCCACTGACCTATAAGAATAGTGACCAGCCGATTGACACTAGCGGGGACAGCTAAGTGCCTCCCGTTTTAAGTAGAAGCAGAGGCCAAAGCAGTGTGTTGGGGACAATACCTCGCCCCTCAACTGCCAGGATCCTCCTTTCCTACCCTACGGGTCACCATGCACGGCAAACACATAGGCGGTATTCTCACCATGCTGAAACAGAAACCAGAGTAGTAGCTGCATCTCACAGTGAGCCCCAACCTCCAGTAGAGGAAACCACAAGGGAAAGAAATAGGAGAGAGAGATAGACAAGAGGAGAGGAAAGAAAGAGGAGGAAAGGTCACTGGGGCGCCGGGAGTGTGACACCCGATCACCAAGACGGCAATCCCCTGAGGGTTCACCTGCTATGCTTTAGCTGGGCATGTTGGAACGGCCTTCACGCCTAGGTTGGCCCTACCAGGAGCTATGCTCCCGACGTACTTCGCCCGTTCCGCCCAGTGACACCCCCCGCCACATTGAGGCAGCATAGCAGGACTTTGGGGGGGAATAAAAAACGGATCGTTATAAATGTCAAAAATATTGACATGTTTAGCGCAAACGTCAACAGTAGTTTTGAAGTAAATGAAAATGTATGAAATCAAATGAAGAATTAGATGGAGTACGTTCACAAGGAATTAATAAAAAATGCTAATAAAATATTTCACCATATATGTTAATATTTCTTTTTCTTTTAAAAATGTACACGAATAGATTATTACAAACACAAAAACGAACATCAGCATTTTAAGAATGTAATCTTTTGTTTTCTGAAAAGAAGAATAAACATTGAGTATTTTAATCCATCACCATCGAATAAACATGTAAAATTTCAAACAGCTCAATTTCATTAAATTGCAAATTAGAAAAGTATGCATTAATATTAAAATACACTTCAGGTTTAATTCAAATGCATTTTTAAATTCTCATGAAGGCAAGAATATGATTGCTTCTAGAGTGAGTATTTTGGTTAAGATAAAACGTGAGAGCATATGCATAGCATTTCCGTTTCTGTTAATGAATATCAAAGAATAAGTTTCTTGGTTTGGTAATAATATATTTTTCTAGCCTAAGGATAATTTTAAAATAACAGTGTTTTTTAAACCTTCCTTAAAATTTACCGCTCTCTGTTTCAGCTAAAGAATTTTGACTTATTGAAATGGATGGAAAACTTTCAGCTCGATTTACCGAAAATTAAGAAACATCAAAGTCGAATTTTCACTCTGCTGCATTATTGCCATCATGGTAAAATTCCAGTTGTATCATAAATTATAATGCGACGTTTAGCTTAAGAGCGCTTCTCCTGACGCATGCGCCGTTCGCGTTTATCCACGCGGTGATGACGTAACTGTTTATTACGTATCTATATATGTGTATGCTTTCTTACTTCTTCGCTTTTCTCTGCTGTACGGAACTATGTTTAAGTTAACCTTTGTCATTAAAAATGTTCATTGACGTTACAATCTGTTTAGACCCATTTATTTCTGCAATTCCGTTATAAGGAGCGTACAAAACTGCAAAGGAAGTTTTTGCGCAAAAGCGTCAAATCTAGTAAACAAACCGAACGTGAATTTAGACGGTTCTATATTTTTAAGTAGTCAATGAAATACTGGTGTAATTTTATGCAATTTAACGATGTTTTTGCGTGATATATGTACGTAAGGGCAGAATAAAAGACTCGTTTCCTCCAAAAAAATAATAAAATGCTTTAAAATTAATTCTGAAGAGAATTTTTCGTGGCTTCTGTACGAACGTATGTACGTACGTGCGTGCGTACGTACGTATCTCGCATATCTCAAAAACAAGTAGCCTCAGAACATTGAAATTTTGTATATAGGACTGCTATAACATATAGATGTGCACCTCGTATTTGGGTTGCAATCGGCCGCACCAAACGTATATAAATACTATATTTATATATATGTCCACTTTGTTACTCGGCACAATGATCTCAGTTTCTTTACTCTTATATGTTTGTTAATTGTAAATTATTTGCTTTAAAAATGATTGAATTATGTTGTTCTTATCTTCCGGTTGAGGTTTTTATGCCTTTCGTAATTCTGGAAGCAATATTTGTACAATTATCAACAATTTAAAAGCTGTTTAAGTGCGGTTAAGTTTTAAATAACATGGCGGACATATTTGTTTACATTTGAAACAGCAGAATTGTAGCTTTGTTGCCAATCTAGAGAGACTAAGCTTCGCAACAACAAAAATAACGCCTTCATTTATTATTGCGAATTAAATCATGCTTAATCCTTTCTGGAATTTTTTCGAGGAAATAAGTGTTTAAGATTTACTTAATTTTTAATAATTAGTAATTTAATTCTTAATAATTAGTACTTTTTAATACAGATATTTTGAGCATTTATGTATTTTTGTCTTGTAGCGAAGTGAAAACTGAATTAATTGAATGAGAAATACTCAATCGTCTGTGAAAAACTGTTTCTTTTTTGTTTTGTTTGCTTGATTTCTCTTTTACATCGTTTTAGCTTTATTATAGTATTTGAAAAGAACATGTTGGAAACGATTAGATAATTCTTTAAATGATATACATTTTGTGCATTCTGAGTTATAATATGAATGAAATATACTGTTAAGTGAACCTAGTGCCAGAGTGTCGCTATGTTAAACAAATAGAGTGAATTTTAAAGAATGCCTTTATTCTATTGTGGTTTATGCGCTGTCGGCGAAGCAGATTTAATTAAATCCAATAAGTTTAAAAGGAATGCAAGAAACAAATGCGTATAATTTAATATTCCGTACAAGGAAGTCATGTGGTGTACACATCAGATTTTTTGGTAATGCCATGGATCAAACAAACTGGGAATTGCCCAATAAAGAAAAGTCTGAAACATAATTTTTCAAAAAATAGGCATCAACAGCAAAATGGCGCTGCAGGAATGAATCTCGAAATGTGAAAATTGGAATAAGAGAATTAAAGAATCTGAAATCTCCTTCCTTACAGATGTCGGCTTCATCTATCATTGGTGTCAGGAGATGATATCTATAGAATGTTGTGAGGTTCAGCTGAAGATGAACCGCAATACAACTATAAAGTGGATCTGTTACATGCGTGAGTGTATCAGCTTTAATTGTTCGGCCTAATTTAAAAAGGCCGAGTGGCAGATGTCATGACGTAAATGAAAGCCTCTTCACTAGATGAAGGAGCCACAGTGGATTTTCGGCGGATTGTACGGACTCGAATGAATATTTTTAGTCAGTGTTCCAAACCAATCGGCGGAAACGGCATAAAGGAAATTGAACGACATTCATTGAACTTCATGGAACAACATAAAGGAAAATACCGCAGAAGGAAGCATTATTATACTGATTGCTGGAAGTATATAAATCGGATGAATTGTGAGATGCAGGTTTTGAACATTTCACTATCCACCACAACTATGCCCCCCCCCGTGGGACGACGTAGAGAACTCTGAGAAGCTACTGGCTAGGATCTGTACGTAGGCAGGCTCGGCCACGGAGGTATAAAATTTATGAACTTGGTGGTTCTGAAGGCTCTGGGAAAGGTCACTTATTGCTCAATTGAAATAATCTATGTCTTTACCATTCCAGCCCTACAGGCCGGAGTAAATAGCGCAAAAGTTTGTAAAATTATAACATCAAAAACAGAAAAATCTTAAAAAAGATTTTTAAAATATTTATTTTGAGTAAGCCCACTCCAAAAAAAAAATCTAAATACAAGCAATCCAATTTATGAAAAATAATACCGTATGAAAGTTTTAAAACCATGGAGGCCAGAGTAATTTTTGTTTTAAATTCTAGCATCAAAATCATAAACAAACAAAAAAAAACTTTAAAATCTAATTAAAATTATTCTAATTGCATTTAAATTCTAATTACTTTCAATATAAGTGAAAGAAGACCAAAAAACAAAACTTATAAAACAGAAGCAAACGAACGGATGGAAAAGTAAAAATGAAAATTTGGTTTAAAAATATAAAATAAAATGAAATAAAAAGATGAGTTAATTTTTAAAATCTGCAATATTAGAAAAACAAAAATTTTCAAATGAAAAAACATATTCGACGTGATCTGTAGCAAAACTCTGCTGCTACGCCTAAAATGAGCTAAGTAATAAAGTTAAAAAATTTTAAACTAATTAATAATAAAAATATTTAGAAAAATCTTCTATTGTAACATTAAATACGGTAGAGAAAAAATTAACAATTTGTAAAAGGAAAACATCGAATTACCTGGAATATAAATCCTAAAAGAACCCCAAAAGTTTTTCGCAAAAAAATTAAATTCAAATGATGTATGCTTGCTTCAGTTCAACGAAGGGGGTATCTTGTATTGCGTAATACCAAAATAATTAAGTTTTTTTTTTTTTTTTTTTCGGCCATCGAAAACGTTATAGCGCTTGATATAAAAATATTTTTGAAAAAGAAAAAAATATGAATAAATAAACTCGAAGAAACTAAATGAATGGAATAAGGTTGAGACAGTGTCTAATAAACTGTGAGCAATCTTACAAAATGCAAATGAAGAATTTAGCAAAATTGTTGCAAATTATAAATAACGTAAAAGAGGAAAAAAAAGACAGAAAACGAAAAAAGAGAGTTTAGAACATCTGCTTGAATGAGTTATTTGATGGAAAGGAGAAACTGCTAAAAGTTTGTACGCATTTAAAAGCCAAACTATGCGTATTAAGAGCATGTTTTACACAGGCGACTTATTGTTTACATATAAGACTATTATAGACCTGCTGAATTGTTAAAGATTTAGACATTACTCTTAACAGTTTTATTAAGTTGTTATTCTGTAGTCTTCCTCTTCACGAAACGATTTTGATAATGGGACTTTTATTATGTCTGCGTTTTTGTCTGTTGCAAAAGTTTTAGTCCAGTTTACTATTTTGTTTTTATACATCTTAATTTACTGGATCTAGAATTGAGCAATGGAACGATATAGGAAGGTATTGCGTGAAAAATGATAAATAGAATGTAACTATTTTTAAATATGGAAGAAATAACAAAATGGTTAACATTTCGGATGTTTTACTCTTCTATAGATAGGCAGAAAGAATAAAGGATAGTTTAAGGAGCTGCCATATTTTCTGCAGATCGAAAGACTATGATTATCAATATCAAGAAATCTACCTCAGGCTCACAGAAAAGCATTCAGGGAGAAACAAAAGAATATAACTATTTAAAGAAAAATTATGAAGAGGAAAGCTAAGTAACACCTGCACACCTAAGTTCGGTTTTAAAATAAAATCTTGTATAATTATATTTATTATGATAAAATGCTCTTAATTTTATGAAACCATTTGAATTAACTATTTTTTCAAGTTAAATTAATTAGCTAAAGACTGTGGATATTGCTATAAGGCAGAAAACACATCAATTACATCTCGCAGTCCAGAGCATTAGGGGGCCATCTGTTTCGAATAAAATATCGCAATTATATTTGAGAACATGTTTCTAGAAATGAAAAAGAAGTATCTAATGTTTATTTTAAGTTTTTAACAGTTATATTTAGTTAAAGATACTTTCTTGTTCCTTCTAATTTTAGCTTACAATTTTCTTGCCAGACTCTGTTTCTAGAATCGCGGTTAATGCAAATGAAGGAAGAGCGGTACTTAAGTCGAAGTTCTAATGACTTATTAATCAAACTTAAAATTAATTAAAATCAAACTTAACTAATATTGAACATAATGTATCTTAATTAATTTAAATCAAACTTAACTAATGTTTAACTTAAAAGATATAGCTGAAGTTATCAAAATCCCAAAAGAGTTGGCCCCTAAATGTTAACTAAACGGCGAAGCTCTCAAGGGTCTTAAGCTTAGAGATAGTATAGCGAAAAAGCTATACTATCTAACTATATTCTCTCTAACGTGTTAGAGAGCCAAAGATTCTGACTAGCGCACGTTTGCTTTTTCGCTATACTATCTCTAAGCTTAAGACCCTTAAGAGCTTAGTCGTTTAGTTAACATTTAGGGGCCAACTCTTTTGGGATTTTGATAGCTTCAGCTATATCTTTTAAGTTAAACATTAGTTAAGTATGATTTTCTTAGTACTCTTGAGTTCAAACCCAAGTGGATACTTTTCTGTACGTCCTGAGAAAGGAGCCATTTGTTAATTCTTATTTGGAGTAATAATGGGTATTTAACCCTTCCTGAGTTTCTGTTTCTGTTTCCTGAGTGTTAAAGCGATTATTCTCTTACCAGTTCTCGAAGTGCCACACACATAGCTGTAACTTTAAGTTTGGAATCTTATAAGTATTCATATTAAAAAATATAAATTAAGAGACTTTATTAAAAAGATCAACAGCAAAATAGATCTTTTTCTACACATTTGGAAAAATTACTTAGTATTTTATCAGTTTATGTGCAATTATATTTAACCACATCTAAACTGTTTGACACTGCATCTAACGAAAATGTAAACAATGTGAAAAAAAAATTAAATATTCAGTGCAGTACGAGTTAAGGAATTTTGAAGTTTTAACCACACGCAAGGAAAAAAAATCACTCATTTTCGCAACATTTTTTTTTATTTATTATACGATGCTTGCGTTTTCATATTTGTTATTCAAAATACTGTGACGTTTATCTCCTTACTTTTGCACCTTATTTCCTATGGCTTACCTCAGTGAAAGTTTTATGAGCGAAAAGTCTCACACTCAATTTATTGCATAAATTCCTTTCATTTTTGTTTCAAAAAACATTTCACGAATCGTAATACTTTTAATAATACTTGTTCTTTATTTTCATAAATTACATGAATATAAACTTTCTTTTGTGGTTGGGAAACCACAGTTATCGTTTTTTCTAAATATTACAAAAAGTTGTTTATTTATTAAGGGTCCAGAAATTTAAAGGAATGCATTGAGAAATTTTTCAAAATACTGCACCCGCATTATACCTTTTTCAGTCAACACTTATAAAATCCACATGAATAACAAAGTAAATCTTTTTTCTGTCCTTGTTATCTTAATCAAAAAAGGAAAACAAAAGTTTTGCCACTTTTTATATAAGTCCGAACGAAAAGAAAAGATTGTTTGCACAAATCTTTAAAATATGTCGTTTTCTCAAATATGTCATCATAAAGTTGCTTCGTATTTTTCTAAATATATTAAAACTCAGGTAGGTTTTTGTTATTTTTAAGTTTTAGTTTTAAGCTCTTTTTTCGTATATAAAGGTTTATTTTTATTTTTAAAATATTTTAGAGAATTCCATAAATTTTCTCTTTTTTAATTATAAAAATCTTGATACATGTTAGAATTTTTTTTCGCTAATAAAAGATAAAAGTTCATTCCCATCAATATGTTAATTTTTTGGGGTTTATATTAAACCAAGGTTTAACATTACAGGTTAAAGGCTCAGTAAAACATACATTTTATTAAAATATACCTCAACTTGCTAAATTCAGGAGTCATTTTTCCATAGAATTCATTCTAATTGAAGATTTCGTTAAGAGCTTGAAAACTGATCTTGGTTATATACACAAACCTGTTGATAATTTTTGTGTTTACGAAATCAGAAAGTTACCTATCGGAAAATCACTGTAACCAGCAGTAAATGCATAGAATATGACATTTACACATACCAATAATTTCGTTTTGCCCATTCTGTGTCACTGTAAATGCAAACGTTTCTAAATATAAACTGAAAACCCTTACAATTTCACTATTTTCCATAGAAATTCCCGAGGCCGAGTGAAACAAATGATAAGGAATATGTTTTCTTGCACCAGACAACTAAAACCTCTTCAAAGTGCTTCAAATTTTACCTCCAAAGATTGTTTTAACTTGTTTTCAGTGAATCAACTCCAAAGACTGTTTCCCAATAAATTGGTAATAAAGAAACATTTTATTACGTGACGAAAAGACTGCTTAACCCTTCAGCCCCGCTCTCCCTTTCGCCACGTTATTAACCGCGCGGGACAATTTTCACCCCAAGGTTTCATTGTCCACATTTCATGTTAAATATAATGAACGAGCACAGTTTATTGCTTGGATTGAAGCCAGAAATTCTAATTTTGCATGAGATTAATTTAATATGTTTAATTTTAAGTGTATTTTAAAACATATGACTTAATTTAAGGTCTTGCACATCATCGGTATTCGAAAGAAAACTATAAAATGTATAAATGCACATTATTTTTTAATTACATTCACAGCCAAATTTTAACTAAAAAATAAATTGAGTTGATTTTATTATTTAATCTAATTAAACTATTCCATTTAATTTTTAATTATATTATAATGCAATTTATCAATCCGTCTCTTTCAAAATTAAGTACAGTAATACAATTTATCATTTTATCCCTTTCGAAATTCAGTAACACAATTTATCATTTTATCTCTATCAAAATTAAGTACGGTAATACAATAACTGAAAAACATACCTTTAATTATTCAGAATCTTTACTTTTGAAACAATCTTCTCATAAGATATTTACATGTTTCTTACAAATTAATTTGTTGCATTCTAAACAAGATATAGATGTTTTCCGGTCGTCTTTTCTTGGACAAATATCACATCGTCCGCAGTTTCTCTTTTGAAACATTTTTGGTTCATTAGTTACATCGACTCCAGCCAACCTCTTCACTCCAATTTTTAGTGCTATGGGTAGAGATGTGATACTTGATGAATTACTGCATGTTCTTTTACAAGGGATAATGATAATTCCTTCAAGAAATCCCTTTGCTTCATATTACTTTGCTCATGGTTAGAGTTGTGTATTATGAATGCATTAATCCTGGCAATATTCATTAGTCCAAAAAATATTAGCGGCCAACGTCGGCATCTTCTTGAAACTGAATATGTTCCATATAATTCGTCTACAGTATCAACACCACCTTTAGTCATATTGTAGAACATTATCATTTCGGGTTTGTACTGTTCGCCTGATTCTGGATCAATTTTATTGTCATCATGCATGGATGACAATACCAGGACCGATGCATTTTTTTTTTTTTTTGGAACATACGATGTTAAAGTAAGTTCCTTATTTTTGAAGCCAAATAGTGAAGAGTGTACAGGTCTACCTTTACGAGGTAAAAATTCTAACGGAATTTCTCTTTTATTTTTTCTAAGTGTACCGGCGCAAGTAAGTTTATAATTGTGTAATAAATCAGCCGCTAAAGGAACACTCATGAACCAATTATCCATTGTTATGTTCCTACATGTTCCTTTTATCAGAGAAATGATTCTTTTGACGACATCAGATGCCGTATTTGATTGCCTGTAAGGTCCGATATGCTGTTTTCCGGCATAAAATTCTAAATTATATGTGTAAAACGTGCGAGAATCGCATAAAGCAAAACATTTTAATACAATACTTGGCTGGCTTATTTCTCATGTATTGTCTGAATTGACACCTTCCTCTAAATGCTTCAAGTTTTTCATCAACTGTACAATATTCTAAGAGAGAGTACAGTTTCTGTATGTCCTTCAAGAATTTTACAAAAATGTCCCTAATAGATGCGAGTCTAACAGTTTCTTTTCTTTGTGATCGCGAATTTATATTATCAAATCTAATGTATCTCAAAAGGAAATGGAAACGATTGAGTGTCATTGTATTTCGAAAACCATCTAATAACTCCAAAACCATCAGTAGATCACAAGTCTTCTGCGATCAGGAGCGCTGCTCTCAAAACACCAGCATAGTATAACAATCCATCCAAACAAAGCCTTCAGTTCGGCTACATTTGTTTCAAGAGCATCTCTTTCTCTGGAAAATTTATCTTTTATAGTTGAAATATAAATATTAGTATAGTTGACCAAATCTTCTAGAATATCATCATCCAAAATTTGAAGTCAACAATCAACTGGAGTTTTTAAATTTCGATATGTTCTTTTACACCAGGTAAATGAGTTACAATGTTTTTCGACGGAGTCCGGACATTTTTGAAAGGCAATACTTTAGACCAGCTTGTTCCATCTTTTCCAACATAGAAATCTTCGGATGAGACAGAAGACGTGACACATAAATCATTTACATCATGTTGTTGTTCAGAATGTGTATTATGGTCACTTTCTGATATATTATCACACTCTGATTCAAAATCTTCTATTTCACTATCTGTTTCAACACTCGCGAGCAAAGCCCGCAGTCTCTCATGTTCACGTTCGTACGCACTCATTTCGACTGAAGTAGTGAATACAAGTAGAACATTCCACACCGCGCGGGGTTGCTACCGTCCCACAGCTCTTTATCTGTAAATAATCTAGCCATTCAGACATCGTGGGAAAAATTCCTTTCAACCACGCCTTTATGAACTCAACCCTGAAAGGTACCGGAAATACCAGAACAGTCATGTACGGCATTTCTTCTTTTCTTACTAAAAATATAGGAGTGGGGTGGGAAATGTCCCGAAAAGGGTGCTGACGGGTTAAGATGAATTACGGTTTATCAGCAGCCATTCGTTTTTAGAAGTGAAAGGTGCTAACTGCATCAAACTATCAAAATCATGCTGTCCTCAAATCATAACAGTACTTGCAAAATATCTTTTGAAGAGGATGTGTTTATTTCATTCTTATTCGATATCTGAAATAAGCGCATGACGAAAAATATTTGGCGACACCATGCTTGGTCACACGCTGACATGAATATTTATTACCAGTGAAAATATTCACCGTATGTATGAGATATAGTTATAGAAATGATAGGAGCGAATTCTTTGGATCAGTAATTATTGTCTTTGTTTTGATTGTTGAGATGCAAATTGTATGTCCACATGCTCGTTCTAGGAAAATATTAAGCTCTAAGTTCCGCGTTCCTGCAACTGCAACTACAACGTCATCAGTGCAGGTAGGTATTTGAATATTCAGAATTTTCTTGAATAACAAGAACTAGATTCAAAGCCTGAATTCTGTGAGTATTCCTAGAAATATTATGAGTGATGACTACCCCGTTCTCCGCAATTTGAGTAAAGTTAGTAAAGTAGCTGTAAATCTGTTAGTAAAGTTGCTAATATAATAAAATAATATAAAATAATATAAAATAATAAAATAATATATATAAAAGAGATAATATGAGTTGGACAGCTCATGGTGACCAGTGTATTATGCACATCAGGTCATCACAGCACGTCAAATGCAATCTAGATATCCATTGCTATCGTATGAAGGTCTCGATTTCTGTTTTTCTTCATTGTTTACAGCAACTCCTTCTCTGCGTGTTCAACGTTTGTTACTGCGAAAACAAAATTGATGTTATTGCAAGGGGAGATGTTGGAAAAGAAATAATTCTCTGTACGATAATTTATTAAAAGAGTTTATTCAATTCTGGCAGTAAACAGATAGGGTGGTAAGAAGAAGAAAGAGTTAGGTCTTTAGCTTGTTTAAGAAATAATATTGCTTCTGCTATCATTGTAGCCTGCGCAAAATGTCTAAATTTTCAGCATACATTTACGAATGTTACACACAAACATACAAGACATCTACAACGACTGCGTAGTAGGCCCTTACTGGGATTCCCCCCCATAGCACTCTTAGGGCTGTGAGAAGCGGCACTTTCTAACATCCTTCTTTTCAATCCCTTCTTTCGATTGTTGAACCATTACTGTGTTCCAGAAGACTATGAACATGTATAATTTTACTGATGCTTTTCACACATCTTCGTTCGAGGCCCGGATAAATTTCCATTCCTTACAACATCACAACAAGAATTTTCAGTCTATACGAATGACCAATATTGCCTGCGGAACCAGCAGGATCATTGTGTTAACGGCCAAAACAGAATATATTACACATGGAGTGTTAAAGTGAGCAATGATAGGTCAGGGTTTTCAGGCTGAATTAATCGTGTTTTGTAAGGCCATCAGTCTTTTTACCTCCAAAAATAGCAATAAAACTACAGTGTTCAGTGAACCAGCCTCCACTCTGCAAGCAATTTGAAATCCGCATAACAGGAATAGTCTGATGAGAGAAATGCAAGGATCTCTACCTAAAAATTTCTACTACTTCTCCGACCACCCATTGTTCGATGCCGGCACACAATGGCGTGGATGGTAACGATCTGGTGAATGAAAAGGCAAAAGCAGCTGGCATGGCCCTAAAAGCCCCAAAGCTGCCTAATTCACTTCCGGCTTCAATGCTGAAAATGTACTCAGAAAGTCTCTGTTGCTCTCATCATTTCAACATCTTCTATTCTTCGAAGCTCCCCCCCTCCCCAAAAAAAATAAAGCTGGCCAATTTATTCAAAAAATATAACTCGCAACAAATCCGCTTTCAGAAAATTGTGCCAAACAGTGAGGAACTGCAGTTAAAAATATCAGTGTGCAAATCAGTTACATATTATTATGAGCATATACTATATAAGAGAATATCTCATATATGTATACCTGTCAAAATTATGTATCTCTCGCAGCACTAAAAGTGGAACATGTCATAAGAGATATAAAAAAAAACAACTATAACTCTCTATGCCCATGTAACCTTTTTTACATGAACTTAATAAATAAAGTAGGGATGATTTCAAATCCGGTTGGTTACAAGAACAAACGTCGGATGATAATCCGATGAAGAGTTAGAGTATAAATAATATCTGCTCAAAACTGTCTTTTCAGGCAGGTACTTTATTTAGGTACTTTCATTTGTAGGTACTTTATTTTTTACCACGGTATTTTTTAAATTGCGATGAGCTTAAATTGCGAAGTTTTGAAACGCTTTATTTCCGACCACGCTAATTTTGTACCATGATGTTTTAGAACTGTCATGTTTTCTTTGCTTTCTTTTCTCCCGCGATGCTTTGTACCACGACGTTTGCACCTTGCGTTGTTTACTCCACGATGTTTTTGGCAGACACCATTTAACTGACAGACTTAGCATATATATTTTTTAAGCTTAAATTAAGTGCACGTCTGTGATGTGTGCTGCGCACAGCTTTTGCTAATGTCTACACTATTTACAAAAGTAGCTAGTGTTTGCTGAATACTAATGTTTTCAAGGGTATGAAAACCTGAAAATATTCTCTGCTACTTTTAGGCTCTCAACGATTTGGCCATTACAAATGTAGAAATCTTCGCAGAAATCTGGCAGAAGTTTGCATTTAAGTGAATATTTATAAAGTAACACAAATAAACAAAGCCAAATAATTTGATTATATTAAGTTCAAAAGAAAAACTACAGTATTTTGCAAGCTAAATCTTCATGTGAGTATTTTATGGGTTAATGCTATCAAAAGAAAGGAATGCTTAAGGCACAGAAAACTATGAAAGAAAGTCTGGTGATCCAAAACTTAATCGCATTTGTACTATTTATTTTTGTTTTAGTTGCATAAATTTATAAGTTAATTTTATCTTGATAACTTTCTCTTTCCATGGGTAAAATTAACTGCATTGTTCCATCACAACCTAACCATTTTAAAATCAGAGCAAACTGCAGTTTAAAAAGTTGAAGTTTTTTGGATGAAAATTTGACATTTCTGAAAATTAAACAATAAACAAAAACTGTTAAACCTTTTTTTCAATTAGAAGTTTTTGATGTTAAAAATTAACTTCTACATAAGAAATAATGATGTAAGAAATATCTGAAATGACGCAAATCTAATTGCATTTGACAATGCAGCGCCATTTAAAAAAATTTTCAAAATTTTTCAAAATTTCAAATAGAATTCTGCCAGATTTTTGTCAGTAATTTCGCTATTGGCAATCCAAATTTAATTATTTAAAAATATGAATTTTATTTTTTATAAATGTTGCGTTTGAGTAATGTTGAATTTGAGGTAATGTTCGATTTTAATCATATGTTTTTAAATGGTTAGATTCATATATAAATAAGTAGTTTTCGATGAATACTCTCTAACTGCAGGTATATAGTTATCGAGTTTTAGTTCCTGACACATTACTGTTACAATACTTCTTCAATGATAATAAATGAGTCAATAAAGTCATTATACTGAATGTTTACAATCACTGTTAATTATTTCGTTTGCTGATGGCTGCTAGATCTCCTGTGATCAATCTTAAATTAAATATATAATATAAGCTGACCGGAAAGAATATCTTTTGAAATTGACACAAAATAATAATCTGTGACAAAAGATTACATTTTAATAAAAAATTTATAAGAAATAAATTCTTTGGTCTTGATATCACTAACTACTAAAAACATTTCACGAATTTGAGAAGAAAAACTACATAAAAATATTTTAATAATTTAATTGCTTCATATCTAAACATTCTGCATTTTTTTTATTACTGAACTTTGCATTTGCAGTTTATACATAGTTCTCATTAATTATTTTTAAATTTTTCTCATTAATTATTTTAAAGCTATCATAGCTAATTTCTATGTTTTTAGTAAAATTCGAATGTTTTATGTATTGCTGAAAGCGAATTGTAAATCTTCAGAAATACAAATTACTGATAGCTATTTTTTTAACGGCTTGAAAAATAATTGCCGACTTTTTGTGGTAATTAGTTCAATGTTTAATTGATAATAATCTTAATATATTAAATATGACAAACAAAACTTTAAAAGGATATAATGAACTAAGCAAAAAAGCTCTGTTGAATTTCATAGTTAGGAAAAAAAGTTAAAAATTATTTCCATAAGACAAAATAATTCGCATAATATTACTAATTCTAAAAAAAGTACAGTTTAAGATAAATTTGACAGGAAATACTTTGTAGTTTTTCATAAGTTTTTTTATAATTCTAGAATATCCTTTCTTTTTTTTCTAAAGAAATTAATAGTTTTCATGTTTTTAATTTAGAATAATTGTTGTGAAATTTTAATGGAGTAAATCTAGTTGCCTTAGACTCTCAGTGTTTTTTAAATGTTTAATGCATAGAATATTATGAATAGAATATGTCAGTATTTTGTTTACTTAGCGATATATATTTATTTCATACCAACACAAACATATTTATTACAATTTTTATAAGGTGAGCCATCTAATAAATCTATGAAGATTTCCCCGGGGGAGTTGTTTATTAATATAATGGATGTTTAGTCTGAGATGCTAAATTATTGCAAAGAAAGTATATTTTAATTGTAAACATAAATGTAAATGCATTCAAGTACTAGACGACAGATTCACCAACACAATTTATTTATCAAAGTAATGGAAACATAACTCTAAAACTTATGAGAGGAGCCAATTTTCGGTTTTATTTTTCTCCCACTATCTGTGAAGGAAGCATTAGGGCAAAAATGTTTGTCTCCTTGAAAGCTCAACGGAAATATTTTCTCTGTGATAAATGCAGAAGAGATACGAAAGGAGAAATAATTAATTTCTTTTTATAATGTAATGCTGTTGTCTAATGATACATTTTATGTTATTATATTACAAAATATTTCTAAATAGTATTAAATGTACGTTTTATCTTGTACGTTAAAATATTATTTCTCTTCAGATCATTTGCTTTCAGGTTTTACGAGATTGTTAATTAGTTGTATGAAAAAAAAAGATCACCTATTGTCAAGGTTTTCGTTTATTTATGCCATTAATGCACATCTACAGGTTTATAGTCATTAAAATATATGTTAGGATTCTGTCAGCATCCTCCTTAAAAGCCTTATTGAATATCTAGAAAAAATACGCAAAGCAAAATCTCCGACTGTAAAACCCTCTGCAGGTTATAAGGCTTTTAAGGCTGCTTAAGGCTATGTATCTAATGCAGTTTGCCGAACAGGAGAATTAATTTTTCTCATCATGACTATTTACGACCAAAACTCAAACAGCATCGACTAGGGTCAGTTTCTGGAAGGACGACCTCCCACGTGACCTGAATGAACGTATCAGTGTGCCTTGCTCCCTTCTACCAGCGCGGCCTCCTTATTCGCCAGTTCCTGATCCCGGCTTTCCACTTCCAGAACTTTGGTTTTCTTCTGACTACCGCCACAGCCATCAGAGGGAGGCACATTCACTAACTCTTTTAAATTCTCTTTTCAGCCTACTAATGAAGTTTTTCTGCTGCAGGATCAACCTGATTTTCCATCAACGCCATGTTCTTTCGGAAGTTCTTTCAATATACTGGAAAGTACTGTTTTTATCCAGAAGGCCAGTAAAAAAGGATGTTGAAAATGATGTATTTTGATAATATATTACGTTCTTTAGGAACAATTACTCATTAACTACAGCCTCACGGCTAAATATGTTATAGTAAATATGTTATAAATATGTTATAGTAACTATTAGCCACATTGCAATACACAACTGTCAAATATCACCATCTCTATCACTTTTTAAAAAAATGCTTGAAATAATGCAGCATAAATTTATGCACAAACGCAAACGGAAAATCTCTTCAAAACTTTAACGCCAGTACACATATTTTAAAGAATTTGAAATGTTATAACGTATTTCTCCCTCCTTCCAGCATGCCTTCGAGCTAAACCTGAAAGCACACCTGGTGCGTGTTCAAGAGGTACATGTTCGAGTCCCGACACTGCACATGTTTCATCTCTCCTGCTTCAAATAAACTAATGATTCTACATTGGAGCCCGAATTAAAAGGTGGGGGACAATAATTAGTCGCGATAAGGATGTGGCGATTGGGTCCAATAATCCCCAGTCGTCTTTTAAAAGAGGGAATATATAAGATATTTTTCCTCCTTTTAGCATGCATTTGGAAAGATATTCAAGAGAAATGGAATAAATTACCTCTTCTGCTACTAAAGCTTTATTGTCTTAGAAATTACCGTGTAGAATGATAGTGAAGAATGAGGGTTATCAAATGGGACATTTAAAACACAAAACGTTTAGATAAAATATTTCTGTAAGTACATTGAAAATAGTATAAAACGTGTGCAAACAATTTCTGTATTAGTTATGCACGGGTTACTTTCGATTTCCAAAGTAAAGCCTTTCTTGCGAAACATTCATGAACCAAAATTACCTAAATAAATAAATAAAAATAAATAAAAAATAAATTTAAAAAAAAACTGAAAGCTTTCAAATTTTCAATTACGTCCAAAGGGGCGTATTTTTAACGTTTTGTGTGTTACCTTTTATTTACTAACTATCGTATTCTTTACACTAAAACCATAAAATTCAGTTCAACAGCAATGTCGCAACATAATTTTAAAATGAGCATATCTTTAGAATTGCCGATACACAGTTCCGTGGGCTGGAGATAACCAAAAAAATTCCCCCGTAGAGTGTTGCCATTGCTCGCTTTTAAATCGTTGAATTTGTTACTCAAAAATGCGCTAAAGGTTTACAAAATATGAAATCGATAATGAAACAAATTCAAAACTTCAAATTTGGTGTTCCACATGTCCATATTCGTAGGAGAACTACGTCATTCAAAATTCAATGTCTCTATGTACCGTTGTTTTATCACAATGCGAGAAATATACATACATTTGGCAGATTCTTCATCATTTAATTCCTTCTAATATAATATATATATTCCAATATAATAGTATTTGATGGCAACGATTTGAAAAGTGATACAGCCTTTTAGAGATTTCAACGCAAAATGGCAAAATGAAAACAAAATTCCTTCAGAGACAAAGCCCCTTTGGACTAATAATAAACGCTTCCCAAAATTTATGTGGAAATTTTATTTTAGCCTTTTCGAACACACAAGTACATAAAAGAACAACCACAGAACTCCGAGTACAATATAAAGCAATATGAATTTATTGTAAAAGCAGTAATCACGTGGTAAATATAGAGCATGTAGGAAACAAAAATAATCCTTCTGCAATCCAACATTTTTCTTCCACAATCGGAAGAACATCTGCGTGGATCAGAAGATAGAATAAGACTGTCGTTTGTGTGGTGGAAGGAACAAGAGACAAGGATACAAGAAAAGGGAGCCAAATAAATTGAACTGTCATTTGAATAACTTGAGGCCGATCATTTAGACCTTCTGCATCTACCTGTTTTATTCTTTCAGATCAAGATTTATCATCCATAATGATTGATGTAGAAGTCCTTAACTATGTTAGTATGCTTCACTCCATAGACGCTGAATTTTTGCAGTGTATAATTCCTTGTAATATTTCAGTTCTACACTAAACGTATGTAACCTTTCAAAAGTACATTTTTTCAACCATATCACAATACTATCTTTAATCAATATTTTCGTGAAAGTAAAGTTCCCCTACGTTATTTTATTAAGAGTAAATATCTCTCAAACTCTGTGGCTTTTCCTTCCTCGGATTTTTTTCGATTGTAAAACACCTACTAAATGTTTCTTCCTCTGGTTTTCCTATTTATTTTTGGTAAAAGCAAAATACAGGGTAATTCAAAATGAATATAGAGATTAAAATAGCTATAGCTATTTAGTTTAAAAGGATTTATCAATAAGAATTGCGCATATTGTTCAAGAAAATCCAAAATTTTGTTTTCATGCTTTATGAATGTCCTGTGTGACTCCCTTGGTAACATGGAAACCAAATTTGATAGCACATATTCGGAAGCATATCTGGACTCTTCAACGCAAGCAACCCCTCCCAATTCCTGGATTTCGCATCTAACTGTAGGATCAGCCATTGCTCTAGCATGTTAAGGTAATAGTTTACTGTAATATTTCTCTCACTGAATGAAAAAGGACCTCACACTTTATGTTCTGATGCCGCACAGAACATATTAACTTTCTGTGAGTCACACTGATATGCAGTCACACGGTAATGCTTCTCCGTACTCCTATTCAAATGTTGTATCGTATAACCTTGCTACTTACGAGGAAGTATGCGCTTGCGTTTGTGACTCAGATATGCTTTAGAATTTATAGTGTGAAATGGACTACCGCTTAGATGTTGTCCGTGTTCGTAAGGGGAATTACATAAACCATTTACAAAGTATGTAAACAAAACTCTGAACTTCTTTTGCATTCTGTATAAATCTTATCAATAAATTCTTTTCAGTTAGATAGTTATAGCTATTTGTAATCGCTATATTCATTTCAAATTACCTTGCGCATTTTAGTAAACTGTTTGTATACATAGATATACATGCGTATATTTTCTTTATATACAGAGGGATATTTGCTACTGCATGTACGAGCTTCTAAGGGTGATTCTCCGTACCGTGTGTGCAAACATATGAAAGGGCTAGATTACTCAAACGTGAACAGCATCGGATAGTAATACAAAGTCGGATCATTAACATAACTAAGCGGTCATCATCAAACGTCAATCATCAAAGGATCAGTTCACCAAATTCCATAGCAAGTGTGCCCAGAACACATCAAATGTAATAGCAGCACATACGTGGAGAGCATTATTATTTACTGAAATACGATAATTTCGAAATTAAGACAGAAGTTTGTTTATAGCTAGAACCCGAGCCTCACACCGGGGCTGTATAGAATCACGGACATTTTCAGATATTCTGCACATCTGTCTGTCCGCAACAGCCTAGCTAGTCTGTTGCGGATGTACGACAAGGTTCTCCTTACTGTGTACGGTATTGTTCTAGCAACCTTCCCTCAATTATGAACAAGTATGCCTTAATTATGAATAAAATGGAAACCAGAAAAGGAGGTCAACCATACAACTTTGCATGGACTTGAGCAAAAGCAACTGTCTGCGAATTATCATTGAGCTGCAGTAGCTGTATGCGCTACTCATGTTATAGGTGTAATTGTTGTCGAGTTCAGGATCATTCACATGGTGGTTTGGAAAAAACGAAAGGAGTTCTGGCATGTTTAGTGTCTTCTGCCTAAAGAATCACCAACTCTTCTATTTTAGAGTCCGTGCCATTTCTCTCCGATTTGTTGCATGCCTCTCGCAGGAACGGGTTTCCTATAATCTTTGATGTAGCTGTGGAACTATCTGGTGATCTTAATACATCTCATCGGTAGCGCTCCCAATACAAGGCCACCTTGGCTCACTTGATACAGTCAGCAGCTCCATAATGCTAGATGATATGCTAATGCTGTATTGTTGAAATTTTTGATCTTACTACCTCCGTGATATATGTGTGTAATAAAAAGAGTGTAATGGAAACAAAGGGAAGTATTGATGCAACGAACACTGAAACGTAGATCGTAGAAACGTAGATCCATTTTAAAGAAGAGGAATACCACTTTTATTTATTTAATTATTTCAATTGTCTCTTGATTTTGTATACATGTGTATGTATGTATGTACGTATGTATATATATTTATATATATGAAGCAAATTTCAGAGAAGTATTGATGTAGAAACACTGAGTCGTAGAAACGTAGATCCATATTAAAGAAGAAGAATACTGAAATGCCGATCCACAATGAATAAGAAATTTGGAATTCGAGGCAGATTTAATTCTATTTTATTTAAACTGAAATTTGTGGCCACAGTTCATTTGGCGCTCTAATGGAGCCAAAACATTTACATTTTTGATACTGTTGCGATAGGAAGCAATGACAGCGAAATTACGTCCAAGCAGCATATAGAGAGAAGCTAAAGTACGTAGTTATCTAATATAGAAGCTTACCAAGAGAAAGGGTTTCGTCTGAGTTCGAAAGGTTTCAGTTCTCAGAGTTTAGGTTCCCAATTATTACGTCATCAGTGTTACGCAAGCTTTGTGGCATAGAGTAATCTAGAAATGCAATCCAGAGAAGTTATTACGATTTTTAGAACAGAAAGGAAGAACTAAAACGTTATCGTCAGTTAAATTATAGTTTTTATTTACACATATTTTTATCTTGTATATATATATATATATCTATATACGAAAAATCTGATGTGTACACCGCATGACTTCCTTGTACGGAATGTTAAATTAAACGCACTTTTTCTTGTGTTTCATTTAAACTTATTGGATTGAATTAAATCTACTTCGTCGATAGCGCATAAACCACAATAAAATAAATGCACTCTTTAAAATTCACTATATTTGTTTACCACAGCGACACTCTGTTGTTAGCTTCACTTAATAGCGTTACATTTCGTTCATATTATAAATCAGAATGCATATAAATTTATATCATTTAAAGAATTATCTAATCGTTGCCACATGCTGTATTCAAATACTATAATATATCTAGAACGATGTATAAAAGAAATTAAGCAAACAAAACAAAAAAAGAAACAGATTTTCACAGATCATTTAGTATTTCTAATTCAATTAATTCAGTTCTCACATCGCGACAAGGCAAAAATACATAAAACCTCAAAATATCTATATGAAAAATATCGAAGTAAATCCTAAACACTTATTTCCTCGATATATCTTTGTTGTTGCGAAGCTTAATCTATCTCGATTGCCAACAAATCTACTATTCTGCTGTTTCAAATGTAAACAAATATGTCAGACCTGTTATTTAAAAATTAGGCTTAACTGCACTTAAACAGCCATAAAAAATTATTAGGCTTAGCGGCACTTGAGCAACTTTTAAATTGCTGATAATTGTACAAATATTTCTTGAATATTTACTAAAAGCCCAAAAACTTTAACCGGAAGATAAGAATAACATAATTCAATCACTTTTAAAGCTAAAAATGCAGAATTTACAAACATATAAGAGTAAAGAAACTGAGATCACTGAGCTGGGTAACAGCGTGAATATATATATATATATATTTATTTACGTTTGGTGCGGCCGATTGTAAACAAAATACGAGGTGCACATCTACATGTTAGCCCCATATGCAAAATTTCAATGTTCTGAGGCTACTTGTTTTTGAGTTATGCAAGATATGTACGTACGTACAGACGCCACGAAATTTCTCTTCTGAATTCATTTTAAAGCAGTTTTATATATTTTTTGGGGGAAAAGAGTCTTTTATTCCTTCCTTACGTATAAATGTCACGCAAAAACATCGTTAAACTGTATTCGATAGCGGTCAAATTAGATATAATAGTTCAAATATGCTGCCAGAAAATTTTCGCGATTACAATACTTCCTTTTGGCTAATCTTTGGAATATGGTAACAGGTAGTTTGGCGACATTTTGGTAAGGCAATAAAGGTTACTAGTTAGGACTTTAGCAGTATACATGGATAAGGTCAAGAGTGTGCGCTATGTCATTTTGTGCAATTCTGGGATGTTTTTTTAAGTGAAAATGGATCGACTTGTACATGGATGATACCGTGTAGGTGCAATTCTTAAAAACGCGGCAAGCAGTGGGCGATTCTGCCTTTTCTCCCAATTTCGCACCTAATCTTCGTGATGATTAAGCACTTTTGTTCCATAAAAGTTCTAGCATAAGCGTAATTCGGCTAGCAGATTGTTGGAAAAAAAATGTTGAGTTTAAAAAAAAAAAAAAAAAAAAAAAAAAAAGGCCTTTACTTTGTGAAAACAAAATGGCGTCCAAAGAAAAACCAGCTTGTTGCTGTAGCAGGGTCGGTCGCCAAATGCTCGCTAAAAATTGCCAAGTTACCATTATCCGAAGATTAACCTTCCTTTCTATTTCGTACAATGAAGTAAAAAGTAAGAAATTAGGAACCAAATTCACAAAGACATGAAGAAATAAAATCAAACGCAGCTAAACCGCAAACTTTATTTTAAAAACGTTGTGATACTATACATAGTATATATATATTATGAACGACATTCCCATTTGTATTTATTTTATTACTTCATTTGCATTTTTACTTATTTTTGTATTTTATTTAGGAAGAAAAATCCTGTTTCTTAAAGAAACAAATAATTAAAAGCAGTGACATTTTGAACTTTTAAAATTTGAAGTCATCTCTATATTTTAATACCTTTTATTTTCCAAATCAGTTTCATTTTATGTGCTCTAATACATCTCTAGTAAAGATATTTATTACTATTAAACCGATTAAATAAAACTTTCTGCATATTTTGAAGAATTTATAATATTCACTTTTTCTAGATAAAATATTTCGCTTTTCTGTCAAAAATATACATTCCCTTTCAAACATTTTCAAATAAGATTCTCATTTTTATATACTTGAGTGCATTTCAAAAATACGTTTTGGATACATCTGTTTCCCACAAAAAGAGAAACAGCTGTTGTAAGTTCACATATATATACTTACATAGCTATTTTCAATTTTCTTTTCTTTGATGTTTATTTGAAACATGGACACAGAGCATCTCTGGGAGATCCAATAACCGGTGTTTTGTTACCTTTCTTTCCTCATCATATAACTGAGGTTTATATAAATATTCATGCATAGAATATTTTTATTCGTATGCCAGTTATTTCTCGCGTACGTAATTCGATGCTCAGTTCTTTAACCCGTACATGTTTATCTGCATATCTCTGATATAGTTCTTTATCTGTAGTTTCTTTCATTTCCTTCTATTTCTATTAAACCTCAAAAGCCATTTCCAGAGCAAATATTTGCTGTTTGGGTTACTTACTACCTGTGCGTTTGACCCACCAGTTGTAAAATAACACTTTTAGTTATTAATTTTTCCTAGCTGTAACTTAAACAAGGAATCTATAGGAATACTTTTTCCCCGTTTTAATTTTAAACAACACTTACTACATTTAATTCTTAAAAAACATGTAAAAACTTCTAAAAAAAACTTGTAAGTCTTAAACAAAACTACTTGCAATTCCTAAAATGTTCTAGCGTTACTTTTGCTTTCAGACATAAGACGTTAAATCTGATATACATAAATGAAACGGAATTTGCTGTAGTTTCCTGAAACTTCAGAAAAGTATACTTTAATTTTTAGAGTCAATCGTTTTGAAGCAGGCGATGTAAAAAATGAGCAAAGTCCTCGCCTAGACTCAAAACCTGAACCTCTCGAATGCGCGTCGAGTTCCATTTACATCACGAAGGCATGCGAAAAGGAGGGAGAAAATACCTTACATATTCCCCATTTTAAAGAGAGACTAGGGATTAGGGGATTCAATCGCCAAATCCTGGTGGTGACGGATTATCGTCCAACATCGTTTACTTTGGGCACCATTTGTAGAGTCATAAGGCAATCATTTTAAAGAGGAGATATGAAACATATTCAGTGTCCATGCCAGAATTCGAGCCCTGGACCTCTCGAATACGCTTCGAGTATGCTTCCACTTTTATAACAAAGACATGCTAGAAGGTGGAAATTTACTGTATATGTTCCTCCCTTTAAAGGCTGACTGGGGATTAAAGGACTTTATCACCAAATCCTGGTGGTGGCCAATCATCGTCCACCACCTTTTAGTTCGTTCCGATATTTAACATTCATTATTAGTTTTTGTTTTTTTTTAATACGCAGGAGACATTAAAAATGTTCACTTCCCTCTCCGAAACTCGAGCTCTGGATCTTTCGAATATTCTTCGAGTATGCTTTCAAATACCCCACAAAGTCACGCGAAAATGAACGAGAAAATACCTTATAAGTTATAATTCGGTTTGCTCTTAACCAAACATACTCAAAACTAACAACAGAAGGTGGCATACAATTATTGAAACTTATATATAATTTTTTATCTAATTCATTTCATCCAGGCTAATAAAATTTCCAATAATAATTTTTGAGGGCTCGTGTTTCTTTTAATAGTTATATTTTTTAATTGTCATGGCTATTTAATACAGAATCATTACGAGAATTAAAAATATACCATTGTTTCACTAGCTACTGTTCGATGGTAAGCTAAGTAATGAAAGTTACGAGTACACTCTAAACTTATTTTACTTTGAAATCAATTATTTCCTAAGTAACTGCTACTCGCAAATTTAATTTGTTTTCCCGCATTAATTGATAAATTAATTATGTTACTTGCTACTTAATCCTTTACAAATGCATAATTTTGTAATACCTACATGTTTAAGCTAAAGGCTACATAAATTTAATTTTATTTCTCATTTAATTTAACTAAATAAACTTCACATCAAATAAATTATATTTAATTGTAACGAAACTGTCATAAATTAGGATGCATTTGCTATAGTTAAGGTTTAATAGAATAGGGAACTGTTATAGTGAATTAGATTACCTGTTTTAAGAACAACTCCTTTTGAGAATTTAGCCCTTGAAATTATATTTAAACATTGTATTATATACAATTTACGAAATAAGACAATTCTTTAGTTTATATGGATATAACATACAGTTTTGATCACCAGAAGGAATAATCTACCCAACAGAGAAAATGTTAATCTGTGGCATAAAATAGAAAGTAAAGTAAAAAAGAAAATCTCTGTTGCTCCAGTTACATCCTGTTAACATATTTCCAAGCTGCAGTATGTAAGGTTTCCATAATACGCTGTGTCATTGAAATCAACAAGAACAATTCTTATGCCCCAGTATTTCCAAGTCCCCATGAAGATATTCGTGGGTAGAAAATTGAAGTATGAGATTCAAACCAAAGAAACTTCACAATAACTAAAGCACATCAGTTGGGACTACATTTACAATCCATATGGATGAGGAATCGGGTGCTCCCTTGTATATATAAATCATCTTTTATTCCAAGAAATCCCAGTTGAGCTTCTCTCCCTCAGGATAGGAGCCCTCTAAAATTCACCCCACACATTTCTAACCGCAGATTACCATGATTCGTAAACCTCCCAAGAGATGTTTCAGAGGAGGTCCTCTTTTTCTGAGTTGCCGTCCTCGATATGTTTGAAAAAGAATTTTGAAAAGTTTATACTACGTATCGAACTTTCGGATGCTTGAAGAAACAACTTTTTAGGTGTTGTACGCAAAGTTGTTAAAAGTTAAAAAATTGAAATATACAACGTTACTTACGTTGTAAAAGTTAAAAAATTGAAACCTACTGAACGATATCCCAGTGCTCTAACTCTTCTCTCATCAAAAGCGGTATTAAAAACATATTATTAATTGTACCTTCTGTAACGGTCGCCCAAAGTTTTCTTCTTGCTTTTAATATATCCAGAATAATTTTCTGATGAAAGAGAATGAATACTAGATTTTCCCTTAAACCCCGTCGGGTTTTTGTATTTGTACTAAAATTCTGAATAGCAATCTGCTGATTAACCTTTTTGTTTTTCCTGAGCAGAATAATCTTCTCCCGAAGGAGAGTGATCCCTCGATTTTCCTTCAAATTGCATTAAGATTTCGTATATCCGATAAATTCTGAATTACAAGGCCTCTGACCGGCATGCAGTACTTTCATATAATCGACAAATATCACATTTAGAAGGATCTACAGGGTATGTCAGTACAGCGGTGACAAACTTTCAGGAGATATAGAGTGCACATAGACGATGGAAAATAACACAGCAATGCATACTCGGAAACGCTTTCGTGGCACGGTAATGACCACACAAAAAGCAAAAATCGGAGGACACAAACAGTGAGACAAAACATGTTTTATTAAGTTTCGAACAGCAGAAACCTGCAAATAAGAATAAAAACGAACAAGATTGACATTAAAGAGGTGCTCGAAATTACGACCCCGGACAGTGATGCAGGCTTCACTTCTGTGGCACATAGAAGATCTGCATCACGAATGGAAGATAGCATGGAAGATGCAAGACGCACGGTTCCTGCATCACGGTCCAGGTCGTAATTTCGAGCACCTTCTTTGACGAAGATTGTTGTCTCTTTATGTTATTTTTGCTGTACTCCGAATAATAAATATGTTTTCTCAACCCGTTCGTGTCCATTCTTTCATGACTTTTCTGTCGTCACTACCGCGCCAAAAAAGTTCTTCCTACAATGCATTCATGTGTGATTTCCCATCGTCTAGGTGTACTCTATCTCTCTTTAAAGTTTTTCACCGCTGTGCCATATTGTAGAATAGAGACGTGACGGAAGATTTGTCAGAGGGTCCTTAAAATTTCAATTTCAATTTTTTTTTTTTTTTTTAATTATATTTGCTGGTTTCTTTCTGCTTGTTCATAACCTTTTTTGCACAATATCTTAACATCTATCTTTTAATTTTCCCTGTAAAACGATTTCACTACAGGCATAGTAACGTTGCGGATAGCTAACATTACAGGCTTCCTAACCTTTGCTATTGGTATTGCTTTAGCTAGGGTGCCTAATTATATCCTACTAGATTGTTAACGTCTTTTCTATTTGCATTTTCATTTTCACTGTTGCCTTTAAATATAAAATGTCGGGATCGAATATAACCAGCCCTACAACACTGGAATTTGGAACTGATTATCGAGAACATTTATCACAGACCATATTTCTTACAAAGATAAAATTTCTATCCTCTGTTATGAATGTCGTAAAATTACATATCGTACCAGTGGAAGACGCTTTTTGCTTCCCACTCTTGAAAGGACCTCTCTACAGGTTGCTATCGATGTTCTGCAATTTATAGAACCGCAGGGTCCAAAATTGACTAAACGGCAACAAATACTGAGGAATTCGTTCTCTATGTTTCCTTAGCAAATGCATCGGCCGAATTGATCACTACTGCAACAAATACAGATGAAATTGTTTCCTCTTTGCCTTCAGCAACTGCAACTACAGCAGCTGCTCCTTTAGTTCCCTTTTCTCCCGTTTTGAGTACTGTATCTGCTCCCAACTCTTGTGAACAGCAGCAAGATTCTTTTACGGAAATTGTTCCACAATTGATAAAACAAAGTCTTATAAATAAGTCCAAAAGCAATAAAACAGCAGCACAGTTACGTAGGGAACTACAAAAGCATGCACTTCTAAATAACTTACAGGTGACTGTGGATCGCATTTCTTCTACACAGCGAGGGGGTCTTCACAGCGAAGTATTCTGTCAATCTACTGAGAATGTAACTCGCCTTGAAGCAAAATTGCAGGAAACTGATTTGGACCTTGTAATTCAACGCCGACAAAGACAAAACCACGATTTGCGTTGCATAATGTTCCTTAAGATTTAGCACCAGAGGAAATTTTCATGAAATCTGCACAATTGCGAAAGTTCATATTAAAAGCATCAAGCTTTTATTTAAATTAAGAGATCGTATTCCAAAGCGAGTAAAATGGATCTTTGAATGTGATCCGTCTACTTTTCATGCAGTTTTACGTGCACGGAAGATTTTTATTGGATGGAACGTTCATTTCTTTTCTGAATTTTTGAATATCCTCCGCTGCTTTAAATGTCAGCAGCTGGGACATACTCAGGATAATGCTGATACTGTAGGAAAGGTACCAAGGAAAAGTAACCCAACTATTTTGCTATACACAAAGCAAGAGCTAAACTGCTAAACATGCTGCAGTCTACCCCAAATGCACATTATATCAGAGGGAAATCTAAAAAATTAAGGCTGCTGCATTTTACACATCAGCGCAAGAAGGATATTTAGCTTACTACCTGTTTCCTTTAAGTTACTTTAAACTTCTCTTTCTGTACATGGACCCAACACGTGCTACCGCCACCCCTTGAATTCCTCATTTTCAATAGTTTACGACAATTTTACACAAAGTCCCCACCACAGGACAAGCTTAGAATCCTTCAAATAAACTTAGGAAGTGGAAAAAAGGCTTCAAAACAACTTAGTGAAGTAATTGAAAATAACAATCATGATGTAATTTGCATTACTGCGCCGTATTGCGTAAAAGGTGCAATTAGATGCCTTCCCCTTCACTGGCAAATATATCAATCTACAGAAAAGGACCCTCTGGTTAACCCACTTGAGAGTATTATAATCACGAATACCAAATGAACCCCTACAATTATATTAAGCCATATACATGTGATGACGATAAGTACTAACTGTAAATATAAACAGCTACTAATTACTTCCATTTACCGCTCACCACAAGAGGATATTGTACCGAATCTCCACACATTAGAAAATATCTTTAATAATCTCAGAAGATCACAGCACGTGATTACAGGTGACTTCAATGTCCACCATCAAATGTGGAATTATAATAATACAGATAATAGAGGACATACACTTGCTGACTTTATTGCTACACACAATCTATACATACATAACCTCTCTTCAGACACTTCTTCATTTGAAACAGTAAATGGTAAAGGATGGCCGGACTTGACACTGTCAACATTGAGTATCTCCAATAAAATACAAGAATGGAAAGTTCTTGATGACCCAAGTCACTCAGATCTCACTACATCTCATATGAATTATCAGAAGAAATCCTCGATCTCAAGTTAAGAAGATTTTCAATCTCAAAGCAGAAAGCAAGGCAGTTTGGAAGAAAAATCTCCACATTTCTTCAGTATGCGGAGAAGCGTATAGATAAATGCACATCACCCGATACAGTACATGATGTATTATGCAGCAATATAACAATTATTGCAACATTACAGGAAACAGCGACTAATACATTTAAGCTCCGTAACAACAATAAGAATACGAAGACTAACTGGTGGACAAAGCACTTAAGATGTGAAAAGCAACATACAAAGGCTCTTCGTAGAAAAATGAAAATTGCTACGAAAGGGTTGAAAATGGAAATATGGACAAAATACAAGCAACAAAAATTAGCAAATTACAAAACAAAAATAACGGAGGCAAAATTACGTAGCTGGAATAATTACTGTAATAATAAAGAAACATACGGCCAGCTGCATAAAATATCTAATACAAGTAAAGTTTTCAGTCCCGCACATATCGCTCTTCCAAAAGATCAACTCCACAGCCAGCTTCTTGGCAATGTCACTGAAAAGATTCTCAACAATATTTTAGATGCTGTCTTCCTGAAAGATAATGCAGAAGACGATGGCCATTCACATTCTGATATTAGATACAATAACACCGCTCCAGATACTCTAGACGATGTGGAATTCCACTCACAGGAAATTTCAAAAATTATTAAGTATCTTCCGAATAATAACGCTCCTGGACATGACGGATTAGACAACAGGAAAAATAATTCAACACGCAATGCCTTTTCTGTTCCACAAACTACTAAATCTCTGCCTCAAATTCTATGTCTTCCCGAACTGTCTCAAACAGAGACAACTAATACTGTTCAAGAAAAATAATAAAGATCCAATGGATCCGAAAGCCTTCAGACCAATCAACCTCTTACCTGCAATAGGTAAACTTCTGGAACGTGCAATATAACAATTATTGCAACATTACAGGAAACAGCGACTAATACATTTAAGCTCCGTAACAACAATAAGAATACGAAGACTAACTGGTGGACAAAGCACTTAAGATGTGAAAAGCAACATACAAAGGCTCTTCGTAGAAAAATGAAAATTGCTACGAAAGGGTTGAAAATGGAAATATGGACAAAATACAAGCAACAAAAATTAGCAAATTACAAAACAAAAATAACGGAGGCAAAATTACGTAGCTGGAATAATTACTGTAATAATAAAGAAACATACGGCCAGCTGCATAAAATATCTAATACAAGTAAAGTTTTCAGTCCCGCACATATCGCTCTTCCAAAAGATCAACTCCACAGCCAGCTTCTTGGCAATGTCACTGAAAAGATTCTCAACAATATTTTAGATGCTGTCTTCCTGAAAGATAATGCAGAAGACGATGGCCATTCACATTCTGATATTAGATACAATAACACCGCTCCAGATACTCTAGACGATGTGGAATTCCACTCACAGGAAATTTCAAAAATTATTAAGTATCTTCCGAATAATAACGCTCCTGGACATGACGGATTAGACAACAGGAAAAATAATTCAACACGCAATGCCTTTTCTGTTCCACAAACTACTAAATCTCTGCCTCAAATTTTATGTCTTCCCGAACTGTCTCAAACAGAGACAACTAATACTGTTCAAGAAAAATAATAAAGATCCAATGGATCCGAAAGCCTTCAGACCAATCAACCTCTTACCTGCAATAGGTAAACTTCTGGAACGTGCAATCGCGCCACCAGAGTACGCCAACACTTAGAGAGAAACGGTACCATAAACGGTGATTTGCTACTGTTTGGATTATACACATTCAAGGGAGGACTGCAAAAGGTAGACTTTTCTGCATTTAATTACCCCGAAGTATTCAAGTAGTTCAGTCACAACGTGAATTATTTTATTCTAAATGCAGACTCTAAGAAACAACATTCTAACGCAATTATCTAATTCTCAGCGTTGTTATAAATCTTTCTGTAACAGTAGGTGCTGTTAAAATTCTGCTGACTTATTAATTTAATATTGGATTCATTAAGAGTGCATTAACTTACCTTAATTATTCTTAATTAGTGTGCAATAATTTATTTTATATAATTATATTTCTTATTATAACAACTAATAATATTTTTTATTATTTTCATTGTTGTTAATATATACTATATATTAATGAATGCATAATATCAATTGGTTTTGAATTTATCATGATTAACTGTCTACTAATTTGTTTAAATTTTTTTACTACAATTTTATTGTCTACCTGTAGTAGTAATTTGATTATTGTATGTTGCTTATTATATGTATTGTTTGTTGCTATTTGTTATTTCAATTTTGTAATGTTATAGTGCGCTGCGGATGGTTTTTTTCTCCCCTTCTTTATTAGTGTTCATTTTCCTGCCATTAGCGCTAGTTCTTGCAAGCGAACGAAGTGTTCTTACCTAATACCGTAACTTCAGTGCTATATATACTGCTCTTACATTTGCTTTGTGTTCCTCCGACTCTCTTCATGAAACGAGAGAGCACTCTGTGCTAGGATTAGAACTTTAACAGGTTGAGAGACTCACTTAGTATTTTATTTGTAAGTTAATATTACTATTTCATGTTAAATGGGTTCAAGAGAAGCCTCCCCAACTAGATCAATTAGGACTACCAGCTCGAGGTGTGTGAGCCCAGTGAGATTAGAACATCCATCTTCCAGATTAGATAGGATTAACACTTTGTACATCAAGTCACTTTTAGCAGAGTACAGAGGCCGTTCTAAACTAAAAATCGCAGACCACGAAGCGGTCTCCAATTATATCACAGAAATTCTGGCTATAGCTTCTAATCAGGAAATCTTAATTGCACGACAGGAGGACAAATACTTCAACTAGAATGACAACTTAGTGCCAGTCTTTTCTCTCAAGCAAGAGAGCACAGTTTTAAGGTCTCGGAGCTACAAGAAAACCATCCTAGAGGACAACAGGACCGCCGGAGTTACGCAACTGTGGCCGGTAAGTTTCAGAAAAAGAAGCCCCTTTCATGCAAGCAACAGCCATTCCCAAGCAAAAGCCTTCTGAGCACGTTTTACTTATCAAGGGGAAAGATTCAGAGCCCACACCAGATAGTGTGAAAGCGCAAGTTCTAAACAACATCAAACCTCATAAGCTTGGCATCAACATACAGCAAGTGAGGGCCACGAGATCTAAAGAACTCTTGATTAGGTGCAAAGAGGTCACACACCTGCACAAACTTAAAAAAGTAATTGAAGAGTTCAGCGTGCTGACAGAGCACTTAGAACTAAGGATTCCCCGTCCGTTTAGGAGCTCTCTCATAGTATTTGGAGTACCCCGGGACATAACGGCAGACGAAATAAAAGCAGCATTTGAAGATCTTTTGCCAGAAACGCGGTCGCCAGTTATCTTTCCAAATTGCCCGAGTTATCTTTCCAAAAGGCCCGAGACCTAGGGACGAAACTAGCTGTAATTGGATACTGGAAGTGACAGCAGATTTCAAAGACAGGCTTCTCGACCACAAGCGGGTTTATATTGGATTTACATCGTGTCCGTTTAGAGAATACATAAAAATAACCCCCTGCTACAACTGCCAAACCTTTGGCCACCTAAGTAAAAATTGCAGATTCCCACTAGCCTGTACTAAGTGCGGAAAAGGTCATTTAACACAAGAGTGTAAGGCAGAAGAGGAAAATTGTGCGAATTGTGGTCACTCCAATACGCATAATAGCACAAACTTTGACGCAAGTCATCCGCAAGTTCTTCAAAATGTCCCGTGTACCGACAGGAACTGCAACGAGGCAGCAAAATACAGCAACAACGGATGTAGGCAGTAACTAATTCCGTCAACAGGTCACAGGACTTAGGTTTCTCCAAGCCAACCTGCAGAGAGCTAGATCTGGAACGCTTAACTTCATGGATATTATGACAAAGGAAAATGCGGATATCGCCCTCATACAAGAGCCGTACTTAGCACATAGTCATCTGCCAGGAACTCCACCCACAAGCAAGACGTTCCAGTCAACCTCTCAACAGGCTGTCATAATCTATAATGGTCGGCTATCTCCCCTCCTTACATCTCAGACGCAACATTCAGTTACCATTAAGCTAGAGACAACTACGGGACATCTTCAAATGACTAACGTGTACTTTCGACCAAGTGAGGAATTTGATCCACTATTAATAAAAATCAGCACTGTCGTCAGAAAAGGGAACAACCAAATCTTATTGGCATGTGATTTCAATGCTTCAAGTCCCTTATGGGGGGGGCGAGTGGAAAACGTAAGAGGCAAAATGGTTTTGGAATATGCAATGACCAACAGATTAAGCATCATAAACACGTCAGACTCACCGCCCACCTTCCGCTCTATAAGGGCGGAAGGTTGGCCGGATTTAACCATGGTATCTTCACAATTAGCAAATCAAATGTCGGAATGGCATGTTATGGACATTCCCTCTCTGAGCGACCACAGAATAATCAGCTATCTAATGGGCGCTCAGTTAACTTATACTCTGAAGCAGAGATTCAAGACAGCTTATGGAGGACATCAGAAGTTCCTTAATCTGCTTCGTACTTATGTAGATCAATTGATTTTCAACTTCCAAGCAAGCAACACCATAGACGGACTGGATGATGCCTACAGGCATTTAATTGGAACTCCAACAAGTGCAGCAAAACAAGCGTATAAGAAAAAAACACCCAGCCAGAAAAAAGAACTTTCCTGGTGGAATGACAAACTAACGGCAAACAGAAGCAGAGTTCGGGCGCTCAGAAGACTGGCACTGTCAGAAACAGATTCCATACAAAGGGACCAAAAAATGCAGACGTACAAGAAGGGGCTTGTGCAATACAGACCGCAGATAATAAAGACCAAATCCAACTCCTGGCAGGAACAGTGTAGTAGAATACCGGAAATTTTTGGGAAAATACAAAAATTCGCCGCAGGTAAGGTCTTTAGACGGACTCAATTGACTGCGAATGTGGCCCCTGACGTACCAAATACAAGAAATATTCTTTCGGTAATACTGAAAACGGTTTTTCCTTCAGATAATCCCGCCAATGACTCAGAAATGCATACATTAATAAGGACGCAATTTCAGGAAAAATTCTGGTCTTCCAAAAATGGAGACTATCTCCCACCAACAATAGAGGAGGTAGACTTAACTTAGGTAGATTTCGCGAACGTTCTGCATTGCTTTTTGAAGTGGCAAAAGAACTGGTTTCTCGCATTCTTCGATCAACACTGGAAAAGGTTGAATGACTTCGAATCCGACGAGTTGAAAACCATTGTTCGCGCAATCGCGTCCATTCCCTTTTGCTTCATCGTATGTGAGGTGAATATCTGCGAATTCCTCATACGTGTACTCCGCCATAGCATTCACGAAAATTTTCGGATGATGTTACCAAGGTTGAAGTGAGGATGTAGTGCCCTTTTCAAAGCCACCGTTTGCTCTGATTGGCTTTCTCTGGTACCAACTAAAAGCAAAATGCTACTTCTTCTCGGTGCAAATTTGCATACGGTTAATTCTTGATAGTACTTAGGAGATAGTCTCCTTATTCTTCCTCCATGCGTTTCAACTTTCCTCATTTCTGCCTGTCAGAGTGGAATCGACCCTATGTTCTATGGTAAATAATACTTGTCTGGATGGGTAATATCACCCCTCTTAATTTGTAAAAGCAATTTAGAATTACCCTGTTTCATTCTTCAGCAAATTCTCACCAACCTCACAGTGAATCAGGTTTATGCCAACGATCAGTCACTTTTCATTGGCTCTTTCATCATGACGTTTCTTTCCCTTCTACGTCATCCTGCCTAGTTGGTTGGCTACTTCCTTTACTCGAGGCTTTCATCAACTTTTGAGTTAGCGTAGCTCCAGCAAGAATACATCGAATTTCCAGGTCTACTTTAAAATTTTTTTCTTTCCCTTGTATTAATTTTTGGTCATAGCAAGACACTTTAAATATATTTTTTTAGTCTTCTTCGCTTTTTATATTAATTTTATTTTTTTATTTAATTTTTTTAGCTACCTGAACAGAGTTTTAACTCTATAAGCTAGCATGTCCTCTCTTAAAATCTTGCAATTTTGACTAATAGCAAATCTCTATTTATTTTATTTTGTACATTGGCATAACCAGGGCATTGCGTATAGCTTTTTCTTACACCTTAATGTGTTTTTTCAAGCGGACACGTCGAGACGTGGGACAGAGAAATGAGACTAAAGTTTATGACTAAGTTTCTTTTCAATTAATATTAAAAATAGTTTCGTATGCAGTTTCAATTGTTTTTTCGATGAAACGTGATATGGAATTAGCTGGATTTGAAAATTATTATAAATATTTCACCTGAAGAGTCTGTAATGAGATTCGAATTGGGCTAATCTACCGTTTACCGCTTTTTTGTTTTTGTATTTTTGTTTAAGAGTGTTAATATTGTTATTTAATGTTTACACTTTTCATTGCACTTTATTTTACTTATGTTAAAATTGTCACCGGAACCACAGTATCTAAACTACATTTTCGCGTAAGCACTAGCAATTTCTTTTAATCTGTTTTCTAAATTTTGCAGCTCAATGCGCAATGTTCTTGACCATAAAGGTGTTTTTTTTAGTTTGTTCTCTTTTCTTTAATTATCTTACCTTTTTCGCAGCTTTAAGCGCAAAACAGTTGTTGAATTTTTTCTTTCTCTTAGCTTAAGTTGATTAGTTACCTGATACTGTTAACTGTTCCAGTTTTACGATAGGTTAGTCTGTAAAAAAATACTGTAAAGCAGGCTAGTTCCTTCTTTACTTTTAGTTACTTGCTGAGTTAAAAAATTAGAAATAATTAAATGAAGCAATATGCTTTGTAAATGCTGAAAACTTAATCCCACGCTTTCTCCTTCAATAGCTCTGAGACAACAAACAATTTGTAAAACTTACAATCGTATCTACCAAATTACATGAAAGGTCATAAATATAGGTCAAACAAAAAACCCTCTCAACCTCAGAATTCATAACCATAGATCTCATATCAAAAAATTTAAAAATTGCAACACCAGTCTCACAAGTGATAAACACCGAACAGCAATTCTTGAGCATTTTCAAATACATAATTTTGATAACATTGCGATAAGTGTGCTTGATATTGTGCCTGACTTAAAATTAAGACTATTTAAAGAATCTATCTATATACTTCAACAAATGTCACTTTATCTTTACGGACATAACGCCAATCTCAGCAATACCACAGATAGAGAGTCAGAAGAGTCTATATATGGACAATTCAGATTTTGTAGTACTGTAACTCCCAGAGGTACAAGTGGAGGCAATTCTAACGACAAATTTTTTTTTCCCGCACAAGATGAATTAATTTTTAAAAATCTAAATTCCTTCCTTGGAAAGAAAAATTTCGCAAAAAATGCCATTAAACTTCTGCATACTTTTAAAAATGTCACCTTATGGAATCTTATTCAAAGACTTAATCAACAATCTCAATGTAACCGAATAGTCAAAGATTTAATAATAGACTTTTGTAATTTTAAATTAAAGCATAGTAATTTTTATCGCAAAAAAAAATATTTTGTACAGTACAATTCGAGCACCCTTATTATGATCAGTTAAATATTCCATGCACGTTCAAATAATGTCAACAATTGCTCCCTGACCAACGAGTTCAAGTTAAACCCTGTTTTAAATTTGAAAAAAAAAAAACTTTAGATAACATGATAATTAACCACCACAATGTAATATATGATAGCATATGAAATTGCCAGCTTCCTGTTTACAATAAATTTGTAGATCCGTTTCACCAACATATTATCACAGGAGATCTCAATATCATTGAAGATGTGCAACTGCGAGAACTCATGCAACTAAGTACCAAATTTCGTCCAACTTTCAGTATTAATAAACACTTTTGCTTAAACAGTTCAGCAATGATCATGATAAATTCCTTATTTTGGCTAGTAATAACATCAACTTGCCTACGACTACATTTCTTTGGAAAGCAGCTTTTATTAAAGAAATTAAACTTACGCTTTTCACGTTACCTAGTTTCAATCATATCCACAATAAAAGTCATCTAGATTCTCATATTCATAAACTACAAGAAAACTTTATCATCACAAAGATTGATAAACCTAGCAACAGTTTCAGTGTCATTCGAAAAAAAAATTATTACGACATTCTGCATAAGGAATTGCATAGCACTTGCACCTATCAAAAAATCTCTACCAGCACTAAGATACTTTTCAATAAATTTAATGCAGTTCATAAAAGACTTAAAATCCGTCCCTACAAATTTAATAACAGGTTTGCTAATCTCTATGCGCTTCCAAAATTTCATAAGACTCCTGCTAAGTTCAGATTTATAGCCAACAGTACCAGAAGTTATTTAAAGGAGGTAGATTATCTCTTTGCGCAAAACGTTCATCTCATTCGAGACGTAATCAATAATTATGATTTTAAAGATAAAGATTGCAACTGGATAATATCAAGCAACGAACAAATTTTTAAAACCTTAAATTCATTTAAAATAGAACATATCCAATGCTACGACTTTAAGAACCTCTATACTACTTTACCACTTGAAGAAATTTATAGCAGCTTGCTTACTCTTCCAAATTTATTTCTCCAAATTTCTACAATATTGTCTACCGAAAATTGGCAACTTTTTCTTTCAAGCGTTCTTTTCAACAATTATATTCAATTTAATAACAACATCTTTAAACAAATACAGGGAATACCTATGGGCGGCAACTTTTCAAAGCAATCTGTAAATTATTCCTTTCACATACGAATTTACTTTTGTACTTTCACTAAATGCTGAAGATAAAAAATATTACAAACACATCTTTCGTTATATTGACGATGTGATTGCCTTCAACAACTTCAACAAAATAGAAGAAGCTAATATCTACCATTCTTGCCTAAAAATTATTACTAAAAATACTGTGCAAAATGATGTAGTTTACCTTGATTTGCATATTCTAGATTACAATTTTTTGAAAATATACGATAAGCGGAGAGATTTCAACTTTCCTACATTTAAATTAATTAACTGGAATTCCAATATTTCTAAAAGGGTTATCATCAATACAATTAACTCACAACTGCTTAGAATTAAAAGAATCTGTAATACTACAAAACACCTCCAAAAAGAAGAACTCTACTTTGTAACTATCCTTCAGAACAACCTAATTCCTACAAAAGTCATTAAAATGTATTTAAAAAAGCTGGCATTAACTTTTTTTTTGGATTTTTTGAGTTAGATAATGAAATTTTATGCTTAAAGCCCTTTGGGACGGTGTAAAGTGGTTGGTTGATTCAGAGAATCTAATGTATAAATGTAAAATTAATTCCTCTCATAGCTTCAATTTTACTCTTAAAATTTGGCACAGCACTTCTAATTCTATTCTTAAATATATTTTAAGCTTTTTCTGGGCATATTTACCCTGTTATTGATTTTATGGGCCATTTCGTTTCTGGTAGCTAGATAGCCCTCTAGCTTGAAGAATCACGACTTTAATTAACAATTTACTATATTTTTTCTAATTTATTCTTACATTCTGTGGCCATATTTTAACTTTTTGTAGACTTAGCCATTTTTTCTTTCGCGTACGCCCAAAGTCCTTAAAACTCGTCGAGCAAGACGCCATCTTGAACATTCTTCAGCAAACTGCCACACACTCTCACACTGAATCAGGTTTATGCCAACGGTCAGTCACTTTATATTGGATCTTTCATCATGACGTTCCTTTCCCTTCTAAGTCATCCTGCCTAGTTGGTTGTCTACTTCCTTACTCGAGGTTTTCCTCCCCTTTTGAGTTAGCATGGTTCCAGCAAGAATACATCGAATTTCCAGGTCTATCTTAAAACAAAATTTTCTTTCCCTTGTATTGAATTTTGGTCATACTAAGACACTTTCAATGTATTTTTTTAGTCTTCTTCGCTTTTTATATTAATTTTTTTAAATTTAATTTTTTTAGCTACGTTCACAAAGTTTTAACTCTATAAGCTAGTAGGTCTTCCCTTAAAATCTTGTAATTTTGACTAATAGCAAATCACTATTTATTTTATTTTGTACATTGGCGTAACCAGGCCATTATGTATAGTTTTTTCTTACGCCTTAATGTGTTTTTTCAAGCAGACGCGTTGGGAAATGGAACAGAGAATTGAGACTAAAGCTTTTGACTAAGATTTTTTCAGTTCATATTCAAAAAGAGTTTCGTATATAGTTTCAATTGTCTGTTTTGTCGAAATGCGATATGGAATTAGCTGGATTCGAAAATCACTATAAAAATTTTCCCTGAAGAGTCTGTAATGAGATTCGAATTGGGCTAATCTACCATTTACCGCTTTTTTGTTTTTGTATTATTGCTTAAGTCTTATGTCACACTTTTATTCCATTGTATAAAGTATACCTTACCTTGATCAGCATATTACTTACAACTTGTTTTGAATTTTATTTGTAAATATTCTAGCGTTAATATTTTTATTTAATATTTAGTACACTTTTCATTGCACTTTATTTTACTTATGCTAAAATTGTGACCGGAACCACAGTATCTAAGCTACGTTTTAGCGTAAGAACTAAGAATCTTCTTTTAACCTGTTTTCTAAATTTTGCAGCTCAATGCGCAAAGATCTTGACCACAAACGTCTTTTTTTAGTTTATTCTCTTTTCTTTAATTGTATATATATAGTCGGCTACTCTGCTCTGTGAGTTTAGTTTTTTTATTCTGATATGTTGGTAAACTGTGAATTTTATGTTAAGGTTTTTAATACCTTCCCGCATGCAATAGTTGTAGTATTTTCAACAATTTAAAAGTTGTTTTAGAGCGACTAAGCCTAATAGAGCATCCATATTTGTTTACGTTTGAAACGTAGCAGAATAGTGAATTAATTCTTCCTGCACCTTCAGTGTCTTGTTTGTTGAGGGAGAGCAAACGTAAACTATTAGTTTTGTGCATCAGAAAATCTGCCTCCTTGCCTGCTGGCCGAATGCTTGTTTTTGCACAGAATCTGCAATTTTAATTGGGAAAAAAAAATAGCTGTTTTAACTGTATTTAGTGCTTTATGTTTTTCTGAATTTTGCAATTTTTCATGAAGATATTTAGAGATTGTATGTATATTTGCCTTTCGCGAAGTTAGAATTGAATTTATTGAATGAGAAACAGTATATACCTAATGAAATTCGAGGACACAAATTTAAATGAAAAGCGGCAAAAAATTTACATAATTTAATAGGCCATACAAGGAAGTCATGTAGTGTCTACGTCAGATTCTTTCATTTGGTGTAGAAATTATTTCGTGGACAACATTATTTCAACAATAACCTTATACTAAGTTCACCATTTTTATCCACCGATTAGGAGTACTTGATCTCAGAAATTATAAGGAAGTGAGAGCATATCAGCTTTTAAGTACATATTTTGTTTCTGGAGGATTAAGAAGACCAACGCTTTTTTATAATCCCCAGAGGAAATAGCAGTGCGCCAGCAGTTTTGCTGGAAAAGTGATATTTTTGCATAACATTATGGTCTTACGCGAGCAATTAATTTAGGAAGCCATATCACCTATGGCCTAGGAAATATTTCATCAAAAGTCTTATCTTCCAGAAGGAACTCTTTAAGGCTTTCATTTGCCTCTACCAAACATAATCTAGCCTATATTTACTTTAAAATATCTGAAGGAGTTGAAAATAAAAGCTATTACCAGTTTTATCTACACAAACGTGCAATCAATTACTTTTGAAAGACAATTTATCAGTTGCTAGATAGGTGAAATAAGTGTCGGCCAGAAAGTATTGTTTTATAAGCAAAGCAAATTTATGAAAAAGCCATAAAGTAATCCTAACACTACACAATTTCTACGATATCCTAAAATGGCTTAAGGTAACTTCTAAACATCTCACACCCCGCGAATAAATGCCAACAAACGAGACACAGATCAAACGCACTTCACCGCTTATTATCGTTAAGCCCAGTAGTTCATTATCTTTCTTCAGTTATAAACATTATGCTCGAACGTTCCACGATAGATTTAGACCATTTTATGCATCTTATAGTATCTGCGTTACTTTAGGCGTAGAGATTCGCCCATGATTACAGTGTATTCTAATATTCGATTTTAGGAGGCAAGGAGAGATCATAACGTAAGCGTTAATGTGGATTTCATACTTCGCTTGTAATCGCAGGGGTAGCAATCTATAGGTTTCAGTGCATTTATGAAGGATTTGCAGTATCGCTTTCGTGCTTTACGAAGGCGATTTATTGAGGAAATGCACTGAGTAGAAATGCTCATTTAACTTGGGAAGAAATCTGGAATTCTCTTAAATATGGATTGGATGATTCTGTCAGGAGAGAAATTTAACATCATTTACTAACCGGAATTGACTCATCAATTTAATAAGATTTGTCAAAAAGGAGATTGATTTTTTTTGTTGTCAAATCTTAAATTGTGAACAGTAACATGAAAATTAGCTAATTAAATAGATTTAGTTTCCGTTCAGATTACGCTGCTGTTACCTAATTTCTTTTTAATTGTTAAGTTTTATATTTATATGAACAAAAGTACTAGCTAAACCTTCAACACATTTTGCTATGATGAATCAATTGTAAAAAGCTCGCCACCCAACCGGGACAATGGTTAGCGGCGCTGACTGCTCTACTGAAGTGTCTGGTTTAAAATGCGGAAGAAGGCATGGATGTTCCTAAATGTATATTGTCTGTGCCTAATCTTTAAGGTATTAAATATGGCTCATGCAAACTATCTGAACCGGTTTTAGTCAATTTTCAAACAGTAGTGGTTGGCGTGCAATTAGTGCGCACGCTGCATTTCTTAAATTTCTAAGTGCGTTCGTTTTATACGTGTGATTTAGAATTTAGTCTGTGTATTTATGATAATGTTTTTTGTATTGGATTATAAACAAATATCTTTTCAACCATTTTTTATATACAGTCAGTTCTACAGGAATGAGAGATAAACCGGTAAATAAGAAATATTTGATGCAAAAGCGGTTTGAATGTTTATAAGATAAGCGCGAGACAATGGAGAGCAGTGCTTCACTTATAAGGTATTTCTTCCGCCTTCTTAACGTAGCCGCTTTCTTCGTGGTGTTGTGGTCTGCACGCTGAGTGCGTATTCCAGAGGTCTGTGGTTCGATTCCCGGTGAAGGCGTTGCTAATTTTTTATGACTCCTGCTTCCAATTTACCTAATGACACTGCATACTTATTTACGAAAAATTTGATAACAGAAGTAAAATATATTAAAACTGCACAGAAAAAGTATCTCGTGACTATTAGATACTCCACCATTATAATGCCCTTGAAGTTCAGAGAGAAGAAATGTGTTAGTAGTAGATGTAAAACCTAATACCATATTTTATTGCTGAACTGATATGCTGTTCGATATTTTATACGAAATGTACAGATCTATTGGACATAATGGGAGAGACACTATGGTATAAGAACTGAATGGTACATGTAAAAACATTAGTCAGAATGAATGAAAGCTTTTAGGTGATTTTTGAACGTTGTCAACAAGAAAAGGAAGTGCATCTTAAGAAAGAAAGACATTGGTGTTACCATGGTGTTAATGTCAAGTTGTTTGTTTTTCACTTGAACAGTTTATGTTTAGGTAATTTATAAAAACAAATCGTTATTTCAAAGAATGACTAAGTAAAGTATGAAATTATTAATTTATTACATTCTTTAACCGACTTAACTAATTATTTCATAAAATATCCAGTAATATCTAAGAAATATAATATCTAAGAAATAACTGAATTAATTATACGCTTTAACGGTAACATACATATCGCATTTCAACCAAATAAGTCAAATAGAGCGGGCTCTACATAATTTTCATTAGAGTCACTTTAACCCCTTTATCATGAGATTCGCATGATTTAACATTACTGATTGATTTCTGATATTTGGTCTGTTGTGATGGTTACAGCCGAAAACATCGCGGTAAAAACATCACGGACGGAAACGTCGCGGAGAAAACAACGCAAGGCGAAAACGTCGTGATACAAAACATCGTGGGAGAAAACATCGCAAAGAGAAAACATCGCAAGGAGAAAACATCGCAAAGAGAAAACATCGTGATACAAAATATCGTCGTCCAAAATAAAGCGGTTCAAAAATTTCGCAGTTTAAAAACATCGTCGTCGAAAATATCGTGGTAAAAAATAAAGTATCTACAAATCATCGCATGACGATAATATCGCAGACATGCTTTATTCAGGCTTTAATAACTGTAAATGGATATTTCCATAATAATTTGTGAGCGCAAGATGAAAAGAAGGATAATCTTTACTTTCATACTTTTTATGAACTAATAATTTTTTGCTGAAAAAGTAAGAAGGAAATTTTAGCATAGAAAATTAAGGCAACTTATAGTACTTAAAATAATTTTAAACTGACACAGTTAACTAACAAAGGTCATTAATAAATCATTTTTTATAAAATTTTTACTGGTAATTTTTTAAAAGTATAATCTAAAAATGTATAGAAAAAGGAAGCTACTTAACTGCATGACCTTATCTATAAAAAATTGCTAATTATGAGATTATTTTCTTCACATTTGTCTATCTAATACTCTTATAATGAAAATTATTTCTTGTTCTGCTTCAGTTTATTCTTAAGTATTAAGTTTCCCTTTTACTTTTTCAGCAAAAATTTATTAGTTAATAAAAAATATGAAAGTAAAAATTATCTTTCTTTCCATCTTGCGCTCAAAAATCCTTATGGGAATATACATTTACAATTATTAAAGCCTGAAAAAAGCAGGTCTGCGATGTTATCGTCCTGCGATGATTTGCCGATACTTTATTTTTTACCGCGATATTTTCGACGACGATATTTTCGACGACGATGTTTTTAAACTGCGAAGTTTTTGAACCGCATTATTTTCGACGACGATATTTTGTACCACAATGTTGTAGAACTGCGATGTTTTCTCCCACGATGTTTTGTAGCACGACGTTTTCGCCTTGCGTTGTTTTCTCCGCGACGTTTTCGCCTGCGATGATTTTGCCGCGATGTTATCGGTGGACACCGTTGTGACTGCCTCCCCACACCTTCAGAACACTTCTACTCTATCCCTCTAAAGTGTAGCAACCTAAGATTCCTGTATTTTTAAGTTTAACCGAAATCTAAAATAATTTACCTTAAAAAAAGCAAGTATTAAAAAAATAAAAAGTAAAATAAGAAATAACGTATTTATACAACTAGATGGGGAATAAATAAATAAATAAATATAAAAGAAAAGAAACTGAAGGGCTTCACATTTTAAATTGCGTCCAAAGGGGCGTTTTTAACGTTTTGTGTGTTACCTTTATTTATTAAATATCATGATCTACGTACTCAAACTATAAAATTGAGTTCAAGAGTAATATCGCAAATTAATTTTAAAACGAGCATATCTTTAGAATTTCCGATAGAGTCTCGCGCGCTAAAGATGAAAATGTTTTTTTTTTTCGTACAGGGTTGCCATTGCTCGCTTTGAAATCGTTGAGTTTTTTAATCAAAAATTAATTGAAGTGTTACAAAATCTGAAATCGATAATAAAACAAATTTCAAATTCACATTAGGGCTTCCATATGGCCATAATCTACGGAAGACTACGTTATTCAAATTTTGATCGCTTTAGGTAGCTTGTTTTATCACAATGCGAGAAACATATATACATTTATGCATATCTTCATTATTTAATTTCTTTAAACATATGACAGGGAGATAATATGTGGTTGGAACGGTTTGAAAAGTGATACAGCCTTTTAAAGTTTTTGACGCAAAATGCCGAAACAAAATTAATTTCTACCAAATTCGACCTTCAAGGCAAATTGCCTCTTTGGACTAACAATTTTTACTTGTCATTTCCCCTAACTCAACATTAAATGATTTTTAATGCAGTTCTACCTTAAACTTTTATGAGAACATTTTGGCTGTTTCTCATGGAATAAGTGCTCTTAGTTCCCGGATCAAGCGCCTAAATGTTTTTGATCAGAAGAAGTCAGAAAGATCATTTAAATTTCTGTAAATAAAGTAACTGAATTATTCACTTCTGCTTTCTTTGGCATTTATTTCACTTTTACATTAATTACACTAACCTAACTATCACTAGGTATCCTACTTTTCATGAAATATAGGCAATTTCAGTCGTGCAGTTTTCCATAGATGCCCCAAGTACGTGTTTGTTATACTTAATGGTTAATCCAGCTTTAATTTAGTCTAAACTCATACTTCAGCTTAAATTTTATTTTCGAATACATTACTTTCTCTGATTCAAAAAGAAATTTTGAGAAGTAAAATGTTGATATTTAAGTACATTTTATTTCCTTAAAATAAAAGCTAAGCTCTTGCTTTCAAGCTTAATTTATTCCAAATAAGTATTCCGACGCATTAAAGATAATATTTTGATTGTATGCTAATTATGCTTTTGATTCTTCCAACGTATTAAGTTTTTACCGTGCTGAAGAGGAGAGAATCCAAGCAGAAGAGATTATTATTTACAGTTATTTCTGGTGCTTGAAAGGGAAATATTCTTCCTTTTTTGAACCACATCAGTGAATTTGCCAATACTATTATTTTGCTTTCATAAATGTTTAGTAGGTTATCCAAATTTTATTAGTATTTTTCTTATTATTTTCTAAATACAAATTCATTCTCGATACATTAGATAAATTAAATTCTAATCTTTCATGTAAGCACAATTCTGCTAGAAAATTTCAGAAAAATCTTAAAAAACTTCTTTACTTATGCACATCTAGAATCAGCACATGTTAATTGTAGCTTATTGCGCTCAAATGAAGCAGCGGTATAGAATAAATAAATAAACCGCTGAATGAAATAAAATCGCTCGAAACTTTACCCTTGAACTTTAGTGTATAAAAACAACATATCTACGATAATTTTGTCTTTAACATTATTTACTTTATGCGAGTTGCCTTTGTTATAATATAGAGGAACGTTCTATCGTTTTTAACATATAAATCGTTATGGCTTGCATATCTTACCAGGAAAGATTTCCTTTCTTTTGTTCATAAACAGAATTGCTTATAAATATTTGAAGCTATATAATTCAGGTGAAAGAGTATCATTATGTATGTGAATGCTTTTCTGATAATTTGAGATTGCCTAAATGGATAACGCTGCCAAAATGCAGAATTCTCTAATAGTTATAATACAATATTATTATGCGATAATCCTAATACGCTACATTAGATTTATGACCGTAGTGTAGCAGTGGCCCGTAGAGCAAACAATTACTTCATATGGTAATACCAGAAACCGAATTTCTCATACCATATAAGGACATACATAAGGATAATAAACGGATAGCTAGAGCTAGCATATTAAGAGTTACATTGTTGCAGGCCATAATGCAAAGCCGTATGAGAAGCCTTGTATATTTTATAAATTACTACATGCAATTCGTTCTAAAGTGCATTTGCAACTATTCAAGAATGAGGACTGAAGATTACCAGGTTTTCCAGAAGTGTTTTGAAAATAATGCTCTTAACTTATGACTTCACTATTGAATGTATGCTGTAATTTTTAGCTGCTGTGTGAACCATAATAAGTCACCGAACTAGGCTTAACAGAATCCTGGCTTAAACAAAATTTAGAAGAAAGCATTTAAATCACAGAAAATAAATACTAGATATTTTCCGTTGTTTAAGGCTGATGTTCCATTGCTTTGGCCATTAAAATTAAATACATATCTTATAATGTAAACACGTGTCCTCAGAATATCATAAGCATAATGATGAATAATTAGCAGCATCTAAATCTCTCCTTAGGTGTAGATTTTTCAAATATTCACTTTGATTAATGAGTATTATCAAATAATATATAAGTTCTGCAAAACGTGGTGCTCTTAAAATTGCTTATCTACACAAAATAGAAAGTTTAAGTATTATAATAAATTATAAATCATATTGCAATGCATCTCAAGTGTCTCTTCCATCTCCTCATGAAGAAACTATTAGAGCCTGCCAGTGGGGTCAACGGTTTTGAATGAGATGATTCTAAAACTGTCAGCTTATTGGTATTACGCTTTTTATGAAAATTTGAGTAGTTTCTGTATTAAACAGCAGTTTTTGAAGTCTTCAAAATAGAGTACCGTTTATTTTCTTCATTCATTTTTGAATTTCATTCATGAAACATTCGTTCAGAACTTAAAAACGTAATGGCTATTATGAAGATGAAATGTCATATATTTTTATGTTTATTGATCACTTTATTTTGTTTAAAAGTTTAAACGTAGTACAAAATATTGAAAAAAATTAGAATTTATTTTGAATGCAGCATACGAAATGCAATAAAATTTTGAATGCAGTAAAAAAGCTCTCCAGAAACTGTTAAGACACTGGCCTAGCTTGACCTTACAGGTCTGGCTTAGCAGATACTGTACAGAAGGAATGTCCGAAACAGAATAAAAACATGAAAGCTATTAGTCATTATGGTAAAAAATTAAGACATAGAGTTATATCAATATGAATCGTAAACATTGTTGTTGTGATTTATCTTGTCTGATAGTAACATCAGAACAACCCCCCGAAATTTATCTTGGCAAAGAGTACAAGATTGCGCCTGGAGTTGGTAAGAGCCTTGAGCACCATACCGGTGGCAGCGCGACTTTGCTCAGTTCCGCCCCCAATTTTGATGCAGAGAACCCCTGGGTGACAGCTGCGAGGGTGTCCAACCTCTCTCTCCCTACCACCGAGCTCTCGAGCGGACGTTCGTCTCGTCTTAGAGTGCCACTATGCCGTACAAACACCCTACATTTATAAAACATCCATGCCTTATCCGGGATTTGAATTCGGGCCTTTCTGTGCGGCAGTCAGCGTCAGTAACTGGCCTGGTTTTACGGCAGTTAAATGCATATGTATAAATATGTTTTATTAAAAATTCATTTGTTCCTGTCTTTAATTCCTGCAGTAGATTTGAGATAAATTTACAATAATGTGGATTTCCACATTAACTTGAGAGAACACTAACTTAATATTAAAGATCTTGAAAAGTTAAAAATTAAACTTTAAAATTTTGGTTATATGTGACTGCTAAAATACACTGAAATGTGTTACTTGTAACAGTGCTTGAAACGCATAAAATGCTGATTGTTATTATTATTTTGTTCATCTGAAATTTCAAAGCATCTGAAATATCTGCGTTTTAACACTAGTGCCCGCATTCGTTTCTTATTGATTCCAGCAAGCTAATCATTTCTGTGTTCAGTTTTATTAATGCACTGCAGTGTAGGTGTGTCAAATTTGTAAATTTATTTGAAATCTTGGACATCTTTTAAGACGACAAATAAAGCAGGCAGGTAATACATCTGTTCGGCCTGCTCAGTATCATTATATTACACGGCCTAAATGTCCTTATCCTCAATAGAGGTACTGACGTGATTTTATATTATCCGTAGAGATGAATTTGTTTTTCAGCATTCAAAGTTGATTTGAAAAACTATTAAATTTTCTGAACTTCACTAAAATTTACCTTAGAAGATTAGATTTAACGTTTTGTTCTTTAATTATGCAGTAATACTCGATGAACTTCCTAGTGAAATTTATTATCTTAGTGAAGTGTGTATTTTCTAGTGAAGTATAATTTTGATCATGAATTCCATTCTTGGATTGATGAAAAAATCAATGATAGTATGAAGTATCTTTTCAACGCACATTTTTCGATCACTTACGGACAGTTGCGATACTTTTGAAAAATTGCATTTTTAAATATATCTTTTAAATAAAATGAAATTCATTCGATTTACTTCTTTGATAAGAGTTCGAGCCTCAAAAAATAAACTTCTTCAACAGAGAGAAAAGTCAGTGAAGAAAAGGAAATGGACTTTTTTTTTTTTCACTGGCCTTTTAAGTCACAGAAATGGATTTCCCGTATTCCGAGACTGTAGTAGTTCATTACGGGAAATAAAACTGATTTTAGAAAAGATTATGATTCTGTAATAGGAAAACGCAACCCAATGCGGGATATATTTTTATACGTTCATTTGTGAATTTCGGTGGGAATTCAAATTCACTTTAATTTTAGTATTTCTATAGATTTCTATGCTATTATAGGTTGGGAGGAATGGACGTAACTTTTAGCACGTCCGTTGCTAAAAACAAAATTTATATCTACGTCGGTTCTAAACTTTTGAAATTCAGTAAAGCACAGTTAGTAGGAAATTTTATGAAAATGTAAAAGTGCTGTGAAGATATTAATTCTTTTTCTAACTTCTCATCTAGGCAAAGCTAGCATAAGAATCGTGACTGTAATGAAAATTTCGTAGAGATTAAAACTGGAAGTTGAAAAAGAAATGATGGTATTCGCTACCTCAATTTATCCTAAGATATTTAAGGTTACGTAACAATACGAAATCTTAAATTTTATGTAAACGCAAAAGGGAAAGTGATACGATACTTATTAAATTTTAAACTTTAACATATTCATGAAGAAAAAAATATTATTTCACCAAGGAAAATATTTTCAGTAAGAAATAATACAATGTTTATGCAGTTTCGTAAGAAAACGTCTGTTTTTTTCGGAAGAAAGAACGTTTCAGATTATCTTTTGTTTTCTTGCATGTAAATCCTTTAACTATTATTTGATTAACTTGTTAATTTTAAAATTTGTTTTCATTTTCTTTTCAGTTTAGAAATAAAACATTTAATTCGGTATCAAACATTTCATACTTTTTAAGCTATTCTCCATTTCTACATTACAAATGATAGATAAAAACACTAAATTGTAAAAATTGCCAAGTTTTACGAGTTGTATAAGACAGAAGGTATATCAGAAAGAAATGTAAATGTCTAAAGGAGCTGCGACTTTAAATGTTTAGAAATTCTTCAAAATAAGACATCTAAAAGCTTCAGATATTATTCTGAGTCTTCTCCTTCACCCCATTCCTATAAGTCGTTTTAATTAACTGTAATTACTTTGAAAGGTCTGATTTTATACAACAGAATCAAATAAAGATTTGTAAAGATCTTATTTTATTCTAACCAATTATCTTTAGTTTAACTTTCCTTTCCCTCCTGATTTCAGTTTCCTTCCGAAATGTAAATTTTAAAGACGTAGTATGAAAAATCTAAGTGTGGTTCAGAAGCAGTATTTAAGCTGTGGTTTCAAGAGTTCGTGAGGAGCAGTAGCCTAAACACCAAGTTCGTGTGTTTGAAATAGCTCTCTAGTTGATGTTAGCCCCCCTCATCAGATCATATTGATATTTCAGGATCGGCTTTGCTGTGTGCAACCGATTTAGCGGTTTAGTTAAACAAGGATTTTAGTTTCTGTTCAAATTATTTAGCTACAAGTGGGGGTGAATTGTGAGCACCGAGTGAGTGTATCTTGTTACGTTAGTTCAAAACAAAACGTTATTTAAACCCTCTTCTACTGTATAAAAAATAGGGAGAATCCGCTCCTCCGTCTTCAATAGAGTCTACAATTTATGCTCCGAAAAAGACAGAGACTCTACAGTTTTTGTGTTTCTAATGTAATATATTTCATATTATTTTATTACTAATATAATGCAAATTTTTACATTTTATTGATTATATTGTTTTTCTCCGTGGCTTTATTATTAATATACCATATACATAATTGATTTATGTTAATGGAATATAATCATTTATTTCTAATATAACTAACATAATACTGAACAGAATTACTGTAAGTATATTAAATTGAAATAGATGTACGTGTACAATGTTGGTTATGTAAAATTTACTTAATATTTATCGGATAGTAAACGGCGGAATTGTAAAACAGTGTTCTTGATTCCATGACTCTAGAACTGATGCAAGCGCTTTTGGAGCTGGGATTTAAGTAGCTAGTATTCCAAATATCCGAATGTGTTTCTAGTCGTTACAGCGAGGTAGATTGGGAGAACACATAAAGCTTGGAGAACTGTCTCCTCTTCAGCCTGCATGACATCTTCAAGGAATAGTTAATAACTTGAGATTCCTTCAATACTTTGAGTCTATAGTTTCTACAAATTCTACTGAGGTTAGACGTTAGCATATCTACATATAGCCTATTATACAACAACGACGGAACACTGCATATCAAAGTTTAAAGTCCTGTCCTTTCGACTTCCAAAACAAACGGACAAATATCGGTAGTAAAGGATGTTTTTTATTTTTCATCACGCGATCACTTCGAGAGTTTGCTCTTTCCCTCCTTATTGCAATCAGTAACATTTTATTGCTGATAACACTTGTTTTAATGAAATGGTCTTTATGGAATCAAGAGTATTTCATGTATTCCTTTTGGTCGGAATCCTCATTTTCTTTGAAACAGCTTTGACAATAACTATCGCTGAGTTAACAAAAATACGAGATTTGTAACTTTCCTGAGTTAAACCTTTTAATTGCATTCTGATATCAGAAGTTGAAGATTTTATTATTATCTTGATTATTTAAGATATTATTATTGTAGGTCGGTTTTTGTTTCCCTCAGAAGTAAATTGAATGTCGTCATCTCCATTTGAAGTGCATGAGAACGAAGAATAATGTAAAATTTAATCAGAAGGAATAGAAGGAAAAGATAAAAACCCACTACTAATGGCACTGCTTTTCTCGAAAATGAGCTCGAATTCTCGAAATTTGAATTATTTCTTGGTCTCATGATGCATTTTTTCAAGAAATTTCACTGTGATTGCTTCTAATATATCATTTTCTTATTCTTCGATACGTTAAAAAAACTCTCTTGGCAACAATACATTTATCTAAGCATAAAATATCTTTGCATTTACGCAATCAATATGAAAAGCTTTTCCTCCATCTACTTTCTAAATAATGAGTCCACTTCATCTGAATTATTTAATATACCATTCATTTCTAAACTTTTTATATTCTACAACGTTTTTTTTTTTTATTGAATTCTCTGATGTTCTGTACAAGTAGTTGATCTGAAACAAAATAAATAGAACGCTTTTCTCAGAAAGTTTGGATATTCTTATTAACGCTGAGCCCATAACAACAAAACTTGCTTTTTTACAATATTTCATTAAGAGTTCTTGCTGATTAAACAGATAGCGTTTTATTATGCCAACAGACTATACCACATTTGCATTATGAATTTGTGCTATCCCAAGCAAAATCGTATCAGAGACATTTATGAAGATTAAAAAAAAGTTCAATTTGCCTTTCGATTTTAACATATTATTAAAAGCAGAAAATTGAATGCTGTCGCACAGACCAGCAAATGAAAACGATAAGAGCCCTTTTGTTGGCGACTAGTTTGTTTAATGAAAATTGACGGAGAAAGGCGCTTATAACTGAAGGCAAACGTAATATGACTAGTGCACACCGTCAGCGCTCCTGTACCCACACAGTTTATATAGCTTCGTAGGTTTATAATATTTTAATTAAAATCTGTAAAATTTGACGTTTTGCGAAACGGGGATGTAGAATATTAAAGAGTATATAATAATGAATAATACAAAGCAATAAAAATCACAGTTTTGGGTATAATTTATTGCAAACGACATTGAACATTAAAGAAGCTTCAGGATTTCCGAGCAGAAAATGTTAAAAATTGCATTCCTTACGTGTCAAATATTTTTAAAAGCGAAAGCGTACGTATTTTCATCGTAAACTCAGCGGAAGCAGATCAAGCGATATCGCAGAATTCTCATGCACAATGCATATCGCAAGGCAATGATTTATTTTCAGATTTTGAGAATATTTCAGTCTTTATTGTGAAGGTAGAAATAGTATTCGAAATGGATAAGAAGAAAAACAGATTTTAGAAACTATGTTAGGCCTCTATTAACTAAATTGCATACCATTTGATGTTGTTAAACTCCCTAATCTTTCCTGTGATTTTGATTTAAAAATAGGATTTTCCACTGCGATAAAAAAAGGGTGTTAAAATAGGCTGTATGTTTAGCATAATTTTCTGCTTGACATGTTATATGGTAGACACATTCGTAACAAAATTGATAAAATATCAGGTAAACAAATATTTTAAATTAAGAATCGATTAATGAATAATATTTTAACAAAAAGGTATCTGAATATATATTAGAAGGTTAAAGAATACTGTATATTTAGAAACATGTACTGCAAATAATTGTCAGGAAATATCAGATTGTTGTTAATACAGTGTTACCGAAACATTGCGATTTGTGATTTTTTCAATGAAAGGAAACAGATTTCTTCGCTTTTGAGTTTATTTCAGTTTTAATATTTGAGCATATTCTTCTGAATTTAACACGACGCGCGTCATCATTAGAGATAATTTCGAATTTTAAAAAATTGCTTCTGAATTTAAATGCATAATGCATTTAAATGTTCATATACATTGAAAAGCAAATAAAACACTGTCACACATGCCTAATATGTCGTAGGGAACTCGTGATCACGCAGAAGCTCTGCAACACGACGTCCCATGGACTCAACTAATGTCAAATTGTGTTGGAGGTAATTATCAGTATGAATTCTGCAGCGCAATCGACAAATCCATAGGAATGCGAGGTGTTGGAGATCTCTTCTGGTACCTTAGATGTGTAGGTGGCCAATGGATGTATCTGAAGCCAGAAGAGTGTTCAGTAGCAACTCTTGACGTATCGAGTGTAGTATTGCCCTACTGGAAATGTCGAAGTTCGTCAAAACTCACAATGGATAAGAATCCGTGTAGGTGAACGGACAGAATGTTTACGTATCTGTGCCTGATAGATTCCTATCTAGACTTATCAGGTGTCTCACATCAGGCCAATAACACATGCTCCATACCATGACAAAGCCTCCACCAGCTGAACAGTGCCCTGATGACATGTAGGGTGCATGGATTCATGAGGTTGTCTTTATACCCGTACACGTCCATCCGCCCGATACAACTGGAAACAAGACTCGTCAGACCAGGCAACGTGTTTCCAGTCACCAACGGCCCAATAGCGGTGTTGTTGGGCCCAGGCAAGGCGTAAAGTTTTGTGCCGTGCAGACGACAATGGTACACGAGTGGGCCTTGGGCTCCGAAAGCCCATATCAATGATAGCGCGTTAAATAATTGACACGCTGACGCTTGTTGATGTCCCAGCATTGAAATATGCAGGAATTTAAGGAATGGTTTCACATCTGTCACGTTTAATCATTGTCGTCGGTACCTTCGCGTCAGCGCAATCCCAGGATAGCTAGTTAAAGATTTTCGATCAATTGAAGTTGCTAAATTCGTAGACATCATAGAATAGCATAAAGTGCAATGAAAATGATCAGTTGAAAGATAGGCATAGAAACGTGAGATCTCAGCTAGTAATACAATGGGCCAATCGACACATCCTGCTGCCTGTGGCGCCAGCCAATCAGGTGGGTACTAAGTACGAGTAGACAGAGTTCAAGACAGAGTTCATGAAGGCAAAGTTCCATAATCCATGTAAAACGAAATTCAAAAAATTGCTAACCGAGAGTTCGTGTGAGTACGGTCAGTAAGTGCAAGGTACGCAGTAAGAACAGCATATATCAAGTAGATGTCAATCGTGGTTGGTCCCGCTCTTCCATGAGCTTTTTTCCAGCCGTAGTGATGTCGGAGATTTGATGTTCTTTCGATATTCACGATGAAGAGACATTAAGTTATTTTGAAGCAGGAGAAGTAAAAAATGTGCAATGTCCTCGCCGGGACGCAAATCCTGGGCCTCTTGAAGTTCATGTCGAGTATGCTTCCAATTTCAACACGAAGGCAAGCGAGAAGGAAGGAGAAAATACCTTTTAACTGTACTCTCGTGAAATGGCCGTACGTAAAAATCTAAATTTTGTCGCTACCTCGTTTATGTCCATATGTCCAGGTGACAGAATAGGGACATTCGCATATGTATGACACAGAACTCAACTGTTTTCTTTCTCAATAATTAATGAACGCCTATTTGCTTTAAAATGCTCTTTTTCAGCAGTAAAATCACGCCATTGTTCAGTATACCATGTGACCTATACCATGTACTATCATTTACCAACTACATACGTCAGTCATTCACCAAATATATGTCTTAACCTTTGTCAAATGTAGGATTCCAAATGCCTTAATATTTACCAAATAAATATATTAAACTTGGGATCTGTCTCAAATAATTATACGTTGTTATTACTAAAGTAGCTCCTGAAAATGCTAAACTTAAAACACTTAAAACTATATCTGTACCCATAACAAGATGCACAGTTGAACTTTATTCGTTTCAGCTTATGTAGTTACTATTAATCTAATTAATCAGCATAAAGTGTCATACTTCGTTAATGCTGATTTGTAACTAGACAAATGAGAAAGGATTTATTTGGTATATAGTTCTGCAGTGAAATCGTCTCCATAAAATGGACAGATGTTCTAGATTCTCTGCAACAGATGTAGACTGCAGTGAAACACAAGTTCCGGTAACTCTCCTCTGAATCAATTTATTCACTTACTTGACACTTACTTATTATATTTGGTTTGAAGTTTTTAAGAATTTTGTATCATTTTGTAAGTAATAAAATTATAAGCGTAATCCAATATTAAATGTTAGCAGATTTCAATTATTTTTTTCAATAATATTCTATATTAAAATGATTGATACAGTATTTCAGGAAGCAAACAAATATTTTCCTCTCTTCAAGATGTATTAATTTAGTTTCTGAAGAATTACTGCAGAATTATTGTCTAACGACAGTCAGTCTTCAGTGGTAATTGTGACAGAATTAATGCTAAGTAATGATAAATGATAAAATAGTAAGTTACAAATTATAAACTACTAGCTAAATGGATTACATATTCAATATAATGAACAGAATATATATATCAGAACAGACACATATATTTAAAAATAGAAAGAGAGCAGTAAGTGAAAACTAGCTAATAAAATGCTTTTAATACCGTTGCGACACTAATGTTAATAAAATACAGAATGTAGGATTAGCTTCGATGGTAATCTGATCTAAGGTGGATAAAAAAGTCCTAGAGTGTTTTGTAAATTAGTCCTGGGAAGAAATTTAGATTAAAACATCATCAGGGATCTCCAACTATTTACAGGCCATTGATGGTCTCCGAAGCAGTTTTATGCTACCCGTGAATATATTTAAGTAATATATTTGTTTTAATACACTGCTTTTAGATTTAAATACAGCATAAATTATTTGAACAATGTGTTGCAATATAGTGTTTATCAAAAACTCGGAAAGTGCTATGAAATATTTCAGCTGTCATTAAATTCTAATTGAGTTTGAAGCTAGGCTAGCACACAGCGAAATGTTGTACATATATAACGCCAGCACTCTGATAGAAATACAAAAGATTCTAAAGAGGAAAAGGACATTAATTATCGAATCTCAGGGAATTACAATTTAAAATAATAATATTATTAACATTAAAAACTTATGAATTGTGTTTATATGCGCGATTACTATTGAATGAAGGTGGAATAGAATGAAAATGTTTACGATGTCACTTAAATGAAAAAATTGTACGACTTTGTATGCTTGCATGATTAAGCTAAGGTGGGACGTTGGCACAATCAATAAATTTATTAGCCATCCGAAAGTTGGTAGAAGTTTTATATTCTGGTATGTTCGTTCCTCCCTCCCCCAAGTGAAATGGTACTTTTACTTTCTTTGATTCAGTCGCTAGTTGGTTAAGCTAGAAGTACTGCTATGCAATTCATATTGCTAAACAGATGGAGACAAACTGACTTACACATTCTAAAACCTGTTTGCTTGTGCTTTTTGTTAGATCTACTTTGCATCAGTAACAAGCATGTGAAATTCTGCCTAACATTTGAGTGTTGCTTTCATATGAAAATTCATATTGTTGAATGAAAGTTATAAACAAAATTATTACTGTGATTTTAATTAAAAGATAAAACTACAAGCATGTTTTTAACAAAGGATAAAAGAAACGTGATAGAAGAAACAGGTGATTTTCAAGATAAAGAGGAAATTATGTACTTTTGCGGTATTGCGCGTAATAAAATTGTAGGTTTTATTTGTAATTTTATTTGAATGTTTGATTAAATGTGCTGAACATCTTGGTCCTGCAAACAACAATTATTTTAATATGTTAGTTTTTTAGCCAACATAGACGCCAACATAGTATTAAAGAAATTGCTAGAGATTTCCGATATCAGTTAAATGAAAATGTTATGGATTTTGCAGCATCCTCAAAAGCAGTTGGTGAGATTCACGGATTTCTTTTTTGCTCCTTTCGTACGAGCCATTACTCATAAATTTGAAGTAGCTGAGATATTACTGAAAAACATTCATATGAAAAACATATTGCACAGAATATTCTTTCCTGAAATAAAAACTTTAATAAATAACTATAAATTACATCGGGATAAAGTAGTTGGATTTGCAAGTGACATACAACTGCTGTGGTTGATAAAAAATGGATTAGCACTAAAATTAAAAAAATATTACGAATAAAGATAATTTTTAAATTACCTTTTGCGCTATACATTGCATTTGTTTAGGAAGAATCACTCTGCTCTGAAAGTTTGGAAATGGATGATAGTTAATGAGGAAACGACAATGAGGAAACGGTAATTAAAAATGCACACTTAACTGTGGACGTTCTCTGAAAAAGTCCTAGAGCGTTTTGTAAATTAGTCCTGGGAAGAAATTTAGATTAAAACATCATCAGGGATCTCCAACTATTTACAGGCCGTTGGTGGTCTCCGAAGCAGTTTCATGCTGCCCGTTAATATATTTAAGTAATATATTTGTTTTAATACACTGCTTTTAGATTTAAATACAGCATAAATTATTTGAACAATGTGTTACAATATAGTGTTTATAAAAAACTCGAAAAGTGCTATGAAATATTTCAGCTGTCATTAAATTCTAATTGAGTTTCAAGCTAGGCTAGCACACAGCCAAATGTTGTACATATATAACGCCAGCGCTCTGATATACCTACAAAAGATTCTATAGAGGAAAATGACATTAATTATCGTATCTCAGGGAATTACAATTTAATTATAATAATGCTCTTCTAGCAATGCAGAATTTCTTGTATTGCTAGAAGATGAAAATGAGTAAGAAAAAATTATTGATTATAAGAAGGTGAGTGTGCAGGCAAGCCTCCACATTATTCAGCGTCAGGTGTGCTGTCCGAAACCGCTGAAGGACAAACGCGAAAAAGATTGCAACAACTGGTTTTTCGCTCTTCTGTTGCTGGTGTTCGACGGTGTAGGACGTCTTTTCGGTCTGTCTCCTCCCTGGCCGATGTGATTGCCATTTTCCTGCTTCTCTTTGCTGTTCCTTCGATGCTGTCTGCCATACATAAAATCCGTTTAGCGAGATTTTTACATGAAGATTCAAGAAAATAATTACTCCTGTTTTCTGTACATCATTGCAGAAAATAAATTTTGTTCAGCTTCTTCCTCCTTTCGAGAACTCTTCGCGCGCACGTGTTTGTGAGATCTGAAACTTCCTGATTTAAAGTAAAAAATGCAGAAATACCAGGATTGATTAAGTATGCTTAATGAATGCCATCAAAATTTGATTGTTCCTTTTACACCAAGACTTCGTTTCGAGCGGATCGAGAAAGATTGACTTTATTCTGAGTGGAAAGTTAATTCTGGTGATGCGCATCACTTGTACTTGATGTTCAAATTTATTCGTCTGTCTGGTTGATAATTATTTTTATATTGCTTATTTCAATATCAAAGATGAAGAATAAAATGTAGTTGATTTGGTAAGATACAGTTGTCATACTTTGGGGTAAGTACTTTGATTTCATATTTCCTTCTAAATCACAAATTTTGATCTGCACGTTAGTAAGTATTCATGGGTTATTGCTACACAACGCGATTTACTAAGTAAGCAATTCATTTGATTTACATTTGCTAAACATTTAATCCAACACACCATTTATTATAACAGTGAGGTTGTTAATTCGAGGAGCTACATTAAAATGCATTTTTGATTTAGTGAATAAAATCAAAATTTTCATGCCGCAAAAAATAAAACCGACAATGAGCTACATAACGATACATGGATAACAAATTTAATATTTCTTAGTTTAAACGTCCATTTAAGCATTCTGAATGAAGAGTTGCAAAGAAAGGATAAACTTTTTACTTATATGTATGCTTCTTTTAAAGCTTTTGAACTTAAATTGCAAATGTAAAAAACAAACTGAAGCAAAAAAAAAAAAATCGAAAATTATTTTCTAAAATTTTTCTATTTTTATTTTTTTTGTTTTTTTGTTTTTTTTTTTTCAGGAATGAAAATTCTCAAGAACATGAAAGAAAATTAGCATTATTATGACAAAAATTTGAAGACAAATTTAAATATTTAGTGTCCGATTTTAAAATATTTCATTAAGATTCAAATCGGACGTACCAGAAAATCTACAAAAGGAATTAATTAAGTGCGATAGGAAACATATGCAAAGATTTGAAAATATTAAGTTTTATTAGATAAGATTTGATTCTTTTGATAAGTTAGTATCTCTAAAGATTTGAAATATGCTAACTTATCAAATGTTAAATATACTCTTTTTTGTATTCTATTTTGTTTCTTTTTTGGGGGGCAATAAAAGTAATCGCTTTGTTTGGGAGTACATTAATATGTGACCAGTTTATTCCAGAGTTGAAAATTAACAAAGCTAATTAGAACCCGATTGATTCCGTGGTAAAGATATTTTCAAGTTAGATCAAAATTTTATGATTTTTTTTTCAAAACTCTATCTTCCTTGTGTTACTAATTCTTTAATGCTTTCTTCTAAAAAGGCTTTTCTGTCGACAAGCAATTTTCTCTTTAAAAGGGAGGAGCACAATATGTAAGATAAAAAACATGTAAAGCTCAAAATTGTGTCTTAAATTAGAAATAGACCTTAAGAATACATAAGACAAAAAATACACATTACAATTTAAACTAATAATATAAGGTATTTCTCCCACCTTCTTAGCATGCATTCGTTGTGTAATGGTCAGCATACTCGGCGTGTATTCGAGAGGTCTGTGGTTCGAGTCCCGGCGAGGGCATGGCTCATTTTTAATGTCTCCTGCTTCGAAATAACCCATTGTGTCTACAACAAAAGCCCTTAATTCTCACTCTCTGTTCTAAAAATAGAAATAACTTTTCTGGACTGCATCATTTCAAGACTATGTCATCATTCTATGTCGCATGGAGTGCATACCGCTGACGACGTAGCTAATTCGGAACTTGAATTCAAAATTTTGAGAACTTAAAACTTGCTCTTAGTAAGCAATCCAAACCCAAATCTTCTCTTATTTAGCTTCCATATTGGATAATTGCGCAATTTTAGCTTCTACCTCTCTTCCCGTTAAGACCCTAATTCGTTATGTATTCTATTTTGTTTCTTATTTTTAAATAATAAATAAATAAATCCATTAATTTATTTCATTTTAAAACTTGTCTTCATTGTGAAATATATTTCAAAATTAATTAATTTTCTGTTCAGTTTATAGTAAACTGGGTGAAAATTATCCAGTTAATCACTAGGTTTCAATGAAGAATGATTCATCAAGCCAAAATTTCTTTTGATATCTTTGAATTTTCCCTTGACCAGACTATAGAGGAATTAAACAGGGCTGCGTGTTCAAAACTACTTCAATAATCATTATCAGAAGGTATATTATATCCATAAAAGTAAAAAAAAATCACACTAATATCTTTCCAGACAGCTTGTGTGATAGTCATTTTTTTTGCAAAAACCTTTTATATTCTTAGGAAACGAATTTTTTAAAAAAATTTCAATAGATTCTACTTCTATTAGTTCTAGAAATTTAATACCAATTTTTGTATTTGTGCACTTTTGATGCCATTATTAAAAACGGATTTCTTTTCCCATTTGTGTGCACTAGGCTTCATAGCTTTTCCTTTACTTCAGAAGAATTATAAATTGTTTTTCGTTTCTTTCGTTGTTCATTTGAAATTGGCCTTATTTAACTTGCTTTTCAGAACAGATTCTGCTAATTGACAATTCGTTAATAATACACGAATATCAGAAGGAAAACAAGATTATGTCATCTTGTTTTTCCTTCATGGTAGTAGATTTTATGTTTTCCATTTGGATTATGGACATTATGAGCATTGTCATTAATGTCCTTTACTTCAGGGATGTGATCAGTTTTAAAAGGAGGAAGGTGACAAATTTCATGTTCTTCAACAGAAATATCCCTTATATCAGAGTCCTTAAGTGTCATCAGATATTCAACAGTTGTCGCTACTACAATTTTAAAATGTGTCTCTGTATAAGATAATTCAAGGACTAAAAACAGTCAACACCTTTCACCACAAAATCTGAAAAGCCAAATGCCCTAGATCACAGGTTTCAAATTCATATTTCATGTGGGCCGAACGACGATTTGAACAAATCTCAACAGATCTGTAACAAATTTCTGTTGGTAATACTTTACACTTCTAACGTTCTGACAGCCAAATATTAAATTTTCAGACTGACATTTATTCAATATAATTATAACGTGTTAAATTACCCGCTAATACTAATAATTAAATATAAGTAACCACTGAGTACTTACTTAAACTAAATAAATTACGAAAATAATGATATGTATAAATAATGATAATTTATTAACTTTCTTTTATTTATTAAATTTTTTTTGACAAATAAAGGAAAAGTACATGCGTGGCCAAAATTGTGGACACTTTTGGAAATTTTTATGTTTTTGAAATTTGTATGCTTATAGAAAATGTTACGTTTCGCAAAATCCAAACTTGTATATACCATTTTAAAGAGAATTTATTACTGAATTCAATACAAAACACAAATTCAATTATTTGCAATACAAAAAAGTTATATGTACTTTAATATAAATAAAAAGCACAGTTATGAAGTGGTTTGTAATGTCTAGCTTTCCTGGCCAATCACTGTTCTTGTTCTGAGAACCAATCAAATGTTAGTAACTGCCAGTAGAAGCTGACATCATGTTTACACTTGAAACAATTCATTATTTTGCTTTGTTCTGTAGAAGGAGGACCTGTTTCTTATACACTGCAATTAAAAGTAGGCATTTTTGTAAAAAATTTAATATTTAGTCAAGAAGCAATGACATCAAATAAAAGAGTAGATTAGACACCTAGAAAGAGATGTAATATTATTGTGTTACGAGAAAGTGGTCTTTCCTATGCTGAAATTGCAAGACAGGTGGGTGGTTCGGTGACTACATCTGGAGTCCGATAGTTTTGTTTACGATATCAGGAGACAAATTCAATAAAAAAAAAGAAGGAAAAGGCCGAAAAAGGTGAACCACATCTTTTTATGACAGAAGAATAAAACGACTATGTCTCCAAGATAGAAAAATGTCATCAGCGGCCATCAGAAGTGATCTGAATGATGCTGGTGCTTCTGTCAGTTCAAAAACAATCAGTAAAAGACTAACAGATGTTGCACTGAGAGGTAGAATTCCACGAAAAAAGCCTTATCTTAATTTTCAGCTACGAAAAAAGGACTACAGTGGGCAAAGGAACACATTAATTGGACAGATGATCAGTGGTCACAATTTATATGGAGTGATGAAACTAAGATATCGTTATTCGGTAGTGATGGGCTAAAATATGTAAGACGTAGAATAGGAGAAGAGCCACATCCTGACTGCATTCAAGCAACTGTGAAGAAGTGTTATGATTTTATCATGCATGTCAGCAGATGGTATTGGTCGCCTTCATGTCATCAATGGGACACTGAATGCCAGAAAATACATTGACTCTATTCTAGAACCAAAACTTCTACCTTCCATCAGAGATCTCTTTCCCAACAATGCTTCGTTTATTTTTCAGCAGGATTCTGCTCCTGGCCACACGGCCAAAATATCGAAAGAGTGGTTTCGTACGAAGAGCATTAAATTGTTGTCATGGCCAGGAAACAGTCCTGGCCTCAATCCTATCGAAAATTTGTGGTACCGTTTGAAAACTCTGGTCCGAATGAGGCGCCCATCAAATAAAAGGGAACTAACTGAGGCTATAATTGTTTCCTGTCATCATGTAATAACGAATCAAGAGCTTAAACCTCTTCTCAGCTCAATGAAACGTCGACGTGAAGCTGTAATCAAAAATAAAGGGTACCCTACTAAGTAGTGATAATTCATTGCAATCATCACTATCTAATGTATATCGATAACTATTATCGTTTAACTTTTTTTGTATTGCAAATAATTGAATTTTGTGTTTTGTATTGAATTCAGTAATAAATTCTCTTTAAAATGATATATACAAGTTTGCATTTTGTGAAACGTAACGTTTTCTATAAGCATACAAAGCTCAAAAACATAAAACTTTCCAAAAGTGTCCATATTTTTGGCCACCATTGTACATATTTCTGCAAATAATTATCAACTTCTTTATTTTTTATTATACATTCCTGCTACAGTGTCTCATCGCGTTTCAATTTCAATAAAGTTTGTAGCCTTGCAGGAAAATTATTAGAAACTATATCACGAATAACCCTAGATTATACATAGCAACCTTGATGCTATGGTCTGCCAAATCAATCTACTAATAGGATTTAGAATGCTGCAGAGTAGGAAATATTTGAAACAATTCGATTCCCGCTGCAATGCATGAAAAGTTAGGGAATACAGATTTAGAGTTTTATTATATATTAATTATGCGTGATTGAAATATGTTTATCAACATAAAAATTAAACAACAAAAATTATAACTATTCTTTTAACATAAGTAGGAAATTTAAATTGTATTATGTATCTTTTAAATATATTTTTTAAAATTAACGACTTTAAATTTAAGTACTTCTTGAATATAGTAAAATTAAAAATAAAAATTTTAATACGAAGTTCCTTATCGCTGTACTTAATATCGCAATGTCAGGAGTATAATATGTGACTTTCAGTTTGATTCACGATTATGAGTGTTTTGAACAACTTCTTGGTGTATCCAAAATAATTTTCATATGAGAAACGATTTGCCCGCATAAGATATATGGAACTAAAATCGGAAAACAGAGCACATGTAATTTTCTTCAAACATTTAAATATCTCCTACACTGACATCTAGCAATTTAAAATAGCTGTTGATTTATCGTTAGAGTCATCCCCCAGATATTTTAGTATTTCCATTAATTTTGCTTTCCATAATTCTGAAGATGTTATTTCAATAAATTCCATTTCAAAGTTATCAACATCCATACACTCAAAAATTGACCAATCGGAGGGGGTTATTTATGGTTCTATTAAATCTAGTTTAATCAGGAAGGGAAACATAGGCATACAAGTCTTTGCATCTTTTGGAAAATTCCTCTGTAAGTGTAAAATGCCTCCTTAAGCGTAAAATGCCTCCTTAAGTGCTTCAAAATAGATCTGAAGTTCATCTTTGACTAAGGTGGATGTTTACATTCGGGAAGTATTTATAGTAATAATATCATGGGAAAATATATTTAATTTTGTAGCAAAGCCTTTCCAATATTCAAAAAGTTCAAGCACTGTCTGGCCCTTTCCTTGCGATCTCTGAAGTTTTTAGTCATATCTGTCAGAAGCAATGGACGTGGTTGTATAAGGGCATACCCCCACTTTTGCTTTCCATTTCTTCTAAAAAAGATTTAAATTGCACCAGTGAAGAACGAGACACTATGAAATTAACTATTTTAACAACTGTGTTCCTTCCAGAAATTAAGCGCTGTGATGAAATTTTGGCAACTAAATTTTCCAGACGGCGCAGAGAGGAGAGACTGGGCGATTTATCATTGCTTCATAATTTTGTAGAGTGCCACTGAGAATTGTACCGCCTGCCATAGTTTGTCAACGCATGTTATAGAGAAAAGTGCGGAATTTTCGTTCCTCAAAATTAAGGCATTTCGACCTTTTCAGGAAAAAAGGGAGCGGGATTGCACTTTTTAGTATCATTATCTGATTCCTCTTCCTTACATAAAAGGAACTTCGCTCTTTCTGTGAAAATCCAAGAAAATAAAAGTTTCTTTTTACTTTCAGTGGAAATTCACAATATCGGAAATACCATCTTTCATTGAATAGTGGTCACTGACCAGTGCTTACAGTTGAGAAGGTGGAAGTTTAATGAGTTATTTTTATAACATTTATATTTTTGCAACATTTATGAATATTTTTATAACTTAAGTTCGTTTAGCAAAATGAACATTTTTGACGGTGACTTGCGATTTTTGAAATATTGACTATGCATTTAATAAAATTTTGTAAGAACTTAAGTTATTCCCTATTAAAATTTGGAAAAAAAATGTCATTTTCTTTTTTCAATTTCTCTACACTGCTTATTTTATAGCTGAAACTTGACTTCTTTATTAAACAATAAAACCATCTTTCATTTCTAAACGGACAGTTTTCTCAGTTGAATAAAATTTTATTTCTAAATGAATTTTCGACTTAATTTTCTCAACTGGTAACACTGGCCTGTAAAAATCAACACTTCCGGGTTATTTTTAGTAATCCAGAAGTAGTTATGATCTTTATTTATTTTAATGGTGATGAATTCACAGTTTTTTTTTTTTTTAATGATGAAAAAAATGTTAACCAAGTTAAATTAGCTTTTCAATTTGGTTATTAAATTAAATTTCCTTCTAATAATAATAATAATAATAACAATAATAATAATAATAATAATAATGTTAATAATAATAACAATAATAATAATAATAATAATAACAATAATAATAATAATAATAAAAATAATAATAATAATATATATATATATATATATATTTCTTCTGCTCAGAAAATGTTTTACTATGCTTTTGAGATTTTCAGAATGCTGTTTTCTACCGCAAAAGATTTATAATCCTCACCTTTTAAAAATATACTGAGGCGTTTATATTTAAAGCTAACATCACAAGCAAATTTCATAAGTTTGTAGAGACATTAGGTTATTTCGAGGCCGGTGAGTTGAAAAATGAACAACCCCTTAGCCGGGAATCGAACCGCGGACCTCTGGAACACGCACCCAGCGTGTAGACCACCTCACCACGAAGGCATGCCAAGAAGGCGGGAGAAATACCTTATAAGTTTACTAACATTGTGTGCGCAGTAAAGAATAAAAATAGGTTCATATAATTATTTTATTTGTATAAGTTTATTTTCCATACCTTTTCTCTGCGTTTGCAGAAATGTCAATATATTTTTTTTCAGTAATATAGTTATTTACAACCGCAAGCTTTTCATGACATGAAAGAGATAAGAACATATCTGTAGATCTCAGTTCCTAAAGACACTCAAGCCCTATCATCTTAGACGCGAAATACCATTGAGTCGTATCTAATCTCCAAGATGCCGGAAGTGAATCCGACTGCATTCACCAAGACCGAAGCTAAAATGTTTTGGTAATCTCCCTTGTCTAACAAAGATTTCCGCGGCGAAATTAGTCTCAGCTATTAGCTTTTGTTTGGAGACGAGAGCGGGTCTCTAAGCCTCTCTCGTCTTTGCTTCCATCCAAGTTATATGGAGAAGATTAGGGTTCCGCTGTGACAGATTGGCTGTAGAGGATCGGTTGACTAAATATTAGTAGCAGGAAGTCTGAAGAAAGGAACGTATTCATTACTGTGACAGTCAGCTGCTTTCTACTGCCCAAGATTAAAGCTGATTAAAACGCCTGCGCCATGTCATTCGGATAATTCAATTAATTTCATTATCAGTAATCAAGTAAATATATTTGAATCATACAACGTATAATTTTCTGATTAAAAAAAAAAAGACCCGCAGTACTTGTTGTTATGAACTAAAGCTCGTTTTGTCACTTTTATGTATATATTGGGTCAGTCCATAAATTCGTGAAAATTTTTTAGTAATTTTTTAAATAATATAAAAAAACACAATTTAAAATTGTAATCAATTCTATATTTTCCTCCGTTATTTACAATGTCTCGCCATCTTACACGCAGCTTTTTTACGCCATTGATGTAGAAAAACTCTGGTTTTGATGCAAAAAGACTTGAAAGTTCATTGTGTACATCCTGTTTAGAATTTAATTTTTTCCCAGTTAAAAAAAAAATTGTAAGGCACGAAATAAGTGAAAAATCATTTGGGGCAATATCTTGGGAGTAAGCAGGATGTAGCGAAAGCTCCCAATTAAATTTACTAATTTTTACAGCGCTGTTCGAGCCGTATGCGGTCTAGCGTTATCATGACGAAACAACACTTTCTTGATATTCACCAACAGTGCTCTTTTTTTTTTATCCATTCTGAGTTTAGACGGCAAAGTTGTTTACTATAAACTTCTGAATGAATCGTTTGACTTGGTTCTAACAGTTGAAAACGTCCTGAACGGGATTCATCATCCATGCTGCGTTTTCCAACTTTAAATATTTTAACCATTTCTGGGCAATCCTTACACTAAAAGTGTGTTCACCATGTACACTATTAATTTTTATCGCTGCAAACCTGTCAGATTCACCACACGAAAACAAAAAATATAGCACAGCACGTTTTTACTGATTATCTATATTCATCTCCTATGGGTACTAAACAAAATGTGGTTACAAGCTTCATTTTCATAAATATTAAAATTGTAATTTTCGCAAAATAAGGTATGAATACTTTCGATAACAATTTCAACACTATAGATAATGTTTTAAAATGCGAAGCTCCCCGATTAAAAAAATCGATATGTATTAAATATAAGAAATTCGATGCACGTGAGCGTGAATCTCTTAAAAAGTGCATAATTAATACTTTATAGAGCTATATATTTAAAAACGAAGCTAAACTAATTTTACTAAAATCGGGGGGGGGGAAATATTTTTAGTCCAAAAGGATTTTGAGTCCCCGAAGGACTATTACTTTCGTTTTGGCATTTTGTGTCGGACTCCTATAAATGTCGGTTCACTTTTCAAACTGTTGCCATAAAATGTTAGAGTCCTGCATTATATTTGAAGAAATTAAATAATGAAAAATCTGCGTAAATGTATACATATTTCTCGCATTGTGATAAAACAACGGTACCTAGAGCCATCGAATTTCGAATGACGTAATCCTCCAACGAATATGGGCATGTGAAAGACCAGATTTGAAATTTGGAATTTGTTTTATTATCGATTTCCTATTTTGTAAAAATTTAACGAATTTTTGATTAACAAACTCAAGGATTTCAAAGCGAGCAATGGCAACATTGTGCAGAAAAAAAATATCTCCAGTGCATGAGTCTTTGTATCGGAAATTCTAAAGATATGCTCATTTTAAAACTTTTGCGATATTGCTGTTGAACTGGATCTTATGGTTTAAGTGCAAATAAAGAAAGGTAACACACAAAATGTTAAAAAAACGGCCCTTTGGACGTAATTTAAAATCAGAAACATTTAGATTTTTTAATTTTTTTTTTTTTTAGTAACACACCGCATAATTCAGCTTTGCCAGAAATGTTTGAAATAAAATAATAAGAGAATAATAGAAAAGCCACAAAATGTAGCAACATACACATACATAACTATGATGATCACAGAGATCATGTGATCATCATAGCTATGTGTGTTCACTTAACCTGTGCTGTTATCACAAATGCACTCTCCGCTGGTTCCTATGTTATACATACTGTAATTCAATTCTTAGTCGTCTTAAAAATGTACCTTAGCCTAGACTAGGGATTCTCTACCAGTGGTACGCAAGATAAAAATAGGTGGTACGCAAAGAACCAAATAATTTTTACTATTAAATTCAAAAATTAAAACCCCAACATCCTGATTGAGTTTTTTCTCTAACACTCGTGCAATACTATATTGTTACTTGCTGATTGTTTAAATATCCATTTCGTTTTCAATTCATTCTGAATTAATTTAGTTTTTTTTAATTAATTTTCTCTTTGTCATTCCTAAGTAAACGATTGTTTAGATTCTTCCCATGTTTAGATTTTCAAAGCTTTAGTACTGTTTGTTTTTAAATGACAGTTCAATATTTTAAATTCATTGTTTTTTTATTTTAATTGTTAATTTAATAATTTCCAATTACTTTTTTTGTTTTGCTTGTGAACTGTTTAACTTTATCTGATTCTGATTTCTAATAAAAGCCCTGTTCTTTCACTGTGAAATTTCTTTATATAGAGACATGACATTTATTCAGAAAAATGACTTTTCTTCTAAGAAGCTTATTTAAAGGAATTAAATATTTGGCGTATTTAGAATTACGCGTTGTTGATTCGATTAGTTAATCAAAAATTGGCCATACTTTTGCCTTAACTCGAGGAAGATAATAGTTGCCTTAACTCGAGGAAGATAATAGTTAACTCGAGGAAGATAATAGTTGCTTATAATAACTGTTTTTCTAATAAGTCACAGTAAAGTGTGACATAATTCATATGAGAAATTTCTTCAAGCCTTAGATATTTAACAGCTCTGAAAGGTTATACATTACTCAAAGCAGCCGGATTTCCAAATTAAAGCGCTCTATACCGCAGCACCCATGTGTGATTTCCCTCAGGCCAGAAGAGTCTCGATGAAACGTAATCTTTTCTCAGGTTGTAGATAGGAGTACAGCAACATAGCATGTGATTTGGAGTTTTACGTTTCCCAAGAAATTTTCATTAAGCATCGTCTTTGGATAGTTTATTTATTTTATTTCCAACTTTATTTATTACCCTGCAATTTTGGAATGCCTATTATTCAAGAGAAAATAATCAAGATAACCTATCAAATCGTTTTTCAAGAATGTTGTAAAATTTCTTAATCTTAAATTTAAAACAGTCCAATAAATTTTCGTACTTATCGTCTTTCGCCATTCTTTCGTCAGCGATCCTGCTTTTGCTTCCCACTTTCTTCTCTTTCGTATAGTAATTTTATAATTAATTATACCATTTCCTATTTAATTAGCAAAAGTGACATTTAACGTAGAAAGGTGACATTAACTCAATTCAAAACTGACATTAACTACCTATGTAGAATGACATAAGTCATTCTACATACGTTGAGGAACACCTATGAAACCAATCAAGAGAATTGGAACCTTATCATGAAGGACGCAAAAATGACACATTTATAATTACACACCTATGAGCCTGACAGAGAGATCTAACTTCTAAGTTCTCCTCCCAGAAACCGAAGGAAATTAAGAAGAAAAAATAAGAAGAAGACTTTGTAGAGTATTCATTTATTTAAGGCACAGCTTGTGCTTTCAGAACTAGCCAGCATTTATAGCGTAACTCAAACTGAATTAAACTTAATTATGAATTAAACTTAATTAAGCAAACAGCAGTTAGCCCGAAAGGCTACACAGACAGAAAATGCGCAAGTTGGCTCAGGACTATTAAATTTAATGGCGAGAATAACTCAACTGCCCATATAAACTATTCTCAAGACAATCAACTAGTGAAGTGGCCTTCAGCAGTCGGAACGCGCTCTGATTCTACAATCTAAAACCTCATTTAAATACTATCTCTTTCTACCTCATTGGAAAACGTGCGAAATAGAAATTAGCATTCTGGAAAGAAAACGGAAATGAGAAGGATAGGAAAGCTGATTAACATAAAACAACTAGTTAAAAACTAAACAAATTCTATTAAGAATTACTTTATAATTCAGAATTTTTTTTTTCTTTTCTCTTTTGAAAAACGGAAAAACAATTCCGTTGTTAGTAAACAACCGTTGTTAGTTTTAATACTTTATCATGAAAAGCATTTTCATCTTCTAACTCGCATCTATTATTTCATAGCGCATACCTTCGAAATGTGCTGGAAGACGCTGTCCAGACAGCTCTCTCTTTTATTTCATACGCACGGAATCTTATCTCGTGCTTTCAGTAGCGGTTCAAAAACCACTACGTCGTCCACGGCATCATCGCTGGGAGGTGAGCTTTCGTGGGCACCGAGAGACTTTTCTACGTGGGACGCAGATTCAAAAAGTCCCGTGCTTTAATTTTTATTATTACGTGGCTGGATGCCCAGCAACAAGACTGGGCCGAGTTGGTCACAGATGTGCTGTGCAAGTAAGTTTACCTGCGGAAACCTTGTTCGACTTTTACTTCCTCTAAATGATCTTTCCGGCACGCCGACGCAACCCGAAAGCCGCTTCGAGAGCCAGTCCGAAGACCTCACTAAATCATTAAATCGGACAATGTGTACAAAGGATAGGAACGTATTCAACACGAGCTTATGACTCGTGCATACTGGGAATTCCTCGTTCAAAGGGAGTAATTACAAACCCCTATCCCCAGAATAAAGGAGGCTCAACAGGTCGAACGACCGACTCAAAGAATCGGAGCGTCTATTTAGCAAGCTAGAGTCTTGTTCGCTATCGAAATTAACCAGACAAATCGCTCCCTCAACTACAAATTTCCATTATAAAAGCAGACTTTGTAAAAGGTAAAGTATTGACTTCACTGATTGCTTGATCATCATTCAATTTTGATCTGTTGGCGCATTGCTTTCTCCGCAAAATCATGACCCCGTTTAATCAGGCCAAAACTGGATAGCTTTGATGAAATTCTGAGTTTTACGAGTTGTTCACAAATTAATTCCAAAAAATTTCCACTGGAGAAGCTGGAAGAAGGTGTATGTCTTATAATACTGTAATGAAATTAGGTATTCTTTTAGAGAGCGGAGAGATGAAAAATAAGCATGCGCCTTCGTCTGGAATCGAACCTCGGACTTCTGGAATACCGGCCCGGCGTGCAGAACCACTACACCACGAAGGCACGCTAGGAAGGCGGGAGAAATACCTTATATATCCTTCCTTTTAAAGGGAAAATAGGGTTTTTAGGGGACCCAGTCGCCAAATCCTGGGTGTGGAGAAACCTCATCCAGCAGCCTTTTAGTTCATGCGCAACTGTAGAGACATTAGGGTTTTTTTTTTTTTTTTTTTTTTTTTTTTAAAAGCAGGCCAGATGCAAAATTTGCAACGACTTCGCCGGTAATCGAACCACGGACATCTGGAATACCAGCCCACCGTGCAGCCCAGCGTGAAGAACCACTACACCACGAAGGCACGCTCGGAAGGCGGGAGAAATACCTTATATACTCCCCTTTTAAAGGGAGACTGGGGTTCAAATCCTGGGTGTGGAGAATCATCAACCACAACCTTTTAGTTCGGGCGCCACTGTAGAGACATTAGGTTAGTTGGAAAAGCCGGATAGATGAAAAACAAGCAAGCGCCTTCGCCGGGAATCGAACCACGGACGTCTGAAATACCGGCTCAGTGTGCTGACCCCCATACCACGAAGGCACGCTAGGAAGGCGGGAGAAATACCTTATAATACCACTAAAGAGGCAGCATAAAATTAAATAATAGGAAAATAACAATGTGCAACGTAAATTGGTGTTATTTTCATCAATGAACATAGCTTCTTGAAAGTTATTTTCAGTATCGAGATTTTACAATTTACTAAAGCCACTTGTTTTAGTAATAAAATGTGTGTATACGTATGAACGTGAAACAGTTAAATAAACTGATTTAAAAAGTAACTGTGGGAGATTTTTGTGTCGACGTTAATTTTATTGTTTACGTTAAGTTTGGGCTAAACGAGGTTTTTGTTAAGTAGGATTTTACAGTAACATGAATAAAACAGAATTATATAACAGCACTACGTACAGATGAACATACGTAACTTAATGTAAATATTTTTTTTTCATTTTCTGTATTCATAATCTATGTAATTAAATATTATTAGCAGCAACATAATCAAGAATACGAAATAAAGCATATTACTTTCTTTGAAAAGCTGATTAGATCAAATATATACGTAGAATCGGTACTTACTGTCTAGGAATATGATGTCTGTAAACTTACTTCTTAGGTGGCTGTCTAGGGGCTAATAAACTAGTCCAATTTACAAATAACTTCAATATTTAATGGAAACATGAATAGTTGCTACAAACTACAAAATGATTACATACGTAGAAGGAAATAGATAAGATTATTTACAGATGGAGAGAAGGCATCGTCTTTTACAAGCAAACATCTTTTAATCGCGTCATCGTCTTAATGGCGACTTGTCTGACTTCCAACATCGAAAAAGTAAAAGATTTATTCTCACAGCTTGTCGCGTCATCCGATTATAATGAACGATGCCATTCCATAAATGCTCATCCATCCTGATGGAATGCGGCCTCGCATTCGTGTAACACCACCATCTACATCTAGGGATCTGAAAAATAAAATTTAAAAAAAAAAAAAAAAAAAAAAAAGATTTTTAGTTACTATTGAGGGAAAAGTCGTCTTAAATGGTTTATTTTAGCCATCTTCCCTTATCATCTTAACATCCTCAGAAATAACGGCGTTAGCTCTTCCTAAATGCTCTTTCAGTGATCGTTCGTCTTGAACAGTCTATCTGAATACATGTATTTTACAAACACGTCTTCCTTTGATGTTGTCTGGAACAATTCGTCTGGATTCGTCTTCGTATTTACGTCTTCTTAAACATCATCTTAATACGTCTTCTTAATGCATCTTCTCAGATACCGTCTGGATACGTCTTCTGAATGCGTCTTAGATATCTTCAAGATCCGTCATTCAAATGCGTCTTCTTAAAATCATCTTCTTTAAGCTGTCTTTCTTCATATATTTCATCCTTAGACATCATCTTCAGTCTTCTTAAATTAGTTCACGTCTTTAAAATAATAGTCCATTAGTCAAATCGGGAGAAATTCGTATAGTCGAGAAAAAGTCTAAATCAGGAACCATCAAAATCGTTATTTCATTATCAAAGATTTTCGATTTTTTTCCTGGGTCTTCTGAATCTGCTTTTTCGTTTCTTTTTTCTCACCCTCTTTAGTTTCTTTTCTTTCTTTAGTTCCAGTAGCATCTTTTCCTTCTTTATTTTAAGGTATTTCACTGAAATTGTTCTAGTGGAATTCGCATTTGATTCATCATCTTTAGCAACTGACTCCTCTTCGAGAAAATGCTTCTCTTCAGAATCTCCTTCTGCAGTGGCGTTTCTCCTAGTTGGCTTCGAATCTGAGTGTATTGTGTCTTCTTGAGCTTCTTCCACTAATTCATGGTTCACAGCGTCACTTTCATTCACCACTCTGTAAAGCACGTCATTATGCAAACAATAATCTTCATATGGCTTAGACTTCAAAGCTTCTTTTATAACTTTAATATTTTCATCAGTTTCTTGAGCTTGAATTATCTTAAATGTTATACCATCTTGAATTACCATACATACAGGATTTCGACTAAGAGCTTCCACATGTCCCATACGGGTGCCAGATCTCTGTTCGATTGTGTAATCATAATCTCGCAACGTTAATGCCCATCTAGATATTTTAGTACAGATGTCTTTCTTGCTCATAGTTTGTTTGAATGCATTACAATCTGTCACGATTTTAAATGGTATGCCTAATACGAACACCCTGAATTTCTTAAGAGCTTCTACGACTGCTTTAACCTCTAATTCGTAGCTCGAATATTTACGTTCAATGTCTGTCGTTTTCCTACTCATATAATAAACCGGATGCATCTGATTATCAATTAAGGATTTCTGTAGCAGAACCGCACCATAACCGTCAACACTAGTATCAGTGTGTATTTCGGTTTCTGCTTTCGGATTATAAATACACAAAACAGGTTCAGATGTCAAGATGCGTTTCAATTCGTTAAAAGCATAAAGTTCTTTAGTTTCGAATTTAAATTTAGAATCTTTCTTCAGTAAATCACTAAGCGTTTTTGCAATTAATGAATGATTAGGTATAAATTTTCTAAAGTAACCAGTTAAACCTAAATAACTTTGAACATCTTTTACACATTTAGGTTCTGAAAAAAGTTAATTACTGCTTTCGCTTTAGAAGAAGAAGGATATAATTTCCCATCTTTAATTTTGCGTCCTAAAAATTCGATTTCGCGCTTCAAAAATTGACATTTCTTAATGTTTAGTTCTATTCAATATTACGATGCAGTCTGTAATACGCGTTTCAATTTTTGAATTCCCTGAGCTTCATTTTCGGAAGGAATTATGATGTCGTCCATATAGATTACAACAATATTGTCCTTTAAAAGATCACGAAATATATCGTAGATGTATCTTTGGAAAACACTTGAGCTGTTGGCAAGACCGAACGGGACTTTTGTTGAATAGCTGCTGCACCAATGTTCTGTTTCTATACTTTGCCGTAAAAATCATGGGCACCAATGCAGTGTTACTACTTCCTCTTAGGGAGGAAACTAATGCAGAAACAGACAGGTGAAACCGTAACTAGCTAAATATCAACTGAGAAACTAAACTCTTAAGAGTTTGCTAATTACCAAAATTTTAGTGATCGTATAAGTGAATTTTTTATGCATGGCGTTGTGAAAATGCATCCTGGACCGCGCCGTGAGAGGATCGAATAAACAACATGTAAAATCAATATATATATAAGAAAAACACGTAACAGATATAAAGAACACATAAGTGATAGGTTTCCAGATTAAATATCAGTTTATTCAAATTCCTCACAATAAAAATTAAATCTTATCCTCATCAGAGAGTCTAATTTCTTATTTGTGTTACCTTTTAATTTACTTATTTTAGACACAGGGGAATTCTTCAATTTGTCATTTACTTTTTGTTACATTTAAATTCATGATTTGCAAATCTATTACATGACTCTTTTAATTTAACGGGTACCCGATCTATAATTTCTAAGAGGTTAAGGAAAACATATTATTTGCAATTCACATCTGTTCTAAGGAAGATTACACAAACAACTTAAATTATTACATCCTAATTCATATAAAAACCTTAAGGTTTGTCTTGGTAATTTAGAAGGGGAAAGGGGAACAATTGAAAGCCTGAGAATTAATTTAAAATTCGACCTTGTTATTTTACATTCCAAGGAAGTCGTTGAAACCTTACTTAAAGTTCAAACACAAAAAAATAGACTTATCTTGTAAGGACGTCTTGAGGTGGAGGACTCGTATCCTAATAAGCGTTGACGTCGGCGGGGCTCATTTTTACGGTCACAAATGGAAATTTCAGAAGACATCGTCCTGTCCTGGCACTATTGGCGAAACACACACGCAGGTAACTGGTTTTCATAACGACGAAGCTATTTTTACTCTGCAAAACAGAAACAGGAGCACTGCTGCCCAGCACGGCTGTCCGCCTGGTCTTGAATGTCTTAAGTCACTCGCCCGGTTCAATTTCGCCTTTTAACCAGAACGCGGCAGGGGATTATGTTTGCAGATCCCGTCCAGAAACGTCTCTCTAGGCAATTACGGCTCGCCTGTTCTTGCTCATCCCAAGAGCAAGCTTCAAGAGTAACGTCCAAAGTAAGTTCCGCAAGCAAGTCTTGCCAAGTCTCGCACGAGAAGTGATTCAAACTCGAGAACGCGGCAGGGGAGCATTTCTCTTCGTAAATTACATCGTTTAGAACACTCATTCCCAGAGCAAGTTTCAAGAGTAACGTCCAAAGTAAGTTCCGCAAGCAAGTCTTGCCAAGTCTCGCACGAAAATGTCACACGAAAAAGGGATTCAAACTCGAATTTTCTTCCTCTCCTTCACAAACGTGGGCTCCCACTATGGCTTCAATTATCGCCCCCTTAATTTTGGCAAAATTTGCGTTTTCAACCCCTGAATGCGGAAATAAGGGTGATCGCGCATGCGCGCCCTTCTTCACTTAGCCAACAACCGGACCCTCAATCGCCAAAAACCTGAATGACTTACATCGAAAGTCAAGTAGCAACCTCTGACCCTTTTGTCACGTACTTCCTGTCTTAAGGTCAACTACACAATGAAATTCCTTCTAGAACATTATAAAGGACAAGGCGCGCGAAATCATGACTTAGCAAAAATTCTTTCCCTTTCCCTGCTTCTTTTCACAATGAATCAAAGCTTGTACAAAAATTGCAAATAAAAGGAAAATAAATAATATTCTTTTAAACTAAATAATATTCCCAGAAGCATCTGTTTTTCCCCAAAATTAAAGCATTAAAATAAATAATTCAGAATCAAATGAAATTAAGATTTCCATAAATCAGAAAATCATTCACATAGTTTTTAAAACGCTATCAGACAAATTCTCTACACAACACTTTCAGAAATCCATGCTGTCCGTTTTGTGTCACGAAAGATGTGTATTTTCTACTTTCTTCGTCCACTTCAACATGAAAAAAAGCGTTCTTTAAATCTAGTGTTGTAAATATCATTCTTGCTTGTAATTTATCAATAACATCATCAATTAATGGCAGAAAAAAGCGATCGCGAATTATTTTTTTTTATTCAGGCGCAGATAATCTACCCAAAGTTTCAATGAGCCACATTTTTTTCTACTTAGCACGATATTACTTGCGTAATCAGAACAGCTTTGTTTAATGATTTGTTTCTCTAACCACTCCGAAATCTGTTTATCAATTTCACGCTGCTCATCGGGGGGAAAGCGTCGCGGCGAGCAATAAACCGGAAGTTGATCTGTCATCACTATTCGCATCTTCAGGCCAGATGTTTTTATTTTATTCGGCTCATAATTCCTTACTAAGTGTAGCATTTCATTTCTATGTACTCCGTCTTTGATATGACTTAAATCATCTTCCTCGTCATTATAAATATCACGAATGCACATCAAATAGTTTTCAGGTTGCAATTTTCTAATTTCGACTCCTTTTTTATTTACTGTTAATTCCCCTTGCCTTATAATATCAGTACCAATGATCGCTTGTAAAAACATTTCGTTTTCTGCGATAACATAAATATTTGATTGAAATGAAGAACCATCGATTTCGAATTCACCACCAAATTTTCCTATAGGCTTAATTTTCCCATTACCAAACCCCGTTAACTGTACATCTGCCGACTTAAGTTCAGGAGAACCTATCTTATGTATATTTTCTCGGATTAACTTTACTTGACTACCAGTATCTATTAAAGCATCAATTTGCAAATTACCTAAATTAACAGTTTTATGCTTTTCTTTCTGACAAGTCTGAGTTATTGGAGTAACAGCTTTGGCATCTTGGATATATTTAGATGATGTTTTCAAACAATCTACTGCTTTGTGTCCAAAAAAATCGCATTTAAAACATTTAAATCCTTTACTCTTATTGTTACAGAAATTCGATTTATGGCCTAAACTTTCACAATTATAACACCTTAGCTCTTTAATCTTACTAGGTACAGCGCGTGTTTTATTATGTGTGTTAGTACTTGAATAACCCTTATTTTTCGTATCTGGAACGCGAATTTTCTCATAAATGTTTAATTTCTCTTTGAATTCAGAAATAGTTTTACACCCGTGCAAAACAATTTTGTTACTACTCTGGTCTGGTATCCCATTGATTACGTAATTAAGAATTGATGAATCATCAACAGAACCGCGACTGGCTATTTCAGGCATAGCAATTAAATATTTGGAAAGTGATTCACCAGGTTTTAAGTGTCGTTTCTGTAACAAATTATGAAGTTGTGCACTGTTTATTTTAGAACCAAATTCAGATAAAAGATTTTCTTTTAATTTGTCCCATTATATTATACCTTTTGAGGACTTAATAAATACTTTAGCAGAACCAGTAAGCAGTTTTTAGCAAACACAATTTTCTGTAATTCCGATAACTTAAATAATTTAAAAGATTCTTCTAAATGATCAATGAAGGATTCAACTGAATATGTATCAGTGCCATCAAATTCAGAAACAGTTTCTAAGATATCACGAAAATGTAGGGAAATATAGGCATTATAATGTTTTCATCCACTGAGTTATTTATGGGAGGTGATTCTGACCGAACAGAATTAATATCATCATTTTTATCAGAATCATAAACTTTTTCGTTTTCAGATAACTCATCATCGTCATCACTTTCGGATTTTAAAAGCTTAAAATCACAAAGACTATTCAATATTAAATCACATTTTTTAACAGGATTTGAATCATAATTAAGATGTAACAAATTACACACAGAAATAAAATCATTTGCAGTAAGAGTTTTAAGTAATTTTTGTTTTGTTTCTTCAATATTAAAATCAGATGGAAAACCACAAAAGTTACGCAGTCTAGCTCTATTTTTTCGATCACCCAAAGTTCCAAACACAATTTGATGTAAAAGTTTAATTGACTTAGTAGGCCCAGTCTTTAAAGAATTTGAAATTCTAGGAATAGAATTTAAGGTAGTCATCTTAATTCACAGTATCATAGAACACTATTCTTAGAAGTAACAATGTGGAAATAATCGAAACAAAACTTACTTCTCTTCTTTTGTAATATTCATCATGCTTCTTCCTAGGCTCATACCGGCCTGAGCGCCCAATTCTGTAGAATCGGTACTTACTGTCTAGGAATATGATATCTGTAAACTTACTTCTTAGGTGGCTGTCTAGGGGCTAATAAACTAGTCCAATTTACAAATAACTTGAATATTTAATGGAAACATGAATAGTTGCTACAAACTACAAAATCATTACATACGTAGAAGAAAATAGATGAGATTATTTACAGATGGAGAGAAGGAATCGTCTTTTACAAGCAAATATCTTTTAATCGCGTCATCTTCTTAATGGCGGAATCGTCTGACTTCCATCATCGAAAAAGTAAAAGATTTAATCTCACAGCTTGTCGCGTCATCCGATTATAATGAACGATGCCATCCCAAATATATCTAGCAAATAAAATTCCATGACAAAGTGCCTTCATTTTCGTTTTTCCTTTGCTCCTTACATAACGGATGTTTCATAAATTCCTTTTAAGTTATAATTTCTTCATCCGTTCAAGGTATTAAAACCCTTAAATTACTGTAAGCAATTTTTATGCATTAAACTATACACTGATTAATCAACTTATTTTAACACAGACCTCCAGCAATGGAATCGCATGACAATATTCTTTTATGACTACTGAAACACTCACCAAGCGAAGCATGATGGATGATTGTTTCTTCGAAGCTATTATTCTTATTTAGCCAAGATACCATATATCATCCCGAAAGACCGAATATTGCTCCAGGGACATAAGTTAACCCTTTGCGTTGTTTGATAAGTTAAGTGCTACTCGACTCCATGGCCCTAGGACAAGGAATGTTTAAGATAAATGTCTAGTAAGGAAACAACATGGATAGTATATGCTGATGAGTCAACTCTATGTTCAAGAAAATAACAGTGTCTTAATTCTTAAATATATTTTAATAATGGTATGGCGCTTTGCAGTTTTTAGAATTCAAGCAAATCTTGTTCAATGAAATTGACATAAAACAGTTTTCGCATACTATTTAGAGCGGTGAAAAGTGGGAGTTTAAAAAATAATGTGTTCATAAAAAATTAAATTTTACTTTTTAAATAAATAGGTAGGATAAATAATAGAAACAGCAAGAAATATTCTCTTCGGGAAAGTGATGAAATTTCAGAACAATTAACTTATATTTTAAAAGAAAATTTTATCGTAATTTAATGCTTGAAACTGTATTACTGCGATTCAAAAGCATCTGTATCAAGAATTCCATTCACATTACTGATATATACGAAATTCCTTTCATTACATATTATCTTTCTATACTTCTGTAATCAAATTCCTATAGAAAATATTCAAAATTAGTCCTTATAAATAAGAATGTAATATTAGATGCACATGGAAGTGAAGTATAAAATAAGTTTTACTGTTGTTTTTGGTAGCTTAAGTAGTCTAACATTTTTCTCTAAACTAAGATGAACGGAATTACATTTTAGTACGTAGGAGGAAAATGCTTACGAAATTAGGAACACTGCGCATCCCGTATTATATTCAGCATTTTAATTCGACAAATATGTATAAATAATACGTAAAAATTATGTAGCTGCTGCGAATGTAATATGAGCAGAAGTAAAACGTTTTTGTTTCACTAAATACACAGTCGAGAGGCTTGAGCCATCTTCTTTCCATAGAAAGTACTACTCCTGCCACTGATAGTGGTTAGTGACTCTAAATCCCGCACCGAAGGGCCCCGGTTCAAATCCCGGAGAAGGAATGGATTTTTATAAATGGGAAGTGTCTGTATCGCATGGGGGGCACTCTATATATGCGGAGAGTGACCTGTGGCCCCGGGGCATTCTCCTTAAAAATCAGGGGCAGAGCTGGTCAAAATTGTACTGTCACCTGTCTAGTGCCCAAGACTCTTGCGAACGATAGACGCAATCTTGCTTCCGTGCCATGATGAATTCCGTAGGCTTATTGTGCTTCTACTGTTAGACAAGTGAGATGAGTCAAAAAAGCAACAGTAATTTTCCTCATAAGAACAAAACGTTTGGTTTATTTTATTATGGCAAAGCACACGAGGGCTATCTACCTAAGGGGAGCGATGCATTCGTGGAGAACGTTTAAAGGATACTGGGTGGTATACGCGTTACACTTGGGAAAAACGACCAAAACGCCCATGCAGGCAGCTTCATCGCCGGGATAAAAGCCCTGGACCAAACTACCAGTGTTAAGCGACTTTACCGCTCGACCGCTAACAGGCCCAACAAACAAAACGACAAGGTCTGATTCACTCATGAATGCGTCATTACGTATACAACTTACAGCCATATATTAGTGAATCATATTTAAAATTAATTTTAAGTTAAATCTTGTTTAATATTTTTTCCCATGTATGTGCACTGCGGAAAAAAAAATGGGACAGTTCTATATCTCACATATTACTGGGCCGATTGACAAAATTCAAATTGCGTTTTTCATGTCCCGAAAGCGCGACTTAGGATATATATATTAGATATATATATAGCATTGTTCTAACATAGGTATTTTGTCACAAAATCGGACTTTTTCTGAAATAGCGTACCAAGTTTTTTTTTTTTTTTCATATTTCGATTCTACGACTCAAATTATGCCTAGTCATAAAATTTTGTAAAATTTGGTACCAAATTTACGGAGGAATTCAAAAATTTATCTTGGCGCAATATTTTCAATTTGCGCCGAGAATAATTCACTTGGTGGACTTCTTAATATGTGGCAACCAATTTTCTTTTCCCTTCTATTATGCCGGAACGGAAAAAAAGGCACCGCTTTCCTATCATTTTACATTGTGCATTGAGCAAAAAAAAGTCACATCGTTCTTACTTTCAAATAACTTTAGGAAAGTGTCTAAACCACATTTGATATTTTATCGCTTTCAACAAATATGCCAAATTTCAAAACGCACCAATATATGAATTCACGTATATCTTCGGAAATTTTGAATTTTTTGCAGGTATGCTTAGAAATACGTCTACTTTAAGATGATGGCAAAAACATTTGTAAATTATAATTCAAAATTTATAAAAACTGTTTAAAAATAAATCATAAAAATTGGGTGAATTTTATTTGGAATGAACCTGAATTTCGAAATGTGAAAGGAAAAATCAAATAAGTTTAATAAAAAAAAGAGAGATTAATAAATATATGCCAAACTCAATTAACATATAGGAGCTAAAATTTTGAGAGCTAATTTTTTTAAAAACCACTCGTGCGATTTTTAAAACACTTGGTATTTTGGCGTAAACTTGGTAGTCGTAAAATTGAAATATGGAAAAAAAAATGCGTATGTTATTTCAGAAGAAGTCCGATTTTGTGTCAAAATACCTATACTAGAACAATGCTATATATAAATCTAATACATATCCTAAGTCGCGCTTTCGAGACATAAAAAACGCAAGTTGAATTTCGTCAATCGACCACGTAGAACGGGAGATATAGAACTGACCCCCTTTTTTTTATTTTTTCTCAGTGTACATTATATACTGTGCCACGAGCACTGTTTCTTAATCTGCAAAATCCGAAATTACACTGTCCTGAGATATTACTTAGCGCTAAACATTTTATTGCACGTATTATTCCTCTGCTATTAAATGTATGTGGCTGTTTAGGAATTTAGTTTGGAATCTAATTTTTTTGTAGTTGATGTAAACTAAAATCCTTCCATTTCTTTCATTTTTATCCGGCAGTGAGTGTTGTGTAGAGAATTTGTCTGATAGCGGTATAAAAACTAGGTGAATGATTTTCTGATTTATGGAAATTTTAATTTTATTTGATTCTGAATTATTTATTTTTAGGCTTTAATTTTTGGGGAAAAACAGATGCTTCTGGGAATATTATTTAGTTTAAAAGAATATTATTTATTTTCCTTTATTTGCAAATCTTGTACAAGCTTTGATTCATTGTGAAAAGAAGCAGGGAAAGGGAGGCAATTTTTTGCCAAGTCATGATTTCGCGCGCTTTGTCCTTTAGAATATTCTAGAAGAATTTTCATTGTGTAGTTGACCTTAAGAGATGAAGTACGTGACAAAAAGGTCAAAGGTTGCTACTTGTCTTTCAATGTAAGTCATTCAGGTTTTTGGCGATTGAGGGTCTGGTTGTTGGCTAAGTGAAGAAGGGCGCGCATGCGCGATCACCCTTATTTTTTTATATGAATTTAAATGAAAAAAAAAGGGTAAATGACAAATTGATGACTTCTCCTTAGACTCTCAGATGAGGTTAAGATTTTTTTTCATTGTGATGTAATTGAATAAACTGATATTTAATCTGGAAACCTATTACAGTATGTTTTCTTTATATATTTAATATGTTTTTCCTATATATCTTGTATATGTTTTTCTTATGTTTTCGATCCTCTCACGGCGCGGTCCCGGGATGCATTTTTTCACAACGCAAAATGCTTTAACGTTTCACTATACGATCACTAAAAGTTTGGGTAATTAGCAAAATTCTTAAGAGTTTAGTTTCCTCCCTAAGAGGAAGTAGAAACCTCTCACATATAGGAGTTTCTTATTTAACAATGGTACCTTGAAGTAAAGCTATTTAACATTGGTGCCGAAACTTCTACATAACATGAGTCAAGAATCTTTCATTAAACGTCTGTTATTTAGTATAAAATCCCCTTTTATATTTATTCTTTGACATCGATAATCCAGGTTTTTAAAAAGCTCATCCAAGTATATCAAAGAATCTTGATAATATTTAGAGCATCAGCAAAAGATAATTGCATTGATCACAAAATACTTTAACTGTTAACATTTCTAAGCAGGATTGATTTACATCCTCTTAAAGTACTAAATTTATTTAATACTTTAAAGAGAAAAAGCTATGCATAATTTAGAAGGATGAAAGCAGAAACTCCTCAACACTTCATTTAAACTTCGTTAATCTAATGTATTAAATTTCTGAAAGTTGTTTGAGTGAATTGGAAGTATAAAACTCGTTTCCGATTGCTTTTTGAGTATAATGCTATTAAGGAAAGCACGTAAATGCCGAGAATTTCCTGCTGCAAAATTATTACCGCTTTGAATAATTGGAACCAAAAAGAAAGCTTTCAAATTATTTCCCCGAACGATAAGGAAGAAACTTCAAAGCTTCATAAATGTTTCCTAAATTCATTTTTATTTTTAAATATTAAACGTTGCCTTTAATGTAGAGAAAAGTTCAAATAAAGTTATATTAATATTTACAGCAAAAGGTTCTACTTAGTGAAACTCAAAATTAGTTTAGATTTTCAGATACACTAGAAGTCTACTTATTTATGCTTAACTGCATCAGACGCATCCAGATGAGGTGGTCTTTCCTCTAAAGAACAAATATGTAGGATGTTATCTTTCGTGATCGATAGATGGCGCTGCACGTTGTCTGATAGAACTCTGTTTCTGTAAAAAAAGCGCAGAAGATGCGACCATGACAACAAAAGCCACACAGAAGACGAAAAACGGTATGTGCGCCTTCTAAAGGTGAAAGTACATTTTTCTATTTTTTTTATATACTATGAGAGTTTTCTTGTAAATATTCATGATCATGTCGTCCATTTCAATATGTGTAAAAATCTTTTATATCCTTCATTAAATATTCAAGTTTAAAAGTCAGTAATTGGACTAGTTTATTATTACCTCCTAGACATTAAATCCTCACAACTTTTATGAAGTATGCTATTGGAAGTCAAGGCGAGAACAGTAAGTATCTTGCCTATAAATAACTATTGATGATAACGGAAGATATCGCATATTCCGCTTAATATTAACAAAGAAGAAATACATTTGTTTTAATAAATAACAATGTAGCATTTTACTGTCAATAATAAAAGCTGTCAGATAAAATAGGATATGATATACCAAAAGGCAAATAGAATGCTGTTGATTGTTATGAAGCTTATTGAAAGACCAAAATATCCTTATCTCACAGATGTTTTTATGTTAAACACTTTGTCTTTTAGAAACGGAACATTTAACGTGCCTAAGCAGGGATTCTTGCAAAAATAAACCAAGCTTATATATAGCACGTGATTGCTTTTCTGTTGATTATCATCTAACGCTAACGCTAACGTATTAGATATATTGTTAAAATACTGATATGTGATATTTTGATGATATATTTGCTGATATATGATAATACGCTGCTGAAATCTGATGATATGATTTAGATAGTCGATGACATGCTATGAATTAAAAATGGCGAATGCCTGTATTGTGTTTAAAAGCTTGCAACAATCTCTTCTTAATATAAGCAATCAGATACATCAAACATATTCACGCAAAGCCTTCATAAATAAGTATACTTATTGCAATTAGCTTTTTGCATCCTTTAAATAAAAGAAAAATTAAAAACATGGAACTAAATAACAAGTTTAATTTTAAATGAAACAAAAGCCAGAAAAAATCTTAAAAGTATGATAAACTGTTTGAATAATTGGAGTCTAAATAACTGGAGCTGTACCTTATTTTGCCTGCATACGTCATGTTAAATAAAATTAAATACATTTTGCCAACCTAGAATTTGACTTAAAGAAATATGACGTGGACACTTCATGTACGGCCTATTAATTATACACATTTTTTATGCCTTTCATTTAAAATTATTTCCTCGAATTTAATTAAAGATACATTTTTCATTCAATTAATTTAGTTCTCATTTCGTGGCAGGCAGAAACGCATAAAAACTCAAAAAAATCTCCATTAAAAACTGCGAAATGCAGAAAACCATAAAACACCAAATACAGTTAAAAATAGTTTAACAAAACAACTTTTACAATAAAATTGGAGTTTCTGTCCAAAAACAAGCGATTCGGCCAGCGTGTAAGCAGAAAGAGTTTTCGATGCGCAAAATTGAAGTTTATTTTTGGTCCCACTCGGCAAAAAGATACTGAAGTTGGTGCATAATTTGGCATAATTAACTATTCTACTAAAAATCAAATGTAAACAAATCGTGGCTTCGTTAGGCTTAGTATTACCTTAAAAAATTTCCATTGTTGGTAATTCTACAGCTATTGCATGCAGATTAACTAAAGGCACATAAACATTAACCTGAAAATAAGAACAACATAATTTAATCACTTTTAAAACAAAAAAGGCATAACATATAAGAATAAACAAACAGAGCTCACCAAAACGGGTGACATGAGTAGCTAGATATACATACATATGTACGTAAAGTCTCTTCTGAATCCATTGAAAATCAATTTTACAATCTGTTTTGGGAGAAAGAGTCCTTTATTCAGTCCGTACATACAGAGACGTCCGACAAAACATCATTCAAATTGATTCCAGAGCAGTCAACATGGATATTTTCGTTGAAATATAATACCCGAAAATTTTCGCTATTCGAGAACTTCCTTTAATTCTTGCAAGGAGATAAAAACTGATCTAATATTTTCAATTTATTCAAGTCAGAACTGTAAATGCAGAAAACGAATTCCGTATTAATAACAGACAGGAAAATGCTTGGGATTATTTTAAAGATGATATGAATAAGCAGAAAATATTAGCTAAAAAATAAACCTCAAATATGAAATTTATTCTAAGAATGATTCTAAGAAATTAAATGTATTACATAAAAATGGATCTTAATAATCACTCTCGTTCTTCATTAACACTTGGAGTTTCTATTTTAAACTCTTTGCTCTGCCTACTACAACCATATATCAGAATGTTTATGTTTACGTATAGCAGTTAATGTATATGGTAAAATCGTCAGCAAACATTTTAGTTGAATATATATGAGACCCAATACCCTGATGTGAATTTATTTCAGGTTGAGCAATACATTTTTGATATGCACCAAAAAAATTCTGAAAAGTTGATGCGACGATGGTTGCATAAAATATAAATGATTTCGAAAATAGTTGTCTGAAGATGTCATTGCATATCGGAGGAATTACGATACTATAGAACTTAGTTAGTTAACTAGATTTAATTACTTCCTGTGCATAATGCTGCTACTCTTTGAAAACGTTTTAACGTATTCTCCAGACGACAAACATAAAATAAATGTTCAGTTATTTAAACTACTTAAGGAACCTATTTGCTAAGATTTAGCTTTACACGTTACACGTTTTAAATAAACTATGAGCTCTTCTGTTTTTAATCATTAACCTGAGAATTCATTTATATCATGGATAAATTAATACATTTTCTTTTGGAATGTCCCCATGAAACAAATTTCTGAAGAAATTTCAGCGTAGCTAAAAAAGTGTTTCATTGTTTAACATAAAAGATTTTCCACCTTATAAATGGCGATACTTGTATAGCAAATATATCATAAGATTCGTTCTGCCTAAGAAATGTAATTTTTATTCAGTACTGAAAGATAATTATCAAGATGATACCAATATTACACAAGGATTAATCTAATTCCATCTTAAAGTGGTTATGTGTGGTAATTATGCGCTACAGAAATCAAACTCTATTGTTTTTCAAGTATATGATTATTGAATGTTGATTACGCAAATTAGGCAAACGCAAATTATAGAAGGAATATTGGACTTCGGTAAAAGTTTATTTACGGGTACCCCTTGGCGATTTTTGGCGGTACATGGATATCGAGTTTGTACATTTCTTTGACTTATTATTTTGGCTTTGTGTAGCGGCAATTTTAGCGCCAAGCTGTTACACAAAGACAAAATAACAAGTCAAAGACTTGCACGAACTCGGTATCCATGTACACATTGACATATTTTCACTTAAACAAAATCACAGAATTGCACAAACGACTCACTGCGCACTACATTGATATTATCCATGTACACGTCGACCTGTTTGCACTAAAAAACATCAAATAATTGCACAAACTTGACATTACGCACTTCCTTGACTTTGTCCATGTACACATCGATATATTTTCACTTAAAGAGTCAAAGGAGTACCCAATTCTAGGGAAAAGTATATTTACGGAACATTCAACTACTCAGGTTACCATAAATGAAGCAACAACTTGGCGATAAATGAAACAACAACTTGGAAATAAATGAAACAACAACTTCGCGATAATACAAGGGGTACCCTCCGGTCTACTCTAACCTTGACTTCAAACATATATATTTGATTAAAACTTCAAATTACAGATTTAAAAATAGTTGTTTATTGGTTAATCATGTTCAAAAAACGTTATTCAGAGGAACGCCTGTAGTAGCAAGGTGGTTTCACGAGTGGCGAGTCGAATATAGCAGACGTCTTGAGAAAGATGAATATTCTTTTCAAAGTGATCATAAAAATGTAAAACTGCATTTTAATCATGAGAGCAGGTAATTGACATGTTAGGCAAGGTCATCTGAGGGCATTTTTACCATTTAGAAAGGAATTATCCCAATCAACATGCATTCGTAAATTGCAGTGAAAAACAGTTAAGTTTACGAATAGCCCTTCGTATAAAATATATGCATGTTGAATGCAAATGTATCATAAATAGTGTACGGAAAAAAATAGAATATATTTACGTATACTTTTACGTTACAATATGGGTAAGTTATTCGCAACTTTCAGGTATATTCATGCGAATGACTGTCCTTTATTCCCAGCTTTTACGAATAATATAAGTGAATTTCAAGGATCTGAGTATATTTATGGTACAAAATTACATATATTTATACGTAAATTTTCCCAGTTATTTGTTTCGTATATTTTTAGTGAATATTTACGAAATTTTGAACAATTCTTTTAGAATTCCTATAGTATTCTTAAAAGTAACGAATGAAAATTACCATGACAGCGTCAGGCTTTTAGTACATTTGGCTTCAAATACTATTCGTAAAAATAACGTGTGGGAAATACGTTAAAGTGTCTACGATATCTTCAGGTTTTCTTATTCGCATAATTTTCATAAAACTAACGTGCAAAAGAAACTATACCTTTATTTCATTCAAATTATACGTATATTTTTAGAGACGTGTTGCTTTGGATGTGATATATTTGGCGGCGAACGAAAAATAAATGTTATGGGACCTCTATCTTATTACTTCTCAGGATTAACTATTCAAATTCGAGAATTGATACGTAATCTTTAAACACGTCGTATGGCGAAACAAAAAATCACCTAGACTTATCTAAATAGATTACAGAACAGGCTTGATTTCGAGCTAAGCGCGGCCATTTTTCGTGATCCATGTCCTGTTAAATATAGTATGTTTATGACTATGCATCCTCCGATCTCCAATAGATGGCAGTAGTGTTTATTTTAAAAAGAAACTGTTATGTCATAATTATGTGTATCTATCAGATCGTCTTTGGTGTTCCTCAATAAACGTTGTATGGAATAACGCTCTCTGTTTATTACTTTAAATTCTATCCAGTCTGATTTATTAGACACTTACATATATTTTGTTTATGTACAAATGTTTACTACGTGACCTCTAAACAATTAGCTCAAAACTTCCCAGCATCAGATACGATATTTAAACAGGGCATACGGCAACAGAAAACATCATCTACAAATCTTCGTAATGCTACAGACTACACTGGTGTGCAAAAGTTAAGGACGAGACGGTTTTTTCAATATAACTTTGTACAAAAACTTTCCAAATCAACACATTTAATACCGGAAGATCCCCAATACGTAAGGACATGAGTAATGTAAGCAACACTTACTAAAAGAAAAATCAGAGGGATAAAAAGAAGCTTTATTTAAAAAGTAGCATGGAGCGCAATGCGACTGAAGGCTGAAACATCCCTGTGATGGGTGTCCAGCAAGAAACATCCGGTCTTTAATAGGGAATATGATCTTCCCTGACTGCTAGGCAGGTTTCACAGCGTCTGCCCATGCTGAGAATGAGGGTGTCAATGAGTTGTTGACGCATTGCTGCCCATTCGTCTTGCAGCGCCAATCGAAGCTCCGGAACCGTTACCCGGAACAGTGGTAAGGTACGAGCTGCCTAGTGTCTGCCTAGAAAATCCCATACATGCTCGATGGGATTGAGATCCGGAGATCGTGCCGGCCAATCCATACGTTCAATATCCTCACTCTCTAAGAGCTGTTCGGCAGCTACTGTGCGATGACATGGTGCATTGTCGTCCATGAAAAGGAACTGCGGACCCATAGCGCCTCTAAAAAGACGCAAATATGGAAGAAGAATCTCGTTACAATAACGGGTCCCGTTGACTGAACCTGTGTCGAAGATGTGAAGGTCTGTACGACTACCAAGCATGATGCCTCCCCAAACGAGAACACCGCCACCTCCATACCTGTCCCTTTCAATGATGTTCGAAGGATGATTGCGGCTTCCCCGCTCTCTCCAGGTGAGTATGCGATGAGAATCGCTACTCAGACTGAATCTGCTCTCATCTGTAAAGAGTACTCGTCCCCATTCATTGTCTCTCCAATTCCGGTGTTTCCGGCACCACAGAGAACGCCTTCTCCGATGGGCAGGCGTTAGAGGTACACACCGTACAGGGCGTCGTGCAAACAGACCACCACCGGGCAGTCTTCTAGCCACGATAAAACGTGATAACGGTCGTCCAGTCGCCTGTGTCGTGTGTCTAGCGATTTCTCCCGCTGTCTGCCGCCTGTTTCTTCTGGACTGTAAGGCAATATACCGGTCATCTGCGGGAGTGGTTCCCCGTGGACGACCACTACTAAATCCCCGGATAGCTGTTCCTGTAGTTTGAAATTGTCTCCAAAGTCGTGAAACGGTGCTGTGAGCAATTCCGAACTCTGCAGCTACACTTGTCACACTGCGGCCTTCCTCCAACTTCCCAATGATTCGACCTCGGGTAAAAGCATCCAGATGTCGTCTAACAGATTGATTATTCGCCATTTCTCGCTGAGACAGCAACTCGGTGTGATTTTAACTGCTATACGGCGTGCAATCTCTTTGCCAGAAATACTGATCTTACACCGACAACATGCTTTATACTACCCAGACACTCCCCCATTACGTCTACCTGCATATCTGCGCATGTGCTACCGTACATCACCTTAATTAATCTCCTGATTGGTCTTTCTGTCCGCTCTGCCTCTTCGTTCAGCTGATATGCTAATTTTTCGACTTCGTCCTTAATTTTTGCACACCAGTGTATGTGTTATGGTATGGCTACAGAATACGTGTTATGATAATTGATGCGATCATTTCTCATAAGTTATCTTCAAATATTTAATGGCCACATAGAAAGTGTTTAAGGTACGATGGAAAATTGCGTGCTTCAACTATTTGGAAACGAAAATTCATTTAGAATTACGCAACATTTTTAAATGAACACATGCAAATATAATTCCTGTATTACGAGACAAACAAAAATGTGTATCAGTAAGCAAATACCATTTCATTGCAAACAAATCAAGGATAAAATACGCCCCTCATATAATTAAAAGCATCTGAGTCATCAGATAAAATTTTTGAGAAAGATAAAAAAAAATGCTTCTAAATACCATCTAAGCAGGACATTATTAAACAAATTTCTAAATAATATCTTTTAATTTTCACTCTTCGGATTCCTATTAGTAATGCTAAAATCGGAATTTATATATCTTCTGTACAATTATTTTTTATATAGCTTTACAAAGAGCATGAATTTCTGCTTTTTCCCCAGGAAAAGTATTTAAGTCATAAAATTTTCATAATTCTTCAGAACAGTTAGTCTGTTAGAAAATTGTATTCCTTTAAAAGATTCAGTTGAGTAAGAACATTTTTACTAAATGGAATTTGCTTTACTTTGAAGCTCATGTAAAATATTAAGTTTCAAACACTTCTTAAAAGAAATGTCATATGTTTAACATATGTCGCATTTTACTAGGCCCTTTTTCTTACTAATTTCATTTTTTAAACTGAAACTATTGGTCTATTTCAAACTTTTAAATTACGACACTTGAAAACGTCGACATTTACAGTGTTGCAATTTAATTAATTGAAAAAACTAACATCTCCTAACGTTTTCTAAAATATTTATAATTTACTTCGTTAAACTAATTTTTATTACAAGGTTAAAAAAAACTAAGCATTTTTAATGTTTTTAAAAATATGTCATAATTTATTTCATTAAATTAATTTTTCTTAAAAAATTAAAAATCTTCAATTTCTTACAGAATTGCATGGCAATAATTTCTCTTTTACTATACAGATTATTAATATTAGTCTCATGCGCTAAGTTTCGAAGAACTTTGATTAAATTGAACTTTGTGATTTGATTAATTAATTTGGTTCTTATTTTTCAAAATAGTAAAATACGTATAAAAATGAAATAAATTACTTACACTATTCGTATTTGTAATTTACAAAAATGATTATTTTAGTGATTCTAAATGTCACGCGTGGGTACTCTGAAGCCCACGCAAATATTTATTGCACCTTTCATTGACATTTACGGTTTCAGTTTGCTTACACTGGTTAATCTGTCATTATTTACACTTATATGAAGAAGAAACATCTTTTAGGCTTCTCATGGAAGCAAAAGGACTCTTCTTAAATGTAATTTTTCCGCAGCTGTTCCTTTACATGTGTCCATAAAATCACAGCGACTTATGTTTGCATTGTCGGTAGTCTCCTATAGATGATTCACGCGTTTATCATAAATAAATCCTTGATATTAAGAAACACATGTACTGGTCAACGTCGCCTTAAAGACCTGAACGAATATTTCCCAGCCATTTGATCAAAACGATATGTTTAATAGTTGGTTGCATTTTAAAGTCTCATAACAGTGGGTGTGTTTTCCGCATTTGATGCAGTTTCTAAAGTTGGATGAAATGAACTCACGAGAAGGATATTTTTTTTTCTTTTTTCCCTTTTATATGGCGGAGAAGATATAGTATTTGAGAGGTCTATTATCATGTCACTGCCATACGTCTTTCATATTTCTACGATACATTCGTTGTACTCTCATACATCTTTTATATTTTTGAACGACAGAGAAATCCATTGTTTTGCACAGTTCACTGTGCTAATGTACCTAATTTTTTTATTTCTCAAATTTTTGATTAAATTCAATGAAGTTAAGAAGTTGTCCACAGTAACATATCTTCCGATGTTATAACAGAGCTCAATCAACCAATAAACATTATGCTTCCTAACACATTTTTCAATTGGTCTTTTATTTTTTTCAAATAAATATATTCATTTACAAAGCATTTTGTTTTTACATCTGCTAAAAGCCAAAATTTTACGAGAATTTATCCGGTTACACAGGAGGTTTCGCTACCGATTGTACCAGCCCCTAAAAGAGGTAGGTCATTCAAAGATGAATCGATTTCAGATAAAAAGGTAGAATCGGAAACATGCAACTGGGGTATGGAACAGGCGACACGAAAAGGCAGCAAATAAGAATGTTATTTTATTCATCAAAATGGAATTACTACGATATTAAAGAAGGTCATAGAAAATTTTAGAAATTTCGTCTGCCAGCTGTATCACAAGCCTGACATGAACACCAGTCACAGACATTCTGAAATATTTTGGTCACTTGTCAACGGTCACGGCAGCTACGCAGATGCGGGTGCCAAGCTCCTCCTGACTGTCTATAAACGTATCTTATAAAAAAACTAACTTTAATGTGAACCTAGAAAAAAAATCCAGAAAGTGTAGGTCCAGGGATCATGCAGACCAGACCAACGGATGGCACAACTTGCTCGCTCAATTGTTGAACAAATGTAGCATTTAATTGCTCCCTGACATTAGGGTTGAATGCGCTAGGGCATCATGTCGCTGCGATCATATATCATGGCGAAACGATTGCTAGATCTGTTTGTCAGCCATTCAACAGTTAAGGCAAGCCATCCTTCAGAAATATGACACCGTCCATCCAAACGAGCATGCGATAGATATGGATCTATTATGAAATGTCTCACAGTGTTGGATCACGCACTGACAGCAAATCGGTGTTGTGCTGCACATATTCATGTAGCATGGAGGTTCTCTGTCACCCGTACCTGCGACACCCTATCGTATTGTAGAGAGTATCTGCATTGTAATAACTTTCCATTATGAATTGTGTCTCGTTTTTAAATAAGACCACAACTTGAAAAATCATGTTCTCCACACTCTTTTGCAGACTCGAAATTATTGACCAAAAGCAACGGTGTGTAAGTATTCCTGAGGTTGCAGTAGCTGAACTTTTTACTTTTTCTTTTACAACTCTCTTTCGCGTTACGATTGCGTTTTTAACTCTGCAGTATAGTTTGTTCTCAAATCGTCTTTGAGTGACACCTAACCGTACTGGAAGTCTGAACACGTGATATGCAATCAGACCGCAGAATATCATCTGATCTGATAGGTAAAATAGGTCTAATGACAAAAATGTGTACTGTAATAGCAGATCCTTCTTAACCCATTTTATCCCAATTTATTTATTTTGTTCAAATTTGAAAAGAATTATATTTTCTAAGGTTAATTAAACCTAAACAAACTAAATATAACAAAATTAGAATTTTTTTTTTTATATTTTATATAAGAAATCTGGCCCGTCCTCTAAATAGGACACTGGGATAAAGGGGATAAAATTTGTACTTACAATGTTTTTAGTGTTCTCTTCTATGATGAAAAGTGATTTCCGTATACAAATTTTACTTTATTCGACTAATATTTTCTTATTTACAAGATAATTCACTTTTCAGATGAATTTCACTTTAATCTTGGTGGAAAGGTCCAAAGTAAGCCTGACAAAGTGTTTTGTCACATTTGCCACAGTATGTTTTTGGTTTTCCTTTGCAGACCTCTCTTTGACAACGACGCTGTTTTTCTCGCTTTAGTAAAAAATGACCAACACTATCTTTACGGATGTCTTCTTTTGCATCAGAAGGTACAGTCCAGATCCTAGGTCTACCTTTTGTTCTTATCACAGTTTCTTTTAGATAAACTGTTGTTACAGCTCTTCGGAACTCCTTTAAGTTTAGAGCTTCATTTCTGTTCAGAGTTTTGTGAATTATCCAGGCGTTTACCATAGCCATATCCAACGAACGTATAAAAGTGGCCAGTATCACTTTTTCCCACGAATCTTAATGGAAAAATATCCAGCCAACCAGTCGTGGTGATCCACACCGCCCATATGTTTGTTGTAAGAATTAATCAAATTTGGCATCTTTACGTTAACTTTATCTTTGTGTCCTCTCACTCGCCTCTTCAGATCAAAGAATGGTTCTAAAGTGCTGAAAATTGCAGCAACAGTGACAGTACTATTATCATTCCATCGCACCAGGAAAATCTCAGATTTCTCGTCAAATGCAAAATCAGACGTGCCTCTTTCTTTCTTCCGCATAGACTTAGATTCTTCTAAGGGAAACTCGTGGTTTATCCGACTTTCTCGTATAGTTACTGTAACTCGAAAACCCTGTTCATCAAGACTTTTCAAAAGATAAATGCTAGTAAAAACGTTATCAAAGTATAAAGTGTAGCTTGAAGGATTCACAATATTCTGTGTTAGTTTCATCATAAACCAAGTACCAAGAGGAGTATCATTTCTCGCATCAGATTCTTTACCGCATCTGACCAGCAGTCACGTTCGTAGATATTTGAATGATAACCAGAAAAAAAAATTCCGATAAAAACACGTATTTCGTTGGCAGTGGTCAAGAAATCGTGTTCATGTTTTACATCTGTTGCATATCGCACAGTTTTTTTTTTTTTTTTTTTTTTTTTTTTTTTTACAATGAGATCGTAGACTTCACTGGAATAAAACTGCTCAAAAAGCTCTGATGGAGTTTTATCTTTCAATGCAGTTTCCATCTGCTTGAAGAAGTCACTTGCAATTGATTCATCCTGTGTTTTCCATTTTGTATATTGTGATGATTTATTCTTTATCCAAGATGACTGGTGTCTTTTAGCTTTTTTTCTACTCTTTGTTGTGGAAACACTAGAGCTTGTGGACGGTTCAGGCTGGAAACTATCTTCAGTTATAACCTACAAAGACCCAGGAACATCGGTTACAATAATCTCACCAGTATTTACTTCATTTTCATCCCCTTCATCTTCGTCAGTTAGTTCACTGGCATCTGGTGGTAACACAGCAATTTCAACTTCGCTCTCATCTGAATCTAAGCTATTGACTGGTTCTAATGCTTCCTCTAACTTCAGAAACGTTTGCACTGATATAACTCAGCAGGGGGAGAAACACTAGAATTTCTTTTTACCTTATTTATAAAGAGGGAAAGAACGCGTCAATTGCATACTTATCGTCCCATTGTCCTATTTAGGGGATAGTTAAAAACAATGCTCTAAATCTCACCTAATGACAATAAAGCCTTCATTAACCACCAGGATGATAAGTAAAGAGTACTTTCACATACAAAATGCCCAGCCGAGTGTCCAAAGTAAACTAAAAACGAATTCTACAACCACAAAGAGATGATAGAAACCACGCCCACTAATGCGATGAATAATCAAAATGTCCAGAGGAAGTAGGAGGGGGCGAGACACATAACTCACGCTAGCAGATGCTAATACATTTTCCAGCTGACAAAATATTCGCACCAAGCAAATACTGATTTCCACATGCTGTTTTTCAGCTGTCCTTTAAATAGGACAGTGGGATAAGATGAGTTAAACGTAATTACTATACTTATTTTGTTCAGATAACAGATATACATACAATAATACCATTCTTGTAAAACATGCAACAAGAGACTACTTTAGCTCTCTATTTAATACAAAAAAGTGCAAATTTAATTTGAGCTTACGTCTGGCCGTCTTCAGGCCCACCAGCGGCCGAGCGGTAAAGTCGCTGAAAACTGGTAGTTCGGTCCGAGGTTCGAATCCCGCGAACGGGCTGGCTGCATGGGTGTTTTCGTGGTTTTCCCCATGTGTAAAGTGTATATGAGCCAGTTTCCCTTAGAAAATCCTCCACGAAAGCATCATTCCCTTTAGGCAGATAGCCCTCGAGGTTTTGCCGTAATTAAATAAACCTAACCTGGCCGTCTTCAGCTTACGGCTGACTTGAAAACAAGTCGTTTATCATTTTTGTCGACGGATAACCAGTTGATGCAACAGATAAAGCTTGCGTTTTGTACTCAAAAACACCACTAGATAACACGAAATCGTATAATAATCATCAGAAACCAGAAGAATGGTCAGTGGACTAGTTAAAAAATAAATAACAATTAAACGTTCGTCTAGGCTAATATTATCGTCGTGATTTCTTACGTTTTTATCAGCAATTTCTTTACTAATTGAAAAGAAAAAGAACTGCTTATATAATTTCAAGGAGTTTTGTTCAGTATAGGTTATTGAAATTAAGAACAATAAAATCAAAATAAACTGAACAAGGTTGATAAAAATAATTGGATGAATTAACAATACATGTGATATTTAGCTTATCCGTAATTGAATTTATATTCTTGCAATCTAACTTTGAGAAATGATTCTATAACGATTTACTAGAAACTTGCTTCTGCCTAATTTGAAACAGGAAATGAACACATTAATTTCAACTTAGATATCGGCCTAACGAAAGGTTAAATCGATTTGTGCATCCAGTGGAGAATGTTATTCACTATTTACTACATGGAAAGGATTCTTAATAGTCATGTTATTCGTTTAATTACTTCGTTGCCGGTCACTTAAACATGTCAACTAAAACATTTTAACTTTAAAAGCTCTCTTTAATAATTTTAAGCGATCAGGAATAATAAAACTTATGTCTCACTGTTGCTATTAACTTTGAGAGTGTTACTTTAAAGCGTTTACTGTTAATACTGAGCTAATAAATATTGCTATTCCTAAAAGGTAATGCTTGTAGCTATTTCAATGACTTAGTAATCAAATATCCTGCCATTTGTTTTTTTTTTTTTTTTTTTTTTTTTTTTTTTTTTTTTTTTCGTAACTTAGTTCTATTGAACTGGCTTCTCATTTTGTTTCTATAAATTTTAAAATTCTATAATGGAATTAATTGTTTAGCTCGAAACTGCATTCTATAATAAAATTAATTCCACCCAATTAAAAGTATAAAACAATTTATAATATATCTCACGATTGCATATACCGTATTTTCTCGTGTATTTTTACTTTTTCTTAGAACACTGGTTATCATAAATTAAGGAAGTATCACAAAAATAGCGATAATTCCCTCAAAAAGAAGCCAAACCGTGTAAAATTTGAATATGTTGCCAAGTAAGTGTAGCTGAGTAAAACTGCAATATTCAAATTATTGGCGCTGCACTCGGAATACGTCATCTGCGAGGAGAATAAAAGTCCATGTTTGAGAGCAAGCCCACATATTTCACTGGGATAGTGACATCAGAAATCTGAGATAGCTAATTCGTAACAATGACCTCCAGGCATCAGAAGGCATGGCCACCATCCTGCAGAACTACGATGGAGAACCATTGGGAGACTACAGGCAGGATAAAGTCAAACAGAAGTGGCCAGATGGCTACATGTGAGCCCTTTTGTGGTTCATAGATTTTAGAGGCGATTTCAAACCACAGATTCGGCCTCTATGAGGTTCATCCAAGGACGGCCAACTGCTATGATGAGCGCAGATGACCGATATTTGACATTATGTACACGCAGAAATAGAACCTCTACTCCGACTCTTCTTAGATCCTCCCTTGCTGCAGCCACCGGAAGGTTGGTGTCAACGTCAACTATGCGTAGAAGGTTTCACGAAGGTGGTCTGTATGCGAGACGACTAGTCATTTGCTTGTCGCTCACGTCACGCGATAGGAGGGACCATTTGCAATAGGCCCGACAACATGTCCACTGGACGCCTGGTCAATGGAGGGATGTTCTTTTTATGGTTGAGTCCAGGTTTAGTCTAGAAAGCGATAGTAGGCGTTATTTGATATGGAGAGAACCTGTAACCCTATCATCCATCAGACATCCGTTAAAGAGATGCATAAGGAAGAGGCAGTGCCTGTGTTTGGGGTGGCATCTTTTTGATACCTTACTATGTGTTGTATATTGTTATTTGATACCTTACTATGTGTTGTATATTGGGTGGGCGCATTGACCTCCATGTCTTTTCAACGGAAACCGTGAATGCTCCGATTTATTATAGATGACATCTTTGATGCTTATGTGCGCCCATGTGCCGAGGCAATAGGTGATGCTTTTCTGTTACAGGACGGCAACACAAAAACCACACAGAGTCCGAATCGTAGATGATTATCTTCAACAGGAAACACTTATGCGCATGAAGTGGCCACCTCGATCCCCGGACTTGAATCCGATCGAGCACGTTTGGGATGCTTTAGAGAGACTTCTAGCTGCTCTCAATCCGCCCCCTCAGACCCTTGCCATGCTTGCAACTGCTTTTCAAAAGCAATGGCTCTCGCTTCCTATGGAACTGATAGATCGCATAAATGAAAGCATCACGCATCGCTGTAAGTGCTGTATTGCTTCTAGAGGCAACCATATTCCATATTGAAGGTACTTTTTCTATAGCAAACTGACACCTTCGATGTGTTCATTTTATACATGTGCTAAGTTCTATACTACCATAACTGTCTGGTAATTTATTTTTATGTTATTTGATACCTTACTATGTGTTGTATATTGTGGGTAAGTTTCATAAAATTCTACATTTAACTTTTTCAGTAATCGTGATTTTTGTGATTTTTCCTTAATTTATAATAACCAGTGTAATTTTATAGTCCGAATATTGAAAAAGGAAATTTATCCAAATAATGCAATTTTTGAAGTACAGCAAGCATAACAAATGATAAATAGTCATGCAATAATCTATAGGTTACTGTCACAATATTCCTTTAAAAGAAATGCACAGTCCAATATCATTATGGAGAAATAAAAGCATCACAATATCCAATGAGATATCTTCACTTTGACTTGTAACTTCAGCCTCGCATGTTCTTACTGTTATCTTTGCTAATTCTAGGCCTCAAACGACCCATAAATAAGTAGGAAAGGTGAATATCCAGCTGGCTCAGCGAAATCTTAGGCTTAATATCGGCTCGTATCTTCTTTGATGTGAATAGTCGACTCTTGCGTTAGGTTGGCATAAAACTCAATAGTTAAAATAAAAAAGTACGGCGTGATCTTTACAGGTAGTTTGTGAAAGTTTATCTTCGTTAGTAAAAAAAAAAAAAAACAATCACTAGATGAAGAATCTATTTTAAAATTCACGAAAGCTCCTTCTCCAAGAGCGTTAAGAAAAAGGAAAATCATGCAAGTATTTTTTTTAATTTTCAGAAGCCGACGTTAGAAGGCTAGGGGGAAAATACGCTATGGAGAAAAATATGCTAATATCTTTATTATATATTTAAATTGGATTTGTAAAAAGTCGCTAAAATGCTATACATAAGAACAGCGTAAATTTTAATTCAATATGACTAAATTATTACAGTGCATAGTAATTCTGGATATTCAGGATTCAACATCTTTAAATTTACTACTCTCGAATTTTATTCCATTTTTATTATGCCCAAATAATCTTTAATAGCTTGAATGAAAGATAACATTGATCCTTTTCAAGCTATTAAAGGTTATTTGGGCATAATAAAAATGGAATAAAATTCGAGAGTAGTAAATTTTATTTTTATAAAATAAGTAATTTATTTTTTATAAAATAAGTATTTACTATGTCGGCTTTACTCGAAAATAATGTATCAGGAACAAATAATGTATTTTGGACAGCAGTAAAAACTAATTGTATTCTCAGAGGTTTAAGAGGAAACAGTTCCAGTTCTTATGTTACCAGAAAACGAGGACATGATAATCAAAGATCTTGATATCCTTCTTCCAAAGTGATTCGTTAATCATATTTTAAAATGTCATTTTTATGCTAGAATAGCACGATTTATGCCGAAAATCTAAATTGTAATAGAAAACAAATGTGTCCTATGACAGATTACCAATTCGCCCTGGTACGTTCGAAATCAAAAGTTACGTGAAGAACTGTGTATAGAACAACTTAAGTGTTTTTACTGACGGCTCGCACGGAACTTTTATGTCAATCTTGTTAATATTAACAACCCAGTTATTAGGATTTACGATTACGACTTTAATGACCCAAATAATAGTAAACGGCCTATGACCATACTTAGTACCCATATTGTATAACGTATTTAATCTGTTACGTACTTCTTAATATTGTGTTGTGGATTTAAGGTTTAATTATTACTAGTGCACCAAGAGACTCACACTACTTTGCCTATTACTTATATGAATGCTTTTTCCGCATCAGGCTGTAGACAGCTCATTCCTCCTTTCTCGACCTTCCTAGATAGCACTTCAAGTCTATTGAAACTTGACGCACACTTTAGTCTGTAGAGTCATTAGGATTAATTGGAAGCAGGAGAGATGAAAAATATGCAACCGCCTTCGTCGGGAATCGAACCACAGACCTCTGGAATAGCAGTTCAGCGTGCTGAACCACTACACCACGAAGGCACGCTAGGGAAGTGGGAGAAATACCTTATATACTCCCCTTTTTAAAGGGCGACTAGGGTTTTAGGGGACCTAGTCGCCAAATCCTGGATGCGGAGAATCATCATCCACAACCCTTCAAGTTCGGGCGCCACTTGTAGAATCATTAGGTTAATTGGAAGCAGAAAAATGAACAATATGCAACCGCCTTCGCCGGGAATCGAACCACGGACCTCTGGAATACCGGCCCAGCTTGCAGAACCAGTACACCACGAAGGCACGCTAGGGAAGTGGGAGAAATACCTTATAAGTCTTTTTAGAAATTTATCTTTTAATTTATCTCTAATATATATCTATTCTCATAACTTTAAAAATTTTTAAAAACATGATTTAATTATATATATGTAAGAAAAATAGAGAATATATAAAAGATTAAATTAGCAACGTAAATTTCGCTTCTCTATTCTAAAAATAGTAACCTCTCTCTGCGCTGTGTCATTTCGAGACTATTCTATGTCATATAATTCTTACATAATTATGATGATGTAAATGGAACTAAAACTCAACAAGCCAATGATAATTTTAGAGGAGTATTAACTGTCCAATCAGAATGTATTGAGAACCAAAACTCAGTCTGACTTAAGATTTCATCTTGAACATTACGCACTTGCTTTCTATGCTTTGCCTTAGCTGGACTGCTATATGTCTACTGCTGCTTTCTTGCTACAAAGTTATAAAAAATATGAGCCGTTCGGAACAGGCACATTTAATGTGCCAACTTGTGTGTCGCCAAAACATGTTGCTAAAAATAAAAATAAAGATTTAATCTGCTTTCGTCTCCAAATTCTGCTCGTCATTACTTCAAAGTTTGTTGCTGAACCTGAATGTATTACATATTTATATAAACTAGTTACTTATGACAGTATTCGAAATAATATATCTGTTCTACAAGGGGTAAGGTCCTTGACCCAGGCACCCTGGTGCTACACCGCTTCTCCCGTGCGTCTTCCATTAACTGGAAACGAATCATTTATGTAATTAAAATCTGAAAGAGAAATTTAAAAATGAAAATGAAATCCTCATAAATACAAACACTTTTTAGAAATAATATTAAAATTTTATAGTAATTGAAAAACGTTTTTAGTGAGAAATATGAGCAAAGCAAAGTCAATTGATAACAGTCTAAAAGGTAAAATGTGAGGCATAAATTTCATGAAGAATGCATTCAATAATTTAAAATGTAATCAAAAAATATATTAAATTAGAATAACCATAAACCAAAAAGTATAATATTTGCGTAAAATCAAATTATTATTTGCGAAGTGGACACTTGATATACGAACTGAAAACATTCCCAAGAGGACAGTTTACTCTTCAAATCCTCGTTTATTTTACTGCACCAGTTTCTAGAAATGTCAGATTTAAGTAAAATATTTTGAAACACGCACAGTAGTCACTTGTTACACACAAACATTTTAAACGAGTATTTGAAATTAAATTATGTAACATAACAATTTGCCGTAATAATTTTTCCTTTCCTTTTTTGACGACCAGTTTTCGTAATTTTCGTTTTGAAAAGGATGTACTCAATTAACCTTTACTCATTAAAATTTATAAAGAGAATTGGTAATTAGCATAGCTAAAACATTTGCATGCATCGCATGTTTTACTCTAATAGCTTGAAGATGTTCATGGATATGCGTATAAACTATACATTAGTTACTTTTAGAATAATCATCAGAATGTCATATAATCATTACGACTTTATCGCAAATCTGATTAAAGCTTTATTTAATTAAACATATTATACGTTTCCATCGCTCTAATACATTCTCTCTAAGTATTAATAATTCAAATCCGCTAAAGTATATATTTTTTTAATATTTCAATATGCATAAAAGTGTGAAAAGTAATAAAATATTCAAATTATTTTGAGAGTCCTCAGAAAGCTTTCAGTTGCGTTCGAAGAAATAATAATGGAAATTACGAATTCATGAACATTTTCGTTCAGATATTTTCCAGCGTCCGATTATTCCATTATTCCTTCTCCTTACACATACACAAATGGCTTTAATCGCTTAATGTTCAATTATGTATATGCACAGCTCCCACGACGTCAAACTCCAGAGATTTATTGGATTTTCAAATACTCTGAACTGATTACAAATCTGCTTTTGTTATTGCCAGACTAATTGCATTTCAATTACGTTTATCGCTTATATTTCTGTCAAAGCGCTCACGGCTTCAACAAGAAGACTGAATTGAAAATATTATACCTCCGAATTAGATAAAACATGTGTCACTTTTAAAAAATTGAATACACCTGTTATTATTATGAAAGAAACAAAAGCACATTTCGAAAATTCCCAAGTCTTTTTTTTTAACATGCGTTGCAACTCTGATTTTCAATTTTTGTGCTTATCTTAATCAATAACAGTATAAATCTTCTATTCATGGAATGAATGTGAATATTCTTAAATGTTATTATTTTCAGAAATTGAGGGAGGTCCCATTTTGAGACAATGTTATTTGAATAAAATTTTCCATTTTGCGGATCTTGCATGTAAATTGTTTTTAAACAGCAACGCTGTTACTGTTTTGTGACTGATTTCGCTTGTCTGATATTACAACTAGCCTACGAAATTTATTATGGCAAGATTGTTCCTGACGTTAGCAAAAGCCTTTGGCACCATGCAGTTGACAGTAAAAATTTGCTTTGTTTTGCCCCTAATTTTGAAGGAGAGAGCCCAGGGGGAATGGGTCCGAGGCTCTCCCACCCCTCTTTTTCTACCAGCAATCTCTCGAGAGGACGTTCAGCTCGGACACTATGCGTTTACAAATATCCATGCCAGGACTCAAACGATGTCCTTCGGGGCGACAGTGATAGTCACTATACACCATCCCGATTAGGTGGCAAACAACAGAGTATAGATTTCTGCTTTTCTTCTTTCAGTTTCATTACTCACTTGTAGAGCTTAAAGCGAATTGTAAGCTTCTCGAAGTCAAAACATCGTCTTGTAAGTGTGGTGGTGTTGTTATTTATGATCACTTTTCTGACAGTAATATCAGCCCAAGCCCACTAATTTCCCCGTGGGAAGAAGCGCAAGATACGCATGTCGTTGGCAACGGCTTTGAGCACCATACAAGTAACAGCTTGATTTAGTTCAGTTTCGCCCTGGATTTTGATGTACACCACTGGGGGACTATGTCCTAGGGGCTCCCACAACTGTCCCTTTCCACCAAACCGCACGAGAGGATTTTTCGGCTCTCCGCATATTTAGAGTACCGCACCAATACTATACATTTACAAACACCCATGCCTTCTCCGGGATTCGAACCATACCGCACAGACACTGCCCGATAGCAGAAGACTATTGATTTTTCTAAAGACGTTTTATTGAAAATATAATTCAACACTAAACTAAATTATTCAATTATTATAGTGCACCCATAAGCAATCTAAGTCAGCAGCCTAAGAAGTAAGCAACCAAACGTAAGCCAGCTCAAGAGCGTCCAATATTTACTGAATATTAAATGCACAAGATATAATGAATTAAATCATTAACCGTTTCGCCGTCCTCTCCTGTCCGCGAAAATTTCTCCCCAGCGGCCGAATGTTTTTCGTAGCGTATATTGTTGTTTTCTCTGTACATCCTAACTTTCCATACATGACTTTCGTAGTTGAATATTAAGTAAAATTATAAGGAAATAAAGCATAATGGAAAAATAATAATGTCTATGCTTATTTCTAAGAGCAGGATAATTTGATAACTTCTGATCCAGGCGGTCCACTCCTCCCATTTTGTTGTTGTAATCTTTACAATTATTGGAATTTTTTTACGGTTCTTTTCCGTGTTCCAACATCAGTCATCGAGTTATTATTGATTGTACTCATCAAACGTATATCCTTCTTGTCTTTTCAATCACAACCTCATTTTTTTCTCTTTTTCTGCTGAGAAGACGTTGAAGCCATCTTTCACTGTCTTGTATCTTATGTAAAATGGCGCGAATATTCATAAAACCCAGTGCAAATTCAATTAGAAAGAGAATGCCTCATTAGTGCTGCCCTGTAGAAAGTATTATATCAAACAAAAATAAAAACTCAAACAAGTAAACATTTAGAAAGCGTTTTAAACGTTTAAAAGTTTTAAAATGTAGAAGAACGCTTGAAGCGCGTTACGGCCGCCCTGCGGAAGTTTCACTTGAACGCGCCAGACGCGTTACGGACGACGAAGAGGTTAACTAAATAGACTCGCGATACAAGATCTTTTACAGCGCTTTCTATGAGAAGCAATGCAAGCAAACATTTCGAATACAAATGAGTTCTGATTCCAAATACCAGGTAAAATTTTAAATGTTACCCGGTTTGAAAATCATTAAATTTAACTAAAAGCGGCAGAAATTATCAGATTTATCAGAAAATAAAAGTAAAAACAAGAAATTCTAAAAGCTTTCAGACTGAATATTACGTCCGAAAGCGTTTTCCAAAGGTTTTTGTGTGTTAGCTTTATTTATCATGCACTTCGCATTTAAACCACATAAAATTCAATTCAACAACAACATCACAAAATATTTAAAAAACAGCATATTTTTTGAATTTCCGATACACAGTCTCGCGACCTGAAGATAAAAATGTCTTTTTTCGTAGTGTTGCCATTGCTTACTTTAAAATTGTTGAGTTTTCTAATCGAAAATTCGTTAAAGTTTTACAAAATTTGAAATAGATAATAAAACATTTTCTAAATTCAAAATTTGGGCTTCCAAGTGCTCATGTTCGATTGGAGGACTATGTTATTCAAAAACTGATGGCTCTAAGTACCGTTGTTTTTCTACAGCGAGAGATATATTCATATATTTTGTGCAGATTTTTCATTATTTAGTTTCTTTAAATATAATACAAGGTGATAATATTTAATAGCAACAATTTGAAAAGTGAACCAACGCAGAAAATGAAACAACGCAAAGTGCCGCTTTGAGATAACTTTGCTTAGTAATTGCGTTTAGTAATTTAGTAATTGCATTGAAAGTTGTAGAAGAATATATACCCCAATACTATACAATTAAGAAGATATTTTGTTTTCTGAATTAAACTGTATAATGTTTAATGATTATATATCCTCCGTTATTAAGCAAATCACGAGATATTTAACTGAGTTTAATAAAATATTATTCTAGATATACCATTGAATACATCATTGCTCAGTAACATAGCTTAAGACAACAAATTACAGCCATCAGAAGAATTGTTTTTGAATCTGATAGAGATCCAACATTTAACGTATAATTCATTTTTCAGTCTTCATGCAAATAATTGATTCTCAAACTTTTAAATCTGGAATATTATTATTTTTATTTAATGCTGAAAGTATTAATTGAATAAATTAAATATATACAATGTAAAGCAAGAATTTTTTATAACGTCATTGAAAATTTATGCAGAAAAATAGCTTTTGATTTTTAGAAAATATTTTAATTATTTTTATTCGTTTTAGAATTACCTAATATGGGTGAACATAGCTTATCAATACTGGAAAAGAATCAGAGTTTTTTAAAACATTCTATTTACCCCGAATAGCAATTTAGCTCCACAGAAATAGGATCCAATATCATTATTATTGACTGTGCCTAGAAGGCAATAAAGTAAATCGTTTTTTTGAGAAGCGAAAACGAAAATTTCGAACCGAAAACCACTGAAGCACATTAAACTCATTCTGCAAAGAAATGATTCCATGGTTTATATTTTGTAAACAACATCCACCTTATCTCGATATTTTTTTAAATGAATGTTCCATCAATTACTGCGAACAACTACTTATTCTTTATGCATATGAGCTAAAGTATTCTATTTTAAAACAATTTCATTTATTCAAATTTAACAACGGGGATCAGAAACGCATTTCACAGTTCAGAAAATTGTCACCGTGATCGAAATTAAAGATGCCTTTTTTTCTGCAACTTGAATGAGCTTGTATTTCAACTACTGTATACGTAAGTACCACGACAAGTTGCATATAAACTGCAATTGATCAACAAATTCTAGTGCAATTCTTCAATACGGTAATGATGTAACATACTACAAGCTTGACTCAATAGAAGCTTAATAAGAAGAAATACGTGTTTATCCATGTATGAGATCACTTATTGCATCCTCAAAGAATTACCTCTCTTTATCTCTCTGCAACATTTTTTAGTTGGCTAATTCGTTCGTAGTAATTAAGGATTCGCTAAGGTAATAAGTGAATAATTTGCAGCCCAACCGAAATAATTCTTTAAAATCATGATTGAAAAGCTTCCGATAAAATAGGAAAAAGTCATAAAAAGTATAGAATACTGTGTAGAGTCATTAGTTTGTTTTGAAGCAGGTGATGTGAAAAATGTACAAAAAAAAAAAAAAAAAAAAAACCTCTCGAATACTCGCCGAGTGTGTTGCCGTTGCACAACGAAGGCACGCTGAAAGGAGGGAAAAAATGTCTTATATACACCCTCTTTTAAAGAGCCACTGATGATTAGGGGAACCAGTCACCAAATCCTGGTGGTGATGAATTATTTTCTACCACATTTTAGCTCGGGCGCCATTAGTTTTTTTTTTTTTTTTTTTTTTTTTTTTTAAGCAGGACGTGTGAAAAATATGCAATGCCCTTGTCGGGACTCGAACCTGGACCTCTCTAATACGCGCCAAGTATGCTACAGTTACACCACAAAGGCATGCTGGAAGGAGGGAGAAAATACCTAATAACTTAGTGTTTGCATATGTTTCCTCATTTGAAGCTATCTTCTCCAATCACTCTTTACCTTCTGATCTATATGCAATTAGCAATTAAAATGGAAACAGCCGTCTAATTAACATGCTTAAAAGCTAATTAATACAGAGAATAGAAAACATAAAAAAAATTTCTAAAGTAACACACGACTAAATATTTAGGTTTGATTTTTTACATGAATAAAATATGTTAATAATAAAACATTTCAGCTGTTTGTCTGGAACATTTAAGTACAGATTTCCAAACAGGTAAATATTTATGCCACATATAGCCATAACTTATATAGATATACATGAATGAATATGTGCATCGAGGGAAAAGATCATCTAAAAGAGGCGAATGGATCTGCTGCATTTAACAACTTCCTTAAATGTAACGTGTACTGTGATTCTTATAACCTTGATAGCTGCTCTCACTATCGTAAATTTTTATATGAAAACAGCTAGAAAACCCAATTGGGAATGCAAAGAATGAAGTTTTAAGAATATGCATCATCTTGTGGTTTTGAAGGAGTCCGTGAAGTGTTTTCTAATTTCTAAATAATTCTTCTTCCTACACTTTACCAAAAATATTTTGCAAACATTCTTGTAAATTTTCTTGAATTCTTTTTAAACAAATTCAGCTATTGATTAAATTTTTCATGTAAAAATTATTTGTTAGTTTGTAATTTCGGAAATGTGCCTTCTTTCATTATCTTCTTCATTCCGTTAAGAAATTTTTTTCTCAAACAAGAGTTGGTATCCATTAGATCGTTTTTACTTCCTTGTACGAAGTAAAAAGGAAGTATTGTAATCGCGAAAAGTTTCAGGCAGCATATTTCAACGAAAATATCAATTTCGGCCGCTATCGAATACACTTTAACGATGTTTTTGCGTGACATCTGTACGTAAGGACAGAATAAAAGACTCTTTTCCTCCAAAAAAAATTATAAAACTGCTGTAAATGAATTCTGAAAATAATTTTTCGTGGCGTCTGTACGTACGTACGTACGTACGTATTTCGTATAACTCAAAAACGAGTAGCCTCAGAACGTTGAAATTTATATATAGGACTGCTATAACAAGCAGATGTGCACCTCGTATTTTGGTTGCAATCGGCCTCACCAAAAGTATATAAATGTATTTATATATATATCCACTCTGCTACCCGACTCAGTGATCTCAGTTTCTTTACTCTTATATGTTTGTGCATTGTACATATTTTGCTTTAAAAATAATTGAATTATGTTGTTCTTATCTTCTGGTTAAGGTTTTTATGCCTTTAGTAAATCTGTATGCAATATTTTTAGAATTATCAACAATTTTAAAGTTGTTTAATTCCCGCTAAGCCTAATAATACTTTTGATGGCGCCCATTGCTTGTTTACATTTGAAACAGCAGACTAGTGGATTTGTTGCCAATCTAGAGAAACTTAGCTTTGCAACAACAAGGATAACGCCTTCATTTATTATTGCGAATTAAATCATGCTTAATCCTTTTTGGAACTTTTTCGAGGATATAAGTGTTTAAGATTTACTTCGTAATTTTTAATACAGATATTTTGAGTTTTTGTATTTTTGCCTTGTCGCAAAGTGAGAACTGAATTAATTGAATGAAAAGTGCTCAATCGTCTGTGAATTTTTTTTTTTTTTTTGTTGTTTTTTTTTTGTTTTGTTTGTTTGCTTGCTTAATTTCTTTTATACATCGTTCTAGCTTTATTATAGTATATGAATAGAACATGTGGCAACGATTCGATAACTCTTTAAATGATATCAATTTTGTGCATTCTGAGTTATAATATAAACGAAATATAATCCTGTTAAGTGAACCTAGTGTCAGAGTGTCGCTGTGGTAAACAAATAGAGTGAATTTTAAAGAATGCATTTATTCTATTGTGGTTTATGCGCTGTCGGCGAAGCAGATTTAATTCAATCCCAATAATTTAAATCAAATTCAAGAAAAAATGCGTATAATTTAATATTCCGTACAAGGAAGTTATGTGGTGTACACATCAGATTTTTGATCTTAGTGTAACTGAAAAAACTATACTGAAACATAGGACCATGAATTCTTCATTTCATGAATAATTTGGCAAGATATTATTTTTAAAGCTGTTTTGAGTAACTTACACCATATAATTAGCAGTACTAGTTAAAACGACATAAGTCCTGCAAAAATCAATTTAAAAGCTTATGTTGCTTAACTTTAACAAAGCTTGGTCGCAAATTATTTAGGACTATGATTTCGGCATAGAGAATATTATGATCATACTTAGTTGCAGCCAAAGACTTTAAAAGTTTTGGACATTTAAAACTTCTTCTTTTATTTAATCTATGATATTGTGCCGATAGACTTAGCAATGGACTTAGCTAGCGATGAAAATCCATGAAAAATTTGATAGACGACATAAAATGAGCTTAACAAGAAAGAACTATACCAACTTCAGAAGAACCAACAAAAAGCGACTGCGGATGAAATGTCTTGGAAAAACAGAAAGATAAATGAGACTATATATGATAAAAGGATTATCTATGTGTGAGAATAGTAACTTCTCACACCACGCAGTTTGCCAGCATCACAATTTTAATCGTAATCGCGGAGCTGCAGGTGTGTATATAAGCACCGGTCAGACTGGTTTCTTCCCTTCTTCGGCCATGTCCTTCCTGCTGTCGCTTGGAAATCAGCGATGCCGCACGTTGTGCGGGTTTGTGTTCCTGCATATCGCACTGATGGAGTTTCATCGTTCTGCATATTTTCACATGGAATGTCAATAACAACAATAATTGGCATTCCCTGCTCCGGGAACCAAATCGCACTACAGGTCCCCCCACTCTTTAGAACCAGACTCGGAGGTTCAACCTCCTCTCTGGCCCCTTAGAGAGGGAGGCGCACTGCCCAGGTAGTCACCCGGCACGGCACTGGTCGCTATTTGCCACCCACCAGTCGCTCGGGCTGCCCGTCGCAGCGGGTCATTACCCAGCGTACCAGAGGGAAATCGCCCGGGCTATTAGTTCCACGCCACGCTAGGACGTGCCAGACCCCGAGGCCGAGACTGCCTAGATCCTAGCCAGTAGCTTCGCAGAGATCTCTACGTCGCAGAACTATAAGATTGCAATATATTTAGATGAAAATGCTCAGCTTAAATATCCATCTGCCACGGCAACGTTCTAAAACATCTCAAGGAGATTATCAATATGTGTTCGACACTAGAATGTGCATTACCAGCGGTGTGTCCCTACGTGATTATTTTATGTGTGTTAAAGAAAGTGAAAATTAAAAAAAAAAAACATCTTGCACGTGTACAACAAAGATAAGGGCACTGCACGAAATTAATATGAGAAAATTTCGACTGCATATATATGTGATGTAAGTGGATATGATTTGTTAGCTAACAGACACGTGTTCTGCACCCGTCTACTATTCCATTTTAAGTTCTAATATTTTGTGTTCTAAGTTATGATATTTTGATATTTTATGTGTTGTGTGATACCATAATATATTTAATCTGTAAAATGTGTTTTTGATAAAATAAATGTGAGATTAGAAAAAGAAATGTGTTTCCGCAAGTCTCATGCATGTGGGCTATTGGGTAAGTGAAATATTTAATTATTCGTGATGCTAGGGTTTAATTCGCAATGTACGATCACTAAGAATTCAGGCCAATAAATATTGGGCGCATGTAAATTAATTAAAGATTTCTAGATAGATATTTGGATAGATTTTCACATTACAACGCCTCCTAGTAGTGCACACCACTACACTATGAGAAAAATAATTTTTGGTTTTAGGGTCATTAGGTTATTCTGAAGCAGGGGACATGGAAAGTGAGCATTACCCTAGCTGGAACTCGAACCTTGACCTCTCGAATACGCGCCGAATGTGCCACCGTAACTCTTTGAAAACATGCTGGAAGAAGGGAGCAAAATAAAGGGCGACTGAGCTTTAGGGGACCTAATCGCCAAATCCTGGTTATGAAGAATTATCGCACACCACCTTTTAAGCGTGGTGCCACTGAAGAATCATTAGGTAAGCAGGAGGCATGAAAACTGAGCAGTGCTATCGCTGTGACTCGAGGCTGGATCTCTCGAATACTCTTCGATTGTGCAAACTTTTACACCCCGGAGGCAGGCTGAAAAGAGGAAGAAAATACCTAATATGTTTTGCAGACATTTCGGTTGCCTAATGACGCTCAGGAAGGAATTCGTGAACGAGGTTTCATTGCACTGATAAAAGTGACTTTACATAACATGTAACAAATTCCTTACTGACCAATACCTTTTATGCCAGTTTGTATTAGATTGTATTAAGTTTTACAAAAAAAAAAAAAGGAAACATGAAAAATCGACTTTGTTCTCAAAAAGATATAAACTCCAGATTTTCCGATTGCTAATCAGAAGTGTTACCACTTACAAATCAAGAGAACATGTTACGTGAAACATAACCTTCCTTGTGAATTTAAATGTCATCGCAATTTCATGAATAGTTATGTATATACTTAAAGCAAATGCAAAATAATATGCTATAAATATATTGTAAAATGATGTCGTTTCAATAAGCGAAGAATTTGGAGTTATGCATTAAAAGATGAAACTTAAAAGTGTCGCAGACACAATATTACATTTAGTTCTTCTTCGATTTATATAAATGTAGTTCATCTTAAAACTATAAATTTAGAAGACTGGTGAAACCAGAAATAGGAACATATTTCAAATCTAAATCTTTGGGCTAAGAACAAAATGCCTATTCTGCTATCTATGTAATGGATTATTTATGTCGATACGTAGGGAAAGAAGTTATATTCTACAGAATAGAAGCTGGTAGCACTATTAGCTGGCAGCACAAAATAGGACTCTGTTGATTTAAGAGCTATAAAGAAAGTTTTTTAAATTAATTTTGAAAATACCTTATGAAGAAAAATACAAGAAAATAATTGTTCGAAAAAAGAAATGATTTTGTTAGAAAACCCATTACTTAAATGGGTTTAAACATGCATACTTCTTCAATGGAAAGAATGGAATCTGACAGCTTCTTAAATTAGCAAAAGTATGTTATTAATTCAGGCAATTTTCTGCATTCAATTGCCATGCCTGAAATAAAGATAAAAATTTACGAAATTGAACTGAAATACATTCAGTAGTTTATTAGAAAAGATAAGACTTTTCATTTTTCTGTTAGACTTTCTTCTGTTTACTTGCAACAGCAGGCAGATAAAAGCCCGGCGGTCATACGAAATGACCGCTGTTCTAATTATTATAAATTGTAATGAAAATTATTTGTGCAAGTTTCTAGGTAATTCATATGTAAATATAGTTAGATGCATAATAAGCAACAATTGTATGAATTAAAAATATTTAAATGTTCTTAGATACCATGATAATTTAATTAAAACAATGATAACTGCATGTATGGTAGCAGTGTATATGGACTATTTGAATGCCGTGGCAATTTCACCCCATTGGCTAGTACAGTTAAGCAAGCAACCAATAAACTATCGGCGACAAACAGACACTTAAGCCGCATATAATAAAGATATGATGAAAAGGAAATGCATGTTTATTACTTTTTACATTATTTAATTAGAATTAAAATAAACTAAGAAAGCAATTAATAAAATTAATAGTAAAAGAAAATATAACTTCATACAGCTCACCATCGTTATCCACACAGTTCTCGAAATATATAAAACTATTACATCGTTTTTATTTTTCAGTAAAATAAAGAACAGTTTATTAGGCTACTAATTTCGTTTTGCCACTTTACGTCGATTCTCTATAATCGGTGAATCATTTTTGAAATTGTTGCCACCATATATAATGTGCATTTTCAGACTGTTGTCACCAACTATTACAGCCCTGTTTTATACTTAAGAAATTAAATAATGAAGAATCCACATAAATATATGTATGTTTCTCGTATTGTGATAAAACAACGGTACCTAGAGCCATGAAATTTTAAATAACGTAATCCTTCAGCGAATATGGGCACGTGTAGGGTAAGCCCTAATTTGGTATTTGTTTTATTACCTATTTCAAATTTTGTCAGACATTAAAGAAATTCTGAGTAAGGAACTCAACGATTTGAAGCGAGCAATGGCAACACTGTACGGGACAAGAACATTTTTATCTCCAGCGCCCGAGACGTATCGGAAATTCTAAAGATATGCTCGTTTAAAAATTATTTTGCGACATTGGTGTTGAACTGAATTTTATGATTTAAGTGAGAAGAACATGATATTTAATAAATACATGTAACACACAAAACGTTAAAAGAACGGCCTTTTGGTCGTAATGTAAAATCTGAAAGATTTCAGATTTTTTTCTTACTTAACGTTTTATCGAACTTGTGTGATTTTTAAACATTTTTGAAAGTCTTATGTAGCTTTTGTGTCAGAAGAGTTAGTCACTTTCTCTAGACAAACGATATTCGCAAACTAATTACTTCTCTAAATCAGAATTAATTTTTACCATCCGTTGACATTTGATCGATCTCTTTTGAAAAATAAATTTGCCGAAAATAAGGTTCTTGAGCGACATTTTTTGGTTCAATATTAACTTTTTCATTCTGAATTCAATATATTTATGTGAATTTATATTTTGTTTCATGACAGATATGAAAAACATACGAACTGTGATTCTTCTACGCCGTTAACTCTTGAAATCGTATTATTTGCCTGTATTTCTATTTCCATACTCGAATTCCAATTCAGCCATTCGATGGATACACTTTCGTATGTTACTTTCAATTACTCGTAAATCTTATTAATCATAACAACAAGCGTCTCTTTACTTTTATGTTCTTCTAATCTTGAGATTTTTTCTGTGTAATCTGCCTTTATCTAGGAAATGAATTATTAAATAATTATTATTATTGATATACATTTATCTCCTATTCATAAAGCCTTAATAAATGTTGCTCTTATCATTAAGCAGAGCTTTTTCCATTAAAAGAGTATAATGATATGGCATTCCTTATTTTTGTTTTCTATATTATCCACTAAACGTTTTCAATTCCCATGAGTGCTGGTTTCTTTCCTTTTAACCAAATTGATGGTTTTTATTTAGCAATTATTTAATACCAGACCTTCATTTTTTCAGTATTAATAAGAGTCGCATCAATCTGGTTTAACGTACAGTAGTCAAGCCAAAAAGCAGCGTTGAAATATAAATTAAAGACCGTAATTGTTGTGCCGAAACAAAAAAGGAATGTTAATAAATTAAAAAATAAATAAATCTGAAAGGTTTCAGATTTTAGCGGTGGCCCAAAAAGGGTTTGTTAAAGTTTGTTTTTCATGCCTTTGCTGAGCTCGCAGTTTACCAGCCTGCTGTTACACTCGCTCCTATTAGCCCATTTTTTTTTTTTTTTTTTGTCTTTTTAGCTTTATTATTAAACATCATTTCCTTCGCAATTATGCCATACACAATTCAACAGTAAAATTATAAAAAATTTAAAAGAAGCATAATAACATGCGTTTAGATTTTCCAGTGCAACATTACGTATTGACAGATATTTTCTGTAAATTTTTCAGTCTTTTCTTAGCTCATCACATCAATGTTGAGTTTTTTCAGTAAGAGGAATTCGAATACTTTTTTTTTTTTTTTTTTTTTTTTTTTTTTGTATTTTTATTATTAATGTTTCACCTGTTTACTTTATTTATTAAATGTCACATCTTTCGCACTTACGTCACATAAAATTCAATTAAAAATCAGAACTACAAAATATTTAAACGCAGCATTAGAGAATTTCCGATACCCAGTTTCGTGCGCAAGAGATTTTTTTTTTTTTTTTTTTTTTTTTTTTTTTTTTTTTCCGTACAGTGCTCGCTTTGAAATCGTTGAGTTTGTTAATCCGACATTCGTTGAAGCTTTACAAAATATGAAATAAAGCAAATTTGAAATTCAAAATTTGGGCTTCCAGGTGCCCATGTACGGGTGGAGGATTGCGTTATTCAAACTTCGATTGCTCTAGGTACCGGTGGCTTTTCACAATGCGAGAGATATGCACACATTCATGCAGATTCCTCACTGTCTCTTTCTTTCAGTATAACACAGGGAGGCTCACCAGCGGCCGAGCGGTAAAGTCGCTGAACACTGGTAGTTCGGTCCGAGGTTCGAATCCCGCGAACGGGCTGGCTGCATGGGTGTTTTCGTGGTTTTCCCCATGTGTAACGTGTATACGAGCCAGTTTCCCTTAGAAAGTCCTCCACGAAAGCATCCCTCCTCTTAGGCAGATAGCCCTCGAGGCTTTGCCATAATCACACACACCACAACACACCACACCATAACACAGGGCGATAATATTTGATGGCAACAGTTTGAAAATAATATACCGTTTATAGTGATTCGAGGAAAAATGCCGGTACGAGGCTAAAAAATACATTTAGAGATAATAAAAATACATTTCCTTCCCCACTGACCTCAGTTTTCTAATTTTTATATACCATTTATTTTATTTCTAAAATTATTGAAAAAGGTTGAGTTAGAAATATCTTCAAATACAAGAAAGTTTCTTGGTCGTGAATTCGCCTAAAAGCAAAACTAAGCTACTTTTGATAATCACAATCGGATTTCTGACAACTGTTCATATATTTCTCTTCAAAAATTATGAAAAAACATTTCGTCGATTAATCAGGGAATTATTTAAATACGAGGAATTATCTTTTCTTCACTAAATGGCATGTTATGCTGTTTCATTCCAAAGTCCTAATACAACCAATTAAAAAGAATATTTCTTCTTTTATTTTCTTTCCGCTTCTTCAAATACTGACTAAACCTGGAAGAAAAACAAAAACTGAATATCCACTGGCAACCACAAAATCAATATTTTTATCTCAACTGTAATTTTATATCAGATGTAGTTCTATCACAATGTTTTAAGGAAATTAATCTTCCTGCTTCATTTTCGCGTTTTTCTGCGTGTTCTAATTTCTACTTTCCATATTTATGCATTTTCAAATTTTTATTATTTCTTGATTTTTTAACTGATAGTAATGCTGTTTCCATTTTTGCTGTTTGGGCAAAGCAGATTATAAGATTTCCTGGTATGTTTGATATAGTTATTGAACTACTAGAAATCAAAAGCTGTAAATTTTAGTTTAATTGATTCAAAATTACAGTAATTTTCTTTTTTTATTATTATATGCGGCTTTTTTGTTGTTACAATATCAGAAAGACAGCTTATCAGGATTTTTTTATTACTTTCATAGTTCAACTTCCTTGAAAATAAATCAAAGTCTATGAATTAATCAAATTATATTTTCAATGAGTTCAGCTATAGTTGTTATATTTATTGCAGTGATCTAAATATATAACAAATAATTCCATAAATCACAAGATTAAAGTTTGCTGGTCGTTATTCATTACATATCCTTTGAACAGCAGGCTAGTTAACTACGAGTTCAGCGAGCCTTAACAAACCCTGTTGAGAGACCGTTAAAATCTGAACTCTTTCTGATTTTTCCCTCCGTTATTCTTCCCTTTTCAGTTTTCATTTGCTTGATCTTTCAGCTTTATCTGTATTAAAATCACAGATATGTGCTTTAGCACTAGTACACGGTGCTATTTAAAAAGGGCTGGTTTTGAGAAAGCATATCCTGGACCCTTTGAACACATCGTTGCTTTGGAAGAACTTAGCATTTTGGGAACAACACCAAATCCAAATCGCCGCAAACCCAAATGATCTTTTAAAAGTGCTTCCTATTGTTAGCATCAATTGCAATGCATGCCAACTCTCCCGCGGACCCCCGGGAACGCAGATGGCCAGAACTCCCTAAAGAAGTTTCTTGGAAAGTGGAACCAACACCTCCTAGAACTAACCAGGGGGTGCTGGTGGAACCCGCAATTTAGTGCCGTTCAGCAGCCCCGACCTCCAAAGTAGCTGGATTACAGCACCACGCCACCAGTGCCGGTCTCCTATTGTTAGCATATACGACCGCTAAACACTAAATCGCTGACTTCACTGATGTGTTACCCGTTATTAAGTTATTCTTGTCTTTTACAACATTTTTAACGTATATGGAGCAGAATTTCTATTGCAACTATGGTATATCACACATATCCTTTTATACAACTTTACTCACCAATTTTATAAAAACCACCCAAACAGAAGTTCTTTAATCATTCTGAGCGATTTTACTTGCAAGCAATAAAAGGAAGTCCAAAATTGCTACTATATAGTCTGTTACTTTAAAATAGGGTCGCCAAGGCCGTTGTTCCCCGTTTGCAATCGTAACTCGTATCGCAACCACCGCACATTATTTATTTTCTCCGCATGATTTGAGACTGTAGTTCAACTTAGCTTTCATCCGTGTGGTCTTCATAAAGCGAAACAAACTAAACTGAAGTGGAAGTGGGGGGAAAATTAGGCGAGTCGAACATTTTTCCCGCAAGTATTGTTCCTATGGTTACGAGACAAACCTTATTTATTATTATTAGTTATTATTATTATTTATTATCAGTTATTATTTTCTGTGCGGAAAATAATAACTCCACACGAACAGTACTCGAAGACAGTCCCTTGGTACGACAATCGGTATCACTAACCACTATTCCGGCTGGGCGGCTGTGATTGTAGTAGAATGTGATATGTAATTACAACAATCTTGTTTATTTTATGCAAATAAATAAGTACTTGTGATATACCGTATAATGCTTTAAGTTATTTTTGAAAGCACTTCAGAATCGCATTGATAATTTTGTGCATGAAATTTTTCATAATGCATTAATTTGCCAGAAATTTTTTCTAGAAACTTGTCTTTGGAAGGACTCAATTCGTTACCGCCTGCAGCAGTATGGTTCGATCAAAGTTTGATTACATGGTAAATTCTTATGTATTGGGGACAAATAGACCTTCTGTAATTTTTACCTTATAAGATTTATATTTTCCAACGGCTTGCGCCTCAGTAACGTATTTATTGCAATAAATTTTTTCCAGACACGTTTTACTACGAGGCATAAAAAATTTATTTATATTTTATGAAAAGGTGACCTATGATTGAAATTTTGATAGTATGAAAATCAATTTCATGTTATTCGTTCCCTACACTGTAACTACTGAATCCGCATAAAATATTTTGCCATGGAATATTTTGTATCATACCCATACATAAATCCACAGATGAAGATATATATCATCTTTCGTAAAAGAACACACAGATATCGATATCTCTCTGTGCATAACATATAGCAATCGAATATTTAGTGATCGAAACAGTGGCACAGATAATGATTTAAAGGAAGTAAAAGTTAACAATCAAAGTATTTAAAATGTCCAAACTTAAATAAAAATAACTGAAACACATTTTTGAAACTATAACATAAGCCAATGCTCTCATCATCCAAAAATTTCTTTAAAATACAGATATTATAAATGCATTATCAGCAAGAATTTCAAAATTACAACAGTGTTATCTTTTTTGGCATCTTGCTATAGCTCTCGAGTTTATCACTGCAATTGCGGTTAACATTAAACAAGTTGTGCCTATGTAAGTCTGAAAATATCACATGTAAATTTAATTAGCTATTTTCTTTAAATTACATCTCATCATCTAGAAATATGCAACTAAAATTGCATTAATATTTTTTTCGGGGCTGCTAACTTTTAAAAAGGGAGCTGATAATCGTTAAGCTATCGTAGCTACACATTACTACCACACAGAAGTAACCTATTTTATAATCGTTCAAACTGAAATCATTTAGAGAGAATGATATACTCAAACATATCTCTAACCGGACTACTGCAATAATATAAACACATGTGACTGTGATCCCAAAACAATCCTATCCTTTAAATTGCCACTTTGAAAACGTACCGTATCTATCCACACTAGGGTACTTGTTAAGAGTGATCTCAGTGCATTGTTCAAGAGTAAAGGCACTGGGGATGATTGCAAAGCGTCTGAGTAACACGCAGCTTATACTGGCAGGGCTCCAGAGACCGCACATAATGAAAGGATAACAGCTGCGGATAGGGGGGTTTGATTTGATTAGAGGGAGTTCAGATTGATGAGCAAGGTTTCGAGCCAGAAGTAAATAAATGAAGCGAAGAGAATGGGCGAACGCTGTAATGTTTAGTATCATGCACAACCGACAGTTGCCAGGCTATACCCCCTCCCTAAAAGACAGATTACAAGCATAACGTATATGCAGATATATAACACACTTGTAGCAACGTATGACAGAGTTAAATTGAATTCTGGAATGCGAGGTTTGGTTATGCAGGTAATAAAATTACCACATGATAACAGCAAAGATTTTCGAAACTGATACCATCGGAACTTTTATCTGAAATCATATCTGGTGTAGTTTAATGAGAGCGAGTTGTACTCAAAATATGAGTTTAAATTCCGTAGTATTAAAACCAGTACCATCTAAGCAATTTGCTTAAAGATAGTTCATCCTTACGTCCGATTTATTTTCAAAGTTGCACGTGACTTGACATTATACTGTGAAATGGGATTGAGTATATGTTTTAGAAATTTCAAGCAAAACTCAAAATTAAACAAAGATGCTTTTGAAGAACATAATGCGTCAGGTATTAAACATTTTGGCTGTCTGTTGAAAACGCTTCAAAATTATAGCTGACACGACCAGTAAAGATTAAAAAAACTGAAAAGTTTCAGATTTAAAATTACGTCCAAAGGGGCGTTTTTTTTAACATTTTGTGTATCCCTTTTATTTATTAAATATGTTCTTCGCACTTAAAATTAAGTTCAACGGCAATACCGGAAACGAATTTTTAAACGAGCATATCTTTAGAATTTCCAATACACAGTCTCGCGCTCTGGAGATAAAAATGTTTTTTCTGTACAACGTTGATATTGCTCGCTCTTAAATCGTTGAGTTTGTTACTCAGAAATTCGTTAAAGTTTTACAAAATATGAAATCAATAATAAAACAAATCCAAATTTCAAATTTGATCTTCCAGATGCCCATATTCGAAGGAGGATTACGTTATTCAAAATTGGATGGCCCTAGGTAACGTTGTTTTATCACAATGCCAGAAACATACATACATTTATGCATACTCTTCATTATTTAATTTCTTTTAATATAATACAGAACGATAATATTTGGTGGCAACAATTTAAAAAATAAAACAACGTTTGCAGTGAATCAACGCAAAATGCCAAAATGAAATTAATAGTCTTATAAGGTATTTCTGCCTTCTTGGCATGCCTTCGTGGAGTAATGGTCTGCTCACTGGTCGCTTGTTCCAGAGGTACGTCGTTCGATTCGCGGGGAAGGCGTTGCATATTTTTCATCTTTCCTGCTTCCTAATGTCGCTACATTGGCTGCCGAACTAAAAGGGTGTTGGATGTTGATTCTCCTCACCCAGGATTTGGCGATTGGGTCCCCTAAAAACCCCAGTCGCCCTTTAAAAGGGGGAGTATATAAGGTATTTCTTCCACCTTCTTGGCATGCCTTCGTGGTGTGGTGGTCTGCACGCTGGACGCGTATTCCAGAGGTTCATGGTTCGATTCCAGAAAAAGGCGTTGCTAATTTTTCATTTTGCCTGGTTCCAAAAATTCCCAATGTCTCTACAGTGTTTCTGGGCAAATTGCCCCTTTGGACTAAAAAAAAAGTATTTTCAGATTACATAATGCAAGAACATAAGCCAAGCAAAACGTTAGGATGTTTAAATCAGACTTTTTTCGTGTCCTTTGATTTGTTTTTTAGACCTGCCTGCGGCTGAGCGATAAATTCACTCAATATTTGCAGTTCGACTTGAGTAAAAATCCCGGAGAAGGGCTGATAATAGAGGACGTTTTGTTTCCTTTTCAATGTGCGATGTGAATACAATCGAATTTTCCTTATAACTGCCCCAGCGAAATTATCCTTTTCGTTAGACAGTAGCCCTTGTAAGCCTCGCCACAATTCAAATAATCTAACCTAATCCAGTTATTTATAAGCGGCAAAAGAATAACGAGACAAAGAAAACTATTAGTTATTTTGGAACAAGTTTAGAATTCTCCGTATATGAACAAGCAAGAAGGTATCCCTATGCGAGAAAGGAAATATGCCTAAGGATTTTATAAAGGTTAGTAATAGAAGTAATAACATTGAATTCGACTGATTAATTGTATAAATATCTGCGAAAAACAGAAGCTGTCCGTCTTCACTAAATTTTCAATTCGAGAAACAGGTAAAATTACTTAAAATTGTTAAAAATAAGTGATAAAAGAAGAATAGAATGGAGAAACAGAATATATCTACGATATTTTGCATTGTTCAGAATGATCTTAAATTGAAGTTCAAAATTTTTCATGATTATAATAGAAACGAAACAACGATTTCTAAGCTTGTTGCGATCAGAAACCACAGTCATTTAGGGGTATCAGAAACCCCTATACGGACAATGTTAAATTGGCCATTTTCGATGTACCTTTTCTCAAAATCTGCTGTAGATACAAGCTTGAATTTTTTTCTGTAATTAAAGTATACCTATCTGATTACACTGAAATGAGCTTTTGAAACATTTTGAATTTTAGAGTAAATTACAGGATATTTTGTTAGGCATAAAAAAATTTAGCACTTTTCTCACACACAAAAAAAAAAAAAAAAAAAAAAAAAAAAATAAAATTCTTTTTCTTATTGCAAAAAGCTCATTTCAGTAAATATTAGGGAACCTAGTAAATAAGCCATAAAAAGCTTAGATACCTGTGAGCAGTAGTTCCTGAGAAAAGGTACATCGAGTATAAAAAAATCACGTTTGGAGAAAAACGCGTTTTTATGTAAAATTCCTCATTGATCTAAGCAGTAGATGACAAATTTAAACTAGATTTTTTTACAGTTCTAATTTTTATAGAGATTAAAGAATGGTATTTTTAGAAAGATAAAAGTGTAGAGAATTTGAAAATGCAAAAATCCCAAATCACAATTTTTTGAAGATTTTGGGGTTCCAACTCCCCTTTAGTATAAAATTATAAAAATCTGATGTTGACGCCACACGACTTCATTTCACGGCTTATTAAGTTATACGCACTTTTTCTTGCACTTCAATTAAACTTATTTCCTCGAATTATTCGAATTTAATTAACCGAACCCATATCATAGCCATGTTTTGTCGTACGGGAGTCAGACTTCTTCATTTTTATTTCTTCATTTACGCGTATTAAATTTTCCCAGTATTGGAATTGAGAGACCGCATTCAAGTTAGATTTTATTACTTTTCTAAAACTCACTTTTTGTAACTTTAAAATTACCAAAATATTAATATTTTCGTCATTTCAAACATTTCTGTAATTAGAAGCACGCGCCTGCCAACAACGATTGCGAAAATAGTAAAGGCCGGGTAAAAGCTTTTAAGGCGGGAAAGTTGGCTGGGTAATAGATATTGTATATATACATCTGTACTGGTGACTGCAGTAAAAGAGATTGGGGCATAGCTAGATGTTGTTGAAGTCTTAAGTATAAAATATCAACGTTCGAAGGCTAATCGTTTTTGAGTTATGCGAGATACGTACATTAGTACGTACAGACGTCACCAAAAAATATATTTTGAGTACGTTTTACAACCCGTTCTGGAATAAAGAGTTCATTCATAGAAAGATGTAACGCAAATAAATTGTCAAAATGGAATCAAGAATGGTCCAAACGGGTATTTCCATTGAAACCTGAAAACCGAAGTTTTTCGTGATTTATTTTTCGTGATTTGATTTGCTTCGTAAAAGGAATTAAAATATTTTTAAAAAAGGAATATGCACTAAAAATGCGAAATCTATCGTTCTCAGGAAAATTTAAATTCATGATTTGCTTAAATAAAGAAAAAAAACGAGGCTATCGTTTTTAAATTTCATCTAATAAAATTTAGTTAAAACTGTGTTTTGAATAGTTATTAAATCATTTTAATAATTTTAACATAAGTTCATGCTATGATTTATTTGAATTCATTGCATTTAATTTTCCTTTTAACATTAAAATTAATCTGTACATCCAATCAGCTATAGAAACAATTATTGTACAATATTTTACATAGCAAAGACTGGCATTCTTTAACTTTAACACACGAAGTTAGACTTACAAAAATACTCAATGACGGAAAGAAGAATAAATTCTTAAAACTTTTTGAAATTTGTCTTAGAAAAGATATTAAAGAATTGTATACACTTTTAAATAACTTCTCAGATTGGATGCAATTTTCATTACTTTACTTGTTACATTATTGCATAATTGTTTTCTACGTTTTATTTTAATTTGATTTATATACTCTATTAATGTGTAAATAATATGATGCATAATGTGATATTATTTAAATTTATAAGGAATAATGATTGTCAAACAATATCCTTATTAAAGTCTTCCTACTTTGTTTTCCTTCACGTTACTGCTTCTTTTTAAGCGTAAAAAATAAATGGCCATTTTTAAGAACTTCTCAGTAAGGTTCATTTAGCAAGTTAACAGAAAAATTACGACTTTGAGGATTTCTTTTTTATTTTTTTAATGTTCTTAAATTCTTTTTCTACACTTTCTAAAGAGCAAAAAAGTGATTTTTAAAAAGAGTAATAGGAAAAGAGAAACATTGAAGGGCTTTTGAAATTAAGAAAAGAAATGATGGTCTTTAAGTATATGATAGCTGCTACTTTTTCAACAGGCGAGTTAAATTTAAAGCTGGGATTATATCTAGGATGTACTTTAGAGGCTGAAATATATATTAAGAAAAGCGGAAATCTATCTGTTGAAATATATATTAAGAAAAGCGGAAATCTAATTGCGGCATAAACAAGAGTAAACAATTTTTGGCACGTGAAAAAAAAATAAATAACTAATGCGATCAACTTGGGACATTGTACGATAATGTTATCCACAAACTGTTTGTATCCCCTCAAGACTTTCTAAACTGATTGCGTACTTCCTTCAAATTCTTTCAATGCTATGACTTATTTCAAGAACTAACTTTCTCACTAATCGATCCATACTGTGAAGTAGGTCGTTTACTTGCTTTGACCAATTTTACTGGCACAGTGTTTCTCAGATAACTAGAAAACAATGTAAAGAAGTAATTGAACTTTACACTTTTGTACATATTGGTAGGGTTAGGACGATATTTTTTCTTCACCACAAGTTTTTGTTTGTGTACGATTTACTGGATCCAGTTTATTTATTATTGTGTGTGCTGCGCGATTGATTAGTTGTTTTGGCCTTATGCAGCTCACGTTTTGTCAGGATTGTCAACCTTCTTGTCTCAATATTTTTTTTTTTGAGATCTTGGTGGCTGGACCACTTGGTTTCTTCTTCAAGTTAAGGTTATCGATTTTTTTCCTTTCTAAGTTGCAACTTTTAGGCTTAGTATTGACTTTTTGGTTGTATTTTCTTATTTTTACGTGCTTGCTGAGTTTTGGGTTATTTCAATTTTGCCTACCTTTTTGTATCTATTTTGGTGGTTTAGTTGAACAACTTAGGAGCAACTTTGTGTTTTACTTTGTAGTTTACTGATTTTATTTTAAAAGACGACTTTATTTGGTATTGGATTCATTGATCTTTGAAGTTTCGTCGGGTTCACCGTTTTGGTTTGGTGAAGTTAGTTGTGTACTAAAGTATACAAGTTGAATTCTTGTGGGTTTTTTTTTTTTTTTTTTTTCTTTTTGTTGGCATGATTTGCCGTTTGTTTGATTAGTATTTAGAGGTTGCTTACTTTTTGAGTGTTTGTGGTGCTGTGAGTTTTGGGTGATTCTGATTCTCAATAGTATTGGTAGGTTAGTTAATAGTGTTTTAACTTAAGTGTTTTGCTAAAGCTTTGTAAATTTTGCCCAGTTTAAGAGCTGGTTATGTTTCCAACAAGTAATTCTTAAAATTTTCTCACTGTCACCACTACTTAGCGTGTATCTTGCAATATGTGTGTTTGTAGAGTCAGAGACTATTGATTCTTTTGAAATATTTTGGTAAACCAAAATTTTTCTTTTCGGAACGGGGAAGGATTCAAATATTGTTATATGACAATATAGATAATTTCAATTGTATTATTTACAACTTAACATCATTTCTGTGTAATTTCTATAATCAATGTTCACAGCAAATTTTGTGTTAGGTAAATGTATGTATATGGGTAGCATAACAAAAATATTTCAACCAATACTGTAACAATCACATGACATAAGAGTACAAGTAATTATCATAGTGTAACATAAAAATTAAACAATTCTAAATTTCAGGAAGTTGTGTTGTGAGACATAATGTCGGGCAGTAACCCGTTCAAAAGCTATGGTCCAGTGCAAAGTCAAATACTTAAAATAATTACAAAGCTAAGTAGGTAAACTCAATCTAACGTTTATTTATGGAGATAAAAGTAAGAATACAGTTACATTTTAACATGGTGGTGACCGGTCATCCTTATATCTGAACAAACAACTGAAATATTACATACCTTCTTTACATATTTAACAATTCATCGTTTCCGTTTGGGAGTCATCATACAAAACTTTGTGTACTTGATACAGGCGAAAAACTCGGACAGATACTGTCACGATGCAGGTAATAATAATTAAACGTCTGAAGAAACTTCTGTAAGAAAGAAAAAAATATGAGAATTAATAATGGGCAAACCTTTCGGAGGTTCGGCTTCCCCCCCACAGCCGCTTCCAACCGGTAGAACTCCGGTCTTCCCCAAAACACCAGCCATACTGAAGTCAGTAAATACTCAGGAATTCTTGATTCAATACGCCTTCCTTCTGTGTAGGTTGTTTAATCGTTCATGACACCAGGGACTCCGGACTGCTGGTCACCGCTCTGCATCTTAGAAGTCATCTCTCGTTCCTTTTTTCGAGAAAATTTCTTTCACCGTCTCCTTGGCTTCGTCAGAAAGAAAGTGTCATCGAAAATCTTTTCCTCGTCTCCCCTTCTCGATTCTATTCTATTCTATTGCTGTTACAAAAATGGCCTTGGCTACTAAGAGCCTTAATCCATTCGGTTTCTGTCGTGCTGTATCAGCCGGTTGGTAAAAGAAGATAATGGTGTATAACACCCGCACAGAGGCGAAAAATTAATAGGAGTTAATCCTGCGATTATAGCTGAACGTGTGATAAGCAATTTGGCATTTAGCAATTATTACGGCAGTGGTCTCAGGTCTCATGCAGTCAGGCGGCATGGCGGTCAGATCGGAAAAGCAATCCTTCAACCTCGGCATCCACTCCCTGAATGAGGGAGGAGCACTCAGAATTCTAAGCAACAAGTGAAACCCACGTGATGTGGGTCAGCAAATCAGAGAAGATCTTATTTTGCAAAGTTCTATTTGACCAGAGTGGTCACATGATTGATACAATTGAATGAAAATTAAAATAATAGAAATAAACTTGAATAAATGAGATCTTGGATAAATGGAAAAGATATTTACACTATTTACATATTTACAATCACCATCTAGGATTGTGATGTATTGTGCGCGGTCTTTTTACCGTATATTCTATAGTTGGATCATAATCAATGATGTTTTTGATTGCTTGGTACTCGCTATTCCTAGCTTTCTCAAAGAAATTGTGAGATATGGTGAGGATGTGATCCATAAGATCAGGAATTTTAAGGTCTTTCTGGATATCTTTATTCCTGATAAACCAGGGTGCGTTTGTGATTGATCGTAATATTTTATTTTGTAAAATACCAATCTTTTTTCTTTCATTTTTATTGCCAATAGCCCAAGCAGGGGCGGCATATGTAAGGATCGGTCTTATGAGAGAAGTATATAGAATCTTTTTTGTATTTAAGTTAAGTTTGGAGTTACGTCCAATAAGTGGATAAATAGCCATATAAGCAGAATTCCCTTTATTGGCAATGTATTGAAGGTGGGTTTTGAAGTTCAGCTGTTTATCTATATAGACACCCAGATATTTATAAGCATCATTATGTGGGATAGGAGTGCTATTGATTTTAAGTTCAGTGTTGACATTCTGTAGTTTTTTATAACGTCTATAGAGAACAGTATTGCATTTGTGAGCGTTGAGATTTATTTTCCAAATTGTGCACCAGTGTGCGATATTGTTTACATACATTTGGAGATTATTAATGGCCAGTTGAGGTTGAATTGATTCCGAGAGTACAACAGCATCATCTGCATATTTGAGTACTTTGGAGTTAGGTGGTTGAGGAAGATCGTTAATATAAATATTGAAAAGTTTTGGGCTCAAAACACTACCTTGAGCGACGCCACAAAACATCCTTTTCTTTTTGGAGAGGGTATTACCTATTCTGACTTGGAAAGTTCTGTTACGTAGAAAAGAGAAGATAATTTTGATTAAATTTTTTGGAATTTCGAGATCGATGAGCTTTAGAATTAGCCCAGCATGCCACACTCGATCAAAAGCTTTCAAATGAGTAATACCCTTGCCGGGACTCGATCCTGGACCTCTCGAATACGGGCCGAGTGTGCTACAGTTACGCCACGACCACCGCACATCCATTTTAATAGCTGGCGCGTTTTTTTTTTTTTTTTTTTTTTTTTTTTTAAATTTTGGCGTAGAACGTGAACAGCAGCCAGCCAAGTCCTGCAAACCAAACAGAGAAATCTTCACGGGAAGGGGTTTCCCGACTACCAGAAAAGCCAGTTAGCGCAATTCAATCATTCGGCGCCCAAGGCCACACCAATGTGTCAACAATCTCCGCAGACGAAAACAAAGGGGGGAATATCTAGCCTCGCATCGAAGTCCAAGTCGACCATGTAAAGCTTCCTACCCAACGATTATTTCCCCCTCCTCAAAATAAGCTGTAGAACCTGTTCTTGCTCGCCTGTCCAGCAAAACAGGGTCCTCTTTAAGGGAAACTCCAGATGGTGTATACATCCAACACGTCATTCACACATATGTTTTTCTTTCGTTTGGGCGAAAGAATTTCGGGATGCAGTAATCCTCTGATATGGGGATTCTGAGAATCAATTCCAAGCCGACGGTTGGGATGTGAAAATTTTCAGAACCAAGTCAACACAAATGACTTTGGGAAATTAAAAATTAAATTATTAATTACATAACAATATAATTCATAAAGAATATGTCAGCACTATATAAATTGTTTCTTCAGCAGCATTTTAAGTATAATTACTCAATATCCAAATTTCAATTACTATTGATTTACCTTACCGCCAGTCAGAAAATATGTATTCGACAACTTTAATAGAAAGAAGGGTAAAAAAAAATTAAGTTAAAAATTTAACACACTACAAGTGCAGCAACAAAAGTTAAAAAATAATAATTAAAGTTAAAATTTAAACAATCTTAAGGGCCAAAATAAGTAAACTTAAGTCCCTAAACTCAAATTAAAACAAAACAACTTCAACTCAAGAAAACGTTTAAAGTAACCAAACCTTAATTTTAAAGTTTACAAAAGTTACAGTTTAAACGTACAAACAACTAAAGCACAAAAGTTTAGAACTTCAATTACAAATCAAAACGGAATTAGTAAACAAACCTTAAGCTTGAAAATAATAGCAATTAATACGTAGCAACAACAAATAAATAAGCCGTTAAAATTTATTAAAAGCTGCCACACATAGTTACAAAATAAAACAATGCAGAAGTTATATCAAAAGCAAGAAGATATCTATAATGTAATTTACAAACGCAAATCCTGTTATTGATTGTTTTTACTGAAATTACCATTACGTAAGATGATAAAAATTACAAGTCGCGAAAATTCCATTTTTTCTCAATAAATAAATAAATAAATAAATAAAACATAAAATTATAATGAAACATTTATCACTCAACATTTGTTTTGGCTATCTTCTAACTTTCAAAAAACATGCTAGTGCTTGACCAATGTTTAAGCTTGACTTCCTTGTGACTACTACTCTCTAAAGCATACTTTCCCAAATCCGCTGCAAGGATTTGCCCAAATTGAGCTTCGTAGCCTTAATTTTGCCCATTTTAGGGAAGCTATTAGAAGCATAAAGTTCGGCAGAAGGCTGAACCTGATCATTTTCGCTGGAAATTTCTGAAACATTTTCATAATAATGAGCTTTATTGCTATTAGAACTTTATAACTACAGCCAGAATTCTGATGTCCCTGTGATTTGGAAAAAAAGCAATTAGTACACCTATACATAAAGAGCACAAACCACCTGAAGATTTAAACAGATGCCAACCTATCTCATTGACGAGTGCTTTATTGAATGCCGTGTAAAGAATGATAATATCTCGTCTAATTTGGTATCTTGAAAGTTATAACATTTTGACCCCAACACAGGGTGGATTTAGAAAATGGCATTCAACAAACCAACAAGTTACGTATCTATGATAGTCTAGAATATTAACCGGAGTCTAATTATCTTCGGCTCTGATGTCAAAATGGCGGCTAGCAATACGGCCCGAGAATACATTTCTCGTAAATTAATTAGCAATACCATAAGATTGTTTTTATGGATAAACTTTTAAAAATAATTACTGATTTTACTGATTACTGGAGCTATTAGAAGGTGAGAAATGTCATATTCTGACATCTGAAAAGTAATAACATTTTCTTTCATGCTTCTAGTTGATGTTACAAAATTTGTAACTTCATGACAAATGCCACACAATGTTAGTAGCCAGCAACATATCTGTTACAGGGAGAGTTAATTTCAGAGAGCATACAAAAAATAATTCAAAACTCCTCTCATATTGCCCACAGCAAAGACGAATCAAAGATCCTAAACTTATTTAAAATACTTTTAAACTCAGGGATTTATTAGTTTCAGAGAATCTCCGAGACAGATCAAGATTGCAACACGCTTTGAGATTTAAAATAAAAAAATCTCCTTAAACTTGTCTTAAAATCTCCTTAAAAATCTCCTTAAACGTGTTGCAGCTCGAGGCAGTATAAGGGCTGTAACTGGTTGCTCTTTCTATGCAAATATTGTGTGACTGATATTTCACGTTGTTGGTATATTTCCTAAGTTACTAATCTTTATACAGCTTTTAATAGATTTTTATTAAATAAAGATCACATTTCAGTTGTTAACGATCTAAAGCACGCAATCAATCCTGTAACTGTGAACATTCTCCACGCAAATCAGTAATCTTCATCCCAGATTCAAAATACAGTTGTTTCAAGCATACTTCTGTTGACCATACACTTAATGATATTGCCTTACAGAAACTTTGATATTAAATTATTGGTATTACTATTATTAATAAACTAAACGCTAACCTCTAAAATGGGTAATCGATTATTAGTACGTTACCCGATGTCTCTTATGACCATTTCTTTAGGCTAAGAAAAAACACATAATCATCGTCAAGGTACTTTAATATACTTACCTTTCCTTAGACTTCCTGTTTCCCTATACAAAAGACAATCTAGCAGAAACAAAACTTTAACACATTTGAAAGCATATTTCTCTTCACTTTGCTTTGAGATTTTCGTAATTCTCATTTTAACACGAAATTGTTAAACATTATCTCAAATATATGTGTAAGGTTTATCCTAAGTTGCTAACAGTTATTTTTAGTTAAAGCCACTTTCCTATCGTTCATAATTTCAGCGTACAATGTTGTTTTTAGAATCTCGGTTAAATGCAAATGGAAAAAGAGCAAGCAATTAAAGTGGAAGTTCTACTGACTTCGTTAGTAGTAGTAGCAACGGAGGACGTGGGCACCATCCCCCTACCATTACGGTTAATCGGTTCTGCCCACGTTCGCCCTTATCTAGTATTTATTAATAAATAAAAGGTTTTTACATTGCCATATAGTGCGCCATATACTGACTTCGTTAGAGAGCCCGAGATTCTGACCAGCGCGCGTTTGGCTATACTTTCTGTAAGCTATTACTACGCTTGGCCATATTTCAGGCGCTTGATAGCTTATCTGTTGAGTTAGCGTTAAGGGGCCAACACCTGTAGAATTTTGATAGCTTCGGCTATATCTTTTTAGTTAAGTTTTATTTCTTAGTATTCTTGAGTTTAAGCCCAAGTAGAGGCTTTTCTGTACGTCCTGAGAGAGGACCGACTGTGAACTTTATTTAGAGCAGTAAAAAGGGTAATTAACCCTTTACTACGTGATTATTACTTTTCTATTTTTCTGAACTAAGCGATTAATCGCTTACCAGTTCTCCACACATTGCTGTAAATCAATTGTACACATTACTGTAAATTTCTGTACACATTGCTGTAAATTGCACAGAATGTACACATTGATGTAAATTGCTGTACCAGTTCCACACACATTGCTGTAAATTCTAGGTTGGAACATTAAATATGTTTATTTTGTAAAAAAAATACTTATAATAGCGTTTTCAGTAAGGCGTAAATACGGCGGGATTTAAGTGCATCAACCATCCTTTTCTTCCGTATTCTATCAGAAATCAAATGCACTTATGGCTATCACTTATGGCTATGCACTTATGGCTTATCGTGCAGTCTAAAATCTACATATAACTTATTAAAAGTTTAATTAGTAGACATTGCTGTAAATTGCACACAATGTACACATTGATGTAAATTGCTGTACCAGTTCCACACACATTGCTGTAAATTCTAGGTTGGAACATTAAATATGTTTATTTTGTAAAAAAATACTTATAATAGCGTTTTCAGTAAGATTGCTGTACCAGTTCAACCAGTTCAGCAATTTACATTGATGTAAATTGCTGTACCAGTTCCACACACATTGCTGTAAAGTCTAGGTTGGAACATTAAATATGTTTATTTTGTAAAAAAATACTTATAATAGCGTTTTCAGTAAGGCGTAAATATGGCGGGATTTAAGTGCATCAACCGTCCTTTTCTTCCGTATTCTATCAGAAATCAAATGCACTTATGGCTTCTCGTGCAGTCTAAAATCTACATATAACTTATTAAAAGTTAACTAAGCGATTATTCGCTTACCAGTTCTCCATACATTATTGTAAATCAATTGTACACATTGCTGTAAATTGCACACAATATACACATTACTGTAAATTGCTGTACCAGTTCCACACACATTGCTGTAAATTCTAGGTTGGAACATTACATATGTTTATTTTGTAAAAGAGTACTTACAATAGCGTTTTCAGTAAGGCGTAAATAAAGCGGGGATTAAATGCACCAACCGCCCTTTTCTTCCGTATTCTATCAGAAATCAAATGCACTTATGGCTTCTCATACAGTCGAAAATCTACATATAACTTATTAAAAGTTTGATTGGTAATAACTTTGCAAGGTTCTTCTACATGGCTAGAGATGCCAGTGGCCAGTGTCCTACAAAACTAACAGATCGGAAGCGAGGTACCTCATCAGTCTGTTGCAAATTATTTTATTTGTCTGACAGTAACATCAGAACAGGCCCAGGAAATTCGTCGTGGCAAGGAGTGCAAGATTGCGCCTGACGTTGGCAACAGCCTTGAGCGCCATACAGGTGACAGTACGACTTCGTCTTGCATAAGAAGACCATCTGTCTAAATGTAGGAATGCCTTAGTGGAAAACATTTTAAGGGTTAGTTAGGTTAAGTTATTTGAGCATGACAAAACACACGATAGCTATCTAAGAAGAAGATTGCTTTTAATTTCGTGGATAACTTTCTGCGGGAAAGCATACAAACACAGTGAAAAAAAAAAAAAAAAAAAACACGAAAATTCTCATGCAGCTATCCATATTGCCTAGGATTTAAATCAATATTCAGCGAGTTTACCCCTCAGTGATTCGTGAGCGGATTTAGGTATAAAATAACTAGATTTTGGATACGTGTAAAGAAAATATACGCTCCATAAATGTTCTAATACATTTTTATAATAATTCGTAAATTGTTATTCGTCTGTCTGGTAATTTATTACTTAAATTATAAACAAAGGATGAAGGTAGTTGTTGCTGTTGTAAACACCTTCTGATGCAAATAAATTGCGTGATAAAATATAAATAATCAATGCATGCATATATAATTTTTTAAGTGAATGCATTTCAATAACCAAATTTGATATAAATTCGAAACTAACCTAGCCATAATCGATCTTAAATGGTGAAATTAATGTGAAAGAATTTGTTAATTTTTAATTTTATTATCTCTTAGAGCCATAATAGATTTGATGCGTTTGTTTATCATGCTGCACGTAAATATGCATCTTCACAACAAAGAACCATAGGAAGCTGTTTGTATGAACACTTCTAAAGGCTCATTACAGTATACAAATATTTGTTTCTGTATTTGAATTTGTAAATCTAAAATTAAAAGTACTGAAATCAACATTCATAATCGTTACGTAGAAATAGATATACTGTGAATTCAAGCTTACTCATGTAAAATTATATTTTAAGAATTTTGAGAATTATTTACATATGTAACCGTTAGGTCAATGTTTTAATAAATAGTTTCATTTAAAACTTTCTTTTGTGTTGTGATACTTTTAGTTAGGAAGCAGACAGAACGTAATTTCTACTTATACGCTATTATGGTTACTTTGGTTTGGTAAATTAAAGCAATAGTATAACCATCTAATCTTTGCGTTTCAAATATTGTATTCTGCTCGCTACAGACTCTTCATTATGACTTTAAGAAGGTAAAATAAAATACATCTCGTCTCAAAAAATCATCTAGATCAGTCTAAATTCTAGAATATCTTTAGACTTTCTCATATTGGAAGTCTGCCTGCCTGTATCACTTCTGAAGTCATACATTGGAAGCATCTAAGATATTGATCTGCTCAGGTTGAATGAATTTAACGAAGCAATTAGAACCTCTTAGTAGGCCCATTGTTAAAATGTTCTCCAATTTTAAATTTTAATTATTAACCCCAAATAGCGTAATTCTGTCTCTTTATCGAACTGCACAGTTTTGCAACTGCGAGGAAACTGATAGATACGTATAATTTTCGAGTTCAAACAAAGAGGTAATATGTAGAAGGTACTTTCTTTCCGGTAGATATTTTCTTCATTTTCCATTGATAAATTTAATTTAAATCCCGAAACGTACATTGTATGGTTAATTATTACTACGTTAGAGTTGCCATTTCTGTTCTGTTACATCATGACCGCCGTGTAAACTGTGCTTGTAGAGATATGTTAAAATTTGCGTTGAATCTTACTCATGAATGAACATCCAGAACATAATGTTACTTATAAGGTATTTCTCCCACTTCCCTAGCGTGCCTTCATTGTGTAGTGATCAGTACACTGAGCGGGTATTTCAGAGGTCCGTGGTTCGATTCCCGGCGAATGCGGTTGCATACTTTTCATCTTTCCTGCTTCCAATTTACCTAATGACTCTACATACCTTTTCTGTACGAAACAGGTTTTAAACTCTATTTGAATATACATGATGGTTAGGCTTGGAATTTAAATACATTATTAAAGCAATATTAAATTAATGTAAGATTTTTAGTAAGTTCAATCTATCGTTCACAGTAACATTGCTGAATTATTATGTTGCTTAAATAATTCTACATTTTAACTTTCATAAACTTCTTGAAAACTTTTAGCTTTTTATTTTATTTACCACAGTTATATTACAATTATTTTGAACTTCCATTTGCGTCAACTCTCATCTGATATCTAAGAAATAAATAATCCGCGAACTAATATTTTTGGAGAGCAATTCACAGCACAGGCTGACTGGTGGTAACCCTGGTTTAATTCTTCCTACTGCTGTCATTTAAGCTGACGGCATTAATATTTGGTAGCGACAATTTTTAGTGGAGCGCTTAAGCTGTGGTCTATGCTTCTTAGTTTCGGCTATGCTTCTTAATTTTACGCTTTGCATTTGATTTGATTTGAACATGTGCTCGGGTTTGGGCTACCTGTAAGCTAGCGGAATTTGTTTTCCTGTGAAAATTGTCAATTCCTTAGCCATTAGGTCAACGTTTAATAAATAGTTTGATCTAAAACTTTTATTTTAGTTGTCATACTTTTAGATAGGAAGCAGACAGAGCGTAAGTTCGTCTTATACGCTACTATGGTTACTATGGTTACTTTGGTAAATTAAAGCAGTAGCATAACCATACAATCTTGACTTACGTTTCAATTACCATATTCTATTCGCTACAGAGTCTTCACTCTGACTTAAAATAAAGAAGAAACAGTACCATTTAATCTTACAAATAAATGTCAGTTTTCCCTAGAGAAGAATTCACGTGCTATGCACATATCCTATATTTTGATATAAATTCAAAATGACGGGTACAAAAGGAGACGTGTAAGAATATATTTTATTTGAAAAGAGATGGTTTCAGATTGTACAGGTTAGACTATGTTACTTAAAACAGACATGTCCAGTAGAATTTATTTTATTAATTAAGCAAACAATTCATTTAATTATGTAATTTAATTACTACCATGATATCCTTATAACTCAACAAGTAAGTGTAACTTGAAAAGCAGACAAACTGTTATTTATCACTCTAAAACAAAGCGAGATCGAAGAAAATGGCTATTTGCAAAGCTGCATAGTATTTGCAAATTACTAATTCGCGAAAGAATGATACAGTACAGAGTCATGCCAGTAGTCAAAGGTTTTTCTAAATTGAGGGCGAAATGCGTCGTAACGAAGAAGCATCTAAGGCATTAAGATTATGCATGGTACAGGTTAAAGGATGGGGGACACCAGCGATGTAACATTTGTCAAGTTGTAATGCCTTCCCATACTAACTAACAATAAAATATTGCAAGCATTATATAAGTTTAAACAGACAGGTTGAGGAGATGAGCAACTGAAGCTTTCCAAAGCATCTAGAGTTTCGCTATGTATGGTATGTCGTGTATTCCCACTGTACACCTCTTATCCAGTATTTCTTAGAAATAATGATTTAGGACATAAAGAAATTCAATATAATTTCAATACAATTTGAAATTCACAAATTAAATTGAGAACATATGTTTTTACGTCACAAAAATAACAGATAAACATAATAAGTAATAGATAAATACAATAAGTACTGGGAACACAATGAACTGTACTAATACCGTAGAGACGTTAGGTTATTTTGAAGCAGGGGCCATGAAAAATGTGCAATGCCCTCGCCAGGACTCGAACCTCGGATCTCTCAAATACGCGCCGAGTGTGCTGACCATTACACCACCTAGGCGTGCAAAGAAGGTGGAAAAAATACCTTATATATTCCCCCTATTAAAGGTCGACTGATGATTAGGGGACCCAATCGCCAAATCCTGGTGGGAGAGAACCATCAGCCACCAACGTTTCTAGTTCGGGCGCAACTGTAGAGACATTAGGTATTTTTTTTTAAATCAGGAGAGATGAAAAATGTGCCCTCGAAGGACTCGAACATCGGACCTTTCGACTACGCGCCGAGCGTGGTGATCATTACACAACGAAAGCATTCTAAGAAATGCCTTACAATAGTAGGGAAGAAGGGTCCAAGGAGTAAATCATTTTAAAATAACATAAAAAATATGACTAAGAAACTGAGAGCTCAGGGATTTAAGAATACAAAAATTGGAAATACATAAAATAATTTTGAGGAGAAACAAATATAATTTCGAAAATGATACTTAAAATTGTATGTCGAACCAGGTTATTCCAGTTTACTGCTAATTGGATTTTCCTATTGCTAAGTTCACAATTGTAATCCTTCTGAACATAATTATAGGATGTAAAAGTTCTTTTAATTTATGCAGCACGAGGAACTTATACTTAGCAAAGATCTAGGCTGTAGGAAGCAAGTTGTTACATAATTTGTTTTAACTTAGGGTAGTAATATTTATCTTTAATTGGAAACCTTTGGAATGCCAGGAGATAACCTTGTGGGGATTTTATGCGATGATCAACAGTTAAAAGGAATGAGAACGTGTAATGATAGGGAGTTCCTTGTTCCCCACACATGCGGATGTTGGAGTTTAACATATTTCTTACGTAGAAATATTTGACTGAGTCCGTGTCCTGTTCATGAAAGATTAGAGTACAGAGATGGAAAGCTTACATAGGGAACGAAATTATATGCAGTTCTTCCATGTGAAGCATTATTCCACAAATCTTGCCAATATTTTGAAGCAAGTTGTTTTAGTTGGTATTTGAATTCCAGCAAGACTGTGGAAGGATAATTTCAATACCATCTTGATCAAGATGCTTTGTTTATTACATTTACCTGGTCATTACTAAAATGACCACTATGTCCTTTCATCTGTGACAGATTAGGCGTGGTATTAAAGGTCGTCATCTCACAATATCGCCTGAACTCAGAGCATCAGAATCATTAAGAAGCTATGACTGACCCACAAAATAACTGCTACGCTTTAAAGCACAAGCTGCTTTCATGCTCCCTATTTATAGCCCTACGCATTCTATTACTCGAATAAATCCTTAGGTTCTGTCTAGGGATATGCTTTTGACATTCCATGCATGATAAAGTGACGGTGATCATGGCACGTAAATTAGCAATTAACCACATGTGAGAAATTTTGAATACTACTCATCTCATGTGACAAAAATATCACCGAATGTTACAGTAATACGTCTAAAATTAGTCTTGGGTCAAGGAAATACGTTATATAAAAGATTTATACGTCATGATGTATAACGAATAATTATTTCCCTTTAGTGCATTTCTGCATGTTGGTCCATAGTAATTAGATGATTATGTACAATTTTGAAATGAACTCTATCCTTCCATTAGCCTTCAATCTGTAATTAGTATTGTTAATTTCTTTAATTCTTCTTTGGAAGTCACTATAACATTGCTGTTCGACGAGGCATGTCCTTTTAATAAAGACAAAAGTAATGCGTAACTCTTTGCATGGTTCATTCTACGAGATAAAAAAGTGGGTGCACGATAACGTTTCTTAGGATTATGTATCCTCATACAAATGGTTTTCCAAATACTTGCTCTTAAAGGATTAAATTGAGTTAAGTACACTATATGGGTTAACAATTGGATTTTCCTGTTGCTATTATATGCAAAAATCATAATCTTTCATGTATTTTGTAGCATTCGGAATATGAGAGTAACCGTATTATATCTTTCCATACGTAAAACTTGAAACATCACCTGTGCATTCACAGGATTTATCTTCCTGTTACCAACTGAGGGTTAACCAATTATAACATGAAAGCATTCGCAAAGTAATTCGATTATTTATTGCATTCTCTTCCATTTAAAGAGCTACTGAAGAAAAGCATGAGACCATGTTGACCATATCCACTTAGTGAACGGGTTTACCACATTTGTAATTCGAGCGTTAGTCTAAGATGAAACCTAATTAGGGTTTTAATTAGACTAGTTTCACCTTCATTTACTTAACGAATATTTTCTTTACGCTTAACAAAATTTTAAACTTCAAGAACACACACAGTTGGAAAAATGTAACTAAAAGGCTTATTTAAAGTTATGCTTTTCAGTACAGCTGATGCAAAATTAACAGCTGCTAGTCATCGCTCTCTGCAGTATCTCAATTAAAATATTTAGACACCTACAATATACCAGTCATCAATATACCATAAGTGTCTAACTAAGTCGCCTTCAATCAGAGTGAATTCTAGCTCAGCGCGTAAAAAATATATAGAAATGTAACCTCCCAAAATCGTATATCGACTATTACTGACAGATTACCACACTTTTTCAACTAGAAATTTACTTGCTATTTAAAACGTGCCTAATTTGTATTTTGGTGATGACTCACAAAATAAAAATAAGACGTATGAAATAATTAGGATATACCTAACGTATTTACTAAAACAAAGGATAAAAGCGTCAGTCACCTGGGGCGTAAAAACAACGTAACATACGCCTCCGATGCTTTGATATTTCTTCTTAATTAATGAAACTCCAAAACAACTTTGAGCGTTATTAATGACATTATTTTGTTTAGAAATGTAACTGTATTTAATAAGTGCAGACTTATAAAAATTCCCAAAATCCTTTATCTTATGAGAATAGGGAAAATACATATGTTACTTAAATTTAGTGTTATTTTTATCTTTGGAATTGCTTGATCAAATTTTATTGCCCAATAAATCAGAGGAAATGCACTTTGCGATTCTTAAATCTCTCTTAAAAGGCAGTTTATTTTCATTTATGCAAATTCTGCTAGAAACATTTCCACAGTTCTATCCATTCTCTTGAAATAAATGCATTTTATTTTGATCAAATCCGTTTTCATTTTAAGTACCTTAATATTTCATGACTCAGAATTTTGGCTGTTATTGTTCCTGGAAACCTACAAATAACTACATTTCAGAATTATAAAATATTAAATAAGAAAAGTTATAAAAATCTTCAGAAGCATTCGTAAAATAATATGTTCAAAGATTTGATACTTGTTTCATTAGACATGCATTGAAAGAAGAGTTATATTAATTACGCGTAATCGATGGGAATGACTTCGGAAGTAAAACACCCATGTGTGTGCAGCATAACTCTCTAGCAGAGATCTAAGAAATAAATATCAGGCATTAGTAGTTTTATTACTTCTTTTATAATTGATGTGAAACTTTATGGAAAATCCTTTCGTGATCATTGATTTTAATTTGGGTGTTAAACGCACTGAATATTTTCAGTACGTTTAACACCCAAATTAACAACAAACGTTCTCTTCAAATCAATTTGTCACAAGTGACTTATTGCCAGGTGAACTATCTTGGTCTGATCGGAAAATATTGCAGAATTAACTCAAAAATAAAAATGAAAACAGAATATACATTATTGTATATATGGTATTGCATATATCCTTTTATTATCACCTAAAGAGTCATCAGTAATATGGCTAAAACGAAATGGCACCACATGGACGTCGCGCCTACTTAATCTTTCCCAAAATCAGCAATAAAGCAATAAAAGATGTACTTTCATTGCTCAACTAACAAACTATATCTTAGGCCGTGAATCATATCCAGTCTATTTTCATAAACGATATTCAGAGCTGATAATTCTAAGCTGCGAGTTGAAATAGAAAAACAAAAGACATTTTTTCTTATTCGAGCGATTTCCTACACTAGAACACTTTCCTACGTAAACGATATGATTTTACTGAATGCGCACAGTGAAAAGCCTATGCAGTTTTTGGACTGGTTATACCTTACATATAGAATATATATGCATAGAAACATAGCATATTCATTCCATCTCTTTCATTACCTTCCATTTCTCTTTCATTCAAATTTCTACTCTCTTCGTCATTTATTTTTAAATCTTTCTCATCGGCAATCTCAAAATCTGTGCTTTCTCAGCACCTTTCATTTATAACATAGCAACATAGTTACACCCACCAGAAGCTAAGACTGCTGAATATAAATAGTTTGTTGGACTTGGGATCGTATTCTACAGAATAGTTATTTGCATAAGAGGTTTCGTGGATATTTCTATCTGTAATTAGGAAACAAGTCAGATTTTTGCAAAGTCTCTTTGAAGACAACTCTAGTACTTTGCTTAATTTCTATCAATCAACCATCTAACAAAACTATTGTAATTTGGTAAAATTCAAAAAGTCTTCCTAATTGAACTAATTAATCAAGAAATCAGAAAGGTGAATGTTTAGTAACAAGTGAATTAATCATCGGAACATTTTTATCATTTAAATGGTGATGTTGTTTCAATAACTAATTCGACAAACGTGAAATAGATTCAAAATCTTTCTGGCCGTAAAACACCATTTACTTGACAAAATCGAAGATAGCTGGAACATGAATTTACATATATTAATAAATTAAAAAAAGATCACAGAATTTTTTAGTTATTCGGTTAAAAATTTTAAAGTAGAAAGTTCGATCATTAATTAAAATTTCGTTTTCCTGAAGACGCTTTACTTTTATTTTAAATTACATAAGCTAGAATTCATTTCCTATCACTTGATATTATTCAGCTACTTTTAAATTCATAAAGCACAATAGCACATTTATAACATTTGTTCGAATACTTCATTGTCATTTCTTTTGTTCTACTTCTTCATCTAAGCATCGTAAGACGAGATAATGAAACTCTGGAGTGTTAATTGGAAAAGCTGTTTGATGAGAAGTTTCGAGGAATTAGAATCGAAGACTATGTTATTGTTGAAATAAAAGTTATTGTTACTGAATACAATTCTTAGTTTTCATAGCTAATGAAAATGTGCATTTAAATCGGAACTAGAGATTATCCTTCATTTTAAAGTGATGCATTCGAGTTAAAAGAATTCTTTGTCTAAATCACAACGTTTCGTTTTGGATAGTAGGTTCTATTTTAGCAATGAAACCCACTCAAAAGTATTATGCTATGACTTTTAAAAAAGGAAATACTCTTATGAGTCAAATAATATGAAATTTAATTTCTAAAGTCAGCGTTATAATGCACAGAAAATGTATGTGTGTAAAACAGATTTCGTCATATAACAGAATCTATCAAAAGTTTGCAGCAACAGTGAATATCAGTGACGGTTGTACTACTTAGTTTACAGAACTGAATCTATCAAAGGTTATTTGGCAATGAACGTTACATAAGATGATGTATCACTTGTCTAATCCTCTAACTAAACCTTTCCTGTTTACATCCATATAATTTTTGGCTAACATCAGTAACGTTTAAGTAACATTTATTATTATTTTTTACAAAAATTAAATGAGTAAAAAAAAACTGCCTGAAATAACTCAAATATATTCTTAGGAAAACTAGGTTTCAATCATTTATATATATTTCTCCTTTTATCCTTTTGTTGTCTAAAATGTTAATATATATATATATATATATATATATATATATGTAACACTTAAGCAAACAAATTACAGTTTGAATAATTTAAATATATTTGCTGATAAAAGTAGTATCTAACACATGCATCATAAGCCTTTTCGAATAACAGTAGTGAAAATGGTGTTCTTAGGAAATAATAAAATTGTTATTTATTATGAAAATATAACGATAACATTTGGAAAGAAAAATAACGTTAATTTTTATATCTTAGGATTGACTCATTTATTAGCTAATTATGATAAAACATGGCAAGTTTATTTGTTTTTGAAACAGTAGTTTTCTGAAATTTCGTTGTGGGAAAGTTTTGACTCTAAATGTATTGCACAAATATATTCATTAAATAATAGTATTGTTTATCTTCAGGAATATATCGAAAAATTCTTTATCCGAATAAAGCGACTATTTTTACAGGACATAAAAAACAAATGCTTATTTTCAGCTACGTTATCCTTTCTTGCAAAGTAAACTCAATCTTCAAACCATCACAAAATAAAAATAATGTATCGACGCCATCTGTTTTATGTATCTAAATAATCTATAAATTTGGAGACGTAGTTAGGTGTTAAGTAGGCGTAGATGTATATCCTCATTTTTTTTTCTCTTTCATCTCTGCCAACTACAGCTGTTACAACAGTGTCTTTTTGATTCTGATTGAGACACATCCTGATTATTAAACAACGTTTTTTTAAAGGCGTGATTATGATGCGAGACCTAATTTTCCTGGTTCAGTGCTCTGAAACTTTCACTGGAGACTGAATGAAGAGCTCCGAACTTGTTAACAATTTCATTACAATTACAATAAATAAATACACATACAATTGTATTAATCAGAAATAATATCAGGCAAGAGTTTAAAATACCCAAATTTTAGTTTTAATGTAGAAATATTTTATTCCTTATATTAAATTTGTAGGATTAGTATTATTATTATTTCAATTAACCATTTATTATAATTTAGACCTTTCCAATAACTTCTGTCTTCAGCTTCTTTAACAGAAAGGCAAATCAGTTGGAGAGTATTTAAATCGAGGTTTTTGGACTGTAAGACAGAGCGTGTTTCTGCCTCTTGAAGCCACGCTATTTTAGTTCTGACATCTGAATCAAGTTTGTAATTATTCGGCTTTGCGTTATTTGCTGCCGACATTTAATTATTACACCAGTGAGAGTTAGTTACCAGAGTGAGTCTGAGCCAAAATTAAATTTAAAATCAGTTGTGTAGGCTTTGACTACCAGGCGTAGTTTTGTATTTGAATTCCTCTTTAACTTTAAGTTACGTTGCCAAAAATTGCGGCTGTATTGTCAAGTACAAGAAGTGCATTTTATGTTCAAGTTTTTTTTTTTTTTTTTTTTTTTTTTTTTTCTTAATAAGAAGTTTGCTTTAAACATTTTCAAAATTCTTCGTGCACAGCGACAATTTGAGTCTTTTATGAGCTTGATACTAGTTTACGCTACCAAGGAGAGGTCAAACTTTATAAATTAATCAAAATGTTTATTCTTTCTAAAATTATCTTCATCAAACAGAGTTTCAACGTAAATTCTGACTTTACAGCGGGTCACCACTTCCCTTTAAGCTACTAAGGGAAAGTCAAACTTTATAAATGAATCAAAATGCTATACTTTCAGAAATTCTCTTTATCAAACAAAACTTCACCCTAAATTCGGACTTAACAGTGGGTCACTAAAACATTGTTCTTTACTGTACGAATTTGTCAAGCAGATAAACAAACATAAAGGAACATATTGTTGCCCTTTTCTTTTCTAACAGCAGTTGTTACGTTATTTTCTTCCTCCACGTTCGTACGGGGTGCGTAATGGCAGACCGCACATTGAGTTGAACAGTGTTAAACGAATGTCGCATACTGCGCATGCCCAGAAAACAATTTGGCGTAATTACTACGTTGGCGCGATTTTAAAAGAAGATAAATACGATATATGGTAGATGTACCGCCATCTGATTGTAAACAAATCTGGCGTTTAAATCTTCGTAGAGTATAATGTAAATGTAAATTAATTACTGTGTTAAAGTACTATTTTTTGCTGTACTGCTCAAACAACTAGAAAGCTGAAATTATTGCGAAGTAATGTGAAGCAGTGTTTGCATTCAAAATGTAAAATATAATACTAATGAAATTCTGCACATTCCTTTGGAACTGTACAAATTTTCGTTCAGAAAAAGACTGAAATTTAGGATATATTAGTTGAAAATTTATTCATTATAATTTTAAGCAATAAAAACAATTCAGGATTTACCATACGTTCCATTCGTACATACATAAAGAAACACTGAGGAATATAACAAGTGCTTGCAAATAACACTGAAGAAATTTTACAATTCCTTAATGCTAGTTATTAAATTCTTTGAAATAAGATAATAAAAGCGCGAATATACGCTAACAAACTAAGCGAGATACTCCAGTTTACAATTACTGAATTATAACATGTAAACAAATTACATTTAAATAACGAATTATTACGAACATATGTTAACAAATATTAAATGCACTGTTATTGACAAATTACAATGAAATATATATTAGAAAAATAAGCAAGTGCAATCGGTATGGACGTTAAAATAACTAATAAGCAAAGTTCCACAACATTATAGTTGTAAACATCATTCGAACACACTCGACAGCCATGGTGATCACGAATAAGCTAGCGTAGTGTTGCTTAGTCGCCAATATTTCTTCCCGCGTCAAAGGTACACCATCAAGCATGCGCAGTAAGCGAAATTTGCTTAACATTGTTCAACTCAATGTGCGGTCTGCCATTACGCGTACGGAGTGCCTAGATTTGGAGTGAATAATGACGACACTTGATGAAGTATCGAAACACACTTTATTTAGCCAATATTAATCAGGACAGCTCCAAAGTTACGTTTTACAGTCGTCGAAGATCTACTATATACACTCGCTGGAACAATCACGACACAGACTTCAGATTATCAGGCTATAACGGTGGAAACAGCTTCACTGCAAAGCACCAGAGTACAGCTCCCGACTCTGCTCGGTCTTTCTCGGAACTCCACGTACTCTCGAGCTCTTCACGCTACAACTCGCGATGCACTCGACGACACACAGAGCACGGCTCCCGACTCTTCGGTTCAGTCGTTCCCGGAGCTCAGCACGCTCTCGCGGCGATGCACTAACCGCGATATTCGAGAGACACTCTTTCGATGTACTCGACGACCAACTCGGCGCTAGACTTCGAGACACTCGCTCAATGACTGATTATCAGCTCGCTAGACAAGGCACACACACTAACTGACTGCGAACGAGCGGGGTTTATATAGCTTTCAGTTTGTGTTCGAGAACATTCTGGGCTAAGCCGGTAAGAATTCGTTCCAGAAGTTTCTCCATCCGTCCATGGCATATCGCCAATTTTGTCGCCAAATGTGGCAACCCCGCCTTAATTGTCATTTATGGCAAACTTTAATTAATTCAAGTAACTTACTTTAATTGTCATTATGGCAACCCTAAACCTGCTTTGCGGGGACGCTATCTCATCGTGCCTGGACATTTCGTAACACTATCGTAAAATTATTTTGCAGCTTGAAAAGCGTGCTTAATTTCTGAACATTTTCACAGTATTATAAAAGTGGAGAAAAGCAAATGACAAAAAGGCACTGTCTAACAAATATAGCGCCATACATGCTGCGTAAATTAAGGCATTATTAAATATTAAGAAATAGAAATATTTTTCATCCGGAAACGGACCTAAAGTTCAGTTAAACCAAACAACCAAAATTTATTTTTCATATTTATCCAACAGCAAGAGGTATGAAAAGGCCCATTTGAATACTTAATCTCATGTTTTAAATCTAATTCGAATGAAAATATTTTCAAATTAATAACAAGGAAAAGAATCATGATTAATTTATCAGATTTTAATCTTCAAATTCAGACAGTACCCAAGCATTCTTCAATTTATTGATATTAGGCCAGCTAAAATTCGTTTAGTTTTGGTAAACTTACTTTTATACATTATGCTTACTGTAATAATAACACCAAACGTGGAGGATGAAATGTGTGATCTGAAAAAAAAAATAAAATTAAAGTAACCTATCTCCAAAGGATGACAATTCAATTAATGTGAATTATGAGAAATTTATTATATCTCGACATTGTGAAAATTTAAATTAATACTAGTATAAATCAAGAAAACATAACCAGACAGAAAACAATATACGACGTACTACTGCAGCAGCAAGAATCAGTCCTACTATTTCGAGTCTTAATCTTTCGTACACAAAATGCGTAAAGTTCCAATCTACTAAATCTCAGATCATCTTCGTTGCACAAGGTCACATGATAACAAATTTGAATTTTTATAGCGAAGGACGTTGGTTTGACTTTTTATTCCAATATATTTTTGTGGAAACACAAGGCCAATATTAGCATCAAGCCGCAACACGTGCACGGAATTTCCTTTCGAGAACATCTCAAGTCGTAGAACATCATTCATTTACCGCAGAAGTCAGCATCTAGGTCAATTTTAGTTGAATCTTCATATTACTTACTATTATTTTTTTGATAAAATGCATTCTTTTGAAATTATATGGAGATGGTCGTCAGAAAGGCGCGAAAAGAACAAATTGCAGACACGCATCATCCGCGGTGAGGACGGACAGAAACCCGCCCTACACCTTCGGAGTCTAGCAGCACAAGAGACAGAAAACCGGTTGTCGTGGTCAATCTCGCTCTGTCATTGAGCGGTCGCAGTGAACAGACTTGATGTTGAATAAACGTGGAGGCTTGCCTGCACACTTACATACCCTCAAAATGTTGAGGCTCAATGGGTCAGGTTCATTTTTTGAATTTAGGTATACCAAAACTCCAGATTTATTTCTTATTTAAGCATTTTATTACTATCAATGATGCAGAATTTCTATCTCTATGTTTTATCTGTAATATTAGTTCCCAATATTTGCTTATAATTTGAGGTAATCCCCTGGAAAGATTTTACAGTTTTCTGTCTGCACTATATCTTATTATTGTATTATTTTCACACCATAAAACTAATTTCCTCGAACAAAAATGGTCTAAAAGATATAACCAACTAATTGTATTTCCCAGAGAATGATAATTTTGACGCTGCTTTAAAGGAATCTTTATTGAAACAATCTGAAATGTCCTCCTCACTTTACCTCATATTACATTAAGCCAATTATTATATCAATCAATTACATTACACAAGCCTCACGTTAGTTAGGAAAATTAAAGTTTGACTGACCGTTGGAGATGTTTTAACTAAGCTATTATGTTCTCTTTGACTTCATTTGCACACTGAACCTTCTTTTCCAATAAAAATTTCAGAGTCTCGACTATTTTCAACTCATAATTTTCAGTACATGGTTCCATATATCTTAACTATTTGATCACAATCGATTTTATCAGATAATTTGAAAATAAATATTGAACTGTTTAGTAATCCTAAGTTGAGTTTATTTATTTAAAAAAAGTCCTTGAAGCTCAACTGAAATGGGTGGTTTGCTAGTGGCTCTGGGAGGAAATTTTCCGAGTAAAATTCTTTTTTCGTAAAGCTCACCAGCGCAATGAAAGTGGCATTTGCGGATTTTGAATTGCGCTGAAAGGCTACTCACAAAAATAAATGGAAAAAATTCAGGGTCAAACGTATCATGACGTATGTAGAAGTTGGTTCTAGGAAAAAAAAAACCCACAGGAAAAACGCCCACAGGCATAATGCTCACTGAATGGTCATAGGTATAAATGCTCACAGGAAAAAAGCTGACACAGAAATATGCCCACATAGAAAAATACTCACATGGAAAAATGCTCAGAAATATGCTCACACAGAAAAAAAAGCTCACATAGATATATGCTCACATGGAAATAAGCCTACTCATAAATAAAATACGTAGAAATATCCTTACATTAATCAATCAATAAATTATTCGATTTGAACATCGTACACCTACTTGAATTTTTTAAAGAAAAATTATTTGATCATTTGAAACAGTTATTGGACAAATGCTCATATTAATCTTTTCGGTGGCGATATATAAAAGAATGAAAACTAAAACTTTGCATGTACTGTGATGCTTTATACCACTGCTCCCTGTACGACATATTTTTTTCTTGTAACTGCCAATAGTTTGTTTTTATTTACTTTATTTTTGCATACTTTTCATGTATATGCATAGAAATTGATGTTTGAATGTACTTATTTAAGTTTGGAGACAAAAAGTTCTAGAAGATCACCGTTCCCAATCAAAGTGTGGATTCATTATGAAACAACCTTTGAAAAATCTCCCAAAACAACAAATTATTACTAAAACTTTCATAAGGTAATAAATCCATTATTTAATTCTAGCCATCCCAGTATGTTTTTTTTTTTTTTTTTTGTTTTTGTTTTGTCGGACTGAATAAAGATTCAACCTGTCAACGTTTGCTGCTAGCTATTGTAAATACAAAGCGTGCTGAAGTAACAAACAACAAAAAAATATGAAAATTACATTTGGTTTATTTGGTACATTTGGAATCATTTAAGACACTATGATGACGTCGATGATAAAATTAGATATTTACGTATATTAAAGCTAATATTCAGTAAGTTTGTAGAGACATTCGGTATTTTGGAAGCAAGAGATGTGATAAATGAGCAAAGCCTTCGTCGGGAATCGAACCACGGACCTCTGGAATACGCGCCCAGCGTTCAGACCATCACACCAAGAAGGCATGCTAAGAAGGATGAAAAAATACCTTATAAGATTATGTGAAGTATACATGATTTATATATAGTAAGGTATTTTATGTAATTTAAATAAAATAATTATTTCTATTTGCGTATTCTTTTAAATATTTATATTATTAAATGTGTAACTTATACTTACTATTATTTTATTTTTTAACAATTAAAATTGTAATAATTTTTCGCTGTACTAATGGACATAATTTAAAACATATTTAATTACAGTATACCTGATAGCAAATTTCTATGAACATTTGCGGCAGCATTGGAACTATATAACTATAGAAACTACTGGAACTATAGAAAGATGCTGCTAACTTCATATAATATGGGCCCTGTACAGAGCATTTTTTAATTATTATTTAGAAATACAATGAGTAAAAATAAAAATGCATATTTATAAGTATGCTAAAACAAAGACTTTTTTTTTTTTTTTTTTTTCCAATAAAATGTTTCTGACGCATTATATCTGAATCGGCTGGGAAACCATTTTCAACACGTTTGTGTTTCTGAAACGAGGCTTTCCTACTGATGTTTCAGTTTCCCTTAAAATTGTATAAATGATCCTTCTGCACTTTCCCAGCGCTTTGGCTCTCCGTTTCAGTCAGTAACTAATCTTGAACTAATCTTTTCTAATCAGCTTTGTCTTTTATAGTACGTTTATTTTTGTTTTTCTCCTCACAGATTCTTCGTTACCTTTATTTGTTTTCTCTGTTACTTACTGTTAATTTTTTAGTTTACCTGCCGTAGGTTATTTTACTTAATTTTTACATTTGATCGTTCTTTCCTGTCGATTTATTAGTCAGATCTTGTTTTTCTTTAACAAATATTTGTATGTGCTTGTTTTTCTACATCGAAAGGTATCTTACATGCTTAAAACGTTTGCTATATTAAAAAAATCCATGTTGAACTTGGAATAAGAACAAACAATTGATTGCTAAGACTTACACATTCACTTTTAATATTCTAGGTTGATACCATACGATATGGCCTATTTTTCTTCAATACTTTAGCATTATGAATACACAGTATTGATATGCGTATTGATATGCATGATATACATATTATGCATATGAATACACAGTATTCATATGCATAATTCAACCTTTCGTATCTGTTCAACAGGAAACACAATAAATTTGATTTAGAACCTGATTCTCTTAGGTGCTTACATCATGCAATTAAACAAGGCAACAAAATCAATTCATTTAACATATTTCTTTCTAACTGTATATATGATCTAGGTAATAATCACTGCATTTAATACATTCACGCATGTTATAACATTAGGAAGATATAAAGCATTAATGACTAATCAACAGTTCATCCTAAACCAGAATCTGTGTATTTATAATGGTAATTTAAAGTTGTGGGGACACTTCTATATTTTGCAAACTGTTGCAGTTTTGATATAAAATTTTAGGAATAATTTATTAGTAATAAATCCCATGAGGAAAAGGAGCTCTTAGATTTTTCACACCACCAAAGATGATCACTGATCTGAACGTTTCTTGGAAAACATTTTCGTGTTTAATTCAGAAGTCAAACAACAAAAATCAGCGTTAATTTTTTGAATTAGTACTTATTCGGCGTGTTATTGTGTCTTAATTTTCGTGTTTATTAATTTGACACTGTTTGGTACTAACTAGACTTCTCCAAGGAAAGGTTAGCAGGCCAGACGGAATTTATTTCAATTTCTAAAACAACTGCAATTACATCCGGAGTTACATATGTGAAGTGTTTTACATAATACATATTTTTATATCGTGAATTATTCACACATAATGCACGACACAAACGTCAATGTTAGCATAAATCCACAATAATCATGATTCTTAAGTCCATAATAATAAATCTGTGACATGTCCGTGATACATTAAATTTTCACTAACAGTTGACATGAGACAATATTAATGCTCTACACATTTTTTTCGAGGATGGCACAATCTTTTAAACATTTTTTTTTATTCCTTAATGTAATAATTGCTCTCTCTTTCTTTCAGTGATAAGATTTCCCAGTCTTATCCTATGCGTGTCTGTTTCCATTAGCAACTTTTCCAAGGAAGCGGTCCTTCCTTTAGACAGATAGCCTTCACAAGCGTTTGTACAGTTAGTTGATCAAATCCAGTTAGCGTAAGACACATTAAATGTGTTGCCTTTTTTTTTTTTTTTTTTTTGTTGGTCTTACTTTATCTCCACCTTAGTTAATTCTTTTCAAAATTTAGCTAAATTTAAATTTGTATTACACTAGCTGTGGTAATGAAATTACAGCTTCATATGTTATAAGGTAGTTAAATGTCATAGCAAAGTAATCGACACCCTGATACTGATAAGAAAGCATGTTCGATACATTTTACATTTTTATCAGGCATACTCTTTCTCATCGGAAGTAATTTTTACACTGTTTTTGCCCTGTCATTTTTCATGTTCTGCTCAGAAGTTAAAGCGCTCTTTTTGATCTGCCGTAAATCAATAAGCCGAGAAAAATGCATGCCATCAAAGGCATAATCTCTTGCAAGGTGCTCTCTGTTTGAATCCCAAGATTTTCCAGCCGGTAGTCCAAAAATAGAACATCAAATAAAAAGAGATTTTCTTTTTCGTTTCTGTTAGACTCTGATTTTATTGTTGGATACTTTCTCGGAGTTTCAAGTCTTCTTATTCTTTTATATTTGATCAAGCTCGGCTGGTTCCTTCTTTTCATTCATATAGCTGACTGTCTTTGCTTCTTTCTTTCTTTACTGCCGCGTTTTCGCGATCTGAGTGTCAATCAAGATTACGATCAGTTTCTTCCTTTTATCGATTCCAGATAAATTTCATTTCTCTGCTCTTGACAGAAGCCTAATATTCGACGGAAGTACGAGGTTTAACGAGCAACTCTGATAAGTTTCTGATGATTTTTTTTTTTTTTTTTTTTTTTTTTGAGTTACTGTAAATAAAGTGATTCCACATCTGCTGACTGTAATGTTGTGTTGCGCTCAAAAAGATTTAGGAAATGCTGCTGGACGCGCATTTTCTCTTTTGTGAAGATAATGCGGATGTTCGCTCGGTTTGCTTTATCTATTTTTTTTTTCCGTGCATTTAAGACCATACATCTTTATATATATATCTTTTATTCCATTCTTCGATCCAATTTCGTAAATACCCCTTCCACAAATCACCTTGTTCTTTTACGTTCTATGACTAAACTTATCCAAATATACTTATAAATGAATAAGGCGCATTCCGCACAATTTTAACATTCTTATTTGATTTGATTCAAAATTTAACTGTGTTTACGATAGTAAAAAATAATGTTTGTTAGAAGTATCGAGCACATGTTTACAACCTATGTAATAATTCGAATTTATACTTAATAATTCGTATAATTCGAAAAGAATGCTCGAGCAAGAACCCTGTCTTTGTGAATCCTGAGGGATTTCCCATAACAAGATTCCGTACAATTTTGAAATTTAATAATTTTAATCTTTAAGAGTCTCAGCTCTAACTGTTGTAAGATTCCTAAGTGTTTTAATCTATAGCTAAAGTTGAGGAATCGTATTAACTGATAATTGAATAATCGCTTGAGTTCGTGAGACAAAGAACAAAACTTAAGAAGGGTGAAATTACCCTTTATTATTCCAATAAATTTTAACAGATGACTCCTTTCTTGCAGTTACAATAAAGCCTCCACTCCTCTTAAACTTAGGAAACTAAGAACTAAACTAATCTAAACTAAAGATATAGCCGAAGCTATCACGGTTCTAACAGAGTTGGCCCCTTAACACTAACTAAACGGTGAAGCTATAAAGGGCTTAAAGTATGGCCGAGCGTCGTAATAGCTTACAGAGTAGCCTAAAAAAGCAGAAAGTTCGCTAGTCAAAATCACTGGTTCTCTCTAACGAAGTCAGTAGAACTTCACAGTTAAATACTTCTTCTTATTTGCATTCAAACGCGATTTTAAAAATACGTTCTGGCCGGAAGTTGTGAGCTTGAAATTAAAGAAAGATAGGAGAGTAACTCAAAATTTAGCTGTTAAATAAATTAAAATTATCCTTGCAAGGTAAAGTTTCAAATCTTTTCTACCTCTCTCTGTTTTCTTTTAGTTTGGGTGTCCCCTGTAGTGGATAACACAAGCCGCATATTTTCCTGTGATTATATTTATTCCTGTGTAATCTTTAAATGTATCATGTCTAAAAGGCAACGTGTCTCTTAATTAGTTCTCTCTCTAATTTTTTTTCTGTGTGTGTATATGTGTCCTTTGTAATGGATAACACAAGTCGCATATTTTTCTGTGATTACACTGTGATATAAACGTAGACACATATAAGATATACGACCTGTGCAGTGAATGTATCACTAAATTTATGTGCCTATTTGGGTATAATTCTGATAGATATTTTGTAATACATTTTGTTGCATTGCGTGCTTGTTTTCATTAAGTTATTGTTTGGTTGCATTCTTTTTTGGTAATTTGTATTACATTTTTTGTGCATTAGTTTCTATTTTCAATGCATGTAATGTATGCAGTTCTGTGTAATACATATTGGAATGTTTGAAAAGTCATTTAAAGAGCCCGATATATCGGTTGTTAAAAGCTTACCGAGTCTTGTCAGTATCTTCCTCGCTATGTTAGTGAAATTTCAAGATTTCGTCATAGGTTTGTGACACAGTGTGATGTTTGAGAGATGAAGTTATGTGTTTTCACATTAAAACGTGCTAATAATCAACTTCCTTTGAGAATCTTTTCGGTAGTTTAATTTAAAATTTAATTAAAATATTTCATGTTATATGTTCCAAATCTACGGCATAATTTCCTTTTGAAGAACGATAACATCATTTTTTCTCAATGCCATTAGAACGAAATATTGCGAATATTTTTATCATAATAATTCTTATTCTTTTAAGCAACAGCTCTTCGTCTCGTCAGCAAAAATTCTGCGGAACAGTTAAATATGCAGAAAATGTGTACATATTCGAATGCTGGTGTCTCTAATATGATACATGCATTTTTATGCATTAAAGGCCAAATTTAACTGTTACTGAGTTTAACGGCGAACACGTTAATCATAATAATGTAATGAACTTAAAAAAATTATAAAGTTCGTGGCATTAATTTCCAAAATCAACGAGTTTTCATGAAATAAAATTCTGATGCCTTAATTACTTACGCTAGATGGAAATGATGTTGCCCTGAACGAAATAAAATGAATGCTTGAATAAAAACCGTTTTTGTTAATCTAAAGGAATTTCCCATAACAAGATGGATTCCGTGCAAATTTTAAAATTCGTATTTTATTAATGTGGATTTTTAACTGTGTTTACTATGGTTAAGAAAATAACTTACATTAGAAGTATCGAATACACTTTAAACAAATCGACTTTTCTTATGTAATAATTCTTTTAATCTTTAAGTGTCTCACATCTAAACGCAAAAGTGTTCTTAATTTTTCACTCTGTGTTTTCTTTTGGTATGTCCCGTGTAATGGATAACACAAATCGCATATTTTGTGATTATATTGCAGTTCTTACGTAGAATCATCTCTACTATTCTTCATCCGCAATTTTATTTGCCATGGGCTCCATCTAGAAATCACGGATTATAGCCAAAAGAAGAAGACGCAGAGAAACCTTCAAAAAGCGACTTTTTCGGAAAACATTTCACATTCAACAGACAGTTTGAAAAAAGAGGCTCACCAGATCATTAAGTATCCTATTACAGTCAATCATACGCATTGAAAAAATTTCAAACTGTAATCTTACAGCATATCAGAACTAAATGCTGAACTTACCATATCTATATAAAAAAATCTGATGTGTACACCACATGACTTCCTTGTACGGAAGATTAAATTATAGCATTTTTTTTTCATTTCATTTAAACGTATTGGATTGAATTATATCTACTTCGCCGACAGCGCATAAAACCCAATAGAATAAATGTATTCTTTAAAATTCACTCTGTTTGTTTACCATAGCGACATTCTGGCGCTAGGTTCACTTAACAGTATTATATTTCGTTCATATTATAACTCAGAATGCACAAAATTTACATCATTTAAAGAATTATCTAACCGTTGTAACATGTTATATTCAAATACTATAGTAAAGCTAGAACAATGTATAAAATAAATTAAGCAAACAAAACAAAAAAAAAGAAACAGTTTTTCACAGACGATTGAGTATTTCTCATTCAATTAATTCAGTTCTCACTTCGCGACAAGGCAAAAATACATAAAATCTCAAAATATCTGTATTAAAAATTACGAAGTAAATCTTAAACACTTATTTCCTCGAAAAAATTCCAGAAAGGATTTAGCATGATTTAATTCGCAATAATAAATGAAGGCGTTATCTTTGTTGTTGCCAAGCTAAGTTTCCCTAGATTGGCAACAAATCCACTACCCTGCTGTTTCAAATCTAAACAAGCAATGGCCTCCATCAAGAAATTTATTAGGCTTAGCGGCACTTAACAACTCTAAAATTATTGATAATTCTAAACATATTGTATAGAAATTTACAAAAGGCATAAAAACCTTAACCGGAAGATATGAACAACATAATTCAATCATTTTTAAAGCAAAAGATGTACAATTTACAAACGTATAAGAGTAAAGAAACTGAGATCACTGAGCCAGGTAACAGAGTGGATATATATATATATATAAATATATTTATAAACGTTTGGTGAGGCCAATTGCAATCAAAATACGAGGTACACATCTACATGTTATAGCAGTCCTATATACAAAATTTCAATTTTCTGAGGCTATTCGTTTTTGAGTTATGCGAGATACGTACGTACGCATGTACGGTCGTACATACGTTGGTACAGACGCCACAAAAAATTCTCTTCAGAATTCATTTCTAAGCAGATTTATAAATTTTTTGGAGGAAAAGAGTCTTTTATTCTGTCCTTACGTACAGATATCACTCAAAAACATCGTTAAATTTCATTCGATAGCTGTTAAAATTGATATTTTCGTTGAAATATGCTGCCTGAAACTTTTCGCGATTACAATACTTCCTTTTTACTTCGTACTAGGAAGTAAAAAACTGATGTGGATGCTACAAGACTTCCTTGTACGGCCTATTAAATTATACACATTAATGCGGTATTTCTATAATATTTCTCCGAATTTCATTACAGATATATTTATCATTCAATCAGGTCAGTTCTTCCGTCGCGGCAAGGAAAAAATGCATAAAAACTCGAAACATTTTCATTAAGAATTGTAAAGCACAAAAAAAAATCTAAAACACCAAATAGAGTTAAAAACGCTTTTTTACAATTAAAATCAGATTTTAAGTTCATCAAAATTAGGTAGAAAGTTAGACTTCTCGGTGCACAAATTTTTTGGCTCCGCTCAGCAAAAAGACACTGAATTTGGTGAGAAACTGACTTATTCACTATGCTGTTAAGTTTCTAATGTAAAGAAACGGCGGCGTTGTTAGGCTTAGTGGAACTTAAAATACTCTTAAGTTGTTAATTCTACAACTACTGCATGTAGATTAAACTAAAGGTACAAAAAACTTACCCGGAACACAAACACAATATAATTCAATCACTTTTAAAGCACAAAATGCACAATTTACCAACATAAATGAATAAAAATCTCAGCTCACCGAGCCGGGTAACAGAGTGGGTATATGTAAACAATTGTCCTCAGCTAATCGGTTACGGCTGTTTTAATATTCTCTAGTGTCTCATTTTCTAGATTTTTTTAATTAACTCTAATTTCAGCTCCTTATGTTAGAAAAGGTATACCACGAGGCTTGCACAAGTAAATTATAGCACTAACAAAATAAACAAGTCTACAATAGCACTGCAAAGAGGGAACAAATTTAAAAAAAATAATAAATACATTAAAACTAATAAAAAATAAAATAAGTAAAATAAAATTGAAATAAAATAATGTATAATCAATAATTTAAACTGAGAATGAAATTTTGGAAGCAGAACATTCTGAAATTTTCTCTTTACTTTGAAAACGTTGAGGAAAAAGTTGATGGCCAACATCGAGACAAGTGCTTCAAAGTTGCCTGAAGTATCTTCCTCAGCTGGTCAGGATCAATGAACTCAAGAAGATTATGCTTAATATCTTCATCGCCGCAACCGCAGCTTCACAAAGGACTTGAAGTAAATCCAAATCGCGTTAAATAGCCTTTAAAATTATTATGCCCAGCCAAAAATTTAATTACTTTAAACTCTGTTGAAAACTGAACAACTTTTTTTCAGTGAAAAATTGTCAAATTCTTTTTTTTTCCTTTGTGCTTTTGGTCAGGCTGGATATTCTCTATTCCAAATACAGATAGCTTCATTTCTGGATAACCACTTCCAACGAGAAGCAGGAACACGGATATTTAAATCAATGTGACGTTTTGTGGCTAACTATGCTAGAGCATTAGCTCTCTCATTTTTCAAAGTTTCCAATGTCCTCGAACGTAAGGAGAACGAATCTCGATATCAAGATCATGCAACATCTTAATAGTTACCTGAATTTCAACAGCAAGTTTTTCGGAAACACTAATTTTCTGCAATAATTGTAGCGAAGAAAAAGAATCACTACATATCAAAATGTCACATAACTTCCAGTCGGAGGAATTAGGAGTCAGGAGAAGTCACAAGGATATTTAGCTTGCCAAAAACATATAACTTAAAATGCAGTGTTACAAGATCCATTTTCGTAATGCAAAATCAGTTGAACTTGGTTCTTGTCCTCACATTCATGACTCTTTTTCAATCAAGTCTTTTCAATAATTTCTCTGTAAAGATGCTAGTTCACTTTTTAGCCTGGAGACAAAACCTCATTGTAGACGATTCTCTGGCCATAGAAAATACCAGCACGCCTTTGATTTTCGACTTGTTCATTCTTGCTTTTTGGGATCTTGCGGAATCTGAAGTGAGCCATTCGGCTCTGCAACAGTTCGTTTCTGCGTCGTAGTGGAACACACAAAACTCATCACTAGTAATGACATATTCCATAAAATAAGAATCATTTTCAATCCGTTCCAAAAAAATCAAGGCGCTCCTCCCTGATGTGGTTCTTTCGGTTCCACGAAATGTTTGTTGGAACAATTTTCGCACAGACTTTTCTCATCGGCAATTCATTTCTCAAAATCAAAGAAATGGTAACATAATTAAAATGCAACTCTTCTCCAAAAATAAAATATTACTGAGTAGTTCTAGATAAAGATTCACATCTTTACATTATTTTACTAAAAATAATCTTCAAAATGTGGAACCATAAGTATTGATTTTATTGAGACTTCTGGCAAAAAGCATTATTTCAAAACAGCACAGCAAAAATATAAAAGATAAATAAGCCAGCAGTTATAGAATGCAAAGAATGAATCTTTAAAATACACAAGGGTTAAAACTAAATTAAAAATATCTGTTTACCTATCTATCTATACCTATATCCATCGCTCTTTCTCTCTCTCTCTCTCTCTATATATATATATTCACACATTTACGTATCTGTAAATCTGCCTCAGAATCTATCTGTTATACAGAACCAGATAACTGAAACTTTATTTTTGTATTGAAATTTAACATATTTCAGGTACGTGATCATTTGGAACATACAAAGATTTCTTAGATAAACAATATGATTGTCAAATCTCAAGACGAATATATGTTCATAGGCTATGTAATGTAAGAGTATTTTGTGAAGCATGCCATTATTTGGGACGTGACAGGATAACTTTCCTCGAGAACTTTCTTAATTAAATTATATAAATGTCCGCTTCGGCGTTAGATTTCCCGAAGCTACGTGGTCGGAGACCAAATATATAATCACACACAATCCTTTCGTTGCTTAAAAGTCTGGGGAAAGCTCAATAGAGCGCAACAAAGGATCTGAGACGTGATCAGGGTACCAGTTTGATGGCCTGTATATGCCTTTAAATTATCTCTGACCGTTAAAATTCAGTGATGGCTTTTTAATTCATTCTACGTTACTTTAAAGTTAGATCCTTTAAAGCAGAATGAGTAGGGATGTTTGAAATCGACATTTGTGTTATTTTTTAGTAGTTTCAATTTAATTAATAAACTTTTCAGGCATATTATTATATAGTATTTGTCTCTTTTAACGTAAAATATTTAATCAACAGTATTTACATGAAAATTATCTTTTCATCTGGATTTTTTTCACGTACGTTATTTGGTTAAAAGGAATGTACGCAACAGGGAGCTTATTTTTAATTTACTTAACTCAGTCACAATTTTACGTGACAGTTGTATTAAAATGTAATAAATATTTCAGGGTACTTTCGAAGGCACTAGGTTTTGCCTTTTTACTCAAACTGAAGCGATGGCAATCACAACAAAATAATTCTCCCGTTATTGGATAGAACTGACCATTTTTTAGAATTTCTCTCATAATATTTTACATTTTATACGGGTATTTCACTTTGCACAAGTTTAGTGTAAATCAAATCAAATATTAAAACTAAATTTTAATATGTATTAATTTTATACATATTATTCGCCGATAAAAGCATACCATTTTTATTACCAGAGGCAATGTAAATTACAAATGTAGAAATAATTTAGAAAATAATTCAACAACAGGTGTTAATGCATAATAAATGATTAAAAACATTGCTTCTAAAGCTTTTCTGCTCTGTGTGAAGGGCTGCCTTGGAGTCGTCACCGAGTATTCCAGAACGTTGTGCAATGATTCCGCGCACAGGTTCCATCATATTACAAAGAGGACTGTTTGGACAGTCCTAAGTTCCAGTAGAATGAAGGAGCTCTTCTAGAAGCCGTGACACTTTCTAAACATTATAGATATTCTATTTCTGTACCTAGAAAAGCTATTAACTCCGCTGAGTAATTGTTGGTTCCCTTTTTCTATTTCATTCTAAACTAGCTTTTTTAGTAATTATTTTATGATAAATGCCCATAACTATTTTCTATAAGTAAATTTCTATTGAATGTAAATTTTTAAATTGCCCTGCCCGTTTGATACATAATTTTGTAATATTTTTACATTACTTATGTCAATTTTGTACTGATTCGTTAGCTAACACGTTGTTTATATGAGAACTGAAAATTCTGCAGCCGATTCCACCAAGAGATTTCTCAAACAGAGCATGCAAAAGCAATAATTCTGGTTGTGCAGGCATTGCCAAATATTTAACATGTTATTATTATATAAAGTCATTTTCTAAGGTTGAAGAAAGCAAACGATTGCATATGACGTCATTGTATTTCAAAATTATTCCCTAAATGTCCTCGTTTTAACTAAATAACTGCTGTTTCCAACTTTTTGTTTTGTTTCTGTTTGCGATAATTGACACGATATGTTATTGCCCCGTTAATTATTTTATTGTTATTGAGAAAAGTTGTTATGTTACATTAAATTTAAATCACGACGTCATACATATTAACCTGAAGTGTCAAAATGTTTTGTTTCCTGGTTTAGCAATAAAACTTTATTTACGAAATTTATTTAATTCAGCTATTTTCATTCACGGAATGCTTTATATAGGTTTTCAAGATGTGTGTCTATAAGGAACGTTTGTGTTTTATTGAAAGACACTAAGAAGCCAGGCCATTTGTTACCCAGTTTTTCTAAAGTGTTCCCACAAAATATTGTTTCCAGGGAGGTTCTTGAGTAAAGAAATGAATCAAGACCAAGATAAAGCTGAAGTTAGTGAATCCGAAATAAAAACGAACATAAAAAGCAACATAAACAAGCCAAAATAAAGCCGATATATTAATTAAAAGCACTGAAAACGCTAATTTTCACACTCTGCAAGTTGCTGTTTTCGTTGTTGTTGTTGTTGTCTTGTCCGAGGAGACAGCGCAGAGGAGTCATATAGGACCGAAATGTATCCAATACATATATAACAATAATAAAAAAGAGGAAGAAGAAAATTAATGTGTTAAAAAAAATGAAATTGTAGAGTAATTGGTCTAGATGTATTTAGTAATTTAAAGGGCAAATTGATGTCATCCAGAAGAATTTATAGAATCTGTATAATTAGAAACTTGTCAAAAAAATGATCATTAATGCAGAGTGGTGTTTAACAGGGAAAATGTATGAATGTAAAAATAGGTATTAGCTTACAATTTCCATTTACAAAGAGAAAATTGTAACTTGACTACAGATTATAATGAAAGTGTATGCTGTAACTATATGAGTAACTTGTATGATATGTATTAGTTATTAATTTTTGATTGTACTTCATATGTGTAACACTTATCCCAGACAGTGAAATTATGATAAAATAATTTTTGACTATTTTTCATTTGATTTAACTATTCGTTTCGTCCAAGCCCTTGGTGGCAGTTGTTGGACCGGTTTTCTTTCTCTTTGCTGCTGGGAGTTCAAGGGTGAAGGACGGGCTTCGGCCATGAACGATCTCATTGTGCAATTTAAGACTCATCCATTGTCTATCGCCACGTGGTGCACTGCTCCAAATTAATTCACTGGTAGAAGCTTCAAAATCAAAAGAAATTTAAAGATAAGTATATTCCTGGTCTACATATATCTTCGATTCCAGGTTTTTCGTGATTTATAGAAAGTGATGCAAATGGATAGTGCTCTGTAGTGTATCGATAAACGAGTGGACGCTCTGTATTTTTAGTAGGACTATAGTTATGATCTGATTATTTAATTTTCTTGTTTATTTGTGTGAGCTCAGCAATAAAATTTTTGATAGGAAAGATAAATAGAGTAAATTGTAGACGAATAACTTGTATTTTCTTCTTCAACTATCACAACGTCTGGGGTAAGTACTTTATTTTGCTATCCTCTGTAGGTCACATATTTTATCCCTATCATTCGGGTTATTGCGGAAACAACGTGATGTACTCTTAATCACTGTTATAATTTCATCGCTGATAAAATTGATATTCAAAATTTTAGTTATCACTTATACACCTGAATAATTATATTAAATATTTCTCATAGCCTACAGGAATTAACACATTTTTATTACATAAGACATTAAAATATATAAGTATTTTCACTACATATATTATTTTCACTACAATAACCTTCGAAGAATAGAGAAGCAGTTGCGAGGGAGCTATATCTATACTGAGGCGCCTGGCCAAAATAGCAGGACAGTCGAAGAGAGGGTCTGGATAAAGTTGGATATCAACTGTGAGGACAGCTGTTTTCGTTGAACTTCACTTATGTTAAGCACGTTGCTTCAAACCTCGTACGAGATGGAATTGTAAAATTGCCAGTCGTCCTTTCTAAATAGAGGTAACCTTTTTTACGGAGTCACGTGGCCCGTTTATTATTAATACAATATATGGAAGTGATTTCATTCATACTGATTTTTTTCTTACATTTTCTTTTCAGATAAGTTTTGCTTTGGCCGCGGCCCACTCACCGTTCATCTGGCTGGTTTGGTTCCTAGTAATCTCTTAATCTGAAACTTTATTACTTATCTAACTGTTCCAGTTTTCACTAATTTCCGAAACCATGTGCAGAATAACTTCAATTAGTTTATTAGCACTACTATTTCTTTTTATCTGTTTTGCGAACATGTAAATGTCCTGAGTAGAACCGTGATTTTACGGGAAACAATGTCCTTTTCAATTGTGGAAGAGATGACAAAGAGAAGAAGAGTTTAATTACCCTTTAGTTTAACAAATTATAGCCGTTCCGGCACTTCGGGATACAAAGACTAGTACTTGTGGTCTGAACGTAAAAATAAGACTATAAACTAACTAAATTTAAATAAGAGCTAAACACAAATACTTCCCAAGGCTAGTAACACTAAGATTGGGCTTTTAGATCGTTACGTATGTAGCATGCAGAATGCGGGGAAAACTACAATACGTCTTCAATATCAAGAGGACTAACCCGCTGTCCTTAAAGGCGGACAGTAACCGACTTGAAACACGCGAGAAGTCTCACTTTCTCTCCCTATAAATTGTTCTTGTCGAAAAGCCACAACTTAAATACTTAAGAGTTTACAAGCACAATTTCCATAAATAAAACTAACTCGTTTATTCTGGCCAGAAAGGGAAAATAAGAGAGGACAGTAAAGGTTTAAAATAAAATAAACGTTAGTGAAACTTAAGGTCCTTGTAAGTTTACATGAAACACTTCATAAATTAAGCTGCTTTCTAAAGAGTATGTTTTACATCCTCTAAATTCTATCCATATATAAATGATTATGTATCAGTTCCTCTTAGAAATACCTCTATAAAAGTATCGCTGGTCTTGGCAGATATCTGTGTCATGTTCAAATAAACTAAAGTCGATCTTTCTTTCCATGGTCAAACAGCCGTTTCAAATTCCACTCCTCGCTGTTTTGTAGGAATCGATTAACACATAATGAAGGTAGTTTCAATGACAAGTGGCACAAATTTAAGGGAGCATGGAATCGTTTTAAACCTTTAAGGCTAGCATAGGATATAGTCTGGCTGAGCATGTCGCAGTGGCCATTTGTATAAAAATTTTACCACAGTGATCATACTACGAAAATGATGAAAGTTTTTCAAGCAATATACTTCTCTTCAGTAATGGCAAGAAGATGAAGGACTTTCAAGCAAATCTTAAAAAAGGAAGTTTGATTATTTGTAATTGCAATACTTGTAACTGTATGATATTAACATATATGCATTGTACATATATAGTATACTAATATGTTGTTGTATTGTTGCTGTGACTAATCTCCCTTGTCTGATATCATAACAAGCCTATGAAATTAATCGTGGAAAGGAGGCAAAATTCTGTCTATCATCAGCAAGATCCTTCGGCACCTTACAGCTTACAGTACGACATTGCTCAGTTCTGTCACAGACACTACATAAGATCTAGTCCTTTTAGGCCACATAAACTAATCTAGATCCTACAAATGAACCTGGGGGATTCTCGCACGGGCGTGAAGCACCAGCACAGAAGAAGGGTGAAAATCACCCTTTATTATTTCCAATTATGAGCAGAAAGGGCGTACTTTACAATACACCGACAACTTGCGGGAACTTAACGCAATTATACAAATCAATTCAAGTCTAAATATAATAGTGCTGGATTAGCCCGTTAAGTTACGGCTAACTTAGGTTGACTCGACAAACCTAACAGGCATGACAATTATTGGAAATGGCAAAGAAGCATATCAGCCAAACAACAAGGTCAGAAACGAAACCTGCGCTGGCTAGCGAAAACACTTTATGCATAAACTCCAAAATTCACCCGTTTAAATACTCACTCTACTTTAAATTTACATCCTGGCGAGGAAATACTAGGAGAAGTTGAGGAGTTCAAGAAATATAACAAAAATTTGAATAATTGGTTAAATAACTTAAGGGAAACCCTACAACTGTACATTTACAATCATCCATGCCTTTTTCGAAATTCGAATCCGAGCCCTTGGTACGACAATCAGAGTCAATATGCCCAATTGGGTGGCATACGGATGTACTGAATGCGTATATTATGTTGATATACTACATGTAGAACTGTAAAACGTACATAAATATTACACAAGTTTAAAATAGAATCGATGATTGCTTCCTGTCTGTGTGTGTGTAAAAGGTGTTTTGTAGAAATCTGCATTTCAAAATGTATTTGCATAGTTGCATTTGACAATTTTGACTTCGAAATGTTTTATTGAGGATACCTTGGATAAATGTTATCGTATGACAATACAACTCAATTTTTCTCTAATTACATTAACGAATTCCCGTTTAAACTTTTATGTTTGTTATTTTTTCTGTGGAATTGGTATAAATTTATGTTTTTCAGACTTTTAATATAACGATGCACATTGAAAATATTATCGCAGCCTAAAAATATATCTACTTTGACTCAGTTCGTAAAATCCTAAATCTTACATCTGCAAATTAGCGTTCAGTACTTCTGCAGTCGGATTAACATTGAGCATCATCACCGGTGATATCCGGGTTATGATGTTATCGATACTCTTGCTTTTTGTCTCTTGTGATAGGATTTTAAAGATTTTGTATTTATTGCTTATATTGAGCTGGCGATGATCGAAACATTTTGATATGTATTAATGGGTAATTGTTTCTCTCCATAACCTCATTTTAACTTACGAAAGTTTCCTTAGAAATTCTAGGTATTCATTAAAACTGAGCAGACTGTACTTGGATTAAAGCATAACAGAAGCCACTATTAGCAGTTAATTTTATTTCCAAATGCTATCGAGAATTAAGACAAGTTTCATTTCTGGTGTTACAACAAACTCCTTGCACACATTATAACAGCTTAGGGAATTATTAGACAAGAGTGATAAAATAACTAGACAAAATTATAGCAACTTCGGAAAAGCAGAACATAAGGAACCTATAGCAAAGTTAGCAGGAAGATATGCGCTCGCTGTTTATAGAAACTGAGATAAACATGAGCCATAGTGACAGTTATCAAAAGCGTATCTCAAAATTTTTAATATAAACGTAACCATTTCAAAATGATACGAAGAATTGTGCAAAGGAAAGTAATAAAATGCATCTTAATTTTGTATACATTGTAAGAAAATAAAAGAGCTGCTGGTCTTCAAATTAAAGAAAGCAAGAGACCTAATATTCGACAAGAAAAACCTGCTTTAATTTGCGAAGGAGCTCCGTAACTAGAGTTTTGAAATATTCATAAAATAGATGAAACGAGCATTTTTCTATTATTATTAGTGATGACACGGTTCACAGTGCGGAAGAATGGTACTTTCACAGAAGCAGTGCGACGAGCTAGTGAAGCTGTGCTATACGAAGGATTGTGATGTTACTTACGCATGTCTTGTCTTGTAGTTAATAGACCTGTTTTCATTGCACCGACATCAGTCGCCGCGAGTTGAAGCGGATGATACTGAAACATGAAGTAATTTTATGAATTGAAGAATGCCTGATTTAATTTTTAACCCTGAGCTTTCGAAAATCAATTTATACACCATGTGCAAACCATGCATCGATAATTTTGCACCATAGAACAGATGACTCGTTTATTTCAACCGAACTCTAGTATGAACTCTTTTAAGAAATTCATTATCAAAAACCATGCATCAGTTGAGAACATCTGCAATACGATCAACACTGTTTCAGCTATGGGTGAAAACATTTGTCAAGCAGAATGAAGATACCAATAAAGATAAAAGTGATAATTACTATGGAACAAGGTTTAAAGAAACTAAACTGTTCATTATGTACCAGGAAGTGAATAATTTATATGCCATTTATGTATTCTTCCCCTTGTCTGGACATATTATTTCTTTTCTTTTATTTTTATATCAAATTTCTGATACGAGGGTAGAGACTAATCCTGCTGACCTTCGGTAGCCACCAAGATTATACGCTTTACGTCACCTGTAGAGTCTGAGCACCTAACCCATTTTCAGCACATACCGGAAAAAACGTTCTGCCAATATGGAAAAGTATTATGTATTAAAAAAAATCTATAAACTTTCAGATTTTGTATTACGCCGAAAGGGGCGTTTTTATAATATTTTGTGTGTTACCTTATTTATTAAATATCATGTTCTTAGCACTTAAATCATATAAAATTCAATTCAACAGCAATATCACAAAATATTTAAAAACAGCATATCTTTACAATTTCTGATACACAACTTGCGCTAGAGATAATTTTTTTTTCTTTCATTTTTTGTTTTTTGTACAGTTTTGCCATTCGCTTTAAAAGCGCTGAGTTTGTCAATCGAAAATTCGTTAAAATTTTACAAAATAGGAACATAAAACAAATTCGAAATTCAAAATTCGGGGTACCAGGTGCCGATGTTCGAGTCGACGATTACGTAATTGTGAGAAACCTATGTACATTCAAGCGGATTCTTCATTATTTAATTTTTTTAAATATAATACAAGGTATATTTGCCGGCAACATTTTGAAAAGCGATTCAGACTTTTAGAGTGATTCAAAGCAAAATGCAGTTTCGAGACTTAACGCTCGTCTGGGCTAATAACGAGAATGACTTATTTTTCAGGGCGACTGTCAGGAATAAGTAAAATATTGCAACATAAGCAAAAAAAGTTACAATGTGGAAAGATTTTATGCAAAGTACGCAAAAATATGCGAATCACAGAAATACAGATGACATATTACAGGAAACAACTGCATATACATGAATCTAGAATAAAAATAGACGTATGATTCTGGAAGCATGCTGATATAAAATGCAATCGATATAAATGTGCACATAATGCAACAATTACAATTTTTTATAGATAAGAACAGGTAACATACTTGATGTACCAGAAAACGTTTAACACATCACACAAAGTTTGGGGAAAAGGGCAGATTAATATAAAAATGGGAGGCAGTCAGGACTTATTACTGTGCAGGCGAGCCTCCACATAATTCAAGATCACGTGTGATAACTGCGGCCGCTGAATGACAAGGCGAAAAGGATTGCAACAACCGGTTTCTCCTTCCACTGCTGCTGGGGTCCGAATGTGTAGCACGGCGGCTGACTGTCCTCAACCTGGCCGATGCGATGTGCCATTTTCCTGCTTCTCTTTGCTGCTTCCTTCGATGCTGTCTGCTGATACATGAAAATCCTTTTTAGTGAGATTTTTAGATGAAGATATTGAATAATTGTTCCAGTTTCCTATACATCGTTGCAAAAAATAATTTTTATTCAACTTCTTCTTCCTTTCGAGAACTTTTGCGCGAACGTGTGTATGAGATCTGAACTTTCCTGATTTAAAGAAGAAAAAGCAAAGATACCATGGTTAATCAAGTACGTTTAATGACTGCCATCAAAATTTGATTGTTCCTTTTACACTGAGACTTTGTTTCGCGCTGATGGAAAAAGATTAACTTTATTCTGAGCGCAACGTTATTTTGGTGATGAGCATCACTCGTGCTTGATATTCAGATTCTGATTCATTCGTCTGTGTGGTTCATAATTTTTATTTATATTAATGCTTATTTCAGTAACGAAGATCAAGAATAAAATATAATTGATTTGGTAATATATGTTGGTCATCTTTTGGGATAAGTTACTTTGATTTCATATTTCCTTTTTACATCACACATTTTGATCTGCACGTTTGTAAGTATTTATGGGTTATTGCTCCACAACGCGATCTGCTAATTAAGCAATCCATTTGACTTATATTTGTTAATCCTTTAATTAAAAAACGCTAAGTTACTATTTTTAGTGCCCAAGTAATTCTTATTTACTACAGCTAAATTTATTTTATTATCACTTTTACCACCGTAACACCTCCATGATATTATAAAAATTACACGCTGATATTTGTGGCCAGAATTATACTGTATCTTCGTATATTACTAGACATACTTTTGTGAATTGTATGTTATTGTGTCTTGTAATAGTTCAAGCTGATCAGTAAAGTGATGACGACTCTCATGGATGCGACTGCTTCGTATATCTGCACTCAAAGATTTAGTTTTTAGAACATATGGTCTCTTTATAACTCATTGCGAATCCTGTTTATGAATCCTTTTCAGTTTAAAGTAATTATCTAGTAACTAATAGTAAATAAACCTGAAAAAACTGCAAATGTGAAGGACTGCTACACTGCATTATAATGCTTGACTCTGCGTATGAATTCGAATAACCATCCTACTTGTGGATCTGTTCTCCCAAATCTGTTGCCAAGTATTTATGAGAAAACATCGAGTTTTATTTCTTAGAAGAGAGACAGGGTATATGGATCTCTGAAATGTCAGCTATTTTTGCCGTGGCATCCTCCGCTTCACTTCCCATTCTGCAACTAAAGTCGTTTTGCGTTGGAGTATCTCAGATCATTAGATATTTCGAAGAAAAGCTTTTGAATCCGTCTCACAATATGATTTTTAGAACGTGTATCCTTTATAGTCTATAAAACTATTTTGGGAATCGAAATCAATATTATCCCTGAGCCCATTAGCATTGTACTCAGTGTTACACGAAAAACAGAAAATTCAGCTTGGAGCACGGGTTTTGTTTGTGGAGTTTCGTGATGACGAAAAACATGCTACGATTCGTGAATAGAACAGACCTTCAGAAAGATTTAAAAAGCTATAAGTACGCCTACGCAGTGAACGTATATCTTTTTGGTAAACTCTAGACTGTTGTTATCTTTTTTGCTTGTTTTTATAATATATTTATTATTGAATTAATTTAATAAGTCCCATGCTGTACATTTGTGGTGCACGGGAATTCATATGAGCTCAAATTTAAAAAAAAAAAATGTGAAACACCAATTTTGTCCTCTCCTCTTTTTTATTGACACTACGTAATTAATTATAAATAGAAGTTTTGAATATCAATTCTCTAAGCACTGTTCCCTACTGTTTATAATAACAATAGATAAAGCGATGAAAGGCAATTTTAGACCGGAAACGAAATGTATTTTATTAAAGTTAAGAACATCAAAAATGAGTATTATGTTTAAAACTTGACTATCATTTGTATATTCCAAAGGTAAAACATTGTTGTGTCCTACAGATTCGTGAATTTGGAGTGATTGATGACAACACTTGATGAAGAATTAAAACATAATTTATTCGCCAGCATTTCACAGAATATTTCTAAAGACGCGTTACAGTCGTCGAAAAACTACGATAAACACGCTGAAACAATCAGCAACACTGCCTTCAGGACATCGGGCTATAACAGTGAAGGCAGCTTCACGGCAGAGCACTAAAATATAGCTCTCGGCTCGATCGACTGCTCTCAAGTTAATCTGTGAGCTCAACGAAGATAATCTGTGAAACTTGCTGAATCTGTGAACTGAACTCAACACACTGAAGATGCTCTTCATAATAATCTACTGCTCTGCGTACATGCAGGGTGTTTATAGTTTTAACAATCTCGGGAAAACAGATAGGAATTCGTTGTAGAATGTTCTCGCTCCGTCAATGGCATATCGCCGTTTTTGTCCCCAAGTGAACAATTTCGTTCCAATTCCAGCAAATCTGGCTTGCCATTTCCTGGCAACCCTGGCAGGGAAATTATCTTAACGTAGCTGGACATTTTGTAATATTATATTATTTTATATTAAAAAAAAAGGTCCAAATTACTTCTTCGATCATACAGTAATTTAAAGTTTGCATGTTTATACTTCCTTGTACGAAGTAAAAAGGTAGTGGAATTTCGTGCTCACGAAAAACATGCTACGATTCGTGAATAGAACAGACCTTCAGAAAGATTTAAAAAGCTATAAGTACGCCTAGGTAGTGAACGTATATCTTTTGGGTAAACTCTAGACTGTTGTTATTTTTTTTTTTTTTTCTTCTTTGCTTGTACGAAGTAAAAAGGAAGTATTGTAATCGCGAAACTTTCAGTTAGCATATTTTAACCAAAATACCCATTTTGACAGCTATCGAACGCAATTTAACGATGGTTTTGCATGACATCTGTACGTAAGGGCAGAATAAAAGACTCTTTTCCTCCAAAAAATTATAAAACTGCTTTGAAATGAATTCTGAAGATAATTTTTCATAGTGTCTGTACGTACGTACGTATGTATCTCGCATAACTCAAAAACGAGTAGTCTCAGAACGTTGAAATTTTGTATACAGGACTACTATAACATGTAGATGTGCACCTCGTATTTTCGTTGCAACCGGCAGTACCAAACATATATAAATAAATATATATATATATATCCACTCTGTTAACCGGCTCAGTAATCTCAGTTTCTTTACTCTTATATGTTTTTAAATAGTGTATTTTTGCTTTAAAAATGATTGAATTATGTTGTTCTTATCTTCCGGTTAAGGTTTGTATGCCTTTAGGAAATCTGCAAGCAATATTTGTAGAATTAGCAACAATTTAAAAGCTGTTTAAGTGAGGTTAAACCTAATTTTTAAATAACATGGCTGACATGTTTGTTTACATTTGAAATTGCAGAATAGTAGATTTGTGGCCAATTTAGAGATATTAAGCTTCGCAACAACAAAGATAACGCCTTCATTTATTATTGTGAATTAAATCATTCTTAATCCTTTCTGGAATTTTTCGAGAAAAACAAATTTTTAAGATTTACTTCAAAATTTTTAATACAGATATTTTGAGTTTTTAAGACTTGTTGCCTTGTAGCGAAGTGAGAACTGAATTAATTGAATGAGAAATACTGAAACGTCTGTGAAAAACTGTTTCTTTTTTGTTTTGTTTGCTTAATTTCTTTTACACATCGTTCTAGATTTATTAAAGTATTTTAATAGAACATGTGGCAACGATTAGATAATTCTTCAAATGATAGAAATTTTGTGCATTCTGAGTTATAATATAAACAAAATATAACGCTGTTAAGTGAAACTAGCGCCAGAGTGTCGTTATGGTAAGCAAATATAGTGAACTTCAAAGATTGCATTTATTCTATTGTGGTTTATGCGCTATCGACGAAGTAGATTTAATTCAGTCCAATAAGTTTAATTGAAATACCAGAAAAAATGAGTATAATTTAATATTTCGTACAAGGAAGTCATATGGTGTACACAACAGATTTTTTACTTTTGTTATATAATTCCATTTCATTATTTCATAAGTTTTAGCTTAACCATTAATGACAAAATATTAAATGATAAAAGCTAATGAACAGAAATCGATAGGTAACTCTTTAAGAAAGCAAACAACCCAATATTCAATTTGTGGTCAATTTGAATTGTAAAGCTTTTATCTTATATCAAAAAAAAAAAAAAAAAAAAAAAAAAAAAAAATAAAAAATAAAGCAGCAGTTGCTTAGTAAAATTACTCGATTTAGAAAAACATTAATTCCGAAAACATTTGAACCCTAGTAGATATTTCATTTCGACATTTTTTTCCTAGTCTAAACGAAAAGATATTTATTGCAAGCTTAATAATTTCTTTATTCTTATTCTGATATTCCACCATTAAGCTTCTTATCTCCCTTGATTGAGAAAAAGAGTTTTCCATAAACATTAAATTCCTTTCATAATGTTAGCTGTTTGCTAATAATCCAGATTATTTTTCTGATAATAATGAAGAAGCGAATGTTGAAATCTGTATTTTTTTACCTTCAGATTATTAATTCTTTGATGTTACGTCGCAAGATTTTGTTAATTAGGTTTCAAATCAGCCTTTCTTCATTATAAAAGTATAAACTCCTGAAATGACAGAAATACGATTTTTTTAATGCGTAGTAAATAGGAGGATGTCTTGAATAAATTTCCTTGATGATGCAAAGTTAATATATACGAATTTAATATTCTTTCCTTAACATGAGAGAGTAATCCACATAACGTTTTCACCTGCTTAGTTTCGGTAAAGATACTTCAGTACATAGTATGCTGTATATCTTAAACTATTCACCTCTCTGTTCATCTGCCAAATAATATTAATCCTTTATTTCTTAAAATCATTGTATTGTATTCAAAGACTACATTATATCAGCAAGAGTGACAACATCTTTATAATACTTTATGACTCCTGCTTCAAATTTACCTAATGTCTCTACATTGGCGCCGAACTAAAAGGTGGTGGATGATGATTCTCCACACCCAGGATTTGGCGATTGTGTCCCCTAAAAACCCCAGTCGCCCTTTAAAAGGGGGAGTATATAAGGTATTTCTCCCGCCCTCTTAGCATGCCTTCGTAGTGTGGTGGTCTGCACACTGGGCGCGTATTCCAGAGATCCGTGGTTCAGTTCCCGGCGAAGGCGTTACTTATTTTTTATGGTTACTGCTTCAAATTTTCCTAATGTCTCTGCAAAATGTAATGATAAAATCGTCTTTGAAGTCCTGTATATCAAAGTGATACCCTTATTAATTATTTTGTAAAATAAGTGAAAGTGAATACTTTCACACAGATCGCTTCCCTAATATGACCACCTCTGTAAAGTCAGATGTTTTCCCTGAAAAATGAAAGCACAATAATTATTATTCTTTACGTAAAGAAAATTATCCAATAATGAAAATTTTTAAGTTCACAAGTTGTGCATTTTCTTTTCAAACAACACTTAGGTACATATGGAAATTTAATATCTGTATGCTCTTCTTTTCCTTATGTTTAAATGTACAATTTTTATATCCGCCATATAATGCGCACCCGTAAATCTCGATCTTACTTTTTGTTCTAAACGTGTGCGTTATACGCCGGAATATACGGTATATATATATATATATATATATATATATATATATATATATAATAAGTACCGAAAATGGCAACTTTTTCTCTCAAGCGTGCTTTTCAATAACTTTATTCAATTTAACAATAGCATCTTTAAACAAATTCAAGGAATTCCAATAGGAGGTAATTTTTCCAGTTCTGTATGTGAATTATTCCTTTTTACAGGAGAATTGACCTTTGTCCGTTCACTCAGTAAAGAAGAACATAAATTCTACCTACACATCTATCGTTATATTGATGATATCATAGCCTTTAACAACCACAACGAAATAGAAATTGCTAATATATACCCCACTTGCTTAAAACTAAATAATACAAATACGGTGCAACATAATGTAGTCTACCTTGACTTACATATTATTGATTACAATTTTATAAAAGTTTACGACAAGAGAAGAGAATTCACTTTTTCTACACAAAAGTTAACCAACTGCAATTCAAATATTTCCAAAAGAATCATCCTAAACACAATTTATTCACAGCTACTTAAAATAAAAAGAATATGCAATACCACAAAACACCTTCAAGAAGAAATACTTTACTTCGTGACAATTTTGAAAAATAACTTAATTCCTCATAAAATAATTAAAAATACCTGAAAAAAAGGTGGCATTAGCCTTACCAATTTTTAGATTATTTGAGTTAGATAATGAAATTTTATACTTAAAGCCCAATGGGACGGTATAAAGTGGATGGCTGATTCAGAGAATCTAATGTAAAAATGTACTGATAATTCTTGTCACTACATTTTCTTTCCTCCAAAAGATTTTGGCACAATACTTTTAATACTATTGTTTAATAGTTTTAAATTACTTTGATGGCCAATTCTACTTTTATTAAGAAATCGGACCTTTTCGTTTTTCATTGTAGCTTGATCGCCTCTAGCTTGAAGAATTACGACTTTTATTAACACATTACTTTTTTCCATTTCACTCTTACTTTTGTGGCCATGTTGAGTAATTTTTGCTGAATTAGCCATTTTCACATTTAGAAACAGTTTTATTCTTCTAACAACTTGACTGACGCCATTTTGAATTCTTTCCGTGTCTTTTTGAGTCTTTCAACCCCTTTTTAACTCGGGGGTACGAGTTCCCGCCAAAGGACAATCTAATCGCATTGGCTGTTACCCAGTGACATTGTTTGCCCCGCCTACGTCACACGACGAGACGGATGGCTTTGAAAGACACTGAGGGGATTGCAACCCCTTTTCAACCTTGCTTCGCGTTCAAGAGGACAGCATAGCCACAGGTCTGTTTTTTATGTTTCTTTTTTTGTGTTTCTTTTTAAAAAAATATTTTTCTTGGTCTTAACAAGACCCACGGCGTTTGTTTTGGTAAATTTTAATTTCAGATCTATAAAATTCATAAAGGTTTAATTCTTTAAGCTTGCAGGTCCAGCCCGTACGTTATTGTATAGTTTGACTAATAGCAGACCGCTATCTATATTATTTTTATTTTTATTTTAGCTGTACATCGGAGTTGCATTTACATTTTTTACACCTTAATGTGTCATCTTTTGCGGACGCGTCGGGAAATTGGAACAGAGAATTGAAGCTCCAAAAGATTTTTTGAGACAATTCATGTTATTTTTTTAAAACAATTTTTTGTCACACAAGAGTTTCAATTGTCTGTTTCAGTGAAACGCGTAATGGTGTTAGCTTGGTTCGACGTCCAACTGAAATTTCCATTGAAAAGCCAGGTTGGAGGTCGAATTAGTCTAATTTACCATTTTCCGCTTTTTAATTTTTATAATTTTTGTAATTTTATGTTTTTCATATTTTTAATTTTGTTTTAACTTGTTCCGTCGATCGGTTTTTTATATGGGTTAACTTTTCACTTATCACATCGATAGGTTTTTACTGTATTTTTTGAAATTCACATGTTTCCAACGATTGATTTTAACTGTTTTTTATATTCTACATTTTATTTCGCGTGTAGCATAATTTTTCACACTTCAATGTTATTGTTTTCTTAAAAAATACTGTGTTGAACTATTTCTTGGAGCCACAGCTCCTGGTAACTTTTTTTTTTTAACGAGCTCACTACAATTTTCTTATTATTACTTCATAATTTTTACAGCATATTGAGCAAAAAACTTGGTAAGACCAAATAGGTCTTACTGCATAGTACTTACTAGCTTTTCAATTATATATATATATATATCTATCTGTAAGGGGATTAATTATTATGTAATGAGATTAAAACAATTATTGCTTTGGTTTTAATCTGTGCTAAATTCGCATTTTCTATAGTTTCCCTCTCTAAAATGTAATTTTTGTTTCAAATTTGGTATTTTTCATTAATTTTTGTTTTACTGATTTAACTTGTTTCACGGTGATAAAAAGTTTGGCCTTCAAATATTTAAGCGGCATTTCTTTTTCGTTCTGAATTTTGAGATTTCGAATTGTTATTTATCTGGCACTACTCTGGTAGACAGTTGCACGGATTTTGGCGAGCGATACGACTTATGGTAATGCTGGACAAGTTATTTATGGTAACCGATACGTTGTTGTTTCTTTATTTAAAAAACAATGCGTTTTATTATGCATAAATTCCGTGTTTTAAATATTATTTATGTCTTCTGAATACTAAAAATGAATTTAATTTTGAATTTTTATTTGAAATAAAAATTTTATTGTTTATGGTATTTTATATAATTTTATGTTGTGGATAATGTAATCAATGACGTCACCTTACTTTAAAAGTTACTGGTTTTAATGTCTATAAATTTATTATTTATGGCTCTTAAGTATTAAAATACAATTTAATTTTGCATTTTTTAAATGATTTTATTATGCGTGTTTATTTAAATAATTTTAATTCTATGCGTGATGTAATCAGCTCCCTGATTGGTTACTGAATATTTGTGCATTACTGCGCCATTTTTAAATTTTATTATTCATCTCTTCGAATTCGTTAGAATTTCATAGCGAACGGATATGTCCTTTTTAAAGATTAACGTTGTTATTGATGAATACCAAGAATTATTGGTATCGGAATCAACAAATTGTCCTTTGAGACCTTATTTTGGCCAACCCGACTTTCCTAATCAAAGATTTATTTATAAATTCTTACAAGGGGGCAGAGGAAATTTATTTTAATTTTTTGGAGGAAACTTCGCTATTTGCTTCTTCAATGAAGTGCGAGAAATATGGATCACAGATAAATATCGTAAGAAGAGCCGATTCTGAGGACGGCCGTATATGGTATTGTGGTCACGGTGGAAAAATAACCGCTGTAACGGGTAAGAAAAGAATTAGACATTCCTCCTTCTCTACCGGCAGTAAACTTCTAATTGCTGTCATTTTAGCTCTAGTGTACGAAGCGTTCTTATTTACTTATTTTAAAGTATTTGAATTAAGTAATATTTTAATTTCTTTTAAACGTTGGTATGATGGTTTTTAATTCGATATTCAATTTAAGTAATAATATCCAATTATACATTGTTAACCAATTAAACGTTGGCACAATGCTTTATAGCGGTGTTTTTATTCTATTTCTTTGCTATATGAAAGCAATAATTTAACCTTACTATGAGTATTTTATATGAGTATTTTATTTACTACGAGTATTTTATACTCGTAGTAAATTTATTTATTTACATTTGCCTGCCATCTTAAAAAACAACGTTTTCAAAAAATTAATCCATTATTTTTAACAATACTTATGTTTTTAAAGTTTCAAATACTTTATTATGCGTAAAATACGCAAAAGCAGCGTTTTTCAAGATGGCTGACGATTGTAAAAACCGCGCCAACAATTTTGCCAAAGTAAATCGCCAAAATTCCGTGCAACTCTCAAAGCAACACCATTTATCTCTCTCTCTCTCTCTCTGTATATATATATATATTTATATGAACACTGACATTTTGACCCTGATTTAAATCCCTTCGAACGGGTTTGGTGCATAAATGTTTTTGTAGTTTTTCTCCATGTGTATCCTGGATACCAATAGGTTTACCTTTAAAATTCCTCCAGGAAGACATTTATTCCATTAAGTAGATAATCGTTGCATGCTTAGTCATAAGTAAAGAAACCAAAGCATCTTAGTCTCTGGATCAGACACCTTATTCGAACCCGATTTGTCGAGAAAGCGGGATCTTATTACAGCGAGTAGCATAACTTAAAATTTTATTACAGAGTGGACAGATTTTACTACAGAGTGGCTTTTATTACAAAGATTTTAACTGTGACGTGGATGCATCATTATTTAAGAAATGAACTTAAAAATAATATCGGTGAATCCTTTTAGGTAGAAATGCCAAAAAAAATTATTAACATCAAGTTGGCCGTTCATTCAGTTTGAAAGTACCCTGATGGTTCATTCAGCTATGCAGGGAGCCTAAAGAAACACATATGCACATTATATAGCATGTAAGATAAACAATATGTAACAAAAATGTAGAGCGCATAAGACGCTCGTCCGTATGTGAACCATATATTGCGAATCCCGACTTGCTTTCCTCAATAATAAAGTTTTCTTGAATCCGGACATGTTCGCCTTGCCAAGTTTCTTCGCTACTCATCTATTACGCCACCGCCAAGCTCCAAATCACTCATTTTATATCATGATTTTGTAGTAGGACAGGATGCGTACCTGCTGTCTAGAATTCCAATTGGAAAAGTATCCGCAAGTTCATCGTTCTTTAAGTTAGATATTATCGAGTATCCAAATATGGTTATCATTTTTGTAAATTCTTCAGAAAACGGGCGTGGAACTAACTCCCAATGCAGTGCTTCAAAAATCTGTTCTTTCATTACATATATATATTAGGTAATTTTTATTACAATTTTATTTTATTTTATTATTATTTGACACTTATGAGATTTGTCGTGATATATATATATATATATATATATATATATATATATTTAATAAAATATATAGGTGCTATATAAATTTTTTATACCCCATGTACTTTTCTGCCAAGTTAGTGAAAGGAAAACATTCGCCATCCTGTGATTAAAAATTATAGCAGATTTTATAAATTTAAATTTTGGGGCAAGACTCTTACAAATATTTTACCTTCAGCCATGTAGATAAACCCTTGAATGTATGATACGGATGCGACATTTTGCACATCTGATGTGCTATGAAATGATAAGTAAATTTAAAATTTTGTTATTTACCAAACGTTTTCTAGATTTTGGGTACAAGAAGGGCTATTTAAATGTGTTATATATATCTGATGGCTCGGAAATTTGCGCATATATTAATGTAGTGAAATTAAATTAGGAGTAGGTTCACTCTCATAGTGTGATAAGAATAGCACAGGCGTCTTGTTTAGAGAATAGTCCCCTAAATATGCGACAACTGTGTCTTACTTGTACTATGACTATATGTTATTTTTTCCAAACTAGAGTAATGTGGTTTAACCATGAGAAACTACTAATCTATAGAATGTGCTTCAGGCATAACGTGATTCATTGGCAGTTATAAATAAATTTAATAATTTTAATTACAGTTAATTTTGAAATGATATTCTCTAGTGGAAATGATTTGAAAATTAGCATCATTTTTTTTATATACTTATGTTGCTACTTCTGATTTGCAAGTCAATGTTTTGTTCTTTATTAACCATTTGCCTCCCTATTTAATCTTAAAAGACTTTTCCTATCTTATTTCTTAACTTTACTTTTCTTGCCCCTGGTTTTAGTACGTTTTGAGTCCTCAGGTTGTTTGATTATGCTAATATAGTCCTTCGGAGTAATTACTTTGTTGCTCTTCCGAAGAAGTTTTTCTCTTGACTTTACTTAACACCTTTGACATAATATATCTATTCCATATCAAAGTCTGTCAGAAGGAAAACTGCTATGCTAAGAAAACTCGAAAATACAGTATCAAGTTTCAAGCCATTATCTATATATATAAAGAAGAATATCTGCTTGTATGTTTGTTTGTTTGTGCGCAACACACTCCGTCACTACCTGAACAATATTTTGACTCTAATATTTTTGTTTACATTTTTTTTCTAACTACAGCTTCTGAGTAATATTGGACGAGCTTCAAGCATATGCAATCGTTTTCTTTACTCTATAGGTTTTTTTATTCATTATCTGTTCATATTATTATCTATGTTTTGTACAGTTTATGTTTCAGAGGATGGCAATATACTATGTTCCTTTTTTTCTTAGAGAGTTAGTGTAACTTTTTTTTTTTTTTTTCATTTTAGAGTATGAGTAAAAGAATTATTTAATTATTGGAGAGTCATAAATAACTAAAGAGATATAGATAGTTATTTCCGAGTAATAAATAGTTTCTTGAGGTAACAAATTTGGTGAGAATTTTTGAACACTACCATAGCTATTTACAATTTCTACAGTTCTTTTCGGGGTAATGGGAAAGGTCGATGTTTACTATTCTTTCAAAACAAAGATCAATATACATATATTTTACGCGAATTTAACGAACTTCTGATTAACAACAGAGGAATCTGAAAGCTTTGCATTGCCTTTCTACAAAAGCGTAAGATATGTATGTTTCAAATTTAATCAGAATACTCGGCGATATAAAAAAATTGTGTTGCCACTCGGAAAAGCGCAATTATAATAAATTGTCTCGAATTCAGCAAAAAACTCGGCTATTTAAGAAAAAGGTGTTGCACTGCCCAAATTAAAATATTTCAATGTGTGTTTTCGTTCAGCAAAGCGTAACATATTTAATTTTCATGCAATAACACGCACGCATCAACATGAGTGTTATTGCATCCCACGGTATTTTCTTTGCTTTTGTAATTTAATTTGTATTAATCGTCACAAAGCGTTACTTTTGCTGTGAAAACACTTTACATTACAGCGAAAATCACTTGCTCGATTTGCACCTTAAGCGCGATAAACAAAAGAACATCACGAGCTTTTTAAAAAAAATTGGCAACTGGAACCAAGACTGTAAAACGTTCCAATAAATATTGCTCAAACCCTTTAGTAGGAAACAAACGAGCAATGGGAAGCAAGATTGGAAAATATTCGAGTACGCACTGCTCGATCTAGACGAGCAGTGCACGCTGATTTAAATCTTGGTGATTTCAATTACGATGCTAATTATGATTACAGTCTTCATCAAAGTGTATTAGTTGGAAAGTGAATAAATTATAATGTATTGCAGATCGTTCAAACTTAAGAATGAAGCACCAGGAATGTTGCTATGTGGGTAGAAAAGGAAAATTGCCGGCACAAAATGAAAAAAAAAAAAAAAAAACAAATATTGTGTATCCAAAAGCATTCCAATAAACAGAATTGAAACGCAAACACTTTTTTTTTCTTTAAGTAGCTCTACAACTCATGCCGGGTAACAGCTAGTACCAAATAATATAAAGAACTCTTCTTTGCTTTTACTTTGCATGATTACATAGTATTAAATAATGCGAAAATCATCTGTAGATAAATATTCTGGAAAATATTCTCCATCATTATTCAGCTGTTTGGTGACAGAGATTCTGAAAATGTCAACAGATGCTTAACCTTCTTACGTTTATGTCAAGAACTACAAATCAGAATTGACAAACCAGCATCATCTGACTTCGGAATTCCATTCAGGTTTTAGCTATTTCTACCACATATTCACAACGCGGTTATAGTAAATACGTTCATTTTATAAATAACATTTTCTGGTTGAAAATTACTAACACTGAATTGAATTGAATCTCTTCGATAGCTAATTCCCATAAAACAAATTAAAATAAATAGACTCTTAAAAATTCACTATATTTATATACCATAGCCGCTCTCTGGCTCTAGGCTCACTGAACAACATCTCATCTCAATCACATTATAACTCAGAATGCACAAAATTATATCATCTGTAGAATTATCTAATCGTTGCCACGTGTTCTTTTCAAGTTCTATAATAAAAAAGTTAAATGATGCATAAAAGAAATTAAACAAATAAAAAAAAATCTGAAAGCTTTCATATTTTACCTTACACCCTGTAAGGATCTTAAGTTTTACTAACGTTTATTTTATTTTAAATCTTTACTATCACTTCTTATTTTCTACTTCCGGCCAGAATTAAAAGTTTTAACTTATTTATGCAAATTTGTCTTGCGAACGTCAAGTACTTAAGTTGTGGCTTTTTGGCAAAGCAAGAGAGAGGAAGGAGCTATTAGAAGCAGGCCGCTTGTCATAGTAGTTTTACTCGGTTGCTGGTTGCCTTCAAGGCCAGAGGTTTAATCCTCTTGATAATTTTAAACGTATCGTAGTGTTAGCAGTTCTCTGTACTACATACGGCTTTTTGCTAATATACGGCCAATCTTGGAGTAGGCACTTGTTTGATTAATCCGAAGTTAAGTTTAGTTAGAGTTTAGTTAATATTTTTATATTCTTACGTTCAGACCACAAGTGGCTGGTCTCTGTATTCCGAAGTCCGTAAATCATTGTAAAGAGAGAAAAATAAAGGGTTTCGTATACCCTTCCTGTGTGTATTGTCTACTTCCCAAATTTATTTAACATAGCTTTAGTAAGCTCCCTGTTCCGAGTCAAGACATTTAATGTTCCCAAAGCAAGTAAGGAGGAACACAGGTCAAAGGTTCCGAATCAGGTAATAACAATAATCAGGTGATAACCCAAAGGGTTTTTTTTAACATTTTGTGTGTTATATTTATTTATTAAATATCATGTTCTTCGCACTTAAACCATAAAATTGAGTTCAACAGCAAATATCGCAAAATAATTTTAAAATGAGCCTATCTTTAGAATTTCCGATACACAATCTCGCGCGCTGGAGATAAATATGTTTTTTGTTCCGTACAGTGTTGCCATTCCTCGCTTTGAAATCGTTGAGTTTCTTAAAAACATTCTTTAATATCTGATAAAATATGAAATAAATAATAAAACAATTTCCAGATGCTGGCTTCCGGATGGCCATATTAGCTGAAATATTATGTTATTCATAATTCGATGTCTCTAGGTACCGTCGTTTTATCACATTGTGAGGAACACACATACATTTATTTAGATTCTTCATTATTTAATTTCTTTAAATGTAATACAGGGCTGCGATAGTTGATGGCAACAGTTTGAAAAGTGAGTCAATGCAGAAAGTGAATTGAAGCATAGTGCCAAAACGAAATTTTTATCCCTAATGACCTATGGGCTAAAAAAAAATTTTTTTTCACAGACGATTCAGCTCTGCTTACAAAGGATGCACAACCGCTACTCCTAAAGATTCTCCTCTGTCGAAGACATACCGACGACGATATTTTTCTGCTAATTTGAAACAAGCACTAATTTTGAGAAAGAGAGTAAATACTATAGTTTCAGTATTAAATAAGAAATATAATTAAAATCCTTAAACATGATAAATGTTCATCTCATGAAAGAAGATACTGAATTAAATTGCAACCTCGGAAAAGCAATTGGAAAACAATATGTAAATGAACATCAGACCATGAGAATCGATTACTTCATTTAGGGTTCAAAACGATTTTGAAGGTGGTAAGCAAATATTTTCTGTGGAAATTTTGAATATTGAATTTAACAGAATAATTCCGGGATATAACGCGCACCAACATATAACTCGAGCCTATAATTTCAAACTACATTTTTAAATTTTAGATATATTTACCGTATTATGAGCACCATTTTTTTAAGAAGAAACCCGAAGATACACGTGGGATGCTCTTATCTCTTAAAGTCATTCATTTGAACATTTTCCCCAGGCTTTTGGATAATGATATACTAAAATGACAGCCGATAAAAGAAATAATATGGAGTAAATAATTCTGCAAATGGTTTGGGTTGTATTCAATGCTTCTGTGTACAAGAATGTTATCCTAGGTAAGGGGAACATAATTTGGGGCAAGAATACCCAAATGAAACCTCTTACCGAAATCAAATCATGGAATTAGGACTCAGATATTTTTCCTCTCTATAGTCGTTTGAAGCCGTGATTTTGAAGCAAACATCGAAAGCTTTAGTAAATCGCATTTCCTTCAGTTGAAATACAGTTGATCTAGTATTTCTTTTAGTAGTAAATATGGGTACTGCCAAACGAAACAAACACAGTGCTAGTTTAAAGTCATTCGATTTCTGAAAGAAAATGGAAATCGTGCTGAAACACGTATGTTTGATGTAGGTGAAATCTCCATATGTGAGTGAAAGAAAAATGAAATCACAGTAATTAAATAATAAATAAGAAAAAATGTGTTTTAAGTAAAATAATAACAAAATAGCTTATCGTAGGAGAACATATTGCAAGCTGGAACCTGGAAAATCTCCAGTATGGATTTATTGTAGCACGAAACAGTGTATTCTTCTTAAAGTGGAAACAAAATGCAAATGAAAGTAAAAACGTTTGAGCAACTTTGAGTTGGCGTAATCGATTTATGATACGTAATAATTTAGCTGTACGAAAAGAAACAAATGTTTCAGGAAGGCTTCTGAAAGATTTGGACAGGAAATTGATGAGTTTTCAGTAGTAAGTTATTAACTTACGAAGGCAGAGAAAAACCTATTTTTTATGTGACCTATTGGGAATATGGATACAACCCCAGTAATGTTTGATATGTCAGGAAATAAAACAATTGATATGAAACGAAAAAGAACGGTTCACATAAAAACAACAGGTCACCAAAAATCTCATCTCACCATAGTCGTGTCCTGCTTAGCGGACTCTACAAAATTAAAACCCATGATTATTTTTAAGAGAAGAAAATGGCGAAATGTAATTTTCCAAATGGTGTTTTCATTTATGTTCTGGAAAAAATGGATGGAAGAAAACGGTGTAAATCTGCGGATAAGGAATTTTTGTCAGAAAAACCTCTTGTTGCCTTAAAGGATCTAGGACATATTTAGATCTAATCTGAGAGAAAATGCGAAGAAATTGTTGAAAGAGTGATTATAGACATGGCAGTTATTTCAGACAGATTAACGCTATTAATTTCAACCTTTAGATGTATATGTCAATAAACCATTCAAAGAAAATTTGAAAAGACAGTGGAATACGTGGATTTTAGCAGATGGGCGAAAATATTTAGTAAAGCAGCTTAAATGCGTCATTCCACTAGAAATAATAAATGAGGGGATAATAAAAGCATGAAATGCAATAACACCCGCCATAATTCGAAAGACGTTTAAAGAATTCAGTATGTCTAACAATCTATTTGGAACTAATTGTTATTCATTTATGAATCAGAGTAACAATTAATAGTGAAGAAATATAATACCGTAATGTGCCTTAAGATATAACTTAAGACGAATATGATGAACTTTTCATGTCATCCAATAATGAAAGTTTTTAAGTTCATAAGGTATATCATTTTGTTTAAATGAAGAGCATTTAGGTACACTGCGGGAGGGAAAAAAAGGGGACAGTTCTATATCTGCCGTTCTACTGGGCCGACTGACGAAATTCAAATTGCGTTTTTCATGTCTCGAAAGCGCAACTTAGGAAATATATATTAGATTTATATATAGCATCACTGCAATATAGATAGTTTGACACAAAATGACTTTTTCTGAAAAAAACATGCCATTTTTTTTTCTATATTTCGATTTTACGACTGAAATTGTGCCAAGATATTCAATTTTGTAATTTTGAGTGAGAAATTTATGGAGAAATTTAAAAATTTATCTTGGCGCATTTTTTTTAGTTTGTGCCAATACTTGGGGAACTTCTTAATTTATAGCAACCTATTTGCGGTTGCCTTTTTTTCTTTGGGCACGAGCGGGGAAAAAGTCATCATTCATACTTTCAAATTTATAATTTTAACAAAAGCGCGTATACGACATTTTCGTTAATATCGCTTATAATAAATGCGCCAAATTTCAAAACGAGCCAGATGTTAATTCACGTATATCTTAGGAAAGTTTGCATAAAACTCAATTTTTTTGCAGGTATGCTTAGAAATACGTCTACTTTAAGATGATGGTAAAACATTTATAGATTATAATTCAAAATTGATTTTGAAAAATTTATAAAAAATATTTTTAAATAAATCACAAAAAATGGGTGAATTTTATTCGGAATGAACTTAAATTTCGAAATGTGAAAGGAAGAATCAAATAAGTTTAATAAAAAAAGAGAGATTAATAAATATATAAAAAATTTAAATAACATTGAAGAGATAGAACTTTGAGAGCTAATTTTTTAAAATCTACTCGTGCGATGTTTACAAAACTTAGCGGTTCTGCATAACTTGAGTCGTAGAATAGGAATATGGAAACAATTTGGCAAGCTATTTAAAAAAAAATCCCATTTTGTGTCAAAATACCTATAATAGAACAATGCTATACGTAAATCTAACATATATCTTCACGCTTTTGAAACATTAAAAACGCAAGTTGAATTTCACCAACTGGACCAATAGAACGAGAGATATAGAACTGTCTCATTTATTTGTGCATGTACAACGTGTACATGTAGAAATCTAATTTTTTTATACTCATCTTGTCCTTAGTATTAAATTTAAAATTTTATATCCGTCGTATAACGCCCACCCGTGAAATTCTTTTTTTTTTTTTTTTTTTTTTTTTTTTTTCTCTTGTATTTAAAGTGAGCGTTATATGCGTAAAATGATTTTGATGTCTTAACTTAAAGTTAGTGTTACATCTGCTAATTAAATGGGAATTGGAATAACATAACCGTACTGTTCTGTTCCGTTCTAGATATGGCAACAGAAATGAAATGAGTTTCCTTTTCCACTCTCTGGTTGGTAAAAGGAAATATTTGCACATTATGAATAGCAAATATTCAATGAAATGAAAGCCATATGCATTCCAGAAATCAGTTGGCCTTTCGAAATTGGAAGTCTTTGGTATCAAGTCGCGTTTACAAATATCATTCTTAAAAACCAAAATTACATTGTATAAGAATTAAATTTTGAAACGGATGATCAAGTGGTTTTGGAGCAGTTTACCAAAATAATACCAGTAACAACAAACATTCTTGTTATTATCATCCTTGTTAACGCTGAGTAATCAATTAATTTACAGATATATCCCAAATTACGTTTACGGAAATGAAACAACGTCCGTTTAATAACAACCGATTAGAGGATTTAATTGTCTAAGATAGCAAAATAAGACCATTTAATTTCCCCTTTCACTACTTCTGTAGTCTCTCAGATGAACGGAATTCTCCTTGAAATAATTTGTTGATTCGATACTAAGTTAGGTGTTTACAATCCACTCAACAACATACATGTTCTGAGAGTAAGACGAAGGAATAGTCCTGCATGCCCCCAAGAGGAGAAAATGCAGTCCAGTGTGAAGCATCGAAATTATTTCCTAATTGCGCAACTGTTGTGCAGTTACAATGCCGGTGTATTAGGGCTGTTATGCAGTGGACAATTTCTAAAGCAGGATAGAACTAGGCTCCAGTAATTGAGTTTTAAACTGGCGTCGCATTAAGAGAACGCAGTTTGAAACCGTGGTTATTACTGTCGAAAGGGAATCGCGCTGCATTAAGGCATACTGGAGACTAATACTTTGAGAAACTGTTATTGAATTGAAATGTGTAACATCTATTAAAGACGTTCGCATGCTATTGGATTTCTCCGTTGCATAACAAATTGACTCATTGTAATTAATGAGCGTAACTGAAATTCTAGAAATTTTGTATAAAATATTCATGCGTGAGCTTGGCAGATTAGCGTCGAGAGTTTCAAAGATAAGAACTGCTCTGAATTAAGCTACTCACGTAAGGTAACTTCATAATTTCACTTTCTGAAAAACCAGCTTAAAGATGTGCATTGTTGTAAATAAAAGAAACAATTTTTAAATCGGTGTTATCTGTTCCATTCCCTATTATCTTAAGTATTTCAAATATGTAGTAGAAAAGAGAAAATCTGAAAGCTCTCAAATTTTATATTACGCACAAAAGGGCGTTTGTTAACATTTTCAACAGCAATATCACAAAATATTTTAAAAAAGCCTATCTTCAGAAGTTTCGATACACAGTCTCGCACGCTGGAGATAAAAATGGTTTTGCGTACAGTGTTGCCAGTGCTCGCTTTGAAAACATTCAGTTTGTTAATCAAAAATTCATTAAAGTTTTACAAAATTTGAAATAGATAATAAAACAAATTGGAATTCAAAATTCGGTCTTCCAAGTGACCATGTTCGGTTGGAGGACTACGTTATTCAAAATTTGATGGATCTAGGTAGCGCTGTTTTTTTACAATGCGAGAAACATACATGCAGATTTTTCATTATTTAGTTTCTTTAAATATAATACATGGCGATAATGTTGGGTGGCAATGGTTTGAAAAGCGAAACGACAATCTAGCCCTTTGGGTCTAACGCCCTTTTGAGCTAATAATAATAATAATGATTTTAAAGAATTATGATTTGTATCAGTTCTTGTTTTATAAGTTCATTGAATTCTCCTAAAAATGTTTCAAGTATACATTATTGAAATTGCAAAGTGTATACCTTTTGAACATAAATACCTTTTGAACGCATTAAAGCTTTCAATTAATGTTTAATATACGTGCATTGATCTTCAAATTTTACCGGCACTTTAACAATGTACCAGCGTACACGAATAAAAAAGCTGGACTCATCGAGCTGGGTAACAGAGTGGCAATATATATGCCAAAAGTTTATATGTATAAATTTATAAATAGTTCCTGTCACAGCTTCAATTTTCCTCTTAAAATTTGGCACAATACTTTTAATTCTATTCTTAAATAGATTTTAAGCATTTGCTGGCCAATCCTTTCCTGTCATTAATTTATGGGCCATTTCGTTTCTGGTAGCTTGAACGTCCTCTAGCTTGAAGAATTTCGACTTCAATTAACAAATAGCTTTTTTTCATTATTTCTGCTTACTTTTGTGGCCATTTGATAACATTTTGTTGAATTAGCGTTTTTTTTCTTTCACCCAGCCCAAATTTCTTCAAACTCCTAAAGCAAGACGCCATCTTGAACAATTTTATCATATTTCGACAAATTGTTCCCCCTTTGCACTGAGTCAGGTTTTTACCAACGGTCAGTCACTTTTCATTGGTTTTTCCCTAGTGACGTTTTTTCCCCTTCTTACATCATCATACCTTGTTGGTTAGCAGCATGCTTGCTCGGGGCTGACACCCCCTTTTTGGAGTTTGATCTTACTACGATGACGACGGTGCCTCTCCAGATCTGGTTTTAAACAATACTTTTTCTCTTGTAAAAATTTTTTGGTCTTGGCAAGACCCTTGCTTCAATTCCTCTGTTTTATTATTATTTAAATTTTAAATTTAATTTTTGGTACTTTTACAAAGTATTAACTCTTTAAGCTAGTAGATCCTCCCATAAAATCTTGTATATTTTGACTAATAGCAAATCGCTACTTATTTTATTTTGTACATCGGTAGTACCATTCCATTATCTATTGTCTTTATTACACCTTAATGTGTTTCTTCAAACGGACGTGTCGGGAAATTGGAACAGATAATTGAGACTAAAGATATTGACAAAGTTTATTTAATTAATTAAAAAATGCTTCGAGTACAGTTTCAATTGACTGTTTCGGTGAAACGCGATATGGAGTTAGCTTGATTCGAAATTCATTAAAAAATAATTTCCCATGATGAGCCATAATGAGATTCGAATTAGGCTAATCTGACATTTACCGCTTCTTAGATTTTATATTTTTGCTCAAATGATTTGTTAGCACTTTTACTAATGTTTTAAATTTACATTAGCATATTGCCTACTATTAGTATTGATTTTTACTTGTAAATATTCAAATGTTGTATTTTTTTTTCTCTTGTAACACATTTCATTGCAACTTATTTTGCTTATGTTAATGTTTTCACGAACCACAGTATTTCAACGGCTTTTTAGCGTACGAACTAGGATTTTTCTTTTAATCTTTTTCTAAATTTTGCAGCACAATGTGCAAAGTTTTTGACCACATGGGTCTTTTATCGTTTGTGCTTTTTACTTTACTTTAAATTGTATATATATTAAATTGTATATATATATACACTTTTGGCAATATTTTTTTAACCATAATATCGGACTAGTAACTAGTTTTAATCTTCGTGCTTTCCTTATAAATAGAGTTTGGTGAAATGAACTAAAAGTTCAAAAAAAGTATTCTTTTCAATTTAAAAAAAGAGAATGAATCACGCCAAAACATAAAAAAAAATGATCGGTGGTAAGAATATGTTAACACCATGTCAGAAACACTGTCACTGGTAGTAATTCAACATAAAATCTGATAAGATATAAGTTTTTCATTTTTTTCTGTCTTAATCATATACCTTGTTAATCACTATCTACAGTGAATTGAGTTACTTAAAGTATAATAGAAGATAAAAATATCACAAAGCAGATGGAATCCGTTATTTAAATTTGTGGAAACATTAACAAAAGCATTTCTGTATTACCTAGTGCAATTAAAACATTTCCTTTTAAATTTAAGCCCAGAATTTGTACCTTAGAGAATTGTCTGAAGATAATTTTAAAAGAAAATTGGAGATTGTAATGCTTACTTTTAAAATTTTCAAAAAGCCTTCCAAATACTGAAAAAAAATAATTCAACATTGAGTGGAATTTCTTGTCCTTGATTGCGAACTTCTATCCTCTTTGGGATTCTTTCTTTTGTGTCAAGGATTTCGTTTTCGTTTTTAAAGAAATCCTTCATGTCTCAATTAGATTTAAACGTTTCAATTAAACTTACAAGTATGAAACTTGTGCAGTAAACCGATCTCTAATTTTGTATATTAATCCTTAAAATTTTGTGTAAGTTCATTCAACGACATAATTAATGTTCACGAAAAGTATCTTCTTAATTTTCTTTTGGTTGCTTAACTTGAAATCAAAATCTAAATAGTCAAAAACATACAGATCAAAATAAATTTTCTGACAGTGTGCGCTTCAGCAACTTAACCTTTCAGAATATTTACTATTTTCCCCATGTTTAGCTCTTGACTAAAGCGTTAAAAGCTTTCATTTGTGCAACAAGTTCTAGGTTTTTTATTAAAATGAGTAAGAAAGTAAGTAAAACGTGATTTTATTCTAGAAACACGTAAATAATTTTAACGTTAAATAACTTAAAAAATTTAATGCAATACAGCGAATTAAAATCAAGGTAAAACTTTTTCAGCAACTTTTTTATATTTTATGTAATATATTAAATAAAAACTGTATTAAAAAGCAATTTAAGGTGTTAGTTTGTGTGACGCCATTACATTTTGGTAATGACTACATTAGCTGAACTTGATCTTAGTCTTCTTATCTTAGCTTCTTGATCTTAGTCTTAATTTTCTTTCAGTGCGAGACAAGTGGTGCTGTTCCCTTTGCATTCTTTACAGGTCTGTCATCTTTTAAAAACTGGTAAAACCCAATTGTTTTTATAGATTATGATGCATGAAAGTTCTTAAATTTGCTGAAGGTTTCTAGATGTTTACATATCTTACCATATGCTCTGTGGCGAAGTAGCTAGCGAGTCGCGCAGTTTCATCACAAGTCCGGGGTTCGACCTCCGGGCTGGGCAAGGGCAACTCAGGCTTTCATCCCTTAAGTGGGTCGATAAAATGAGTACCAAGTTTGCTTGGGGACTAAACACCGATAGTCCTGCAACAAGCTGACCACACGTCCAGGGCATATGCTGATGCACTCCGGGGCCCAAAGGACAAGAAAGCAGAAAAAGGGCACTGTAGGCCGTGGCCCACTAGGGCTGTTGCACCATTAGGACTGCTGAGTTTAGTTTCACATGTTACCAAACCTATGTTTCCTCGATTTTAACGTATCTGGCTTTCACGATCACTTATATTCATTCTTGTATGATTCTTCATTTTGAATAAACTGCCATGTAAACAGTAACTATTCACCCCTCAAAAAAGATATGATAATGAACAATATGTTATTAACTAATTTGTATGTAATCACCTTTAGTTGTAACTGGAACAAAACTAATTTTAAATCGCTCTCTCCCAGGAGTCGCAAATGATATCCAATCAATTAATAATCAGAGACAACAGGCTTGAAATTGAATAAAGAAAATAACATGTAGGCTCTCATTCTATTCAGCTTATAATACATATATAGATATAGATATAATCATAATGTATAATTATACATATATATAGATATAATCATAATGTATAATTATGATAAAGTCCTAGCCCAAATTTTTTAATTCTTTTATATCTGATTATACCAAAACGCAAATTGGCAAGGGAACCAATGCGAGTTGTGTAGCGTGAGCAATATGCATTAAAGCTAAAACTGCTATCTTACACTTACTTAGCTTACTCGTGAAAAGCTTCTTTTAATCGCAATAAAATATTCATAAAAATTATCAGTTGATATGATATGAATCAAACGTAAATACATTTATATAAGTTAGGTATTCTATTAAAAATAAAATGAAACTTTAAATGATTAAACGTTGATTGCTTTTACATCCCTTATCTCTTTAAGTAATTACGCATTCTTTAAATTTTAAAGGCAAATTAAGTATCTTAAGTTTTACAAAAAAGGCAACGTTCTAAAGACTAACTATGTCTGAAGTTGCCTGAAAGTTTAAAGTCTTCACGTTTCACCCCAAGAAGAGTGAATGGGTAGATGAGCGTAACCTAAATTAACACATAATATATGCAATATATAACGTAAATTAACATATAGTGTAAGTAATTGTAAACAAATTCTGAAAAGCCTATACTGTCGTAAAAGTCAGATAAAGAAAATTAATCAACTTAAAGTACATCCTGCAAGATATACAAATTTGTTATGTTTGGGTGAATACAAAATTGTTGAGCCATGTTTAGACGAATGTAAAAGCGTCTACATTTGTGTAAATTTATACATTTATGTAGCTTACGGCAACCCAGTTCTTATACTCCTATATATTAAGTGATATCCTTAAGAAACGTACACTGTATATTTTTTATAACACTTCAAAAAATAACATAAAATATTTCATTAAAAGTAGCTTCTAATCATACCGCATGTTTATTTTCTAAGGAATACAAGATGCGTGAAAGTATCGGTATCATATTTTAAATCAAAAATAAGTTATATGAACTTTTAATAAAAATACTACTTAGCGGTTGATGAATAGTACGCATAACTTAATTGAAACTGTGATGAAAATTTCGAGCTTAATTTCAAATTTCGGTTGCCATTTATAGATTTCTCCTCGCTTGATGAGTTTCAGCCTTTTTCGTGATTTAAGAGTTAGCGAAAAAGTTATCCCCAGCTACATCATACATACCCTTTCCTATTTTTATTTGATTTACGGGGCGAATTTATTTATTGCTGAACAGGGAGTCGTAACTCATGGAGTAATGAAAGAATCACAAAATGTATCATAGATTTAAAGGAGCATAAATAACCATTTATTTTCTCCTCGGACGTATCTCACCACTGTAACAAGGGTATGCAGGGTATGCGGTCTGTTCTTCTGCAAACTTTTATTAACATTTATGGGGGATATTTCAAATTGTTGAAGGAGTTAACAAGATTTTTTCCAAAATGCTTTAAAAGATTTTAGATACAGCGGAATGTATTTTATAAATAATGCGCGTTAAATCAGTGAGTCATTATTTTACGAATTATATACACATCGTGTTTTATGAAAAGGGATATAAAATCGTCTATGACATTCTGTATTTGTTAAATTTTATTTTTTATCCATTTTTATTTTAAAGCAGCATTTGTAGCACACCGGATAGGGACAAATTTCTGCAGATTAGATAATTTATTCCTTATCCCCTCTGTCTAAATACCCGTTTCATTCTCACCAAATTCATGTCTCAGGAACACCCTTCATAAGCATTCTATGTGATTACCATTACCAGTTTCACAGCTTAAGTTTTAATATCCTGGTTCTTTGCGAAATCCCCAAACGTTTCTTACGAAATAGTTTTCAAGAAACTCTGCTCTAGATAAGATCCAGGATGGACAATACCTATTAGCAATTGGTAGAAGTCCGTTGTACCCGTGTGCATTGATTTGTTATCTAAAAACATTTATTCACGCTTTAAGCAATTTTGATCTCAATGGTGTCCATAAATTGACATTGCGATTTATGTACGAAATTCGCCGTTAGTAAAACAGCTAATTCGGCAACCGTTTCGGACACTACGCAAGTGTGCGGTAAAGCAGATAAGAATGTATTCAATCCTTGAATAAACGCTTTGTGCGGGAAAACGCATTAAATTAAGAATCTCCAAAGGAAATATACGGTGTAATTAAACTGAGAGAGAAACCGAAGAGGAAGAGCGACACGACGTAGAAAAATTGGTTATTTCAGCCTGCTAATCGTTGGAAGAGCTTGATCTATAAAGTTTTCTGAGTAGAATGAAAGCTTTAAGCGGCAATAAAATGTTTTTTATGTACAAATACAAATATTAAAAAACTCTCAAAATTAATTTTATAAAATATGTGTTTATAATGTGATCTTTGACATACATATTGTTACGAATTTGGTATTTAAAAAGCTAATGTTAGTTCAATTATAAATTAAATGGTTTTATTTCTCGCGCAGTGCAGCGCGTGATGAATATTAAAAGAAAGCTAAGCCGGAAAAATTAAAAATACAAGAGCGCGTGCGTTAAATAAATAAATATCTCTTTTTGATTTCGAGAAAGTGCTGGAAAATTCCAGCGCGTGATTTTAAAATCTTATAAAAGGAGGAAAACATCTCAGTTTGTAGTAGTTGCTTAGTTTGTTGTTGTTTAGAAAACTGCCGTTGTTGATTATAGCGAATTCGCGGATTAGCGTTCTTTAGCTGTTTTGAATTACGTTCTATTGCACATTTAAGTAGTTAAAAGATAACTACTGTGAGATATTGTGATACTGCATGATAATTTGAGAAAATTTAAGCATTTCTGTTGTGATAATAATAAATTTTTGTTCATTTTTCATCGGATTTGTGCATTTATTTCATAACGAACCCGTACGCACGCAACAATTTTTGGTGTCAGAAGTGGGATTTTGAATGCCAATCACAAGAGCGATGGAAGAACAGTTAAAACAATTCATGGTAGCCTTTGCTACATTTAAAGAAGAAATGAACGACTCTGTTAAACAAGAAATTAGGTCCGTTAAAGAAGAAATGAAGTTGGGCCAGGAATCCGTTAAAGGAGAAATGAAATTGGGCCAGGAATCCGTTGAAGGAGAAATGAAATTGGGCCAGGAATCCGTTAAGGAAGAGATGAAATCTCTTAAAAATGAGATGAAAGCAGGTCAGGACGAAATGAAAAGAGAAATTACCTGCGTAATAGAAAATAAATTTGAGGCTATGGAAGGCAGAATAGACGCGGTTGAAACTAAAGTTGGACAAATTGAAGAAAGAGTTTCTTCGGTAAAAGAACAAGTAGAAGAAAGAATTTCTTCTGTAAAAGAACATATAAAAGAGAAAGTTTCTGCCGTCGAACAACAAATTGATGATAGGATGTCTGCTGCCGACGCCAAAGAAGTTGACAGCCTAAAGAAGTGCATAGCGACGGTAGGAAACAATTCTGAAGGTTTCAAATTTTTATCGATGCTTGCTCGTTCCGTTCTGAAACTATCTACATATGATGGGAAGACCTCCTGGCAGGTGTATAGGACACAATTTTCTATCGTTGCGGATGCGAATAGATGGGATTCCCAAGCTAAGGCCTGTCATCTCGCCGCTTCTCTGAGAGCAGACGCAGCGGATATCCTGCAGACGCTTCCCGAAAATCAAAGGCTAGATTTCGAAGCTCTATCCGGCGCATTGGAGCTGCGCTTTGGCGAGAAATGTTTAAAGGACTACAGCAGGCTCCAATTAAAATCTCGTCAACAGAAGCTCACCGAAACGCTTCAGGAGCTCGCCACGAATGTTGAAAGGCTGTCCCACCTCGCATTTACGGAGTGCCCGAGAGAAACGAGGGAAATTCTGTCGCTGCAATATTTCATCGACGGCATCCGAAATCCTGAAATACAGAAAGCTCTTCGAATGGCAGATGTAAAGGACATAAAAAGCGCTCTGTTGTACGCCATGAAGTTCGAGGCAGCCCAGCAAGCAACTAGTAGAGATCGCTACCCAGTTAGAGCTGTGCGAGTCCATGAGCCAGTGGATCAACTGATGGCTCGTTTAGATGATTTAGCCAGACAAGTCGAAGATTTGATACGGAGTAGGAGCGAGAAGAAAGTGGCTCTAAGGTGTTGGAGATGTGGTAGTGAAGGTCACCTAAGACGGAATTGCAGAACGCCCCAGGGTACGGAATATAAAGCAGATGATTTTACCAGACAAGTCAGTGGCTTGAGACGGATCAGAAGTGAAAAAAAAACTAATTCTAAAGTGCTGGAACTGCGGAGTTGAAGGCCACATACGAAGAAACTGCAAAACACCCCGAGGTACGGAAAATAAGACCATTTCCCAGCAACGACGCAGTAAACAAATTAGTGACCATATCGAGGAACGGAGGTTGCCAGATAATGAAAAACCTTGTTTTAAAGCGCTTAAAATTTATACAGTGAGTGGCAACAGTAACGGACTGTCCATTAATGGGAATATCGATGGAGTTCCTTGCAATATGATCATTGACACAGGAGCTAATGTTACCATCATTAGGAAAGATTTAGCTGAACAGTTTAAAGATAAACTTATTTGGACGCCATTCTGTGTTACCTTCAGACTGCGTCTGGTGATAAGATCGATATAATTGGGAAGTTAAACGTAAGCATCACGTTTGGAAGTGCCGCCTACCATCACACGGCCTATGTGGCGGATATCACAGATCCATGCATACTCGGATTGGACTTTTTAAGGAAATACAATTTTTCCTTAGACTTGAAAAACAACAAACTGCTTTCAGCATCTGATGGCATGACTATCCATCCTCAAAAAGGATCCTCGCCTGGAAATGCCGACGCCTTGTCCGAAAGATCCAGCTTGGGAAGCTGCCGAAATCATACTAGGGTCGAAAAGAAACGCAAGACTACCAGCTCTTCTCCAGCCCAGATGCTCTTTGGTCGTGACCTTCGTCTGCCTTTGTGACCGCCTGTTTGATCGCCATACGAATGCGCCTTCATCGCCTGAGGAATACATCCAAGATGTCCAGGCCTGTTTTGAAGTGATGCACCGTTCCGTACGAAAGCGAGTCAGCCTGGCGACGGAGAAAGTGAAGTCCAGATACAACAGGAGAGCTACTAGACATAGATCCAACAAAGGAGACAAGGTGTGGTTGTGGAACCCAATTCAACGAAAAGGACTTAGTCCTAAATTACAGTCACCTTCGGATGGTCCATATACAGTGCTGAACACGAATGACGTTGTGGTTCGGATCCGTAAGTCTTCGAACTCTGAACCTAAAGTCGTTCTTTACGACAGGTCAGGTTAGCTCATTACTATGGCCATAGTACGTAATGTAAATAATTGTAAATAGTGTCAGACCATGGTCCTTTTTGTTTTTAAATGTGCATTTGATTTGATTTGTATTTAGTATTTGATTTGTATTTAGTATTTGATTTGTATTTAGTATTTGATTTGTATTTAGTATTTGTTTTGTATTTAGTATTTGATAGCATTTGATTTGTTTAAGTTAGTTATTGCATTTATTGTTTATATTGTTTGATATTGTAATGTAATGTTTATGCCTCAGTTGCATTTATGCCGCAGTTGTAAGTTTAGCTTCCTGTCCAGGGATTGTACTGCCCGGGACGTGCAGTCCTTGGGAAGGGGGCAGTGTTACGAATTTGGTATTTAAAAAGCTAATGTTAGTTCAATTATAAATTAAATGGTTTTATTTCTCGCGCAGTGCAGCGCGTGATGAATATTAAAAGAAAGCTAAGCCGGAAAAATTAAAAATACAAGAGCGCGTGCGTTAAATAAATAAATATCTCTTTTTGATTTCGAGAAAGTGCTGGAAAATTCTAGCGCGTGATTTTAAAATCTTATAAAAGGAGGAAAACATCTCAGTTTGTAGTAGTTGCTTAGTTTGTTGTTGTTTAGAAAACTGCCGTTGTTGATTATAGCGAATTCGCGGATTAGCGTTCTTTAGCTGTTTTGAATTACGTTCTATTGCACATGTAAGTAGTTAAAAGATAACTACTGTGAGATATTGTTATACTGCATGATAATTTGAGAAAATTTAAGCATTTCTGTTGTGATAATAATAAAATTTTGTTCATTTTTCATCGGATTTGTGCATTCATTTCATAACGAACCCGTACGCACGCAACAATATTTACTCATGCACATTTTTTTACTTTACATCGTACATAGTTACTTACAAATATCTGCTGTAGTTCTCAGTTTTCGCGCTCTTCATATAGTTTATTGATTGAAATAATCAAGTATAGTTTTTGAAATATATGTTTAGAAACAGTAAGATTTTTTAAGCAAGTGTGAACAATCAACTGTATATTCTCGGCGATTTGAACCAAAGATGTGCAGCTGAATTTACACCATTAGAGCATTTAGGGGTATCTAAAATTTCCTCACTTAATATTAAATAAAACAGCATATAATTTTTGTTCCCTGTAAATTGAATCGATTTTGTTTCATTTAACAACTTCACTACCTTTCAAAATATGATTTTACGAAACATTCCGTAAGCAAAGCTTTCGTTATGAAGTAAGTCATGGCGCAACAGCTAACGCAGGTTTCCTAACACCGTTGTAAAAGAGCGTTACTGTAAAACACGTGCAATATTTTTCATAAAATATCTTCTTTATCCTACTCTTTAGTCTTTTCCATCTTTAAATCAAATGAGTTAAAGTATCAGTTAAGTATCTTTTTTCGAAATCTTTTCCAACTCAAAAGTGTTTATAAAATCTAAACGTTTCTTCTTTTATACCATTTATATTGGCCTAATTATGCTACCCACATCAGAAAGAGACAGAAAACAATTTATTTTGAGCGGTGGAAATACATTTATTATAAATGGCAGAGTTTGGGAATTAAATTTGAAAGATAAATATCTTACACTTTCTCAATGAACAGCATATTTCTTTTACGTTGCTGAGTTTTCTGATTAAATTTGAAACATAACTATATTACGCTTTGCTGAGTGGCAACACTCTGCTTTCAAATCGTTGCGTTTCTTAATCAAACATTCACTAGTAACATACATCAAACATAAAGTAACAACATAAAATAAATAAATCAAACATAAAGTAAATAAATCAAACATAAAGTAAATAAATCAAACATAAAGTAAATAAAAAACTCCAAATGTGGGTTTCCAGGTGTATTTTTTCAGTTGAAGGTCCATGGTTCTAAGGTTGGTGCTTCTAAACACGGCCGTTTTGGAAAAATACGAGGAGCATGCATAAGTACATATTCATCGTTACTTTAGGTGAAAGTGAAGCTTGCATGACCATTTTCTTCATTTACCCACGTATAACATCATTACAGGCATCTTTTCCATAGAAAATCCTTCATGGAGGAACGCTTCGCTTGTTAAATAAACCTCTGCCTTTATTAAAATCTACCCACCGATCTACTCTCATCTGTGTATTTTAAAATAATTCCTGATTTATTTGAGCATAATTAATTTATATATTTTGGGTAATTTATTGACTTCAATAAATTCCTTGTAACCATTTAAAACAATCTTACTATACTTTTGTAAAACTTTGCACTTTAAAAGAAGAAGACTGACATAAAAAATACAAAATTACGGCATGAGAAATTATGAATCTGGATTTAAATGGTCAATGTCAAATATATTTTTGCGAAAAATCTTTCTTGCAAAAGCTATGAAGAAAAATTTCACCGCGTGGTTAGAAAATAAGCTCATAATATTTTCTGGGAATAAAATTCCTTTCTGAGTGAGTCACGTAAAAAGTATTCCCTTGTTTTATAAGGTATGTCTCCCGCCTTCGTAGTGTAGTGGTCTGCAATCTGGGCGCGTATTCCAGAGGTATGTTGTTCGATTCGTGGCGAGGGTATTGCTCAGTTTCCATTATTCCTGCTATTAAAAAATACCTAATGTCTCTACATTGGCGGCCGAACTAAAAGGGTGAAGGATGACGATTCTCCATACCCAGGATTTGGCGACTAGGTCCCCTAAAAATCCTAGTCGCCCTTTAAAAGGGTGAGTATATAAGGTATTTCTCCCGCCTTCCTAGCGTGCTTTCGTGGTGTAGTTGTTCTTCACGCTGGGCCGGTATTCCAGAGATCTGTGGTTCGATTCCCGGCGAAGGCGCTTTCATCTTTCCTGCTTTAAAAAATACCTAATGTCTCTACAGTTTTACTAATGTTTAAATCTAATGAAAATAAATATTGTTCAGTCTCCTATCTGCGCACAACAAACACACGCACATTTTACATTCAGTTAAATGTAGTTCTCATGTTTGATGCGATTTACCCGGGATACACTGAACGATAATATAAAAGCCGAGGAAATCATAATTTGCAAGTCCTAAAATTAATATGGCAAAATCATTTCCGCTTATAGAGATGTGATATTTTGCATTTTTTCATTTATTAAGTTAGAAAAGTACTATTTCCGAAGAACAAATTGATTAAAGCTGCATTACATTGACGCCATTTTTATGATTATCTTTTAGAGATATCTGAGATAAATTCGTAATAAACTACAATTTTCGTATATTGAAACTGACGAAAAAAAAAGATTACTGTACTACTTTGATGATGATCTTGATTCACATTTTCGCATTTTTTTTATTCAGGAAATAATTATGAACTAGTATAATATCAAGCGAACTCTCCTAATGGATTACTGGAAAGAATGCAGTCTTCTCTACTATATACGCAATCTCTTTATATTTTATGGCAAAATATAGTCATGCATGATTCGTGTAACTTGTTCCAAAATGTTGCCGTCTTGAGAGATTATTAAAGGAAAAATGTCTTTTATAGCAGCCATTCCATATCCATATTTCCTCAAGAGATACCGTAATCCATATTATGAGGTTCTTTCCTTCGTATGGTTAATTGCGCATGCTTGGATTATCTTTGTCACCAGTATAATTTTATATTACTGTTTATGGCCTCTTCTATTGCCTATCATGGACTATTATTAGTAAAGTATCTGTATATGTGTGATACATTCTAAAACTAAGTTTCGGTCTTTGCCTTAATTTTCAATATTTTGCTGTATCATTATATGTCATTTACAGCAAATTGCGTGCGTGATATTTATTTCAAAATAAATGATTTTTGGTGTCCTTTGAAAACATCGCACGTCATCGCGACGATAATAATGCAAGGTGAAAAAGGCATCGTGCATAAAACCGCTGGAGAAAAGAAATAAAGAAAAAACATCGAAGATCTAAATCACCATAGTGTACGATGTCATCTTCGAAAATAAAGCAGTTGGAAAACATCATAGTAAAATTTATCGCAGTAAAAAATAACGCATCTGGAAATCATGCCATGATGATCAAAAATCGCAGTCATGTATTGAGGTTTTAAAAGTTGTAAATGTACATAAAAAAAAGCTGTAAATGTACATAATAAAAGCTGTAAATGCACATAATAAAAGATGTAAATGTATATAATAAATGCTATAAATGCACAGCTTGCAAGAAGGAACGTAGAATAAGTTTACCTTTAAATTTTATAGTTTAGATTAATTTATAATTTTTTGCTAAAAGAGCAAGAAGGAAACATTGCCATGTAGAAAGTGAAAATGAATATGAAATTAGTCCTATATATAGCAGTTAATATAATTTTTAATTTATATGTGTAACTTTTGACCTTCATTATTTAGTTAATCTCTTTTATAAAGTTATCTTGGCAGTTTTTCATGAAAAATGTAGTCTACAATATTGGAAGAAAGAAGACGAATGACTAGTGAAGAAAGACAAGATTTAAACAAAAGAAGATATAATTTATACTGAAAAAATATCACATTAAGAAAATGAAACAAAATAATTATTAGTCCAAAAGGGGCTTTGTCAATGAAGGACTCTAGTTTTCATTTTTGCGATTTTGCGTTGAATCACTATAAATGTCCGTTTCACTTTTCAAACTGTTGCCACAAATGTTAGAGTCTTGCAATATATTCGAAGAAATTAAATAATGAAGAATCTGCATAAATGTATGCCTATTTCTCGCATTGTGATAAAACAACGGTACCTAGAGCCATCAAAGTTTAAATGACGTAATCCTCCTACGAATATCGGCATGTGGAAGATCAAATTTAAAATTTGGAATTTGTTTTATTATCGACTTCATATTTTGTATTTAACGAATTTTTGAGTAACAAACTCAGCGATTTAAAAGCGAGCAACGGCAAGCAAGCGCGGAACTGTGCATCGGAAATTCTAAAGATAGGCTCATTTTAAAATTATTTTGCGACATTGCTACTGAACTGAATTTTATGGCTTAAGTGCAAAGAACATGATATTCAATAAATGAAAGTAACACACAAAACGTTAAAAAAAAAACGCCTCTTTGGACGTAATTTAAGATCTGAAACCTTTCAGATTTTTTTTTAACTTTTCTTTTCTAATTCTTTTAAATTAAATATTTCATAAAAACAGTACAACAAACAGAGATTAATTAAATAATGATTTTAATATTTAAGCACATAATTTAAACTTTTATAGTATATAGGACAAATTTTCTAATTATTTTAAGGTTGAGTGCATATGTTTTCTTGCTTTTCAGCCAAAAATCCTTAGTTAATCCAAAAATATGAAAGACCAGAAACAAGAATATTCTCAGTCCATCATGTGCTCACAAGTCATTATGCGAATTTATATGTGCATTTATAGGTCTAAAGTTATAGGTCTAACGTCTGCGATATTATCGTCATGCGGTGTTTTATTTTTAGCACGATAGTTTTTACTACCATATTTTAAAACAGCGATGTTTTTGAATCGCTTTATTTTTGACGGCGATGTTTTACCCTACGATGGCTTCAGAACTGTAATGTTCTCTCACTGCTTTCTTTTCTCCCCCGATATTGTTCGACAATCTTTTTCCTTGCTTTGTTTTCTCCGCGACGCTTTAGTCAGCGATGTTTTCGTCTGTAACCTGATTTTTGGCATACGATTTAAAACTTTGCTGTAATGTGAAGAATTTTCGTCTGCAATTGTGAATTGAATTATTTAATTTACTGGAGAGCAAGCTAAGATTACCTGCCTCATATATACTTATGAAGCACTGGATATGGAGTTTTAGTCTTATTTACATACTCACAAGCTCATAAAAAAGATTTCAAACCACCTTAGAATTTAATTGTTGTGTATCTTAGTGAAAACACGTCTAATATTTAACATAGTTCAGTTATGGTATCAGTAACGTTACTCAATAACAGTATTGTCAAAAACTGTAGAAAGTTAATAGCAGCAATAGTAAATATGAAGTTATAGAAAGTTAATAGGAACAATAGTTAACATGAAGCTAAGTTACAGAAAGGTAAGAGGATTAAAGGTTAACGTGAAACTAAGTTATACAAATGTAATAGGATCAAGAGTTAACATAAAGCTAAGTTATACAAAGGTAATAGAGTTAAGATGAAGCTAACTTATGAAAATATTATAGAAGCAGCAGTTAATTTGAAGCTACTTACTCACTTACTTACTGAAAGTTGATACAGGTAGCAGTTAACATGAACCTAAGTTCCAGAAAGTTAAAAGAAGCAATATTTAACTTGAAGCTAAATTACAGAAAGTTAATAGAAGCACTGTTAGCATGAAACTATGTTGCAGAAATTTAATAAAAGCATGAGTTAACATGAAGTTTTGTTATGGAACGTTAACAGAAGCAACTGTTAATATAAAGCTAAGTTATAGAAAGTTAATAAATAGAAGCAGCAGTTAATTAACATGAAGCTAAGTTACAGAAAGTTAATAGAAGCAAGAGTTAACATGAAGCTAACAAGAAGTTTGCAGAGACATTAGGATTTTCTCGGAAGCAAGAGAGATTGAAAAATTAGCAACCGCCATCGCCAGAAATCGAACCACGGACCTCTGGAATACCGACCCAGCGTGCAGAGCCACTACACCACGAAGGCACGCTAGGAAAGCGGAAGAAATATCTTATAAGCTATTAAAATATAGTACACGGTCGTAATTATATTAGTGATTCTATATTATGTATGCATTATACTTATGATGAAATAAAATAAAATACTGATATTTCCTCTAATTATACTTCTAAATGATTACAATGGTTTCTAAATGATTCAAATGATTATAGGTATTTTGCTTTTCTTCTCTCGGCGTATATTCAGTATTCGATGACCATAATGTTTTTCAAAGTCTTTTCTTTTCCGTTCCTTGAAATGTTAATATGCGGCTTATGTGCGAGGACAGACGGTATTCGGACCAATACAGAAATTTTCGAGGTGTATTTTGTATGAACATTTTCATTCTTGGGATTTCAATGATAATGTCAGTATTATAATTATTAAAATTTATTCTGTTCTCTTCATAGCTGTCTTGCTGAATGAATACGTAATTTTGAAGCCTTATAAAGGTGTACTGATTTTTTTTATTTACTGTAAATATATTAAAATTCTTTTACACTCAACACTATATTAGGAATAATCTAATATTCGTAACTACTTGTTATATTATGTTAGATATTTGCATATTTTTATGTAATCCTTTAACGTTTGATAAGTACTGGAAAGAATATAATGTCCCATCACAAGTGACAGCATATTATTTAATGACCATTCTAAAACCCGAATTGGATCTCAAACCTTCAATAATTTATAAGTCCCTTTAGCAGAAGATATAATTTATTATATTATAGTTTTGTGCCCTGAGTAAAATTTTACCCGTTGCACACTCAGACGCGCCTCACCTTTTGTAGGGTTCTATGACTTGCTTTTCTTATATTATAAAGCAAAAAGATGAAATTTAGTTTAAACTTTTGAATGTTTTCTCTTTGCGCTATCTTCATTATGAAACATAAAAAATAAATAAATAAATAAATAAAAATAGAGAGAGGTGGAAGTTTCATGAATGAAATCTAATAATTTGCTACACATGAGTAGCAACTCGGTTTTTTGCAAAACAACTGCATTACGAATTAAATTACTGTTGTTTTTAGTTTTAACAGACTTCACTGAAAATGCGGCAAACTTAAATCTTAAAAAAGGTACTCTTATTAAAATAGCGTTATACCTGCCATAATAATTTCACTTTCTTTCATGCAAAAACCTGTTTAAATCCCTGACTATGCATTCTCTAATTACTTACGGTGAACCTGAAAGAAAGAAGTTGGCCCTCCTTTTTAATTATGTGCATATTGAATAATTACAACAAAAAAGTACGTAAAGTTTCGTGATTCTGTATCCGAACAAAAGTGAATTAGCTCCACAAGAAAGCCCCTAACGGTTGTCTTGCCTGTATAGCATTCATTTGCATGCGAGTTTTAATTAAAAGCTGCGGACGTAGACCATACGAGAAGCAGTGCTCTTTAATTAAAACTTGGACGCAAATAATTTCATCCTCTTCTGTAGGTCACGATATTAAGAAACTATAAACATAAGTAAGAAGTTTAGGTTTTCGTTGTTTAATATCAGAGAAATTTTTGATAACTTATTTAAACCAAAAGATACTTAGACGCTAATGTCTCGTAACAGAGATTGAGCACGTACTCTCTTTCGGTAGTCTGCATTTATTTTTTAATGTACTAGTCACTAGCTTATGTATTCGAGTAAAATTACGGTAATTATAGTGTTATTAGAATGTACCTAAATGCATAACTAAGGGACCTGTGTTAAATTAACTGGTTTTGTGTCAGATTCTACTGTCGCTTTTTCTCCTCATTTTCTAACTTAATCTTCCTCTAATAAGTTTCGAGCGTTTATTTATACATAAGATAAAGTGACAGGCGCAATCGACATATATTTGCTCGATTTGTTTTAGGTATCCAATTACATTCCAATCGTCAATTTTGATGAAATGTTTCGAAAACGTTTTATTAAATTATTTCAAAACTTACATATTAACCATTCCAAAATTACAATTGTCTCATCGGCCATTAGAAGTATTCTAAGCCTTAAACCGGAAGTTTCTGCTTAAGAACTCACGAGTGGATGTCTAAAGGAGAATAATCTAAATAACTTCAAATTTTAAATACTTGTGATGATGTTCGAAAGAACATTTTGAATCTTTCCATTTCATTATTAAGTGCTGAGGAACACGATTGGTTGTGCAATTTAATTTCCATGCTTGGTAACTTTTCCTTGAATTACAATAAGCCTAGTTTTGTAAAACTTGATTTTTGGTCCAAAGGGGCAATTTGCCCAGAAGGACAAAAATTTTGTTTCGGCATTTTGCGTTGATTCACTATAAACGTCAGTTCACTTTTCAAATTGTTGCCACCAAATATTAGAGTCTTATATTATATTTAAAGAAATTAAATAATGAAGAATATGCATTAATGTATGTATGCTTATCGCATTGTGATAAAACAGCGTTACCTAGAGCCATCAAATTTTGAACAGTGTACGTTTCCACCCAAATATGGGCATCTGGAAGCCCAAATCTGCAATTTGTTTTAATACCTATTTTATATTTTGTAAAACTTTTAACGATTTTTTGATTAACAAACTCAACAATTTAAAAGCGAGCAATGGCAACACTCTACGGGGAGGGGAACTTTTTTATCTCCAGCGCGTTGAACGTGTATCGGAAATTCTAAAGATAGGCTCATTTTAAAATTATTTTGCGACATTACTATTGAACCGAATTTTATGGCTTAATTGCAAGAACATGATATTTAATAAATAAAGGTAACATGCAAAAACGATGAAAAAACGTCCCTTCGAGCATAATCTAAAATCTCAATATTTCAGATTTTTTTTTTTTTTTTTTTTTTTTTTTTTTTAACAATTACAGTAGCAATTCTTTTTAATCAGCTTGTTTTTAAAGTTTTTTGTTACGAAAATAAATTTAAAATATTACTACAGTAATTTAATGAAACTTTCCACAACTATTCTATAACATATTGTGAATTAAATGGACTAAAACTGAGGCTTATGTATATCCCCAAAATGTTTTCAGACAGTTTTGTAAATGAAAGGAGAGGAATTTCTCGAAAATTAGCTACTGCATGTATCCAAACAGGTATATTTAATACATACTTTACTTTATCGTTTAGATTTTAATTCCTTAGACCTTAATAAATATAAACGACAGGAATAAAAGTAAAACAATGATAAATATTTTTGGGAGAACTAAACCTGAATTGTAATACATTTTTTGTCAAAAATAGCAAGAAAAGTTGCAAGAAAGTTTTAGCAAGAAAAGTTGTACTTTGATAACATATTTATCACTTTTTCCTATCATTTTAAATAGTATTCTGCTAAATAACACTTATAATAGATTTATGTGTAGTATTTTGCAAAATATTGGGGCCAAACGTAGTCGCATACCTTTTAAATCAGTTAAAATAAACTTCATCTTGTAATTAATTTATTGCAAAATTAATTAATGTAAAACTATTTTTGAAATTCCTATTGTGTTATCTTTTAAACATATACGAAATTATCTGTATTGTGTAACTGCTGTTTACAGGCTGGAAGCAGTTGATTTACTTCATCAGTTTCTTCGAACTGTAAATGAAAGAGTTTTTTTTTTTTTTTTTTTTTTTTTTTTTAACTAGGATATCATACCTAGGCATACAATAGCATGACAAATGCGCTATAGGCAAAGAAGCAAAAAAGCATTCATAATAAGATTATTACTAAAATCACGTTCATTCTTCAAAAATATAAATGTTATTTTATAAGGTATTTACTCCCTCTTTGCAGCATGACTTCGTGGTATAACAGTAGCACACTCGGCGCGTATTCGAGAGGTCCAGATTGAAGTTCCGGAGGGGCCATTAGGCATTTTTTTTTCATCTCCTGCTTCAAAATAGCAGTCATTTTGTCAAAATAGTAGTCACAAATTCTTAGTAATCATTTTGGCACTTTTTACATCATTTATTAATTTTTAGTAGTAGTTCTAGTTATTCGGAACGAATCAGAGATACATTTCCTACTTTTCCTTTTTGTTATCTGGCATTCTATGGAATGGCCAGGGTAATGTGTGAAATGGTTAATGTGTCAATACATTGCTGGCCAGTTTTCGGCATTCTATAAAAGGCCTACGTATTCTTTAGAATGCCGGAATTTATGCTTTGATGATAAGATATATATTGCATTTAACTCTTCCAACGCAATGTAAAAAGCACAGCAAGATGTAAGACTCTGGAGTATATAAGAAATGTGGCTGTAGAATATCATCATTGATAGTTTTCTCAGTTGATTTTATTAATTGCTAATAACAATATAACGGATATTTAGTTTCATAAAAGGAGAACGTTTCAAAGCAAACTGTCGCATTATATTTAAGCAAGAAAATAGCTACGAACCATAAGCATTCAACACTTTCTGTCACAGAAAACTAAAGAGATGAATTGCTTCTGTTTTGAGATTTATTTAATGGAAAACAAGAGTCCTGACGATTTTTACTAGATTCAGCTGCTAATAAACCAGTGGCAAATACATAAAGCCAATTTTCAACAGAGACATTTCAGAAGATTAAAGTCATAAAAGTTGAGCTTATTAATCAGTTCGGTTAACACACATAAAATGGCTGCAACCTGTCTTAACAAAATATAAATCGAAGCAGAACAAACTGTCTTACATTTCAGAGGGATTTATAAATATAGTAAATATATTTACTATAATGGATAACATTTAGCCAAATATTAAAGACATAGATAAAAATATAGTTAGCGAAGAAACGGAAAAGAATATTTGCCTTCTGATAACACTCCAATCCAGACACATACCACCCTAAAACGTATTTATTTAGCCATTAATTAATAGCTGGCAGCATTTTCCGTATACTTTCAATATTTCACGTTGCTAATTTTCCCTTTGTCCTAGAATTTAGCATTCTTATATATGTCATCACATCAAAAATGTCGATGCAATCCAATGAAATGTTACCAAAATTTCAATTAAATGAGGACCTTGAGTAACATAAGAAGACTTAATGAATCTTTCTGTAGCCTTTAAAAGTATTGATAAAGAAGCATAGTTCTCAAGAAGACCCAATGAAATAGTTTGGAAATATTTTATATGTATATATAAAATATATACATATATATATATATATATATATATATATATATATATATATATGTGTGTGTGTGTGTGTGTGTGTGTAAAATATAAAAAAATACGATGACTTTGCTCTTCGCGAACACGCAACCTTTAATTAACTTTGTGCAATTTAGGATCTTCCCCCTAGACCAGTACTTTCTAGAATTTGCTAGTCTATTACATAACCGCTACTATAAATAACCAATGCTTCGCCATTTTGCGGACAGAAGCTCGCCTCTCATCCTATGCTATACAACTCGCTGCTTGATCTATCTTTCTTTGTTAGAAATAATAATGACGCATAAAGTTTAAATTCAGTCGTACTTGGTTAAACCCTTTCCGGCACGCTACGTTTTAGAGTCGGAGTTTTGATAAAAAAAAAAAAAAAAAAAAAAAAAAAAAAAAAAAAAAAAACAGGTAAGTAGTCTAATTAGGCCTAGAGGAGTACACAAGTAAAATTTTGTGAAGATAACACGTATCGTTTTAATTCGGTGGGTGTGCCCAAAGTGGCACACTGATTGAATAGAGCTTCGAAAAGAGTGCTGAAACGAGCATTGTTGTCAATGAACTGAGCGATGAGATGCGGAGAAACAAAGAATACAGACTCTCAGTTGTCCTAGATTATCGGTGAACCCGATCTGGGCACACCCGGAATTGCCGTTTGATTTTAGGTAAGATTTCAAGGTACAAATTTAAAACTAATATAGAATAAGGAGATTAGCATACAGCCAAAAAATAACATAGAAATTTCTTTTCAAACAATTCCTTTTATACCCTAAAAAATTCTGGAAGATTTCTTTGAAAAATGAGGGTCTTAAAAATCTAAACATGGCTAACATATAGGGACTGGTTTGTGTTGAGATGCCATCTTCTATAAATGAAGAAGGTTCAGAGTAACCTATAGTAACATATAAATCCTTTTTCATTCAATTTTTCTGTGCGTGCAGAAGGAAATGTTTAGGTGTGTCCAGACCGGACACACTGTGCCGCAAAGTGTTAAACTACTGTACATTGCGAAGATGACATCCGTCCTAGTTCTTGCCGTACGGAATTGAACGTCATTTCTGCAGAAATCAGTTACATTGGCATACAAGGCCTGTTGTTCAGTACATATTATTTACTTTTATTACAAGGTATTTTGAATAGCACAGTATTACATATGAACACTCTTATAACATAAATCAATACTATCTATAAGTGAAATTATATTGTATGTATATGCATATATGCATTTGGCAGTGCATTAAATGAATACTACATTTGGTGTATAAATAAGTCAAATGTGATACATTTAAGTGATGACAATCAATGTGGAAGAAATATTTTTACACTACAGAAATATATAGACATTATGCAACATTGTTATTTGTATTTCATGTGTTAGGTTGGCTTATTAATATATTGGAATTAACACTTATATTACGAAAGTTAGATAACTGTATGAACAATGTATTACACCGGATGAGTACAAATATTTGTATATGTCAAGAAGTTGATTCGATGGAACAAAGATTTTTATAACAAAAGAGTTAAATAACTGCATATATGTAAAAAAAAGATAAATAATATATATATATATATATAAATTAAATACTTATATTACAGGAGCTGAAACAGTAATTTAGCTATTTGGGGAATGACTGTGATGAGAGCTGCTCCAGGTTATTTCGTTTTTGCAGCGCGGTAGATAGTTTCGATAGAGCAACATTGTTATTTTGATGAATATGTGATTTAGAGAATTTCATATGAAGTAAAGCATGATCTACGGTAAAAACTGGATTAAAGCTACGGAATAAAGATGTACCATTAAAAACTAAATCAACTTGCCCCGTCGTTTTGGATTATCCTTAACACTTTGCAAAAACCATGCCTGAACTTTGATGCCAAGCTTCATCACGACTGCTCAAATATCACACACACACACACACACACATATATATAGTGTATTTGCTCCATATTTCTCCCCCCTGTCTTGTCCTCCTTATGTTTTTCAATGTACGATTTAGAAATTTCTGATTTGTGGTAACAATGTAAAATGTATTCGTAAAGAAGAAATTATGTATGTAAGAAAAAAAGAGTATCATTGAAACATATAATTCCAGTTTGAAATGCATTACATAATTATATTAGTGTGCCTTTATGAGTTCTTCTGAATTTTGTATGTTTAGTTTTAAAGCCGTCTTTTTACAAATAGTATACACCGCGTGTTTTCAACCTCCCGCTTCTCAATCCAAGGAGCACCATGACGTAGCAAAGACGTTGCACATTGGTCCGAGAGGTTGCAAAGTGGTCGTGGTAACGTCTTTGCTACGTCATGTGTAACTTGGGAAGCGATTAAATTAAAAGGAAAAGAGGGGAACAGACGAGCAAATACAGTATATATATATATATATATAACTCCTAGATCTTTTCTAACGTAATCAAAGCCTGAAACATGACACAAAATTTCGATCAAAGTTTAAAGAAAATATTCATTAAGGTGCTATATTTCTGAATTGCTATAATTCTGTATATTGCTATAATTCTGAATTGTGCTGTATGCATTTAAGATGATATTCAAAGCTAAAGTATAAAACATTTGATATCATAAAATTAGCAAAATGTTATTCTTAATTTTTAGTTTGCCTAATCATATTTATTTTTCGTTTTAAAAATGCTGATATGTATTATATTTTAAGAACTTCGGTTTAAAATGTATTGTCTTCGGAAAACTTGCTTCCTAAAATTGCAGAAAAGAAATAACATTCTCTTTTGGGAATGCAGAGTTAATCTTGAGTGAAACAAACCTTAAAAGTTAACTCTTTAAACCTTTGCACTTTAGGTTCTTCAGAACCATTGGAGAAGGCAACTCTAATATTTTTAGCTCTCGGAAGAATTCTGTCAGGACTAAGGATATTACTTTAGCTTTGAAACTGAGAGCGAAACCTCCAATGGCTACCTGGGGAACAATTGTCAGCGAAATATAAGGGGATGAATTTCGAGATCTGAGGCTCCAAGAAACTGAAGCTTGGCAAAGCTGAAGCCAGATTTATTTATTTAAAGTATCATGGCAAGTTGCAGGTATCTCGTAAGCTGTGTCCAAGGTAATTTTCCTCGTTCCGTACTGCCATGAATAAATCGTACAGTTTTACTGTAATGTTGCCTCTGGTACGTTATTATTTAACAGACCCTTTAAATGCCATTAAAGAATCATTTGTAATCTTTTACAAAATACGCTCAGGTTTTTAAATATTAAAAGCGTAGTAGTGCTTTATTAATTTCAACTATGCTTCGTCGATTTTTAAGCCGTTATTGAATTTAATTATTTCGAAGATCTTCATTACAGCACAATTGTTATTTCATGTAAATTGCAATTACTTTGAATGTATCCTGCGTAGCATGTAAAACATTTTACATAGCTATAAAATAAAATTAACCTTGCGGAAAATTAATACATTCTATGAGATGAGCCAAAATAAGTGCATTTTATATCCTGCTGGGATATATAGCAAATGTGAGTACTTTTAAATATCTTGGAAACGGATTTTATATTAATGATCTACTAATGAGATTTAATTGCTTTAAATGAAGATTTTCACAAAGCGGAAAATACTTGTACTTAGAGTGCTATAACTGTATTCTTAATATATATTACATTACATACAATATGAGTACAGAATTCTGATACATTTATAAATGTAAAAGTGGTATATCTTTAAATGCAGTATATTCCTATTATATGCAAAGTAGATTAAAATTTATTTTAAACTTTATACGAAATGCACCAGAACAGACATTAGTATTAAAAGGTATCGTTTTAGTTTCTAACCAGTTATTTTATGTTGAAACGCTTTCATATTCTCCTCATTTCCATTTTTCTGTCAGAATGTGAATTTCTAGCTCTGACGATTTTCAAATCAGTAGAAAGAAGAGCGTATTTAAACGAAAATGTTAGAGAGTAGAATCAGAGCGTGTTCTGCCTGGTGAAGGCCACGTTGCTAAATTGATTCTCTTGCTAGTAATATTCTACAGCATTGCGTTATTCTAGCCATTAGGCTTGTTATGACGACCTTAGGTCAAAGCCAGCTTGAACATTACTTGGATTGTATAGCCGTTAGACTAACTTACTCTTAATTAGTTTAGCTAAATATATTATCTTTGATGTAAGCCGTAAGTGTTGGCTTTTGTAAGCATAAGTGCTGTCGTCTCTTATCTTTAATTTGAATAGAATAAAAGGATAATTTACATCCTTTCCCTGTCTCTGCGGTACTTACAAGACAGTGATAATTCGCATAGAGCGATAATCCACTACTAGTCTCTACAACGTTTCGTACATTCTATGTTGGTAAAGAAGATGAAACGTCACAAAATTATTAATTTTTATAAGGATTAAACGTAGCCTTTGATTGATTAATATTTTTATGTTACTGCAAGCGTAACTATTCTAGAACAACCCGTAGTACTAATGATTAATACATTTAAATGTTTTTAGAGTTTAGACAACTATTGGTAAATAAGTAATACTTCGATGATGAATTCATAAGAATGATGCGTATGCTTAATGCGATAGATTAGTATTTTAAAGTAACTAGGTGCAGAAAGTTGACTTTTTTTAATATATTCTTTATGTGATATTCGATACTGGCATATGCAGACATTTGACGTATTTAATATATTTGTTTGTTAGAGTTTATAAATGCAATAACCTAATTTTTTTTCATTTCCCTTTTCCCTCTATTTCCATGTTTTCCCCTTGAAATAGGGAAAGTAAACTCTACTGTTTGTTGGAAGACAGTGGTAACACATATGAATACACCTAATTTACTTCATATAGGAGAAAAGAAAATTCACAGCATAATATCATAAGGGAATGTAAAAGTAAGTTTTAACTTTGAGCATTCTGAGAAATTACAAATAAATAGGAATTATTTTAACAGCTTTAATTTGTATATTTGTATAATTAGTTCGCTCGGTGTGCTGTCGCTGTGGTCAAAAGATTGTAATTGACTGTTAAACAAGCTCATGAGGCCAACTAGCGGCTGAGCGGTAAAAGCCGATAAGCACTGATTGTTCGGTCCGGGGTTTGATTCCCGGCGAACGGGCTGGCTACATGGCCGTTTTTGTGGTTTTCCCCACGTATCACATGGATACTAGCCAAATTCCCTTAAAAAGACCTCCCCCGCCGGGAGCGTAATGGCAGACCACACATTCAGTTGATCAATGTTAAACGAATTTCGCGTACTGCGCATGCCCAGAAGAGAATTTGGGGCTGTTTTAGAAGAAGATAAATACGGTATATGGTTAATATTGTGTTATCTGGGTGTAAACAGGTTTTCGTTTTAAAGTGGTTAGGTTGTAAGTTGCTTCATTACTTGGAGTATAAATATCGATTGTAAACTACGCAAATTTTCGTTTAAGAAGGATTACATAACAGGAAACATTACAAGATATATTAGCTGAATGTTTACTGATTATACTTCTGAGGAATAAAAGCAATTGAGTATTTACCATACATTCCATTCCTGTATACTTTAACAAATTAAGGAATAAATCCAGTTTGAATTTCTCAATTAAAGTCAAAGAAATTATTATAAAAGGATATTAAATGTAATGTGTATGAACAAAATAAACCAAAATGAAATGCAACAGAAGCAAATGCAATAAGCACAAACAAATTTCCGTTGATTGTAATCGTAAACAGTGTATAAGACATACAAACACACTTGTGTAGGGCTGCTTATGCCTATTAGTCAGTGTTTCCTCCCTTGCCAAACGGTTCACCATTGAGCATGAGCAGTAAGCGAAATTCGTTAACATTGATCAACTCGATGTGCGGTTTGCCATTATGCTCCTCGGGCATCTCTCTCTTTCCGTGTAGTGCCTAAGTGCTTAAGGCAAAATCTTAAGGATACGTATCTTAAGGGATTTCAAGACAGTATATTTCTTAAGAGCTACATTTCTTAAGAAATATATTCGCTTAATTTTAGAAACGTGTAAATTGTTAAAACGTGGGCGAAACATTAGTAAGAACGTATCCAGAAAACGGTTTCATGGAAAAAAAAAATCTTAAAGGTTTCAGATTGAACAGGTCACTCAAAAGGGTTTGTTAAGGCTTCGTATGCTCTCGCTGAGCTAGCAGTCTACCAGTCTGCTGTTAAACTTGCGTCTACTAAACATTTGTTTTGCCTTTCAAGCTTTATTATTAGGCATCATTTTCTTCGCACTTGCACCACATAGAATTCAAAAGCAAAATTACAAACTTTTAAAAGCAGCGTAGCAATATATGTTTAAAATTTCCAATGCAGCATTAAAGTGTTGGCATATACCTTTCTGTTTTTGTTTTTTTCTACCTATTCTAAGTTCATCATATCAGTGTTCAGTTTTCTTATTAAGATAGCTTTAAAGTTTTTTTTTTTTTTTTTTTTGTCTCTTTTTATATTAACGGTTTGTATGTTAACTTTATTTATTAAATATCACGTTCTTGATGTTTACGCCACATACAATTCGATTCAAAAGCAAATTCATAAATCATTTAAAACAACATATCTTTAGAATTTCCGATAGACAGTCTCGCGCGCTGGGATAAAAATGTTTCATTCCATACAGTATTGTCACTGCTCGTTTTGAAATCGTTGAGTTTGTTAATAAAAAATTCGTCAAGTTTTACAAAATTTGAAATAGACAATAAAACAAATTCAAAATTCGGGGTTCCAAGTGCTCATGTTTGGTTGGAGAACTATGTTATTTAAAATATACTGGCTCTAGATACCGCTGTCATATAACATTGCGAGAAACATACATACATTCATGCAGATTCTTCATTATTTAATTTATTTAACGCGGCGATAATATTTGGCAGCAACAAATTGGAAAATGGTGGAACGCATTTAAGTGTTTCGACGGAAAGTGCCCTTTACAGACTAATATTCCACTCGGGACTAACGTCTCCTTTGAACTAAAAATTATTAAGTATTTTTTTTATTCATAATTACTTAATTATATTTTATATATGAATTTTTATTTATAACAAAATATTTAATGAATGAAAAAGATAACTATAATTTATCATGCACTTTAATAGAAGCAGAATATTAAATAGTTCTTTTAAAAAACTTATCTGCAATTTTATGTCACGAATAATAAAACTTCTCTCGGTTTAATTTGTTATATTTATATCATTACATATTTAAAGGAATGAAAAGAAGACGTTTGTAATAAATATCAGTATAAGATAACATATTATGATATTTTAAAATTTGCTGTCTTTCTAAAGTTAAAGTACGTACGGACAAATCTATTTATATTCTTCTAAACATTACACCACATACTTGGTAGAAGTTTAAGAGCCAGCCCTTCTTAATCATTAACCTTCAATTGGTTGAACGTATTCTCGTTTTTTTACTCTGCGGCGGGAAGGTAGAAATAGAAACTGGCAACGAAAGGCTAGGAAATCGTAATGCGGAGATGTCTATTAAGATGAAAGACAACTAATAATTCAATAACTAAGATCAGGAAAAAAAATAACATTAAAGTTACCCTAATTACCTCAGCGTGTGAAATTTTTCTTTTTTGAGAAGGGAAAATAAACTACGTGGATTTAGAAATCATATTGAGATTATTTTTTAGAAAGAAAACGTTTGTTAATTAAGTGCTTGCTCAATGAAACTAAACCTAAGGAACAGAAAGACTTCGAATATCGCTAATTATCATCTTTTCTGAACGGGAATAAATAGTAAGTCATAAAAATAATATGTTTCTCTACTTGGTTTGTAGTAATTATATCTCGACAAGAAACATTAAACGAATTAAAAAGCTGCATAACGAAACCAGTATAAAATATTTAACATTAAAATTCAAGCACTTTATTTAGTAATACAAAATATACATACTGATTTCTGAATAAGTAAAATTAAAAAAAAAAAAAAACTTTAAATATTGTTGCGTGAGTCTGATAAAAGTTAATAAAATGTATTCTTATCACAAGAAGTAAAACAAAATGCTAAAATTTTTCCTCAGAGATATTCGTACGATATAACAACATCGCACAGTAGTTATATTTTAAACTACTTAAACGTTAAAGTAGAATGCATTCCAAAGCGCAGAAAAAGATAGTGCCATCTCAAAATTACTGCAGCTATGTAAACAACAACAAGTGAGCTGAGATGTCTTTCTCCAGCTTTTTAAACCTTTCTAATCGAAAACAGAAAGTTCTCGTAATTTCCGTTTTCCTGAGGTTTCTGGAAAGCAAAAAGCGTAAAACTGCGGTTGCAGTTAACATTGCAATCTAATACATTTATTCAAATTAAATATAAATTACGGAGATAAACTTTTATTAAATGTTAAATGCACACGCGCTCTTGTATTTTTACTTTTCCGGCGTGGCTTTCTCTTAAAATTCGTCACGCGCTGCATTGCACAGAAAAAAAAAAAAAAAAAATTAATGAGATACATAAGAGACACATTCCGATGACCTCATCGATCACGTGACTTATGTATACCTTTTATAGAGAAACAATGCAGATGACCTCAGAGATCACGGGACTTATGTACAGCTAATGCAAACAAGCAAGGTCATTCTTTCTCCTCTTCTCTTGCGGAATGTATCTCATTGGAATTCTACTAAAAATAGCAAATTAAATACAAAATCCGTAATAATATTAACAGAACTTGCATTCTTTAAGTATTCTAAGTATTTTTTGCCATTTTCGTAGTTATGTAATTCTATTTTTAAAAAGTTAATTGTTCCCATAGAACCCATTAAATAAAACTCAAGTGCATTTCTTATATACTGACCTCCTATGTTTCTTATATACTGACCTGATTGTTTTGCATAAGGAAAATATGTAATGCGGACACCACATGACTACTTTTCACGGCCTATTAAATTACACGCATTTTTTTCTGCACTTCAATTAAACTCTTTTCTACGAACTTCATCAGAAATATATTTCTGATTGAATTCAGTTCTCGCTTCGCGGCATGGCAAAAATACATCCAAATTGAAAACATCTTTAGTAAGTATGTAATATACGAAAAAAAAAAAAAAACACTAAAGCACCAAATATTGTTAAATATAGCATAAAACATCAATTCAAATTAGAGTTCTATGCAAAAACAAGCAGTTGTGCCAACGGGAAGAAAGACAAAATTTCCTTTGCGAAAGAATTTAAAGTTAATTTTGGTCCTACTGGGTATAAAATGAATTCGGTTCACCAACTGACTTAAATTATTATACTACTAAGAGTTCCAAATGTAAACAGCCGCCTCGTTAGGCCAAGCTACCACTTTTAAATTAATGATAATTCTAAAATTATTGTAAACAGATTAACTAAAAACACAGAAACCTTAACTGGAACTTAAGAACAAGATATTTCAATCCCTTTCAAAGCAAAAATTGCAGAATTTACCAATTTATAAGAAGTAAAAAATAGAGCTCGCCAAGTCGGGTAAGAGCGTGGGTATGCATATATTAATGTATATATTCATATACGTTCGGTGAGGCCGATTGCAACAAAAACGAGAGGTGTACAACTATGGTATAGGAATCCCATGTAAACAATTTCAACTTTCTACGACTAATCGTTTCTAAATTATGTGAAATACATACATACGTATGTGCAAACAAACGTCAAGAAAAAATTCGTTCTGAATCCAATTAAAATCCATTTTACAGTTCGTTTTAGAAAAAAAAAAATAGTGCTTTATTCTATCCGTTAGTTCAGATGTCACACAGAAAAATCGTTCAAATGGATTAGAGAATGGTCAAAATGGATATTTTCGTTCAAATCTCATACCCGAAATATTTTTCAGTTACAGTAATTCCTTTACTTTCTACAAGGAAGCAAAAAAAAAAAAAAAAAAAAAAAAAAAAAAGAGATACAGATTAACAGTACTACATCAAGAAAAATTTATATTAAAAATTGAAATTAAAAATTGACTTTGCAAGTAAAGAAAACAGATTTTGGCTAGTCTTTATTTCTAGACAGTATACAATGTATAGGAATAGTTTTAAAAGAATAATATATTAGTTTGTTTTAACAGCAAAACCACATACGCAAAATTAAGATATGAGTTTAGTATATGGCTTATGTGTTATTGTTTTATTGATTATATTTTTGCAGAGAATTACAATCAAGCTGTTTCGAAAGGAAACAGACTATTCGGCACTATTCGGTTCATTTTAAATTAGAGAATTATTAGGAATTAGCGAAATACTTTAAATAAGTATTTCGCTAATTCCTAATAATTAAATAGGTATTAAATAGTATTTGACTTTCTCTGAACATTTCTGAAAGGGAATAAAATAAGTTTTTTTTTTTAAGTATTATTTAAAACTTAAAACTGAGTTATTATAAAATGTAAAGGGAATAAGTCTTTTAATTATACTTATCAGATTTTTTTTACCCTTCATTTCAACAATACATATTCCAAAACTCTTTATTACGTTCTTAAGTGCGCATCTCATAGCATTTGCTTAATTGCTTAATCTCATAGCATTTGCTTAATCCTTTTAACAGATTGCTTTCCAATACGAGCAATTCTTGCTTAAATAGTTTTATAACGTATTTGTCAACAGGATTTCAATTTATGTTTACAATTCAATATTAAGGTTATTATTATATATTTAGATAACATTTATAATCATTATAAATTAGATACATTTAATCATTAGATTTCTTCACAGTACTTTCACAGTTGTTTATAAGTGAATAAATTCTTCATTTCAAATACATTTATAAATAATTTAATGAATATTTAAGTATTTTGTCAAAGGCAGATACATGCTTTTTGCAAGCACATGCATAAATACCCATACATATTTCCTATTTATCATTTCCGGCATGCGCAAATCTTTAATTTCTGTGCATTCACTATATTTTTCGTGTAAAGTAATTTACACTAATTTAGTATATACCCGAAAGTTTTACATAAAAAATATATATGAATATAATTTGAATGAAAATTATAAGTATTATTTTTAATACCCACTCAAAGGTCAGTTTTTCTTCAAAATTCCTCCACGATGGCATCTCTCTCTTTAGGCAGATAGCCCTTGCATGCGTTACTCTATTTAATAAAAACTTAATCTGACCTATGTGTCTAATTACAAATATTTTAACATACATAATTTTATATTTACATTTAGCCATCAAGTTTCAAACTTTTCAAATCTTCTAGAAAATAAATTTTGGCAGATCTCTTTTAGCAATTTTCTTAAAATCTATATTTTTGTAGTGCAACAGCTTAGAATTTTATAAAACAAATTCATAATCAAAATCGCTGTTGTTAGTTATCGAAAAATAACCAAGATGTGATTTTTGCGTAAATGTCAGTAAACTATACAAATTGCTATTATCCATCACACTATGAATGTTTCTTTCATGCGAGAGTGTCCCTTTTTGGAATTCTATGGAACTGTCATGTGTCGAAATACTATCAGAATCTTGTCAAGCGAGCTTCTGAATGTAAACAAAGAACACCCCGTCTGGTGACCCAAGCTTCAAAGCAGTGCTTCACTTCTAGCGCGGAATGGCCCCTCCTCCCTTTCCTACCTCCATGGCCTTATGAGGTACTTTCTTTCTCCTTACCGCGTGCCTTTGTGGTATAATTGGAAAATACACTCTGCTGGTGAGAGAGAGGTTCGAAGTTTAAATGCCTGCCAAGGCTATCGTATATTTTTTATCCGTCTTATCTTATAGAATAATCATATAGAATAATCTACAGTAAGATTGCTTCTCTTATCAGATCAAAGATATTCAACAAGTTTCAAAGTATGATCTGCATAGTTCTAAATATTTAAACATTTTTAATATTTTAACTACTCGATGACGACATTAAGCAATAAGGAAACAATAAAGCACTGTTTGAATGAATTATACAAATAATATTATAATATGTTACTTTATTTATGATGAAAAAAGAGCTCCTGTTTATAAATTAGTTGAAAGGATTTGAAAAGTAAGAGATACATACATAATAGCGTTGTAAGTACTTTCGCTTTTGTTGTTCCTGCATCATAGGAAAGAGAATAAACAATTCGTAGTAGATCAGTGGAATGAATAGAAGTTAGTTCAAAGTTAGTTTTATGCTTGTAATTTAATGCTTGTTGATTCTAGGCAGTAAAAAGGTTATTAGTTAAGATTACAATTACACGCAAGTTTACAGCTATATCACCTTTTGCGTTATTAGTTTTGTCAATCACATAATTCATAATCTCTATGGAAATAATAATACGCAGGGTGCGTGTGTTTAAACAGCACCATATTACAGTAATTTAGCGAAATATCCATTACTGTATTGATTTTGTTCTTGCATGCGAGACCATCTGTGGTTATTACATAAACAAATCTGATGTGTACACGACATGACTTCCATGTACGGAATATTAAATTATGCCCAATTTTTCTTGCATTGAATTTAAACTTATTCCATTGAATTTAAACTTATTCCATTGAATTTAAACTTATTGCATTGCATTTAAACTTATTGCATTGAATTAAGTCTACTTCGTCGATAGCGCATAACATATAATAGAATAAATGCATTCTTTAAAAGTCACTATATCTGTTTTCCATAGCGACACTCTAACGCTAGGTTCACTTAACAGTCTTACATCTCATTCATTTTATAACTCAGAATGCACAAAATTCATATCATCTGAAGAATTATCTAATCGTTGCCGCATGTTCTATCAGATACTATAATAAATCTAAAACGATATATAAAAGAAGTTAAACAAACAATAAAAAAAAAGAAATAATTTCTCACGGCCGTTTCAGTATTTCTCATTCAATTAACTCAGTTCTGACTTCGCGACAAGGTAAAAATACACAAAACCTCAAAATATCTATATTAAAAATTACAAAGTAAATATTAAACACTTATTTCCTCGGATAAATTCCAGAATGAATTAAGCATGATTTATTTCGCAATAACAAAAGAAGGCATTATCTTTGTTATTGCGAAGCTTAGTTTCTCTAGGTTGGCAACAAATCCACTATTCTTCTAAGCTTCAAATTTAAACAAATATGGCTGCTATGGTAAAAATAATTAGTCTTAGCCGCACTTAAACCACTTTTAAATTGTTGATAATTCTACAAATCTTGCATGAAGATTTACTAAAGATAAAACCTTAACCCGAAGATAAGAATAACATAATTCAATCATTTTAAAGCAAAAATGTACAATTTACAAATATATAAGATTAAAGAAACTGAGATCCCTGAACTGAGTAACAGAATAAACTAAATATTTATATATATTTTTCACAGTAACAATATATATATTTTTCACAGTAAGAATATATATATTTTGCACAGTAACATAGGTATATTCGTATATTTATGTACTTTTGCTGCGGCCGATTGAAACCAAAATAGGAGGTGTATGTCTACATGTTATGTCCAATATACAAAATTTCAAAGTTTTGTGGATACTAGATTTTGCGTCATGCGGCATACGTACTTACGTACAGACGCCAAATCTCTTAAAAATTCGTTTTAATTCAGTTTTATAATTTTCGTGGGGAAAAGGAGTTCTTTATTCTATCCGTACGTACAGATGTCACGCAAAAACATCGTTAAATTGCATTCGATAACGGTCAACATGGATATTTCCGTTGAAATATGATACCCGTAATTTTTCACGACTAAAATACTTTCTTTTTACTTCATACAGGAAATTAAAAGAATGAGATTTGACTTAGTAATGGCATCTATCCAATCCTTCAGAATTAAAATTACATGTGGTTTACTTTTTGAATTTTCTAGCTAGTCTAAATATATAATCGCATTCTGTGTGAGTTGTGTTGAAACTAATAAATCGATGATTGGCAATATCAGTAATATTTGTACATTTGATAACAATAGTAGACTAATAATTACATATGTAAATGACTCCAAAACTTGAAAATTTTGTTTCCTTTACGTAACTAGCTTTGAAACTATTAATATGTGGCCTTTTGTAAACATTCTGCAACTGATTAAAAGATAAGTAGTTTTCTGAGAATCTCTTAATCTTTCATTCAATAACTCTTAATCTTTTGCAATTACTATAACAATTTTGCAAGACATGGTTATCATAAGACCATAAATCAATAAATTCATTTGATGTAAATAAAGTATTATTTAGCTGACTGTCTTATACTCTTCAGATATGAAATGAAAGATATTACGTTGTTTTTATTAAGTCGATTCATAGGTGTGCCAAATTACAGAACACAATGATACAAATTCAAACATCCTTCTTTCCAAATTTAAATATACCCAGTTTAAATTTAAAAAGTATTAATAATTGATCAGTGGTATGAAATGTAATTAAAAAGTACTTCAGCAACGAGCATCAGAGAGGCATATCATTATGGGTCCTCGTATTATGTTTAAAAGATTATTTATGTTCCTAAGAATTTTCCCCTATTTGCGAGTTTAGTTTATAGGCATCAGTCATTCTCAGAATTTCTTTTTTTTTTATTGATCACTAAGCCGCTAGAGGCGAAAAATATCTGTCGAAAACTATTAATAAAGCAAACATTCATTTTCGTGCTTTAGTAATTACAAATAAATCATTGAATTTGCATAATATTGAAAATATTTAAATGAACTAAGTAGTTATGCAACAAAAATATTTTGGTATGACTCATGAAACGTGAGAAATAGTCTAGTTAGCTGCGGGAAAATTAAATTTTCATTTATCTTTTTCTAGCACTTTTACGGAAGCAAACAGCACTTTTACAGAAAACTAAAAGCTGTATTAAAAGGAAATATTTAGCAGCTTCAGTGTGAAACTTCTGAAGTATTTTTAATATTGTGTGAATGATCGGAACTTTTAGTTAGTGTTTAAAATACTTTAATTGATTTAAAATTTGGTAAAGAGGCAACCTTACTTTGACGTATATTTTATATAAAATTCTATCAGTTCCGAGGGAGATCAGACAAAGATCTCTTTGCTTCGGGAACAAAAACGTCTGTCAAATCCAAATTAAATATTGAAGATTAACTAAGATACATTTCAAATTATTATACTTGCGTTCCTTAAGAAACTTTTATTTTCTTTCTATTACGATGTTTTGTACTGGAGATATAATAGCAACTTGAAATTCCACTACGTGTTTCTATATGCAGCAGAGGAAGCACAAACACTAATATATAGAAATGGGCATAAACCCTATTGCCTTGCACGTAGATAAAAATTCTGATGTGTACACCACATGACTTCCTTGTAAGGAATATTAAATTATACGTATTTTGTCTTGCATTTCGTTTAAACTTATTGAATTGAATTAAATCTACTTCACCGACAGCGCATAAACCACAATCGAATAAATGCCTTCTTTCAAATTCACTTTATTTGTTTACCACAGCGACACTCTTGCGCTAGGTTCACTTAACAGTATTATATTTCGTTCATATTATAACTCAGAATGCACAAAATTCATATCATTTAAAGAACTATCTAATCGTTGCCATATGTTCTATTCAAATATTATAATAAAGCTAGAACAATGTATAAAAGAAATTAAGCAAACAAAACAAAAAAGAAACAGTTTTTCATAGACGATTTGGTATTTCTCATTCAATTAATTCAGTTCACACTTTCGCGACAAGGCAAAAATACATAAACACTCAAAATATTTGTATTAAAAATTACGAAGTAAATCTTAAACACCTCTTTCCTCGAAAAAATTCCAGAAAGGATTAAGGATGATTTAATTCGCAATAATAAATGAAGGCGTTATCTTTGTTGTTGCGAAGCTACATTTCTCTAAATTGGCAACAAATCCACTACTCTGCGATTTCAAAGGTAAAAAAGCAATGGCCGCCATCAAAAAATTTATTAGGCCTAGCGGCACTTGAACAACTTTAAAATTGTTGATAATTCTAAACATATGCATACAGATTTACTAAAGGCATAAAAACCTCAACCGGAAGATAAGAACAACTTAATTCAATCATTTTTAAAAGGAAAAAATTTACAATTTACAAACATATAAGAGTAAAGAAACTGAGATCACTGAGCCGGGTAACAGAGTGGATATATATATATAAATATATTTATATATGTTTGGTGCGACCGATTGCAACCAAAATACGAGGTGCACATCTACACGTTATATTAGTCCTATATACAAAATTTCATATTTAGCTACTCGTTTTCGAGTTTGAGGCTACTCGTTTTCGAGTTATGCGAGATACGTACGTACATACGTTCTTACAGACGTCACAAAAAATTCTCTTCAGAATTCATTTTAAAGCAGTTTTATAATTTTTTGGAGGAAAAGATTCTTTTATGCTGTCCTTACGTACAGATATCACGCAAATATATCGTTAAATTGCTTTCGAAAGCGGTCAAAATGGATATTTTCGTTGAGATATACTGCCTGAAACTTTTCACGATTACAATACTTCCTTTTTATTTCGTACGAGGAAATAAAAATTAAAGAAAGATTTACTCAACTTTCCTTTGAACACATGCATAAAATGATTATAAGCATACATAATGTGTATGAAATGCCTCCCAGGCAGTATAATGATTAGGGTAGCCTACTGCGGTGGTTACACTAGAAAACATCACGGACGAAAACGTAACAGAAAAAACAACGGAAGGCGAAAACGTCGTAGTACAAACCATCGCAGGAGGAAAGCAAGCAGAGAGATAACATCGAAATTTAAAAACATCATCATCGAAAATATCGTGGTAAAAAATAAAGCGTTGCATTAATTTTCTACTCATTTTCAATTTTTAAATGCTTAAGTTTTCTTCTTACTTTTTCAGTAAATATTTATTAGTTCATTCAAAAAATGGGAAATATAAAAGTAAAAAAAAATCTGTCTTTCCTTGTTGCGCTCCCAAATCATTATGCGAAAACGCATTTACATTTTTTAAAACTTGAAAAACGTATGTGTGCGATGTTATCGACATGCGATAATTTTTAGGTACTTTACTTTTTACCACTATATTTCAAACGGAGATGTTCTTTAAACTGCGAAGTTTTTAAATCGCTTTATTTTCGATGACGATAATTTGTACCACGATGTTTTAGAAGTGCAATGTTTTCTCTTTGCTTTCCTTTCTCCTACGGTGTTTTGTACCACGACGTTTTTCCCTTTGTAATAATGTATGGGTGTGCCAAATGTGATACCGCAATAACCCAAAACGTGGATACGTGCAGGATGAAATGTGTGATCTGAAAAAAAAAAAATAAAATTAAAGTAACTTACCCCCAAAGGATGACACTTAAATTAATGTGAATTATGAGAAATTTATTATATCTTGACATCGTAAAATTTTAAATCAATACTAGTATAAATTAAGAAAGCATAGCCACACAGAAGACAATATACGACGTACTACTGCAATAGTAAGAATCAGTCCTACCATTTTGAGTCCTAACCTTTCGTGCACAAATGCTTTAAGGATCCAATCTAATAAATCTCAGTTCATCTTCGTTACACAAAGTTACATTATAACAAAATTCAATTTTTATAGCGAAGGACTTTTACTTAAAAGATTATTTCAATATATTTTTGTGGAAACACAAGGCCAAATCATGATGCAACACGTGCACGGGAATTCTTCTCAAGTCGTAAAACACCATTCATTTACCGCAGAAGCCAGTATCTAGATCAATTTTGTTGAATCTTCATCCGCTTACTATCATTTTTCACAAAATTGCATTTTCTAGAAACTATATGGAGATGATCGTCAGGAAGGCACGAAAAAGAACAAATTGCAGACACGCATCATCGGCGATGAGGGCGAACAGAAGCACGTCCTACTCCTTCGGAGTCTAGCAGCAGAAGAGAGCGAAAACTGGTTGTCATCGTCAACCTCGCTCTGTCATTGAGCCGTCGCAGTGAAGAGACTTGATGTTGAATAAATGTGGAGGCTTGCCTGCACACCCTTGCCTTGTTTTCGTCCGAGATGTTTTTGCCGCGAAATTTTCGCCGGACACCGATATTATTTTAACTTTTTCTTAGTGAGATTTCTAAGTGAGAAAAATAATATTATTTTAAAAATGGCCATAATATTATTTTAAAAATAATAATTTGTCTAAGTTATTTTATGGTAACCTTGCGGGCATTAAGGTTTCTGCAAACTATATTTTGAAATCACTTTGCAGAGACAATTACAGATTCCTAACCAAGAAACGAGAAAAATTAACTGTGGCATTGTCGGAATTCGAATAGGGTCCAGGGTTTAAGAAAGACCTGGGTTTGAATCAGAGAGAATGCATGGTTTTTAACTGTCTGTCCCTTCATAGGAGCCAAAGATGGCCACCCAGTAGATGCCTTCACAATAAAATGGTCATCATTTCTGGCCTTAGGAGAGGCCAGTGCTAAACAAGTAAGTGCCCGCTATTAGATAAAAAAGTGTATGAAATTAAAGCATAAAATAAACAAATAAATAAAATAAAATATAAATCAATTTAATTTTTCCGAGTAGAAACATACATCTAACAAGATATGGGAGGATTTTAGAGCATTGATTTTTGCTCGTCTATAAGCGCCTTTAGTCTTTTCTGAAACTCTGAGATACTGATATCTTTCTAGTTAATGGGTCTTCAGCATCGCATCTTAGTCGAATTTAAGTACGGAGACATATGGACAGCCTAGTCTGTTCTATAAGTAGCTTTCTACTCTCCTCCTTTTAAAATATTCACATATTTATATTGCTTATGATGTACAGCATTCTACTCTCCTAAAAGGAATTTACTGCTGACAGCTTTTCTTCATATTTCACATACGGATCCAAGATTTCATCTCTATTTCTGAGCCCTTACGTAAGTCCCCTGAAACAAGCCTCCAGTGCAGTTTCTAATTTTTCAGTCCAATTTCAAGATAGTTTTTGAGGCGACAATCATTATTTTTAGAAATATCAGTAGGTTAAGTAATGTGAGGGGAACTCTGTTAAGCTGAGCATTATAATGCAAACATTTATAATTACTTACTAGTTTTAGTCATTAGAATAAAGTTATTCATATCTCGTTTTCAACATCAACCGTTTAATCCTTTCGTAAATTATTTGAAAAATATTTTCATCAGTTTTATGGAAAATTAGTTAGAAATAAAGAAAGAAAAATGAATCTTTAGTTATTCTCAACACATATATATATTTATCTAATTACAAATATATGAATGGAAACGAGAAAAAGCTTATATATAGAGGCTATTCTCACATTTTTTAGATTATTTTGTTTTGCTGTAAAAAAAGCAACTTCTGCTTGGAATATTTTTTAACTTCAGCTGTATTTTTGAAAGTATAAATTATCATCTTCTGTTTGACAGTTTTTTTTTCATGCAAAATATCGCTTTTAAAGAAGCAATGGATGAAAGGCTATGTTTGTGTTCTTTCCGAAAAAATATATTCTGATCTAGTCATTAAAAAATTTGTAAAATCCATGGTCTTTCGTTATCTAAAGCTATGGTGTGTAATGTTGTCAACAGAAAAGGAGAAAAAAAAAACGACAAAATTTGGCCTCAGGTGGAAATCTTGTTCCAAATACGTATCCAAGGAATAAACGGAATTTTTCGAATGTTCCAAAAATACGATCTTTACTGTTAGAAAAAATTGGCAAGTCAAAGGACAGTTGCAAAATCATTAAATGCTCGGTTTCAATTGTAAACAAGGTGATTAATGCTGATGTGAATCTTTAAAAGGTGTAAAAACATAATGTGCTTCATCTACGACATATCGCCGAACGCGGAACGTGCTGCAGAATTGATTATGAGAAACATTTATCCGTGTTGTCCTAATAGACGAATCTTGGATGTACTTAAATGATTGCAACAAAAAGATCCATTTAATCATCAAAGATGAGAATAAAATCTTAAAACATGGTTAAAGGAATCTAAAGAAATGTTTTCTAAGGGATTTATGATTCTTGTTGGTTTTTTATATAAAGGCCAATTAAAAATTAAGAGTGGAGAAAAATGTTAAGATCAACTTCACATATTATCAAAGACATATTTTATACCCAATTGTCAAATACAAAAGGCCTTCTCGTTACACACAGTGTGAAAAATCAGTAGAACTGCATCAAGACAAAGCAAGCAACGGCACTTCAAAGTTTACTGTTAATTTATTGGAAAAAAAAAAGGAACAAGAAACGGGTTTCAACGCGATATTCTTCACTCACATTCCTACTAAACCTCCTGATTTATCAGGAATGTCTTTTTGCGTTTGGGGGCTTTTGAAAAGCGGGTTCTCCAAAACGTGGACCTACAACCTTCTTAATGTGTGGATAGATATCCGAGAATAATGGGATAAAATAGCTCTTCGATACTATAAAGGGCTTCACTATCTTAGAAATTATAGTGTATAAAGATAGCGAAAAATGCGTGCTATCAAATAGAGCATTTAAAACATAAAATATTTGGTAAAATATTTCTGTAATTAAAATTAAAATGGTCTAAAAATGTGTGAACATCCTCCGCAAGTATGGATGCCAGAAAATGTCATTAGACTAACCAGAACAACATCAAGATTTTTAAGTTCACTATTTTTTTAGTAACATGCTTAAGTAGTACTAAGGAAAGATTACCTAAACCAAGTTCTCGAATGGTCAATTGCAAACTCTCAAATTTCAATCTTAGACAGAACTTCAGTTTACAGACAACATTTTGCTGGAGATCTTCCTCGGAGATTTTCCATACCACAAGATAGTACACACATTTCAGCGATCGAAATAGCTATATTAAGCAACAAGCAAGTTTAGCACGAACTTGACTGATTGAACTATATAAGACATATATTTAAATTTCATCTATCCAACTTTGGGAAGCTGGTAACCAGAAAATACAGCTATTAGCACAACATTTTTATTTTGGTACTTCGACTAGTCTTGAAGCATATATCTAAAGCAATTTTGCGTTTAAGCATTTGAAAATCGTAGAAGCGCCAAGAATTTCTAAAGCAGTGTTATGACGCGCAAAGCAAAATATCATCCGTAAACACTTTTAAAAGTAATAAGATGCACCCAAATGTTAGACGGTAGACATAAAGAATGGAGATGGAACGTTTCAAATGCTATCTGTCGCCTGTTGTGTATTTCCTGTCGTTAAAATTTCGATCTTATGAAATCTTTCCTTATATCTTTGTTTGTCTTATTTAAGTTGGTAAACTGCATATATTGCATACTGTTTGTACACCTGGACTTTTTGGAATTTTTTTACCCACTTTAAATCAAAGTAAATAGAAGTGGCCTACACCAGGAATACGAATTTATATTCATTTAAATTATATTTCTCACAGTGTCACTTAGACGATATAGTGGGTAGGGGAGCTAACTGCGGTACTGAAAGGCCTGGGTTTGAAACTCGCAGTAGACACCACCTGTCCGTGCCTTGATAGGAGGTTAATTCGTTAGATGATTCCGTAATAAAGTGGCCACCATTCTCGGCCTTAGTGGCCAAGCCTAAGCTGGCTAAGTGCCCGACAGTGGGAAAAAGTGTATTTCTCCCAGTCTTTCTCAATTCCGTCATAAAAGAACCTCTAAAACAAAAGACGTGTTCTTCTCCACACCGGTCCAACATTATAGACTTCATGGATAAGATTTAATATAGAATGGATCTCCTCTTTGTAAGATGTATTTTATTGATATCAAATCTTTGAGAAGCCCAGCGGTCACAATATTTCCACCAATAAATTTCAAATCCAGTCGCCTGTTCTCGGTAAAAATGTGTCGTGATAAAATAAATACCCTTGTGAGAGGGGAATCACAGCGTATCAATATGCATATTATCTCTGTCTCTGTAAAGACGGTTGTGAAACATCTGGTTAACATTAAGACCCCGTCTCTCCGGATATTATTCAATTTCATTCTAAAGGCCCGTCCACACGAGGACGCTCCCGACGTAGTTGACGTAACTTTTTTGACGCCGGCGTAAATTCGCGTGACGCAGAAAACGTAAAACTGAGTACGCTCCTGTTCAGCTTTTTCGCCCGCGACGCGCGCGTATAGCCAATAGCCGACCGAGTTCTTATCATGTGTCATAATCAGAAAACCTTCTCGCTTACCCGTTTCAATATGGCGTCAGAACCACACAGAGACGAGTTTTTGTTTAGAAATATCATAACTGTATACAGTAATAAAATAATCAGCATTGTTCACGCCATCTTCAGATTTCTCAAACCGTACATATTGGTATACATTTAAAATTCTCATTAAAGGGAAAAACTGTATATTTATAAAGCAATGATCCGACCAGTATATCCATATGCTTCACCTATTTATAACACCGTAAGTAATAAGAACCTAAATAAATTACATTTTCTACGAAATCAAAGTTTCTGCCTTACAAAATTCTCCTTAATTATTATAAATATTGGCTATATCATGTGTAATAAAAAGCTCTATAAATATCCCAATATTAAATACACCAAAAACTAACTTCAGCAATATAACAACTTCTAAAATAAAGCAGTTGACTGTGAAGGAGTATTCAATAAAATACAATTACGAAATTTTGGAGGAAAGTTACAACTTGTGTCATACAGCAATCATTTATTGAAGTTTAATTAAATTACCTTTGCAGCGACTTCTACTTGTTACATTATTTTTCACAAACATTGCTATCACAGATAACTGAATGGTCAGCGCGCTGCTTTGGTGGCGGAAGAATGGAAAGGTGGCGAGTTCGATCCTCACCCGTAGATGGTATATAATTCAGTTAGCTTTTCTCATTTTGAAACGTGTTTCTTATATTTAATCATGAATCATTATATTCTTATTTTACCTATTATTATTGTTTTCATTTCTTATATTATTCATTATTATTATTGTTTTTAATTTAGTTTAAAAATGTGCAGTCTAAATAAAAAATCCTTATGTAATAATATATCTGCATCTCTTTATCTTATATCATCTATAAATTCTCTCTTTATTTTTACTTTATTGCATACTTTATCATGCACATAATTTCTCATAAACTGTCCAAAGTTTGAACCTCATTCTAAATTCAAAAATAAATAAAACGAAAAATAAAAGGCCACGGGAGGGAGAGTTAAAAAAATATGAAGTTGGTTTTATTATATGGTGGATGGTGCATATAAAGAGAATTAAGTAATTTAATTCTCTTTATATACTGTATTCCAAATCAATTTTATAAATCCTAATTTTCATACAATATAGAATCTGCAAGTCTGTCAAACTGGTCGATACTCATCCTGAAGTAATTAAAAAACAAGTAATATACAAAAAAAAAAAAAATCAATCAATTCCTACTTAGGTCTACAAAGAAAAATTTAAAAAATACAAAAATAAATAAATAAATAAATAAAAATACAAACAGAATATTTTAAAATTAAAAATTAAAAAAAAAATTAATATGTGAAAAACTTGTATTAACATTAAGTGTCATTCACTACAAGTTTAAAAAATTGTATTTGAACTTGAGTGGATGAATAAAAGCATTTTATGTACTGAAAATTTCAACAAGATATAGAGAGAGTGTGAGCTAATAGTAGAAATTTAATAATTCCGGATATTCCTTTCGCAAACAAGGCGGTAAAAAAAAAAAAAAAAAAAAAAAAAAAAAAAAATCTCTTTGAACAAGTCGCTCTAAATAAATCTTTCGGACTCATTCTTGCCATTTTTTGCGGTTTTGCTTCTGCTTAATATCACTTAATAGTAAAGTTTCAGCTATAAAAAAAATCATCTGATTCGGACAACTTGCTGCAAACATACAGAAGCACAGAGAAGTAATAAGATACAGCTCTGTTGACGCTATATTACAGAGTCACGTGATTTTTGCGCAAAATAATTCTATTGGTTAAACGCACTCTTCGCAAGCGTACTCGTTTGGACGCTTTTACGCTGGTAACGTATAAGCGCGTTCGTCAGCTACGTTTCGAGCGTACTCGTGTGGACGGGCCTTAAGACTCCCAGCCTCCGCCGCGCGGCAACTGCACGGACTTATGCCAGACATAATTGTTGCAATGAAAACTGTTTAACCTGTTTAACCCTCAAGGAGGCATGTCTAATCGACAACACGTCTCTGACAATCATCCTTCTATAGTTAGTTATAATCCTGTCAGTCTTCCCACGAATTTCCTTAAAATGCGATATACAATTGAGACGATTATCGATTATAACGTTTAAATATTTCATTTCTTGAAGTTTATTTTTGGGGAGTTTTGTTTCATTTGAGAATTTCTCGTATTGTAGCCAACCAGAGGGACAACATTGTATTAGTTTTAATGATATTAAATTTTTAATCTTCTTTGGTTTCACAGTCCACCAAGTCAGTGGTATATTCTGTAAAGAATTTTTCTGTTGTTCCTTTATAAGGATTTCCCTTTATAAGGACCAGGATTGATCGGCTTAAGCAAAAGACTTTCTATTTTCATTTACATTATTTTTTCATAAAGGTATTTTAAATGAAGTTTCAATACAGTGCATAGCTTCATGTCCCTTGTGAGCAGCCCTTGTAAGTCTTCATTGTAATATAATTTACTTGTAAGTCTTCATTGTAATATAATTTACTTGTAAGTTTTCATTGTAATATAATTGTAAATTTTCATGTAATGAGTTTGGGAAATCTTCACCTCCAGAATCGTACACTATTTGGCATTCTGTAAAATAATCATTTATAATAATAAAGGGTTTTCTAATTTTCATATCGACTAGTTTAAGAAGGAGAAAGGGTCAAAATATGAAAGCCCAGCTGACATCGAACGAGATTGCGACTACGTATTCTCGATTTCAGTTGTGTGTAATATAATAGATAATATTAGAAATTTTCAGTCCGGCAGTAAAACCGTATTGACTATTAAATAAAAGCATTTTAACTTTCAATAAGAAGTGTAGTCTATTTAAAATCAGTCTATCTAAAACTCAGTCGAACAACAAGCCATCTAAAATCTTTCCGAGGACCTTTAAAAGACATATATTGGTTTCTAGCTACTGTTATCGTTCTTTGGTATTAAAACTAACATTAGCAGTTCCCTAGGATGTAGGAAAAAAACATAATTAAAACACATATTATGCAGTAAATTAAAAAAAAAATGAATAAGTTTCATATGAAACTCTTAAAATGTCAATATGTAATCCATCCACCCCAAGGAGCTCCTTGCACACATTTAATGAATGGTTTCGCTAATTTCGACCGACGTGAGATTTTGCTGATTTTCTTCACATTCATTTATGCTTTCAGTAACTTGAGTCAAATTAGAATCCTTAGACGCGTTCAGCATTTAAAGTCTTTCATAATATTTCTCTCAATCTCCTTCATAACTGTTTGAGGATTACCTCAGGTCTTTGGACGACTTCCGTAAAGACCGGGCCCTTCGTTTAGTTTTCAAGAGCTCAAATGATCAGCGTGAAATAACATTATTCTGATTTTTCCGTCTGTTTCAACCTATTTTTTGCTTTGCGTGTTCATTCTACTTCCGATGCTATGATCAATTCATCTAATCCTTGCTTATCCAATATGTGTTGTAATTTTGCTACGGGTTTCTTCTTTATACCTTTTAGATCTGTACAGATTCTTCTTATTCAAGTAATGTAACAGTAAGTTCCTCTGATCCCATTTTTTTTTATTTGCTTCTAAAATTAAGTGTCTGTGGTGGCTGAGAGAATCCTTTTCTGATATTTCCAAGTTATAGTCATTATATTTTCAATTAGAGGATCCGAGAACAAAATCAGTATATCTCTCCCCTAAGGTCAGTTTTGTGTTAAAATCATTAAAAAGCGCAGTACAATTACATAAAATAAAAGCACATACAATACGCCCCTGAAGTCAATCACGTCTCATAAAATATGCTCTGCATTAAAATCTCCTAAAATCAGGTAAGTTGTTCAGACAGTCAAAATTTCCTCTAATTCAAATCTCCCCTGCCGGTGAGACGTACGTGTAGATTATACCAAATAGAGTGCCCAGATTCTTCACACTGATTGAAGTAATAAAATCTGAGGCAGAAACAGAGTTAAAATCAATGTTCGAATTTGTTGCTTTTATGGCTGCCCCCCTTTAGGTATGGACTACTCACCAGTCTCGATTTGTGTAGGTAAAGATGTCCTTCATACACTGTGATTCTTGTACAAAAAGTCTGTCCGGGCTATTGCGGTTTCTTGACAATGCGTAATCATTAAAATTAGTAAAAGTTCAATCGTATATAAAAACAGTCTTAAAAAGTTAAAAAAATCAAAATACATGTATAAACCTTTTAATCAATAAAATCCATTATATTTGATAGAATCCTGTACGTGTGGTAAAATCATTCTGTCTTGGCTTCAAATAAAAAAATCATTAAGTCGACCTACAGAAGACTCCACATATAAAAAACCTAATTAATACAGTTAGGATCAAAATGTAATATTAAATTAATTATTTTTGAAGAGGACAACGTGTAGGAAAATAGTGCAAAATTAGCATTCACCAACACCTTTTTGTGATGTAAGTATCCCATTATGTGTAAAATGTACGTTCGCAAAATTCTTTTTACAAGGATAACTTTATAATTCTTTAGAGATGAAAGTATCTGAAAATTCTTGATGGATCCAATTTTGGGCGTAATGTATTGTTGAGTCATTATGTGTTTTTGGAAGCAGGAGACGTGAAAAATATGCAATGCCTTCCCCGCGACTCGAACTTCTAATACGCGTTAACTGACTACCGTTACAACACGAAGGCATGCAGAAAGGAGGTAGAAAATGCCTTATACATATTCCACATTTTAAAGGGCGACTGGGGATTAGGCGAACCAATCGCGAAGTCCTGGGGTGACGAATTATTGTCCACCATCTTTTTGTTCGGGTGCCACTATAGAGTCATTAAGTTATTTTTGAAGCAGCAGATGTTAAAAATGGGCAATGCTCTAGCTGGGACACGAATTTGGACCTCCCGAATGTGCTACCGTTACACCACGAAGGCATGATGGAAGGAGGGAGGAAATACCTTATATTATATTAGAAGAAAAAGAATCAAGGTACGATGTAAGAGGGTCATTTTGAAATTGTAATTAAGAAAAAACACTTATCAATGGCAGTTTGGAAAACATAAGGCTTCAGTGTCAAACCTACAATGCTCGGAAAATTATACTTCTCAGTGTATCTAGCTATATGCTTTGTATTGCTTACAGCTGTCAAAAACTTTCGCAGGTATCAGTCAAAACCCCCAAAGTGGAGTAGCGAGCATAACTGACGCCCAGGGCAAAATACCTTTTTGGCGCCCCCCCCCGAAAAAAACACAGTGATATGATGAAAATCTTCTTTGGAGACCAATTGGCGCCCCCCTGCGAGCGGCGCCCGGGGCATCATACACCACCTTGCACCCCTCGTAACGCCAGTGAACCCCCGTGCCCTTCTACTGAATACATGCGCTGGTAATTTTGGAATACGAGAGTACCAAGGTGTAAAACACTTTTTGGTGTTTACAGCCACTTCCAAATATTGCATGCAGTCGAGAGTCCCCATGACAAAAGTAATATTCTATTACCTGTATGGTAGTTTAGGATGTCTCGATTCAGAAGATAAGAGAAAAAAACAAATGTTACTTCCATCCATCTTAAATAGAAAAAATGTCTGAGCTTTCAATACTTAAAGAATTTTTGAATTTATATTTTAGTTCCTTTGATGCTTTTAAGACCTGGGACATTGAAGGCTTAGTTTGGATATTTACAAAGGCTTGAAATTATCAGAAGGATAAGCTTAAATTTTCGTAAATAACCGATAAAACGATGTAGTGCAAAGTGTGTTAGCTATCCATAAATGGAAGGGATTTATACATTCACGTGCTTCCACTTATTATGAGAAATAAAAACGCAGAAAATGAATGTATTTTAATAGCAAAGTTTAAAACTGTATTAGGTTGCGTATGTATAAATTCGCATAGCAAAAAATAAAAAGAAGAAATGTTAAAACTGGGGAAACTAAAACTGAAAACCTAAACTTAAAATTAATATATTTTAAAATATATAGAAATGGGGATAATTTATTATGTAAGCGAAACATTTCGATTTTACATCTTCAACTAACGTTTCATTAATGAAGATGCATTTTGACAAATTCCAAGTTTAATGAACGTCTTGCGTGAGAATCTGCTAACATAGCACAAAGTCAAAACTTTGTAAGTTGTAGCTACAGAAACACCGATTCACACAAAATTGTGGAAAGAAAAGAGGATTGTATATACGTTTCCCTCCGATATTTGCATATTTTTCGGAAAATTGTGTAACTACGCGTCTTTTTCTGAAAGACAGCTTTCAGAAATATGTCTGCTTGAATTATTTTTTCCTCTTTTGCATTTTTTTCCAGACTGAAATTCCTTCTTCTGTTTGTTTTAATGCCTTTTGGGTTTAAATCAAGGCCTATAATGTTAAGCAGTACTTTCAAATGTTTCAAGATAATTAATTATTAAATTATGCTGCTGTGCAACTTCAAATATTCTTGAAACTTTGAAATTAATGGTGTTTAGCAAATAATGTTTTGTATATAGGATGTGTTAACTCTTTCGCATCGAGAGACGACCAAATCTGTTTTCAAAAAACATCGAAAACGTCCGTGTTTACGAATTTGTCTTGGAATAGTTTTCCTTTCCCCCTGGCTGCTCTTGGAGGTTTTTCTGCGGTTTCTTCCATTGTGTGCAGTTTCACCTTAGGGCCGGATTGCACCTGCGAACTTCAATAGCTTTCCGTATTTCTCCTTTATTTGCTTCAAAAGAATGATTGACATGTCTTTCAACAACTCGCGAAACCAATGAGCCATACACTAACTTGGAGAGGAAAGAACTAGGTAGAAAATAAACGAGGCGTTGGGGCGGTTTGCCGTTGCCTGAATGAACGGGCGTTACGGGCGACTTCGATGCGAAAGAGTTAAGAAAATAGTAGCTACATATGTTTCGTTGTTTGTTCGTGTCAGCGAATAACCGTAGAAATAGATGTTTATAATCACTAGGAGTAAAATTTTTCATCTTCACCATTCAGCTACTTTCAAAATACCGTATAATATTAATATAGGGGGCCTCTTACTCACTCCGTTGAATCGAAATCAAAGCTTCTAATTTTCTTAAATGAATCGTTCATAAGTTTGACTTCACTCTTATAGCTACGAACAGAACTAACAATGATAATATGGGAGAGTTTGTGAACTTTTTATCAATTTACATTCACGGAATACTTCACGAAGAGTAGTGAGAGTCAGAGATAAACGAACATTTTCCTGCCTTCCATGAATTGATTCACCCTAAAATTTTGCAAAATATGAATTGACATGTGATTGATACATTTACATATGACGCCCTTTGTCTCTTTGAAGTTCAAAGTGAATGGTTACAAATTAAACTAAAGCCCAATCAACACGAGGCAACATGTATCCGAAAATGTTTTTTAACGAAGTCTGCGGCGCTTGCATTAATTCGTCTACATAGGGAAACATATCGCCAGCACATCTTGTACATGTAGTCTATGTACAGGGGTCTTGACCATCAGAACGTTGGGAAACAAAGTTGCTGCTGATTTAAATGGCGACAGCCAATGAAATTACAAATGAAAATCACGTGATCGAAAAGCAATCTGATTCAACATTTTGCTTACTTAGTAACATATATGTCCGGAATTCTTTGCAGTTTTTGTATTTATCCAATAAATTTAATTTATGATTTATAATGCAAAATCTGTATCCTGATTGATTTCTTAATAAATGATAATTTCTTTAATTTGATGCAGATAATCTGCTTTTATAAGATACAAAGCAGCATAAGTTTTTTACCTTATTTGTTAGCATTATCTAAATCAGCTAGAATATTTTTCCCTGTTTAAGAGAATTAGTGATCTCTTAACCTTCTAATGTCTGATAAAAAGAAAAAAGCCCAATTTGTTCTCTTGTTTGCTTTTGATCACATTTCAGATTTCCCACTTTTAGTGACTTTTCAGCTTTTTACTTTCCTCCTGGCTAACTTGATTGCTTGGCGAATGTGTTAGTTTTTGGTTGGACCACTACGGTGTGCGCTCGAACTCAGCTCAGCTGTTTTTGGACTTTTCTGCAAAAAACAAATGTTTCATTACTTTTGTTGTTCTGTTAATATAAGCGCTATTATATTACTTCATGTAACGTACAATAATTTTATATTAGTACATTATTGCACATAAAATATAACAATTTTAATATGAATTAATTATTCACATAATATTTATTACATATAGGATAAATTGTTAGATTTTACAATATTTATAAAGATATAAAATGTCTTTTTCTTCTTTTATGTTCTTAAAATGCATGCTTTATCATTAATCCAAGTTTCAGTAATATGTGTACAATTTTATGCTAATTTTTAATGTGATCGGATTAAAATTTCATCGTTTACTTAAATGAATAATTAGACATATATTATATTTTGTGCGCATAAAATGATAAACGTATTCCTTTCCCTTCTTTGGCTTAATAAATAAAAATAAATGTTGTAATATAAATCTAATACTAGTAATGTAAATTACAAATTATTTACATGCGTAGCGTATTTTTAGGCAATTTTCATCATTTGAATCGTCTTTATCAAATCTTATGGAAAATATTAGAATTTTATCTTTGCACTTCGAATTATTTCATGACAGTTTATATTTCTTGCCATTTTTCCTGCCCAATTTTAAATTAATATAATGTTTCGTTTTTTTTTTTTTTTTTAAATTTTATCCTGGTTATATTTGAATAATTTTATAAACAGATAAAATATATATTACAAAGAAATTCTAAGGCATGAGATTCTTATAATATAACTGAGAGGAAGGCATACTTCTATCCATCATTTCTAGGTTTATAATCAGAACATATATATATATATATATTCATATATATACATATAATACTTTACTAACGTTTATTTTGCTTTAAAACTTTACTATCTTTTCTGATTTTCTACTTTCGGCCAGAATAAACGCGTTAATTTGTTTATGCAAATTATACTTGCTAACGCCCAAGTATTTAAGCTGGGACGTTTTCGCCAAGAACGGAGTTAGATAGAGAGAAAGTGAGCCGCCTTGCCACTGCATTCCGCGCGGGTTTTCAATCAGTTGCTGTCCGCCTCTAAGGCCAGAGTTTAATCCTCTCGTTATTTTAAACGTATTGTAGTTTTCAGCAGTTTGCGTACTACATAGGTAATAATTTAAAAAGCCAGTCTTAATGTTGTATCAAGCATTTAAAGTTAGCTTTTATTTAAATTTAATTAGTTAGTATTTTTTATATTGTTACGTTCAGACCAAAAGTGGTTGGTCTCTGTATTCCGAAATGCGGGAGCGCCTGTAGTATTGTGGAAAATAAAGCGTAAAGTTAACCTTTCTTGCTTGTGTCGTCCATTCCACATGTATTTGAACATAGCTTGAGTAACCTCCCTGTTCCCATTCAGGACATACCATGTTCCCAAAGCAGATTAAGAAACATACAAATCCTGATAAATTTTAATATAAAAAAACGGAATTTTTCAAATTCCTACATTTCATAATAAAGTGCTCTTTTCCAGCTTTATGAATTTACGTTTTATTTTTGAATTTTTAATATTTATTTATTTTCATATGTTACATTTTTGGCATTTTTAATCGGTGTTACTTTTTGTCTACTGTCAAACCTCCTGTTTTTAATAATAAGTATTATTATTACAACTTGTTTTTTAAAGTGAAGCTCTGAAAAAAAAGCCGTTGAAAACCTTGCAAATTATTATATTTGCTAAGAGATCGATGGAGGTCTTTTATTTGGATACAAATCATGTCAATTGTTCGGACTTCTCTCATAGGCTTAGTAGATCAGAACAACTTCTAGGAATTTATATTTATTTTAAATATCCAATTTTATTTAATTTGTTATTCCTTCCTATCAGTTCCCATATTCCTTCAGTCCCTTAATTGTCAATGCCAGAATATTTAAATTTGATAGCGCGCGTGTAGGAATGCAAATTCCACATTGAAGAAAGAGTTTAAAAACCGAGGTTGAGTAGGAAAGTTAGAGCCAGTTAGACTATTGCCGTCACCTCCATTGCATGAGTTTGCATTCCCAGAGTTATTGCTGATTTTCGTGGCATAACTGCATTTACTTGCTGCCACTATTTCCGACGCGGGTTTAAGAAAGCAGGAATTATCTGAGCCCGTTAGCTTAGTTCTATGACTTGCGCATATCAAGTTTTTAGTTTAGTTCTGTGATTTCAGTTACCTCTCAAAGATAGGCGTCGAGCTGACGCATTGTTAATTTTAAAGTTTGTAAGTAAAGGATACTTTTAAACCTTCTTCTGTGCAGTTACTGCTCTTCCAGTTCTGACTCAGAAGTTAGACAAGTGAACTTTACAAACTTAAGACTGCTGTCAGCCAATAAATTTACTAGTCAATATGTTTATCACGTCTTACCTTCAATGTCCCAATTTAATCCTTAACTTTTAATGTAAGAGGAGCAACTTGTGCTGTTGACAGGAACCACTACTCATGGAGATTTAAACTAAACAGTAAGAGTTATATAACTATAAACGTCGATAAAGTACTACAAAATCTACAATCTGGTTCAAAGTAATTTTACTGACGCATATATTTAAAGTATCAGCTGTGAGAGAATGCGAAGATCATAATCATAATCATATTTCACATTTAGACAGATCTGACGAAATTCTAACACAGCGGCGCGAGTGCCAGAAACATAACTAAGATACTGATTATGAAGTTACTTACGTGGCTCCAGATGGAGTCTTAATAAGCTAGACAATTAAGCAACTGTGAACACATAATTTTGATGAGCTAACAGGTAAAACTCCAAGAACGATAAAGAAAATTAGGCGTAATTGGGAAACAAACAAACAAATTTTGGGCTTCCCTGCCTCTTGAACTAAATCAAAATACAGGTCTACTCCCCCTTTGGGCACTTCATGAAGGTTCAACCTCCACTATTACCCTTCCAAGGGAGCAGCGCACCACCTGGATAAGACACCAGGCAGCACCGGTTGTCAAAATGCTCCTGCCAGTCGCATGGGCGAGCCCGTCGCAGTGGGCCGTTACCCAGCAAACCGAGGGGAACGAGCCTTCCGGCTACGGTTCCACACCGCTCAGGACATGCCAGTTTCCGAGGCCGGCCAATAAGTGACCTTTCCCAGGGGCTTAAGAAGCACCAAGTTCATAAATTTTATCCCCCGTGGCCGAGACTGTCTAGGTACAGATCCTAGCCAGTAGCTTCGCAGAGTTCTCTACGTCGACCCCCGGGGGGAGGACCATTGTCTCCTTTACTGCATGTGTGCCAATCTAATCGAAAGCGACGAAAGACACAACTCACGCCTTGCAAAAAAAAAAAAAAAAGTTGGCAGTCAAAGCTAGGCTACGGAGTTGTGATCTCTAAACATATAAACAGCAAATTATCTGATCATATTTTCTTCTCGGATGATTTTGTAACCAAGAACTTCTGAAAATTTTGCAGCATCACAGCTAAGTTCAGTTTTGAAGAAATGCTTCTTAAGTTTAATAATAATGCGGTCCACTATAGGGTCGATTTTCAAGTCGTCATGTATCAGTTTGTTTTTAATCAAGTAATGTACATTTTCCCTTCTTCTCAGAATCTTATTCTGCACTACCTGAAGTTTGCAGAATTCTTCTTTTGAGGTTGACGCCCAGGCTATAGATGCGTAGTGTAGAATTGGCCTTATAATACATCTTCTCTTTTTGTTGAAAGACAGGCCAGAGTAATTTCCAAGGAGTATAGGAAATGGGTTGACGATACCATAGGCTTTTCGTATGACCTGTTTAATATCACGAGTCCATGTGAACCTTTGATCAAAGATAACTCTTAGCTAACACACATTTTTTACAAGGTTCACAATTTCCTCGAATAAGTAGTGGTTGTTCAAAGTCCGAATTTTGCGCTCGCTTGCCAGTAAGAGTTCACACTTTGAACCATTTATTATGATTCTTCATTTTCTGTACTACCAGTCCTCAATATTTAAAACAAAATATGGAGTTTGGAGATGGTATTATTGGGTTGTATAGAGATCATGACTACCACCGTATTCTAGGCCTCACAAACTAACCTAGAGATGTGATCCAGATCTCAGGGAAAACGATTATGTAAAACAGATTGAGGATGGGCGCAAAATTTAATGTTTCTGCTGCTAAAATTATTCAAAAATCATCTTTCATTGGTGAACTCGATTTTCTAGAGGCATTTCACATTCAAAAAAATCTTTCTGTTCTAGTTAACGACCCAATTCCAATCCACCTTTGCCTTCAGCCCTCAAAGTAATTATGTTTAGTTCTGGTTTCATCAACAGATGGTAGTAGTTTGTCTCCTGTCCAGGCTTTCTTATCTTATCTAATTATTATATCTTATCTCGTTCATTTGCGCTTTTGCAGCTGAGAAGTTAGACAGAAGTTAGACAAGTGAACTTTACAAACTTAAGACTGCTGTTAGCCAACAAGTTTACTAGTCAATATGTTTGTCACGTCTTACCTTCAATGTCCCAATTTAATCCTTAACTTTTAATGTAAGAGGAGCAACTTAAGCTGTTGACAGGAACCACTACTCACTAATGGAGATTTAAACTAAACAGTAAGAGTTATATAACTATAAACGTCGATAAAGTAGTACAAAATCTACAATCTGGTTCAAAGTAATTTTACTGGTTCGGTAAAACCATGGAAGCTAGTCCTGTGAAAATTTGAAAATATGACGCTGATTTTTGTTGTTTGACTTCTAAATTAATCATAATAACTGCTAAATTAACAAAACGTACGTTAAAATTCTATTAATTAGAATTATCGAGTTAAAATTCGAAATCAAACTGTTTATTGATAGGTTGATCAAATATGTTCGTAAATGAACATGGGAAACATTAGCAGAAATGAAACACCGCTGACCGGTGGTTAAACAAAAACTTTTAATACGAGATGAATAAAATGTAGCATACAAAATTAGCAAAGCTTAGTGTGAAATCTTGGTTCTCCTTGACTACCTCCTCATGAAGAAACTGTGTCAGAAAACCTTTGCTGGTAAGCTAAATGCAAAAATAGAAATCTACAGTATCATAATGATCAGCTTACGCTCCCAAACTCTGATAAACTACCTCATTGATATTTTAAAGAAAATTGCATTCTGAGGAAGTTGACGAAAGTAGGAAGTACAGAAAAGCAAAAAAAAAAAAAAAAAAAAAAAAAAAAAAAAAAAAAAAAAAAAGGATAACTTGCTAAATAAATGAAACCTTACAAATGTATAACATGAATACGATCTAGGTTTAGAAAGAAAGTCCTCCATGAAGCATCTCTCTCCTTAGACAGTATTTTCTTGAGTGTTTTAAATAATAATAGCAACAAAATACTTGACGTTCAGAATCTTCAAACTAAATGATTGCAGCTGGAACGCTTACTGATACATATCTGTTTTTTATTTGTCATATTATGGCACTTTTGTATTTGTCATATTATAACATATAATTTACATAGATAATTTATGCACGAAAATTAGTAATTATACGCCTAAGGCAACTATTTATAGCTATCATGCATGTTATATCCCTACATTATTACCAGTATTATTTACCCACTGTTTCAAGATATATATATTAGTTGGATCATGCAGAATTGCTTCAGCCTCTGTCAGTTTAATAAATTGTATTTAAATATTCCATTAGGTAAACATAAATTTTTCATTTAGCTTTTACCATGAAGAAAGCTTCTAAGACTAGCATACAAATTGCAAAAGATTTGTTGTTAATGCTTTTAATGGAATAGGTATAAAACTTTCATAATACACTTGAATAATAATATTTGCAAAGATATTTACGAGATGTTTGCAAAACTATCATTTTGTTTAATGTATATTGGATTTTAAAATATAATCTTATGTTTGTAAGAATACATTGGTTTCGCAAATTTTCTCTACTCACGTAAATGTCATGTATAAGAAAATTTTCGAACATTTTTCACTAAAATGAGTGAAATACTTCACATGATAACCATTTAGTCTTATTTTTTCTCTTCGAATAAACAAAAAGCGAACTTAAATATGATCACAAAAAAAAATGCTAAATTAGTCTGAGAAAAATGTAGACAATTTATTTTCAAGATGTGAAACATCAGTTCTTGCGTATGAGTCAAGTCACATCACTTCATTCGCATTTTGGGCTACAGAGATTGTACAATACTATGTACAAAATTAGCATTTATACGATTAAGAAGTACATTTATGGTACACAAATAACAAATGCTATAATAAATTGTTGTTTCCTGCTTTCTTTTATTACACAGTTCCTCCCCGTACTGGGAGAGCACATCTGGCATTTATTATTCTTGTAGATATTCTGTATTAAGTGAGGTTCCGTAATGGAATAGCTGCTAAATGCTTATGGACTTTTATTTGGAACCTTTGTATGCAGTTCTTCTGTTATTTAGAAGTTTTTCAAGTAGCGTTCTGAAGTGTCTTCTTCACCGCCCACACAAATGTGAGCGTCTGAAATCCCGTATCTATAGAAATATGTTGGAAAATCTCCACGTCCGCTGATGAAGCGTGTTAGTTTTGGAATGGGAGAATTTTGGTGTATGAGTGCTTTTGGTTTGTGATAATTTGTGTATCATACTTGTTATAAGGTGTTACGTTCTTCTTGCACAAGGTGCAGACTTTACTTTTGAGTTGATGATTGAGAAATTAACGAGGTAATCGAATATCTCGAAATCGAATATCGTTTTCGTTGTTGGCAGATTCCTTTGCGATTTCTTTACCAATGTAGCCTATGTACTCTTCTGTTCAATGAAGGCCGATGTGATGTAACTTCAGTCGTCGCAGATCCTGTCGTATTTCAGTTAGTGATATATGAGTACTGTTGACATGATCGTATAGTGTAGGCATACTGTTCGTGTAAATGCATGGACGGCGTATGTTCCCTGCAGGGATATATTTGAGTGCATTGGCTATTGCTATCGCCTATGTTTAAAAAAAAAACTATTGTGACAGCTGAAATGTCCTTTTTATTTTACTCGAATACGTAATGGGAGAAAACCTGTTATGACATTTGTTCCGGCAGTCGCCGTAATCCTTTTTACTTGGCAATCATTGTTGAAGATTAGGCGTTGGACATATTCCTGCGGCATTTGTGAGTATTTTCTCTATTACTGTGTTGTACAGAAGTTATTGGATAAGGGTGTTGTTAGACCTCAATTGGTGCCTTAAAATTATTTCGGTTTTTTCGCTAATGTAAGAATTCTGTAAAATGTAGGATACACGAAAATTCCTGTCTCACAAAAAACCTAAGTACTTTATTTCTTTCACTTCTTTAAATGTTCTTGCCGTTTGATTTGATGTTTGATCTTATGAAGAATTTTGCTTTTCTTGGATATTAAGAGTGATGATGAATTAGAGTCTACAATGATTATCTTCAGGGATGTGAAGAGATTATTCAGTAACTGGCAAGAGATTTTGCCATGTTCTTCCAGTTCTACCTTTATCCGCAATGGAGAAGTAGTGCTGCGTCGTCGGTGTAATCCCCAGCTTTGGCATTATCAGGCCATTCTGCTGTAAAGATTGTGGAATGTAAGGCTCCATGATAATGGTCCTGTGCATAAATCTTGGAGGCAACTTCTGCTTCGTTCTCTTAATATGCAGCCGTTATATTATTAATCAGCTTTCTGTTAGCTAGTAGGATATAAATTTTCTGGACACGTGAGATTTCTGGATAATTTTGTCATAGCCGGCCACCTCTAGAGAGTCGAAAGCATTTTTAATGTCGAGACTAATTACTGTTGTGTTGTCTCTATTGAAATTGTTCTATAAAATATATGTCTTTATTAGTGACAGGTCATGAATTGTGGGTTTGCCTGTGCGAAAGCCATGCTAATACGAGCTGAAGAGATTTTGTTTCTAAGGTGATGCTTGATCCAGATGATAATCAAATTTTCACAAATTTTTCTAAGCGTTGGAAGAGAGCATATCGATTAAAAGGACCCTGGATGTATTGTATATTTATGCTTTCTTTAAAAAGAAGATAACTTGCCAATTTTAAATGCTTTCAAGAAAATATTAGCATGTAGACATTTATTAAAGGTATTATGGAAGACCTGTGAGTTGGTTGGATATGCTATTTTGATTTTATTTTGAAGTTGATGCCATCTGGACCTGTTGGTTTTTGGCAGATTTCGTATGATGGTGTTGATTTCTTGGTGCTTGAAAGATATATCTGAAGTTTAAAACTGACGCTGCATCACTGGATATTACTTGTTGTTTGGAGGTGCCATTTTATGGGTCATCAGTTGGGAGCACAGTATCCATTGTAATAATCAGTGTAAAACTTATGTAGCTGGGAATCTGTAGCTGTGCGTCTGATTTATAATACAATGATTTGTAGATTGTTTTACAGACTTTCCCTGTAGCTGTCTTGTATATAATGTCGTACACGTTCAATATTTTCAGCACATCTGTTTCTGCTCGGAAAATAGATGAATTTTTTTAACTCTAAGAAAGGTATTTTAGAAATGCGTGTGTATTTGATTTTCTTTTCAAGAATGGCAATGCTCATACAAACATTGCAGTTTAATTCCCAAAGACTTTGAGAGAATAAATTAACCAGTCAATTTCCTGATATAAATCCGATCAATAACTTATGAGGAGATATAGAAAGTATGGTTGAGTTGTGAAATTCTTCTTTTCCTGCCTTCAGTACATTGGAGATAAACTGATGTATGAAAGGAACTTATTTCCTAAAATCTAATTAAACACTTTATTGAGCGTACAAAATCTTGTTTGTGATATAAATTTATGAGATAATTTATATTACATTCCTAAAATTGAAAGCAGACTAGGTTCTGCGAGAGGTATTATCCTAATATAAGATCTTTCAATACAAACACGTGTATAACATCGGAATAACACTGTGTGTAACAGAACAAAAGCAGTTTTCTCCTTGTATTGGTACGTAGCTGTACTGGTAAAAATTGTTCTTAATTTTATAGTTCGTCAATTATTACAACAAAAATAGTCTATCTAACATGAAAAGCTTAATGTCTGCTGTAAACGTTTCTCTCTCTTTTTCTGGTCGCTGTAAGGAAGTTGTATGGAAACATACTATTCCAAATCTTTCTGCTTCGATTCACATTAAGTATTATATCAGGATGATCATCACTTTCAGCTTTAATTTTGCATTTGCAGCTTTACCAGCTGTTTTAAAACTGCAAATCTAGGTGCTGATTCTTAATGAATTTATAAAGCCTTAAGGTTGTGCACGGCAAGGAATTCGTCATAGCGCATGATTAGGTGGGTTTTTTTTTTTTTTTTTTTTTTTTTTTTTTTTTTTCTCCCTCCTTAAGAAGATACAGGAATTTAACTTAAAATTCGAGTGTCGTCCGCGGAAAAAAGTGTTATAGATGCTGCAATAAATGTGTGGAAGATGAAGGAAGTGTACAAAATGAATTGTAATGCCTTAACTCCGGTCGTGTTAGACTCAGTTCAAATTAGAGGGATATAAACGAATCTAGAATTTTGAAATTTGGGATCACAATTTTGAATTAAAGCTCTAAATATCCCAGCTATTTTAACCCAGCGTTACTCCCGCTAATCGTACGTACGCAAGTGCTTGCACTGGGCCTGAGAGACCCGTTTATGGATTTATATTTTATGCAGGTACCTTATTAAACAGTTACTAACAATATAATTTAAGACAATATTTAGAGCTCTAAATTTATTCAATATATGTATATAATTTTTTAAAAAAACGTACCAGGTTTTACGTACAATTGGTACATGTTAAAACAGAATAATCTCCACAGACATTTCTTTCACGTTTTGTACAACTTAGCTTAGATTTTCGGTTCTTTGAACTTGGCCAAACATAGCACCTTTTTCTCTCAATTACTTCCTGTTTTTTAGCAGTAGGTTCTTTGCTCTTGGAAGATAGTTTTTCTTGCAAATGTCGAGGGAGACATGGCACCTCTCCGCTGTATAGTCTTTCAGCAAATCTGTTGCAACTCAAAAACTGACTTCGCTTCCTTTGCTGTAAGAATGGATATTTTGAGTATTGGAGTAATACTCGAGCATTAATTGCAGCAGTATTTAGCAGTGTAAAGAATAGAACCATCTGCCATCTTTTGCTCATTCTTGCAGTTGAATATGCTGCTGATATTTGGTCCACCACATCGGCAGCTTCTTTCGTCAAATTATAAAATGTTATTATTTCAGACTTTTTTGCCTCACCTGTCGTTTGGTCAATAGCATCGTGGTTATGCATTGTAGATAAGAGGTTTACAAATTTTTGTATTTATTTATTTTTTTTTATTTTTATTTTATTTTTTTTTTTTAGGAACATACGACACTAAAGTCTTTCTGGAATGCAAACAAGGATGAATGCACCTTACGATTTTTACTGTTCACAAACTATTTCGGTATTTCCCTCTTGTTCTTTCTTATGGTATCCACTAGAGTAATGCTTTTCTGAAGGAGATATTTTGCAAGTTCATAACTAGTATACCAGTTGTCGACTGTTACATTTGTCCCAGAATTTAACTTTTCTGTTAACCTTTTGACGACTTCAACCGATGAATTATTTACATGATACGGAACTTGGGGCTGAGTACCTACATAAACTTCTAAATTACATGTAAAAAACGCTGTTGCATCAACAAGAGCGAAAATCTTTATTCCATACCTAGCTGGTTTTTTCGGCATGTACTGTCGAAATGAACAGCGTCCTTTAAATGGTTCGAGTTTTTCGTCAATTGTAGCATATGATCCAGCCGTGTTAAACTCCTGACAATTATACACAAATAGCCAAATACATACCTTATTGGGGCAAGTTTGTCCATTTTTTTCTCATTTGCCTGTTTCTAACATCGTCAAATCTTGTGCATCTCATAAGAAACAAAAAACGATTATGTGGCATGGTGCGATGAAATATTTCTATTTCTATTCCATCAGTGCGCCATAAATCACTCACATGCATATGGGATGATTTATGTATACCACATAAATATAGTAATCCAATAAAGGCTTTAATTTCGGAGAGTTTTGTTTTTTTAGCATCGTATTCTCTCTGAAAGCTGTCACAGAAAGTGTCAATATATATATTTGTACAGGTGACGATCATATTCAAGATATTTTCATTCAGTAATAAACTCCAAGACTCAACAGGATAAGTTACGTTTCTGGCCACTCCAACATTCCCAGGCAACTTTGAAATTTTATTTCGTGATAAAGTTGAACATTTTGGCGAAATTTTGTTTTCTTCCAAATTGTCCTTCTATCTTTTCCAATAATACAATCAACTGAATTAGAATCAGTAGCGTCCTCTTCATCAGACTCGATTTCTTCTTCACACGACGAATTATGCTCACTAAACCTTTCATCGCAAACAGACAATAAATCATCACCTTCGATAGATTCGTCCTCAGTCGATATTTCATCTACAAAGTACGTAATCGTTCCATTTCTTCATCATATGTTAATCTGCGAGCCATACTGTGCTACGAACTCAGTGCACTTCAAACTCGAAATTAGAAACACGTTTACTCGCGCCGGGCCTAAGTGACCCGAAAAATGACTTTTGTCCGAATAGAATAAATCAAAATTCCGGAAACGCGTCTTTTGTGTCAAAAGTCACCTTACACTCAGCTAGATCGGGTGTGGTCCATATCAGTATTAAGCGGTAGGGTTTACATAGCTTTAAGAAACTGATCGGGCCTCGGAAGCCCGGCGGGAGTAACGCCGGGTTAAGACTAGAAATTTCATACGCTAGCTCAAATTTGAAGTTATATCATAATCTGAATTTAGTGCCCTTAGAAATGCCATAAATAATGCAGATAGTTTAGGAAGCTGCTCTGTTCCCTAAATTACAACTAATTAAGCGTACGTATGTTTAGATTTGCGATACTAGCTACTAATATATATATACTTTAGTAGCGGTTAGATAAAATCGCATAATTCGAATAGTCAAATTAAGCAATTAAACACTCTTACGTGTTATAATATCATTCACACAAATTTCGCATGTTCTGAACTAACTTACTCCTTGAGCAATACAGGCACAATACATTTATTCTGTAAACTTGCCGCATAGTTTCCTTTTTTGAATTTGGCTGCATTGTTCCCAATTAATTGTCGCAATAATCAATCCTACAAATTCCCAGTTACACAAATATATTTTGAACTGTCATTACTTTCCATTAATGTTCTTCCAAATTTCCTTCTGAAGATGTTGGAAAGTTTTTTTTTCCTCTAACGTGTCGAATGATGCCTTTATCTTCCTCTATTTATTTTAATTTCCTTCTGCCGCTATTAATTATATATTTTTTATTGTTAATGTCTTCAATTTCTGCTAATAAAGGTTGAAAGTTTCTATTCTGAGCATTTACAGCTTCGGTTCCAAAAGAATAATTCCTGAAATTTTATTTTCTGTTTATATTTAAGCGGCATCCCATTACAAAAATTTAAAAGAAAGTTCAAATCATAGTACTGAAGTTGCTAAAAGCAGACATATTTCACTTTGAAATATTTATGGAAGTTCCAGTATATCACTAGAAGATTTTACATTGTACATGTGTGCGCCATCTATTTCAGATATGTCTCGTTATAATGGTTTTTTGGGATAAAGAATACCCATTTCAGATCTTATCAGACGTATATATTTTTCTGAAAAGCGAGAGCATTATGTTTCTTGTTCTCTTTTATCCTTGTGATCTCTTTCATGTGACATAGGAAACGAAATGTATTTATATGGATACAACACCTAACGTAACCTAAATATTGCATCACGAACAGGGTTAGTTGCAAAATTATCTGAAGCAATAACTCCCTGATAAATGTCAAATAAAGTAAATGAAGCTTTGCATATCAGCAGTAGAAGAAAACTTAGAAGAACATTACATGTCAAAGTATTTATGTGAATTAAAGATAATATTATGGGGTGATGGTGGATTATATCTGCACTGATGTTATGTGGTGACTGTCTCATAAGGTTACGTCTAGATACAAAATGCATCTAATTTAGATCTATGAGAAGTTTTATTAACGATACATCACAACATTGAAGGCATAGAAATAATTATTATAGGTTACCGTTTTCCTCATATGAGGATCTTACCAGCGACAAGAGCCTCTCCAGACGAGAGTTTAAGAGCATTCTTTGTTCTTGATTCGACTAAAACAGTTTCAAAACTGAATTAGTCACGTCTTCTTAATTTTTCGGTTGTATTGTCTGGCCTCTGATTCGTTACAGTTGAAGCGATAATCATTAATTCTCAAGCAATAGGATCATTGATCTTTCAGCCTCCTTGAAATCGAGAAGCTCTGGTGACAGACACAGTATATATCGCTAAAATCGTTGACAGTGGTCGAGAAGTTATGATTCTTGTAATGTCAAATGAAGCCGTAAGTGAAAGACGTACTTTTTATGCATCCTCGCAACCTATCACCTTGTACCTCGTTAACAGCTCGAACATTAAGACTTGTGGGGAATAGCGACTACAACGGTATAATGAATGAATTTCTTATCTTTGTCTGGTCCACCGCAGCTACACCGGTATAAACTTCAAAAATAAAAATCATTAAGAAAAGTTTAAGATCTAAATTCATAGAGATAAAAACATTTGCTTTAGTGACGTTCAGTATTGCTAAGGAAAATTTTTAAGATTGTTTAGTGTAAAAATTTATATCAAGAGACTCAATGTGCGAGCTTACGCGAGAATAACGTTGCCTTTAATTTATCCGAACAAAAGTGGAAAAACATTGAAGCAGCAGAATACTTGAATATCAAGCAAACAATATAAGAAAAATTGAAATTACATTGCTTAAACTCAAGATATTCAGTGTTAGCACAAAGACCATCTTTTTATATTAAACAGATAATATTAGAGAAATCAAAACTTGTTCAAGAGATTCAATTTGCAGAAATTCTTTATATTAACAGTTACTTGAGACAAAAAAGTTTTAGATTTATTTTAAAATGAAATCCGCTTGCACATGCGTAATAATTCACTTTGAGAATATAAACCCCTTTTATTTTTGTTTTCCGCTTACTAATAAATTCTCTTTTATTTCCGTTTTCCTGCTATAATAGTCCCTTTATTTCTCGTATAATAATTCTCTTTTATTTTTCTTTCCCTGCTGACTGCAGTTCACTTATTCGCATAAACAAGAATACATTTTTATCCAAGTTTAATTTATAAATTCAACATAAAAATTAAATTTATTTACAGAAAATTTCTGTACATCGAATTTTAGCTGAAACCACTAATTTGCAACCGAGTGATCTCATATTTCAATTAGTCTCAAGCTCTATAATTTGTAGTTTACGTACAACGTAAAAAGTTAATTATATACAGCGGTTTGTTTTTAAATCATTCATATGAAAGTTTTATTTCATTCTAAGAAAATTAATATGAAAAATTAATTGAAACTAATAAATGAAATTACCAATTGAAAATTAACTAAATGTTACGCCTTTCTAATGTAAATTACGAATGAAATGGGAAATAATTTCGTAATGTGTCAAAGTAGGTATTGTTTATAATACGGAATGGCATCAGAAAAGTAAGCGGTGGTTTGAAATACGGAACGGCCTGCAATGTTTAACAAAAATATAGCGTTTCTATATAAAAAGGAACATAATTACATTATGCAATAACTTATTTTTCGCTCTTTACAATATAATCGGTTAAAATATTGCAAGCACTTCTTATTTTCTAAAGCTAGAACAAATAAATACGATGATATATTAGCAATTCTTTCTTTAGTCATGAAATTTTCTCTTCCATATATGCAGTGCAACTCGAATCAGTTTTTCCTTATTTTACTACATGTCTTTTCTTTCTTTTGACCAATGAGTATAAATGAACTTAATTTTAGTCTTAAATGTAAGATTAATTATATTATGAGAGTCAAATATTCGTTCACGACATACAGAGAAATAAAATTCCCTCTGTAGTATTTCACTAAACGATGTCAAAAAGAAAAAAAAAAAAAAAATGCTGGAAGTTTAAACGATCGCCCAAAGGGTTTGTTAAGGTTCTTTGTGTTCTCGCTAAGCTCTTAGGCTATCCATCTGCTGTTAAATTCACTTCTAACCCATTTTTACGTTCTTATACTAATTAAAGAAAGTATTGTAATTTCGAAAATTTTCGGGTATTTTTCAACGAAAATATCGATTTTGACCACTATCAAAATTTTTTTTCATGACATCTGTACCTAAAGACAAAGATAGAGGACTCTTTTTCCCCAAAACGGGTTGCAAAAAGGATTTTAAATGTATTCAGACGAGATTTTTTCGTGACGTCTGTACGTACGTATATATGTATGTATGTATCTCGCATAACTAAACAACGAGTGGCCTCAGAACGTTGATATTTTGTATATAGGACTGCTATAATATCTAGTTCTACACTTCCTTTTTTGGTTGCAATCGGCTGCACCGAAAGTATATTTATATACACAAAATGTAGTCGAATATCTAGATCTTTAATTAACTAAAAAGATTCTCCTGTATGACAAAACACGCAACTTCACTTTTAATTCTAACAAATTAATAAATTGACTACCAACATTTCCAAGAAAGTTATTAGAAATACTATATTAAATGAAATATAACAGATTAAAGTATTTGTACCGATAAAATAAATCTATAACACGAAAAATCTACTAATTATTAAAATTCTTAAAAATAAGCAAGTACTCGTACCAAGCTTATTAACCATTGTCTTAAAAGAGCAGGCGTTAAGTACTTAATCTAAATCATTTGACTGATAGGGATATGAAAGTTTATTCCTTAAAAGGTGGTATATGTTGAAAGATTAAAAGATTTGTAAATAGTTGTAATTACGGAAGTTATTGTTTATGATGTAAAAATCGTTATTGCTGCCATTTTCGTTATTGCTTTTACTAAAAAAATGGGCCTGTTTCCAAACTTTTTAAGTCTGCTTAACAGGTCTTGAACAGTGAAGATTACTAGTACTTTTTTCGTCTTTTCGCTGCGACAATTAGCCAGAAATTAATTAATTTCGTTTGTTTGGTTAGTTTAAAAAAAAAATTAAAAAATTAATAGACGCCACCTACACTCGAAAGAGAGTTCCTAGACCACTTCTTTCCAGCATTCTAAAAATAGATTCCAAAAGTCCCCACCTACACCTTAACTCATTCTTTTTACCCCTTCATTTCCATCCTGGTTTGAATTCCAAATTCCATTCTGAGTTTCAAGAAAGCAACATACCTGTCTCGGTTTAAAAACTAGCAAACACTTAAGTTAATTAATTCGTCTGTTGGACATTTATATATATATTATGCACATTTCCTTTTCGTACATTTTAATTTTGCTTTTTGTCTTTCGTGAATATAACTTAATCACCTTTTCTTATTCGTTTAATTGTTTTTACTAAGATTGCATTATGTTCATTATTTTTACAAAGCTCACATAGCGTTAACATGATTGAAGGTAAAAGGGTCGAAGGCGTTTTTTTCTCAAGTAAGAATACTCCACTGTTACAATAATATATCACGATTTTAAATTTTAAGCTTGACGAAACAGCCACTTTCTAAAAGGATTCTACACAGCGCTTTTTACTTCAGTTCATTTCACTTACTCTCTATTTACTTAGCTTAAACTCATCTTACTAAAAACCTTTTTTGACGTAATAATTCTTACTTGGAAAAAAAAAAGACGATTCTACTTTCAAATATGCTTAAAAGTTATTTCATTTCAATACAATTCTAACTACCTTTATCAAAGGAGATAAAATATGCTAAATAATCTATTAGTAAATAATTTATATCTATATCTATATACCTCTCTCTATCTCTCTCTCTCTCTATATATATATATATATATACCCACTCTGTTACTTGGTTCCGTGAGCTCAGTTTTTTTATTCTTATGCGTTGGTAAATTGTGCATTTTATGTTCTAAACATGACTAAATTATGTTATGTTCCTGTTAACGTTGTTCATAACTTTAATTAATCTGCAAGAGAAAGCCATAGAAATATCAACCGTTCAAAAGTTGTTTAAGTACGGCTAAGCCTAATTATTTTTACCATAGCAGCCATATTTGTTAACATTTGAAACTTAGCAGACCAGTGAATTCAGTTTCTGCACCTTCAATGTTTTCTTACCAAATGGGACCAAAAGCAAGCTTTTAATTTTGTGCACCGAAAAGTCTGCCTTCTTGCCCGCTGGTCAAATTGCTTGTTTTTGCTTAGAAACTCAATTTTAATTGTAAAAAAAAAAATAATTGTTTTAACTGCATTTTGTGTTTTATATTTTTATATATTTTTCAATTTTTAATAAAGATATTTTGAAATTTTATGAATTTTTGTCTTTCCGCGAAGTGAGAACTGAATAAATGAGAAATACATATTTCAGATGGAATTCGAGGAAATACGTTTAAATGAAATGTAGCAAAAGATACCTATAACTTAATATTCCGAACAAGAAAGTCATGTGGTGTACACATCAGATTTTTTGTTATGCTGTTAGGTTTAGTATCAATTATCCTTTTCTTGGCACTTGCGCCATATTCAATTCAACAGAAAAATTACAAAAATTTTAAAAGCAGCCTAGCAGTATACATTTAGAATGCCGGATGCAGGTCTAAATGTTGGTATATAGTTTTCTGCTTTTTTCAGCCTTTCTCAGTTCATCATATCAATGTTTAGTGTTCTTACTACGATAGCTTTACAACATTTTTGGTCTTTTTATTATTCACGTTTTCTGTGTTTACTTTATGTATTAAATGTGAAGTTCTTGGCGTCTCTGCCACATAAAATTCTATTCAATAGAAAAATCACAAAATATTTAAATATAGTATAACTTTAGAGTTTCCGATAGATAGTCTCGCGCGCTGGAGATAAAAATGTTTTATTCCGATCAATGTTGCTATTGCTTGCTTTGAAATCGTTGTGTTTGTGAATTATAAATGCCTCAAAGTTTTATGAAACAGTAATAAAACAAATTCAAAATTCAAAATTTTGGGCTTCCAGGTTCTCATGTTCGGGTGGGAGTCTTGTTATACAAAATTTGATGGATCTAGGACTGTTGTTTTTTCATAATGTGAGAAACATCCATACAAGTTCTTCATTATTTATTTTTTATGTATAATATGATAATATTTGGTGGCAACAATTTGAAAAGCGGTAGTACAATGCATTTAAGTGTTTCGTTCAAAGTGCTGTTTCAAAACTAATATACCACTCGGAACTTAGTTCTTTTTGTGCCAAAAATGAGAGTTCTGTTATACGGATCTTTCGTATATTCGGAAGGATTCTATTGCCAACTAGTCCAATAAATTGGTATTTGACTGCTAATACAATGCAAGCATCTAGAAAACAAGTTAAAGCATAATTAGTTGAGGCTTTTTTTTAATCTTCTGGAAATGCTCTTTAATTTGCGTTCCGCTCGTCCAGAAGTAATTACGTTTTTAAACCTCCCTTCCTGTAAACTCTTTATATTGTCTCGCTGCAGCAACAATTAATGAACGAGAAAAACTTTGCCAAAAACATAAAGTTCTTTATGAGGTAAAAAATGCATAACAAATGGGAATGATCGTTATGATCGTAAAACGCAAATACAACGCTGAACATCATTAAGGTTATGATTATGGTTATGATTAGAAAAATGAAGCTAAACTGAAAAAACAATTGCATTTTAATTGTGTATGGTCACATGAGTTTGTCTTTTAATTGCAAGCCCACAAAAATGCTTCGCTTAACGCATACTACAATATGCATGCATTATTAATTTTATATCATTAAGTTTTAATAGCACAAACCTGAAGGACCCAACTTAAATAAATGCGAAATGCAGATACCCTCTCAGACTCATTAAGAGGTTATGCTTAGTAGCCTAAAATACGAAACAATCAAGTTTTTTTTTCTTTTGCTAAATATGTCATTCTCGCCATGGTATTGCAAGTACATTAAAATGCTTAAGCTAAAGAATAGCTTCACAAATTTCGTTCTTACATGTAAACTGTACTTTTAAGTAATTGTTTCTGGAAAGGTTTATATGGTATTTCTTCCACCTTCTTAGTATGCCTTTAATTGGAAGCATACTCGACACATATTCTAGAGGTCCCTGGTTCGAGTCCCAGAAAGGGCATTGCTCATTTTTTTAATCTCTCCTACTTCCTTAAAAAATACCTAATGTTTCTACAGTGGCACCCAAATTAAAAAAGGTGATGGATGAGGATTTTTCACCACCGGGATTTGGCGAGTCCCCTAATCTTTAATCGCCCTTTAAAAGGGGGAGTATATGAGGAATTTATCCCGCTTTCTTAGCATGCTTTCCTACAGTTTAATATAAACACTAAAGTACTTTTAAAGTGGTGTACCACCGTCTGACTGTATCTATCGATCTCTCTCTATATAAATGTTTGTTTTTAATACAAATGTGCAGTTTAATTCCAATCTTTATGAAACTTAGCACACTCGACCTTAAAAATAAGAGGAAAATCACTGCCTGCTTTTTTTATTAACCAGCTCATGGGTTCGCCCTTTTTATATTAATATATTTTACGTTACTTTAATGAATATTTCATTAAAAACTCAGCCATTTAAAAGCTTTGCGTTGCCACTCGGCATAGCGTAAGCTATAGATGCTTCAAATTTAACCCGGCGGAAGGCGCACCAAGTTCCAAGTTACTAGAACGGGCGCGTGGGGTATCACATACTCCAATATTTAAAATACAATAAAATAGTATTATTTAGTTTTAAAACTTTTTTTTTTGTTCTCGTGTATTATAAATAAGTGAATAATAATTGGGTTTCAAAAAATTAATATCCGAAATAATCTTAGAGTTAAAATTAAGATAAATGAAAATAAAAAACATCATGCCTCTAAGATTCATTGCATCTCTAACACACCATGCTTTTTTTATTTCTTCACACTTTGAACGAAATACATTCATGTGTTCTTGGCACAGAATGTTTTTACATTTTAAACATTGCATTCACATTCTTCTGTCCTTGGCGCGAGGGCAAAAAATTTAACACATCTTTCATACTTAGTTGTTTCTAATTTCATGTATTCGTTTTAATTCTTCATCGAAACTTCTGCTTTTGATCTGCATGCAGTACGTCAATTTCTTGGAAAAGTATTAATCTCTGATCTTTGTTCAATACTTTTTTTCATTAATTGTTATGCTAAGTCCTTCAAAAACAGACTTCTGTTTCTTGTTGGTGGATTAGCAGTTGAATGTTATATAATTCAAGCATTTATTACAGCAACATTCAGTGCAGGAAAGAAAATTACCATTGGCCACCTTCTCGTTATTCTGGCAATTGAATAATTGGCTGACATTTCATCCCCCATATCCACTGCTTCTTTAGTCATATTATTAAAACATATAATTCCTAACGTTTTATTTTCTCCAATAGTATCATCTATAATATGATCGTTATATAATGTTATAATGTTATAATGATCGTTATATAAAGCATAAGAACAGTTTTTCCTTTTTTAGGAACATCAGGAATTAATGTTTTATCTTTTTCGAAACCAAAACATTGCAGAAAATAGTCTTAGTTTCATCTTCAGTTTCCGTAATGCAATCTTCATCGCTTTCAAATATTTCTAATAAATCTCGCATGCGTTGCATCTCCAGTTCATAGGGGCTCATTCTTTTTACCATAATGCAGTTAGAAATTTTTAAGAATTTAATGTCAAGAAGTACTTTAAAATAACTTGCGAGTAGAAATATTTACTGTTACACTCTAGAAATAAATTTCTGAACTAAATATTCAGTCAGAAAAACACTTACACGGACAGGCGCGTGGGGTGTGTCATACCCCAGTTCCAACAAAATACCGATAAATCTTTTTCTGAAACACGCAGGCAAAGAAAAAGCGGTTTTGAAAGTCAACCACAACTAGAAACTCAGCTACTGAAAGCAGCACAGAATTTCAGTTTCACAAGTTAGGAATATTCCACTTTTATGTAGGGTTGGGGTATGATACACCCCACGCGCCTTCCCGCGGGTTAATCACAAAACGTGTCAATATAAAAGAATTATGTTGCCACTCGGGAAAACGCGATTACATTAATTTGTTGCGAATTTCATAAACAAACTCGTCTATTTAATAGAAATGCGTTTTTGCTGGTCAGATTAAAGTATTTTAGAGTGCATTTTCGAAGCTTTAAATATTTATTTTCTCACGTATTAACATGAGTGTTATTTCCTTGCACGCATTTGTTTTGCTTTTCAAAAGTGAATTTGGAATAGTCATCACAAGGCATTACTTTCGCTGTGAAAACAATTTTGACTTTAAAACGCAAATCGTTTGCTGGATCTACACTTCAAGCACGAGAGAAAAAGCTATCACGAACTTAAGAAACAAACGAGTACGCACTGCATGAAACAAATGAACAATGCGTAGCAAGACTAAGAAACGTTTGAACACGCACTGCTCAAGCATGACCTTCGAAGGCCACGGCTCAAGCCGTCACCATCGAGATAGATTGACGCTCAAGCCCGTTCGTCTGCAAAGGTAAGCAACGGGAAGCAGAACTGGAAAACGTTCGAATAAACACTGAATCTGTCCAGACGAGCACTGCACGCTGATTTAAATCTTGGTGCATTCCATTACGATGCTAATTCTGATTACAATCTCCATTTACGTGCGGTCATTAGAAAGATGGATAATTTACTCATGTATTGCAGAGCCCTCAAATTTAAGAATGAACCACAAGGAATACGCTGCGAGTGTGGAAAAGTGAAATTGACAGAATTAAATTCACCGCCCGAACTATTATCATTTTTGGTATCAGGGGACATAAGACAATCGAAGGATGCAAAATATGCATGCTTTCTTTCCTTTAAGCAGCATTGCAATGCATCCCGAGTAGCAACTAGTATCTTATAAAATCTACTTAAAAATATGTATCAAAACCTCAGTTATGTGTATTAAATTATTTAAACACATGCTTGAGTCAATAAGACTGCAAATTTACGTTTCATATTAACTATTAGTGCTTTCCCAAGTGAAAGTATTCACAGATGAATGTAGAGTTAAGTATATTTTGTTACCATCTAGAACAGCTTTAATTCTAGGCTTACCACCCTTCTTTCAAGTTTTATATTTAGCACACTACAAAGACGAAAACGGTAACATAATAACTGAAACTACTTACATATTAGAGGAAATGAGTAAGTATCATCATGACACAAGTGACATTTAAATTGAGTAGAATATATTTTACAATAAAGTACGCTTTTAAAAATAACAGGAAATCTAAATGAATTCCTATGAGGCACTCATGAAATGGCTTTGGTAATCGCAAGTGAAGAGAAGACAAACGTGATTTTAGGAAAATAACATTTATTTTCGTTTACATTAATGGTTTAATTTATATTCGAGTTTTATTTCCGTCTCCATTACCTAAGAGAATATTTATTTTGTGAAATTCAAACTAGAAATAAATTATTTAGCTTGATATTGAAATGAGTTTTTATTATTTATTCGTTTTAGTGTAACATTTATGAGGCATGTTTAAAAGTTTTATCTATTAAAGCTCTTCCCTTGCAGACCACCAGGAAATCTTCAATGCAAGTTTTATATTTGTAAAGTACATATTGATCGTCTTTTGAACTCCATATAGAAATCAAGCAGTTATTTCAAATTCCAAAAATATATGTAAATTCACTGCCCAGATTGTATTGTGGTTAGAGGAGGGATACGGGTTGGGAGAGCCTCGGATGACACCCCGGGGTGCTTTTCTGGTGAGTAGTGGAGTGGAAGTAAATGACCATCTTCCTTGAGGCACTGGCAACCATTCTTCCATGAAATTCATAGACAAAAGAATAATAATATTATGTGAACTCTAAGCAATGATGCTATGCTTAATGGCCTCCATTTATTTGACTTTATTTCTTCAAAAATCAATTTTGCAACGAAGCCTCAGACCTGCACAAAGATTTTAAGGCAAATAAAATGTCAGGAGAAAGCTGTGTTTTTCTTACACATAGTGTGGTATGATAAAATAACTAACGTGACATAGATTCTGTCAGCAAGTTTTGCTGACATAAGGGTTTTGTGGGGAAAAAGTAGGTATTGCTGAAAAATTAGTTGCGCTATTGATCAGGATCGAACTTTCAAGTCTCAAAGTTTCAGGCAGATGAGCTAATGTTTTCAGCACGGAATTGTATGTGAAAAATGCCTTCTAGTTCTCCTAAATCGTGAGTAAGGAAAAATAAAATAATCTGTCCGAGAAATTTAATTTTAAGCAATAGCCAAGGCGATGATAATCCAAAATATTAACTGTATATTTGCATACAGAAAGCAGTGAAATAATAGAATCAATTCTTTGCCTTTCTCTGTCTTCTTTGAACTACTTTTCGGCAATATTTTTAATACTGATTCATTACTTATCTTCTGGGATGTGCCGAACAGATCGCGTTTGGGGTCTGATGAGCAGGTGAATCCAACCGTCCCAGGACGTCGTCAATCTCATCCAACAATTAGATAGAACATGGAAAACTTTTATCCAAGAGGTCTTCCGCGAAATCTACTTTTGGATGTCAAACCAACTCGTAAAGGAGTTTATAAAAGAGGCAAAACTTTTTTAGTTTATTTGTTACATGCAGCTGTGTCTCCTGTATGTATTAGATTATTTTCTTATTTTCTGAGTTAAAAGTGGAGGCTTTCCTGTAAGGCGAAGAAGGGGCCACCTGTTATTATTTCTTTGAGTGAATAAAAGGATATTTTAACCCATCTTACGTCCCTGTAGCAACTAATTGAATAAGTAGCGATAATTCGCTACTTATTTCACTTGGTTTCTCGGCAGTATATCTAGACAAAATACAGAGGTACATTATAAATTGATTATTAAATCCCGAAGTAAGAGCGATATTTTGATTTGTTAAAAGCAACAAATATCTACAATTGTTACGCTAATATAGTGTGTACACTGAGACAAATTATTCCCCCCCCCTCCTAATCTAATACCACAGTAATGAATTAAATATTGCTTTATGATTGAGGATAATATACGTTAAAGTGCGCAGAAAATTTAATTACACAATTAAAACACTTAGTCCTGAATTAAAAACAACATATCGTTATTCATGTAATCTAAAAATGTTTCGAGAAGTATCAGAAATTTCATGCATAAAAAGCTTTTGATTCTAACGTACTTGATGCATAAATTCATCACTTTTTGATCTTATTGCATTAAATTTTTTTTTATGTATAGTTGCTCTGCATTGGACGTAACTAAATATAAAAGTATACATTTACAAAGCCTATCTATAAAAATGTCACAAATAAGGGTACGTTTTCAATATAACATTATCCAAGTACAATCGAAGCAGCAGACATCAAAATATCATAATTATTTCATTTATTTTTGTCAGATATGGATTTAAAGACTTTTCTTTCACGACAGATAAAAATATACTGTCAAAGCTTTTGTTTATTGTGAAAAGGATCCAGCTGCGATTCACTGAGTAAATCTCCTTCAAGTCCATTCAAGAAAATTATGTCTGCTCAAATAGAGTAAGCTATACAGGACATGTACACTTTAGGTAAGTTTGAAATGATAGCTTAATACTACGGACTATATTTTTAAGCAGTATTCTCCAGAAAGAAATCGATTTTACATCTAAGCGCATTCGAAATGCTCAAAAGTAACTGTTTTAAAAATTACATTTATGTTAAAGATCCAAAAATTATTTCTACTTTCCCAGTGTTTGGGAAATTATTTTACATTGGTATATAAAACAGATAAAAGTTGTAATTTCCATAAACATATGACTAAAAACGGATATATTTATGCATCAGAAATACATAAGTTTCCTACATTCGTGATCATTGTCAAGTGCCGCGCAGTTGGGGAAGTGTTTAGTGGCTCTGACTGTCGTAAGGAATGGACCGGGTTCGAATTCAGGAGAAAGCATGGATGTAAATTGTTTATATTCATTACGAAATCTAGAATTAATGAAAAGTATCTCTGTAAATGTCTTGTTAGGCTGGCCTCTGATGCGGGCCAACCGAACGCCCAGCGGGTACAGTAGTGCAGCGGAGCAATACCTGTAAAAATCCCTAATGAAGTTCTGGTGCTCCGTCCACTTTTCCCTGTTCCTTCATAGGTCCCCGGAGGCTGACTCAGGCGAACGCCTGGGAAGTACTGGTAGGATCTGTACCTACGCAGTCTCAGCCCAGGGATAAATAGAAGGGCTAGCTCATTTCTTTGTTCGACTCCTCGCCGACGCGAGCCTAGTGGGTGGACGTAACAGGCAATAATCTGACGTCACTGTGATGCCACCTGTCCTGATTTCCCGCGTTTAAAACAGTAGTTTCATTGAGCTGCGAGACGATTTTCTAGAGGTTACATATCCCAAATTAATTTTAATAATATATATATCTGTTTTCTAATAATGTATATATTTAAAATAATTTATATATATGTAATTTTAGTCAGTTTTTATTTAAAATTCTATATTGTAAAATATCGTTTACCTAATATGGCTTTTTGCGCTGCAGTAACGTGCCGTAGCACTTACGGAAGTATGAAAGGATGAGATATTTTGTTTCATGGGACCAAAGGATCCAAATGAGAGTTTGCTTTTGACGAAAGAATGGATACACAAATGTCAAAGAGAAGATTCTATTAATGTGAAGAGCGGAAAAATCTGCAGCGAACATTTTCTATGCAGTGTTTATGAAGATGATATGAAAAATCGATTGTTTGGATTGCCACAAAAAGAAACTGTTGAAATGGAATGCTGTGCCGAAAGTAAATTATGATGGCAATAATAAATCGAAATTGATGATGACAATAATAAATCAAATTTTAATGATTTTGAAATAAAACTCACAAATGAAAATGTAGATCATCTTGAATGTTTAAGGATAAACAAGAATGCATTGATAATTTGAAGAACAAAATAATATCCTTAGAAAATTGTATTAAATTGTATTAAAGTATTGAAAAATAGAGAAAAGAACAATTTTAGAATGTTTGTTTTATAAAGACGCAGATTAATGCATTACTGAAAAAGAAGAAAAAAATCAGGTGGACTAGTGAAAATATTTCACGTAGCATCGTCATAAGAGCTCTGTCATCTTAAAGCTATGATTTTTGGAAAGAAAAAAAATTGGAATATCTTTACCTAGTATTATCAAATTAAAGAAATGGTGTTTATTTTATTTTTTAGTGTTTTCTAAATTTTAGTGTAGTCCAAGAATTCAAAGTAATGTTCTTACTCTAAAGAAGGAAAGAGGCGAATATTTGTATTCTGTAGAAAAAATATGCGTTCTCAGTTTCGACGAAATGCATATAGATTGAAAACTCTGCTATGACTCTAAACTGGACTAAGTTGGTTCTTTTCAAAATGTGCAGTTTGTTTGAATCAGAGTCTCATTTCGCGCTCTGCCTCAAATTACTGAGAAACCGTGTTTTAGATAGAGGATTTGTTTTAGAAGATGTAACTGTTTGAAATTTTGATATTATTAAAGAGGTTTTAAATAGAAATTGAGAAGAAATCAAATTGTTTCACAAACTAAAACCAAATTATTTAATGGTCAAGGGAAACGAGAGACAAAAAGTCGCTCCAGAGAAAACATTATTTTCAAAAAGTACCGCAAAAGGTATACTCTACCCCACAGGAAATCAGAAAGCATCTGACTTCTATGAGTTAATCGATAATATCTTCGGTATTATGTGTATGTGTGTATTTAATTATGGCAAAGCACACTAGGGCTACCTGCCTAAGGGGAGGGATGCCTTCGTGGAGGACTTTCTAAGGAAAACTGGCTCGTATACACGTTACACATGGGGAAAACCACGAAAACACCCATACAGCCAGCCCGTTCGCGGGATTCGAACCTCGGACCGAACTACCAGTGTTCAGCGACTTTACCGCTCGGCCGCTTGTGGGCCTCTTCGGTATTATGAATAGTACCAAAATAGTACCAACAAAAATAACAAGTATTTAACAAACTAATTTTGTTAAGTACTTGTTAAAGTTATTCTTATTGTATCCTTTGTAACTAATTATTGATTAGATTTTGTGCTAGATTAGCATTCTAGATCAAGTATAATAGTATAAAACATCAAAGTTATTGGCATAAAAAGACCTGCTTCCTTTACTCACACTTTTGAAAAATTAAATAACTTTTAGAATAGACATTATTACTTGTTACAATTATTCTTTTAAACTTTGTAACTAGATTTTTTTTTTCAACAAAGAGTTTTAACACTTTATGCCCCTGGAATCTTACAACATTACAAAATTTCAATTTCTCAGTCTCACAATCTTTTGTTGGTTGTGCATTAGCACTGAAGGCGTAATGAGTACGTTTCCTCAAAAACAGAATTAAAGAATCATAAGTCAAAAGATTAACTACGAAATCTTTATTTTAATAAAATAGGATAATTCTGCTTAACTTAAGCATAACAAAAAGTAATAATGTTCACGGACATTAAAACACTGAAGTATTCAAAAGAATAACTTACATAGAATCATTATCAGTACTAAATATCATCAGGCTTACCTATATAAGGCAATAAAAAAAAATAAACAGGAATATACTTTGCCATCATACCTGAAAGAGAAGAAAGTACTACTGGATTAGACCTTTGGTCAGATACAAGTAGCTAGGGTGAAAATCAAATATACTGCATTGCACACGAGCTTTACTTTCTCTCGCTAATATATACCTTGGCGCACGTTCGTTTCGTATGCTTTTCGAGTTTCATTATGCAAAATACCTAAATTTATGCTAACAAATACTTTGCTAGAGACGCTAATAATTGTTACAGTTAAAATATGAGAATGACTAATTGATTTTAAAGTTTCCATTTTACTTTAATTCAGATTAGCTTTTATTTCGCAGATGCTCCTTTTTACTTCCTTGTACGAAGTAAAAAGGAAGTATTGTAATCGCGAAAAGCTTCAGACAGCATATTTCAACGAAAATATCCACTTTTGACCGCTTTCGAATGCAATTTAACGATGTTTTTGCGTGATATCTGTACGTAAGGACAGAATAAAAGACTCTTTTTCTCCAAAAAACTAAAAAACTGCTTTAAAATGAATTCTGAAGAGAATTTTTCGTGGCGTCTGTACGAACGTCGTACGTATCTCGCATAACTCAAAAACGAGTAGCCTCAGAACGTTGAAATTTTGTATACAAGACTACTATAACATGTACATGTGCAACTCGTATTTTGGTTTCAATCGGCCGCGCCAAACGTATATAAATATATTTATAAATATATCCACTCTGTTACCCGGCTCAGTATTCTCAGTTTCTTAACTCTTATATGTTTGTAAATTGTACATTTTTTGCTTTAAAAAGGATTGAATTATGTTGTTTTTATCTTCCGGTTAAGCGTTTTATACCTTTAGTAAATCGGTATGCAATATTTTTAGAATTATCAACAATTTTAAAATTGTTTAAGTGCCGCTAAGACAAATTTGATGGCGGCCATTGCTCTTGTTTACATTTCAAACAGCTGAGTAGCGGATTTGTTGCCAATTTGAGAAACTTAGCTTCGCAACAACAGATATAACGCCTTCATTTATTATTTAAATCATGCTTAATCAGTTCTGGGATTTTTTCGAAGAAAATAAGCGTTTAAGATTTACTTCGTAATTTTTATACAGATATTTTGAGTTTTTATGTATTTTTGCCTTGTCGCGAAGTGAAAACTGAATTAATTTAAAGAGAAATACTCAATCGTCTGTGAAAAACTGTTTTTTTTTGTTTTGTTTGCTTAATTTCTTTTATAGTTCTAGCTTTATTATAGTATTTGAATAGAACATGTGGCAACGATTAGATAATTCTTTAAATGATATAAATTTTGTGCATTCTGAGTTATAACATGAACGAAATATAATACTGTTAAGTAAACCTAGCGCCAGAGTGTCGCTATGGTAAACAAAGTGAATTTTAAAGAATGAATTTATTCTATTATGGTTTATGCGATGTCGGCGAAGTAGGTTTAATTCAATCTGATAAGTGGAGTTAATGAAATGCAAGAAAAAATGCGTATAATTTAATATTCCGTACAAGGAAGTCATGTGGTGTACACATCAGATTTATTCTTTTGCTTGTCTACATAAGACATCAGAATTTCAAAGCATATGTGCATCGTTTGGTACTTACCAATTATTTGCCAAATATGATTTCGAACACTTTTAAGCCTTTTCTATGCTTTTTACTTCCTTGTACAAAGAAAAAAGGAAGTATTATAATCGCGAAAATTTCAGGCAGCATATTTCAGCGAAAATACCCATTTTGATCGCTATCGAATGCAATTTAACGATGATTTTGCATCACATCTGTATGAAGGACAGAATAAAAGACTTTTCCTCCAAAAAATTATAAAACTGCTTTAAAATGAATTCTGAAGAGAATATTTCGTTGCGTCTGTGGGTACGTTCGTACGTATGTCGCATAACTCGAAAACAAGTAGCATCAGATCGTTGAAATTTTGTGTATAGCCTGCTATAACATGTGGATGTGCACCTCTTATTTTGGTTGCAATCGGCCGCACCAAACGAGTATAAAAATATTTATATATATATCCACTCTGTTACCCGGCTCAGTGATCTCAGTTTCTTTACTCTGATATGTTTGTAAATTGTGCATTTTTTGCCTTAAAAATTATTGAATTATGTTGTTCTTATCTTCCGGTTAAGGTTTTTGTGCCTTTAGTAAATCTGCAAGGAATATTTGTACAATTATCAAGAATTTAAAAGCTGTTTAAGTGCGGTTAAGCCTAATTTTTAAATAACATGGCGGACATATTTGTTTACATTTGAAACAGCAGAATAGCAGATTTGTTGCCAATCTAGAGAGACTAAGCTTCGCAACAACAAAGATAACGCCTTCTTTTATTACTGCGAATTCAATCATGCTTAATCCATTCTGGAATTTATTCGAAGAAATAAGTGTTTAAGATTTACTTCGTAATTTTTAATATAGATATTTTGAGTTTTTATGTATTTTTGCCTTGTCTGGAAGTAAGAACTGAATTGAGTCAGAAATAGTGAATCGTCTGCGAAAAACTGTTTCTTTTTTCTTTTCTTTTTTTTTTTTTTTTTTTTTTCTTTTTCTTTTTCTCAATTTCTTTTATGCATCGTTTTAGATTTAATATAGTATTTGAATAGAACATGTGGCAAGGATTAGATAATTCTTCAAATGATATACATTTTATGCATTTTGAGTTATAATATGACCGAAGTATAATATTGTTAAGTGAACCTAGCGTCAGAGTGTCGCTATGGTAAACAAATATAGTGAATTTTAAAGAATGCATTTATTATATTGGGGTTTCTGCTTTATCGACGAAGTAGATTTAATTCAATCCAATACGTTTAAATGAAATAGTGCAAGAAAAAGTGCGTATAATTTTATTTTCCGTAAAAGGAAGTCATGTGGTGTACACATCAGATTTTTTATTCTTGTAAAGCACTATAATTTTTTTGGTAGCTACAAAATGAGAAGTGTAGTTAAATTATTGTAAAGGAATAAAAAAGAAATTCACTTGTTACACTCTTTTTTATTTTTACTTATTTATTTTGTTTCATTTATTTAGTTTGCATTTAAAACAAATAGGAGAAGTTCAGTTTTCTGAGTTTCAGAATGGTCTTCTACTTTTGTAAAGAAATCTAAACTTTGACATTTAGCATCCCCAAAGCAAACGAATTTAAAATAATTACATTATCTGGGAACTCAACCACTTCCCCGAAGAGCAAATACTCATCCAAGTCCTTTATTTTATTTACACTACAGCCAATCACAAATTCTAATTGAGATAGATGACAAACCATTATTTTTTCCGTCTCCCAGCATAGAAACTGAGGATAAAGACTTCGGAGATAAAACAAGAAATAATTCTCTCCGAGCAATATTTACTGTTCTAATCGGGAGAAAGGGTTAGTGAAATGAGTGACGGGATGTTTGGGACAGCTTCGGTTTCACCCTTCGCAACTAAGGGGAAGAATGGAATAAACATTTATTATGAGGACCATTTTCAGAATCTGGCATTTGGAGCTAATCCTCTAGAGGTGTGAATTCCAATACTTTTAGCTTTCTTTCTGCGGCCCGATTTAATGTACCATGTACACGAAATGAAAGGGGTTATCTGTTTATAAAATATGAAAAGAATTAAAATTTTACCAAGTCAATGGAGTTTAAAAATGTTATAATTCAGTAAAATGGTTTTAATAAAAAAGATACATTCTTTCGGTTATTAGTAATTTATTCGATGTGATGTGGATTACAAATATTAATACTATAAATTGCAAAACGTTTTGATGTTGAAAAAAGAATACAACAGTTTTGTAACATTAAAATATTATTATTTTTAACCTGCATTCTCTTGTCTATGTTTCATTATTACACCATTAGCAAACTTAGATGTATTTAGATATTAAAACGGAAAATTAAAAGGACAAATAAATAAAACGTTGCCAATCAATGAACAGGAATTTCAAATATTTACCTTAATAACTTGATATATATATATATGTAAATTATAATTTATGTTAGCAATAGACTCTTAATGCTTAATTTTACTTTGAGTATTTCCCCGCTCTATTCTAAAAATAGTAATACCTTTTTCTGACTACTTCATTTCAAGACTAATCCATATCACATGCCTTTATATACCACATGTAACGTAAATGGAACTAAAACAGGCAAGAATAAATTTACAACATTAATAATTGTCCAATCAAATGCATTGAAGACGAAACTATTCTGAAATAAGAATCTGATTAAGTTCAAAGTACACTTAATCAGACACAGAATTTATGAACTAATGAATATGAACATGTTATGAAAATTCATAACATTTATATAACTGTTATAACATTTTCTTGTATGAACATGTTATGAAAATTCATTAGTTTTAAATTCTGATTCTGAAATAAGAATTCTGATTAAGTTAAGAATACACTTAATCAGAATTAAGTTTCAGAATAAAGAATCTAAGTTCTTTGTTCTGAAATAAGAATTTATCCTGACACAAGACAATAACTTTATGCATCTCGAGCTATATATATATATATATTAGTTTTGTTATTACCACTATATATACATTATATACTTACTGTTACGGACACGTCAGTACGTTTCGACATACAGAGTGCACAGTAACACTTATTGTCACTCTAAAGCGTTACTAACAGACAAGTATAAATTTACAGAATTACTTTTGTTTCTTTCCCTTAAAAAAATTGATTTTCTTGCAAAACATAAATTTCTATGTAATATGTATGTTTTCATGTAAACATCATGTGTATGTAATAAATGTCATATGACAAGACTCGATAAAGAAAGATATGACGAGAGGAACGATAATTGTGTAGCGAGGAATGTCAAGATGAAAACTTAATATTATTGAAACACGTGCAAACTCGATTCATCATCAACGAAAACTGATGGTCGATTTTTTTTATTTGTATCATATGGACATAAATTTCTTCTTAATTTTTATTAAAGTAGCTATTGAGCGTTTTACGTTAATATTAGATGTCGTTTTATTAAATCATGTAAACTTTTACACTCAGTATTTAATGAAGAAAAATAGTCCATAAAAATATTCTCCTGTGCCAATATAATTACGCTAATATCGTTGATTAATGAACAAAAAGACATATCTGAGTACACAAGCAATTCCCACGCTTTTTACATGATTTTGCTTTGCTATAAAAAAGTTGCCTGCTAGGAATTTTTTTTTAATTGCAGCTATATTTTTGAAAATGCAAATTATCATCTGCTACCCCGTAATTTTGTCTTCGTGTAAAATAGGTCGTAGTAGCAACGAACGGGAGGCTATGTTTGTGCTCTTTCCAAAGAACATTATTCGTATCTAGTTATTAAAAAATGCTGTGAAAGCTATTATCCTTTGATATGCATACATATCATGATATTTATACATATTATTTTTATAAATTTATAATATTATATTTATAAATATCATAAAATTTATAAATATTATCAAGAAGAATTGCTAGATAATATTATCAAAAAGAAAGGAGGAAAAAAATTGAAGTTTGGCTTCAAGGAGAATAATTGTTCAAAATACATATCCAAGGAAAAAAAAGGAATGTTTCGAATGTTGCAAAGCTAAGAACTTCAATGTTAAAAGAAAATCTTCGAATTCAAAGCATAGTTGCATAATCATTAACATGCTCAGTGCCAACTGTAAATAAAGTAATTAATGCTGATTTGAACAAAAGGGCAAAAAAACGTAATGTGCATCGTCTTTCTTCATGGTATATCGTCGAAAGCGGAACGCGCTGCAGAATTCTCTGTGAGAAACAATTATTTAGACAAAAATGGAAAAATGCTGTCACAATAGATGAATCTTGGGTATATTGTAATAACCGCAATAAAAATAGATCCATTTATTATCATCAAAGAGAACTTAACTAACTAATTATTGGCTTCTCTGCCTCGTTCGATTTAACAAAATTACAGGTCCACACACCCTTTAGGACAAGTCGCAGAGGTTCAACCTCCGCTATTGCTCCTCCAGTAGAGTGGCGCACCACCTGGCTGTTGCCAGGCAGCACTGGTCGTTTGATTTGCTGCCTGCCAGTCGCTCGGGCCGCCCGTCGCAGTAGGTCATTACCCAGCGAACCGCGGGGTGCTATTCCCGGCTACTAGAGTCGTACCGCTCAGGACTTGTCAGACCCCGCAGCCAGCCAATAAGTGATCTTTCCCAGGGCCTTCAGAACCACCAAGTTCATAAATTTTATACCCCCGTGGCCGAGACTGCCTAGATACAGATCCTAGCCAGTAGCTTTTCAGAATTCTCTACGTTGACCCCCGGGGGGATCATCAAAGAGAAGAAAGAAATCTTAGAACATGGTTCAAAGAATCTAAGGAAAGTTTTTCAAAGGGACTTATGATGGTTGTCGTTTTTAATATAACGGCAAATAAAAATTAAAGGGAGTGCAGAAAACTGTTAAGGTCAATTCCACCTATTATCAGGAGCATATTTTACACCCAATTTTTAAATATGCAGTACCTTCTCTTTTGCCCACAGTGCCATTAATCACTAAAACTGCATCAAAACTTAGCACCCGCACGTCGAAATCTACGAGAATGTATCATCTACGGATGTTTCGGCTTCTGAATTTTTAAAAAGCGGGTTGTCCAAATGTAGACCTACAACTTTCCTTGGACTCTGGAAAGCTGTTCAAGAGGATTGAGATAAAATACCTCTTTAGATACTAAAATAGACCTTAGTGTCTTAGAAATTACGGTATACAATGATAGAGAAGAATAAGGGGTATCAAATGGAATATTAAAAAAAAAAAAAAGGTTTAGGGAAGATATTTCTGTAAACACAACGAAAATTGTTTAAAAAATGTGCGAACAGCTCTGTATAAACTTGTAGTATGTGCATTTGATACTTTTCTTCTGAAATACAATTAACAATATTGCAATAAATTGTTAAGTTAGTGCTTTCAAGAAGAACATATACCGTACACTAAATCATAATGAGTTTTCTTTCCCAAATGCTGCTTAAAAGTATTTCTTTACTAAATTTCCTAGTCTGTGCAACTGTGATGGTCAAGGGATCTTGAAAAAACGATTCTTATATTAGAAAATCAAAGTATTTAATATGACTAACCAACAGGATGATACCCAGTAAACCGTTAACATTTGTATACTGCTGACAAAATGAGATATTTAAATCATACTGCACTTTTCGAAGCTCAGAGCATCTTACTATCTTTACGACTTTACATCGGCTCATATAATTAGTTATGGCATATTTAATTTTGTCAAAGAACGCAAAGGTTATCTGTCTAAAGGAAGGGAAGCCTTCGTGGAGGACTGTCTAAGGAAACTGGCTCGTATACACGTTACACATGGGGGAAAACCAGAACCCGTGCAGTGTATCGAGAGGTCCTAAGTTCGAATCGCGGCGAGCGCATTGCAGATGTTTTGTTTCTTTTTAAAGAAAAATTCTAAAAGGGAATCCTAGAAGTGGCCCTCGTATTCAAAGGTTGTGGACGATAAATCGTCACCACCGGGATTTGAAGACTGGGAAGTACAGAAGGTATTTATCCCTCATTCTGCATGCCTTCGGGGTGTAACAGGAAGAAAGCTCGATGCGTATTCGGGAGATCGGAATTTCGAATCCTGGGAAGAGCACTGCACAATTTTCATGTTCCTGCGAACTAAAGAGGCCATGATTTGTGTCCTGTAATACTCAGTCTCCCTTTAAACGGGGAGTATATTTTCTCCTTCCTTTCCTTCATGGTGTAAGAGAAGCACGCTTGATGCGTATTCGGGTAGTCCGGTGTTCGGATCTCGGAATGGACATTGCTCGTTTTTTTATATCGATGTAACGTAATGACTCTATAGCTGCACAGATTTCAGCAATAAAATACCAGTTGTTTAAAACCTTTAGTGCATACACGTTACACATAGAGAAAACCGCAAAAGCTTCCATGCAGCCAGCCCGTTTGCGGGATTCGAATCTCGGACCGAACTTCCTGTGTTCACTACTGGGTGGCCGATTTCCATTAAAAAAACAAGTGATTTTTCGAAAAATGTTATTTCTTTCTTAAGCTCGACTCAAAATGCGAAACTAAATTAAACCGACAATAGCTCTCAGTTTGTTATATTTCCATGATTGATTTTCACCAAGAAAAACAGTTTTATCTCAAAATTGTGCAAAGCAGTTTGCTTGCATTTAGAGAGAAAAACATTTTGATAATAAACGTTTGGGTCGTTTCCTCCTTTCTTTCAGCATGCCTTCGTGGTGTAACGGTATCCCTTTTGGCGCGTATTCGAGAGGTCCAGGTTCGAGTCTCGGAGTAGGCATTGCAAATTTTTCAGATCTCCCGCTTCGAAATAAACTGATGACCCTATAAAACAATGAGATGAAATTACGTATTCGAATAAAAATAGCTAAATTTGAATTTTCTCTTCGATAAAACTAAAATGATCCGAATTTAATTACTGTCACTTACAATAAAGCATCATTCACCACCTGGAAGAACACATCTTTCAGTAACAAGCTTAAATTAATATCATGCGATATCCTATTTACATTGAAGTTTTATTAGTGTGTTTTGTAACTATAAACATTTTCCTTCTTTCTGGGGTGTAGTGTGGCAGGCCTCCTCGTGGTGCATCCTGGGTTACGCTAAATCTGCTACCACTTTGCCGCTTGTTGATAGCTCCTAGAGATCCAACAAACAAGGAGATTAATGGTCTAACGTCAAATGTAACTGCCATTTGACAAATAAATTTCGTTCTTTTTTAATTATTAATTTGTTACAGGGGTGGGCTAAATCTATTTCAACAGTTTTGTGTAACCAAATAAAGGTGGGAAAGATCGTTAAATCAAGACGTTCGTTTAGCCGAATCAATATTTCATGCGAAATGGCATTCGCGTTTCTTATATACCCATTTAGTCAAAAAATAGCATAACCTTGCATTTTTCGGCTGAGAGTAATTTAGAAGTGTGACAGGAGAGAAAAATTGAAAAGCCCTTCCTTTGTTGGAAAATTACAAATATATAAAAAATACTGACATTGTAGTCTTATTTATTTGCAATAAAGTTAAAAAGACATACGCGGTACTTTTATTACGTTATTATGCATACATTTTATATACGAATCGAGAAGACACATAGTATCATCTCTTATTTAAAAATAAAATTAATTTCTAATGCAAAATTCTAAATTTTTATTTATAATATTTATCTGAAAAATTTAGATTCAACTGAAGTCGTGAGGAACTTTTTGCTTCTTTCTCGTGTGCTTCGAGTGGTATCGAAAGCACATATGGGTAAGGACGAGTGATCTGTTGTTGTTGTTACTTACGCTCACTTGTCTGGCGTAGTCAGCCCAAGCACACGAAATTCCTCGTGGCAAGGAGCTCTAGATTACGCCTGTCGTTGGCAACAGCCTTGGGCATCTAACAGGCGACAGTGCGATTTGTCTCAGTTCGCCCCCCCCCACCCAATTTTGATGGAGAGCCCTCGGAGGAACGAGTCCGAGGATCTCCCACTACTCTTCCTTTCCACCAAACCACACGAGAGGAACTTCGGCACGCCGCATATTTAGATTGCCGTCATGCCCGACTGACACATTTGCAAACATCCATGCCATCTCCGAGATTCGAACCTGGGCCGTTCGGCACGGCAGTCAGCGACGCTAACCACTAAACGGATTGGGTGGCGCGATCTTCGGAGTTCAAATCCCGGTGAGGGTGTTGCTAGTTTCTCATGCTCCTACTCCGAAAATACTAATAAAATAGACTCTGCGAAGCACTTGAAAAACTTTCTTTTGTCATCATAAATTAATTTTTATATATTTTAAGAGGGAAGTTCGTTGTTTGGATATATATATATATATATATATATATATATATATATTAATTTGAAGATGCTACCCTAGGGACAATCAGGCCACTGTAAACGGAACCAAACACATATAATGGAGAAAGAGAGGTCTATTGGCAACTACAATCAATATGCACACCACCCCTTTTATCACTCTAAGCACGTCGTACTACTTCAAACTCTTTCTCAGCTTGCGGAGCGCATTTGTCAACGTTTTCAAATGTCATGTCGGGGAATTTCTTCGGTCTCTAAGGACAAAGAGAAACTTGGAATGAAAACAGACCTTTGGACCTCTGTGCTGGTTGCAGTTAAGTCAAGTTGAGAAAAGGAGTAAGCAGAGGGAGGAGGGGAAGTTAAGCAAAAAGGTGTTTAGGGGTTAAGGTTGGACCTAGTGGCGGGGGGTGCGCGTAAAGTGTGAAAAGAGGAACTTGATTACCGGGGTTTGCAGTTAATACAGCAGATTAGAAAATTCTTTATTCAGTCTGATGTCATCCAGCCTCGTGCGAGGTGTTAGCATCTTAGACTCTTGTCGGGAAGAACATTCGTCTATCCAACTTTTCTGCAGAAAGGTAAGACTTACCATCAGCTTCAATAATCATATAGCATGTATTAAATACTTTCTTGATTCTACTTAACGAATATAAAACTTCATGGTTTTTCCTAAGCATAGCAGTTTACCTATGTTATACTGAAAGTTTAACAAATAATAGAAAGTAAAAAATCGTGGGTATATTTTATTTTGGAACTTTACATGTTCGTTCGGAATTTATAATCAAATTAATAGAAACATAATCCGATATCATTCTATGCTTAACCCGTCTCGCGAAATGATTTTGATTTATTATGTAATGGAATTTTATGGATAAATAATATTTGTAATAACATAAATGCAAAACGTATGGCTACAAACAAAGTGAAGAAGTATATGTGCAATTTCTTTTGTTATAAGCAATGTAAAATTATATGCCATTCTGTTTTCTTAAACATTTCGCAATGAACATTTCTTTCCTGTTTATCCATGATATCAATGTACATTTTTCTGTTTAAATTGTGTTTCTAATTTAAAATAAATAAAATTCTATCTTAACTCATTAAGGATTTCGTTAAAACCGTCAGTTTTTCCCTTACTTTATTATGGTATCAGTTGTGTTTTCGAAAGTTTCTCCTCATTTTTAACCTGAAAATAAATTTTGAAAAAAAACAAAATTATTTTGCTAACTTTACTTAACAGAAAAAAAATTTCGTACAATTTAAAAACCACCACAATCAAATTTTTCGAAATAACTAAAAACTAATTATTTGGACCCCAACAAAACTAATTATTTGGACCCAACAATTAAAAATCTGCTGAAAGTATTTCTTTCACTTGTATTTGAATCTTCTCTTAATATTAGAATCTCCAATCTTTAACTCTCTTAGAATCTCTTTAACAAGCTGAGTTTACCATCTGTTAATAACTAAGAAGCCTCTTTTACGTGCGTTTTTCTCTTTCTTCTTATGTATATCCATTCCACGTCTTTTACATGTAATTCATAATGTATCAGTAAACTGTAATCAAAAACAAAAATTTGTTTCTGATTATTGTTCTCTACATCATATATTGTTATAGAGATGTCATTTACCAGTCAGTGTCTGAATATGACCTATGTCAAATTTCTACCCCAGTGTTCTTCGAAACGGCACCAAGCATTTTTACAATTTCCTGGAAGTTATTCCTTGCTTGCCAAAATATGTTGGCAATGATATTGGTAACAGCAGGTGACATACGATCCATTACTTTCAATATTGAGGAACTTCTTTGGAAATTTTCTTGCTAGAGATACTTCTATAAATATAATCTATACATTTAGATCGAGAGAGCGTCCTCTTGTTGAAATCATAAATGGTTCATATTCATGTTCAGCACCCGTAAATTAAGAAGAGAAAAGTAACAACAGCAGTTCAGACATCACTTTCAATGTCAAAATAGTCGGACCATTATTTGACAGAAGTTATATTACAGTAATGACTAAGAAATGGCATTCCTATATGGAATATTTGACGTAGACTCTGACAGATAGTGTTAGCTTATAGTATATTTTTATTAATAATCTTGTAAATTTACCACACTTTATACGTAGCGTATTCGGAAACTAAGAACCGTTTCATTCTAGCGCCGTCGCAGCGCTGTGGTAGGCGTCCAGCGCATGCGCACTAGTCTTTTTCGTTCACTGACTTTCAATTGTTGCCATTTTGGTTGCTCTATGTTGTGTTTTCAGTTTGCTGTGCTCATTCAAATTTTTAAGACAATTAGTTCTCCCTCTGACTGTGAGATTCGTGACTTGATTAAATTTTTGAACGCGAGGAATGTTAAACCGTCCGAAATTTATCGTCAAGTGACAGAAGTTTACGGTGAATATGCGATAAGTGATGGAACGGTGAGAAAGTGGGTAATAATTTTTATTGCAGGTCCAACAAATGTCCACGCCGAGGCTCGGAGTGGTCGGCCTTCTTTTGTCACCGATGATTTGGTAAGGAAAGTTGATGTAGCAATTCATGAGAACAGACGCTTCTCAATGACAACTCTTTCAGAGGCATTTCCACAAATTTCACGTACTGTTTTGTTCGAAATTGTGTCTGACCGTTTGAATTATCGCAAACTGTGTTCCCGATGGGTTCCAAAAATGCTCACTGATGTTCACAAAACAAAGCGACTTGGTAGCGCCCTGACATTTTTCACGCGGTACAGTGATGAGGGAGAAAACTTTTTAAACCAAATTGTGACAGGTGATGAAACTTGGGTGCGTCATTTCACACCAGAATCGAAACAACAATCGATGGATTGGAGACACACTCATTCTCCGAAAAAACAAAATTTCAAAGTGACAAAGTCATCACAAAAAATCATGTGCGCTGTCTTCTGGGATAGGAAAGGCGTTTTGCTTTCTGAATTTCTTCCCAGATGTGAAACCATTAATGCGGCACGATATTGTGAGACTTTAACAAAACTAAGGCGTGCCATTCAATACAAACGAAGAGGAATGCTCAGTAAAGGAATTGTGTTGCTCCATGACAATGCTCGGCCCCATACTGTTGGTGTCAGTGTCACTCAATCGTTAATTCGACAGTTTCATTGGGAGCAGTTCGATCACCCGCCGTACAACCCGGGCTTGGCGCCGTCCGACTAGCACTTTTTCCTGCACATGAAGCGCGAGCTTGGTGGCAAACGCTTTGGATTTGACGATGACACGAAAAATGCTGTGGAGTCGTGGCTATCGAAACTGGCGGCAAGTTTCTTTGACGATGGTATACAAACACTGTTCACCCGCTATGACAAGTGTTTGATCATTGGCTGAAACTATGTTGAAAAATAATTTAAGACATGTAAAAATAAAATTGGATTCGAAGAAATTGTTTTACGTTTTTTTTTTTTTTTTTTTTTTTTCAAAACGATACTTAGTTTCCGAATACGACTCGTATAAGTCTCCACCTTAGGAAAATGTACATTTTAATATATAAATTACATTATTCTGCAATGGCAATAATTGACTGAGAGGAAGCAGAGGATAATATCAAAGGAAACAGATTACTATGTGTAAAATTCCATTTCAACAAGAAACGAATTAAAAAAAAAAAAAAAACAGCAGTTTATTCCATCAACAAGCGGATATTTGTGAAAACGTATACTTCGAGAACAAATTAACGAAAAAGTTCATACAATGTAAATGGGAACCTTTAAAACATTTAGCGAATCTGTGCTAGAAATGTCAATAAAATATCAAACCGTCTCCAGAAGAAAACGCCAGCAATATATAGATTATGCAATAAATAGATTATGCATAGTGAGGTATTAAACATGATACATATTCAATACCATACTGTAAGTTCGATAATGATTTGATTAACAATGAACATGAGGAATGACATGTGGTTGAATAACCAACATGCATTCTGATTCTGATTAACAGAGCATCATAGCATTTAAATACCTATTAGAGTAATATATCGGAATTAGTCCAGATTACATAAATCATTCCAATATTGTAATATGATTGTGGTTACGAAAGGAAACTAATTAGAATAGAGAAAGGTATAGAAGGTTTATTATGGGTTTTATGCGTCTACGAACTATTTATAAAATGTTCGAATTATATTGATATACTTTTAGAAACAAATCACAATTATATAATTGGGATCCAATATTGTTCCAATATTGTAATATGATTGTGGTTACGAAAGGAAACTAATTAGAATAGAGAAAGGTATAGAAGGTTTATTATGGGTTTTATGCGTCTACGAACTATTTATAAAATGTTCGAATTATATTGATATACTTTTAGAAACAAATCACAATTATATAATTGGGATATATTCCGGATAATCGATGACTCTCAATTCTCTATCATTCCATTTATTGTTACTTTAAAATACATATTTAAAAAAGATATGAAGCGCAATGATTGCTTGTATTACTTAAAAATCATAGAGCAATGTAATGATAAAACCACTTGCCAATATCAAACGATTAGGGTAATTCTACCACAGTTTAGAGTGGGTTTCATGTAAAGGTATAAGTATGCTATGTGGTATTCCATTTACAACTTTGATAACATCAAACAGATATGTGGATTTTAAGTCCTTCTCCTTCAAGATCTGGTTTAGTTTATATTGGCGATGCACACTAGAGCTATCTGTCTAAGGGTAGGGATTTCTTCGTGGAGGACGTGTATATGCGTTACGCGTGAGAAAAACCACCAAAACGCCCATGCATCCAGCCCGTTTTTCTGGATTTGAAACAGGTTAGAACTACTAGTGTTTAGCGATTTTGCCGCTCGGCCGCTGGTAGGCCACTTCTTCAAGGAACAAGGTATTTGTTTATTCATACTTTCAAACGAAGATGGACTCAATAATTGTTTTAGATGAAATGGATAATTTTTAATACCCAGCATCAGCGCAATATTAATTAAAAAAAGGAAATCATTGAGTAGTTAACTTTGAGATAAAGTATACATTAAAAGAAAACTTTAAATAAGAAGATATTAGAATTTTAAAAAATTTTGAAAAAACTGGTTAAGAACTAAAATTATGAACTAAGTTAAATACTTTATATACATATATGTGTTTGTAAAGTAGATTCTTTCAATACGTCCTTCCTTTATTAGCATAATAAAATTTCACCAAGCAATCAATATTTTGAAAAATCTCATATATAAACCACATGACGTCCTTGCACGGAATATTAAATTATACGCATTTTTCCTTGCATTTCATTTAAACTTATTGGATTGAATTAATTCTACTTCGTCGATAGCGCATAAACCACGATAGAATAAATGCACATTTTAAAATTCCCTACATTTTTTTACCATAGCGACACTCTGGCGCTAGGTTCACTTAACAGCGTTGCATGTCGGTTATGTTATAACTCAGAATTCATATAAATTTATATCATTTTAAGGATTATCTAATCGTTTCCACATGTTCTATTCAAATACTATAATAAATCTAAAACGATGTATAAAAAAAATTAAGCAAAAAAAAAAAAAAAAAAAAAAAAAACAGTTTTTTACAGACGATTCAGTATTTCTCATTCAATTATTTCAGTTCTCACTTCCCGACAAGGCAAAAACACATAAAACTAAAAATATCTATATTAAAAATTACGTAGTAAATCTGAAACAACTATTTCCTCGAATAAATTCCAGAATGTTTTAAGGACGATTAAATCCACAATAATAAAAGAAGGCGTTATCTTTGTTGATGCGAAGCTTAGTTTCTCTAGATTGGCAACAAATCCGCTATTTTGCCAAGTTTGAAATGTAAACAAACATGTCCGCCATCGAAAAATTCATTAGGCTTAGCTGTAATTAAACAACTTTTAAATTGTTGATAACTCCACAAATATTGCATGCAGATTTACTAAAGACATAAAAACCTTAACCGGAAGATAAGAGCAACATAATTCTATCATTTTTAAAGCAAAAAAAAAATGCACAATTTACAAACATATAAGAATAAAGAAACTGAGCTCACTGAGCCGAGTAACAAAGTGGATACATATATATATATATTTATATATTGTGGGTGGGGCCGACTGCAAACAAAATACGAGGTGCACATATACATGTTATAACAGTCCTACATACAAATATTCAACTTTCTGAGGCTACTCTTTTTTGAGTTATACGAAATACGTACGTACGTACATACATACGCACAGACGCTACAAAAAATTCGCTTCAGAGTTCCTTTTAAATTAATTTTACAATTTGTTTTGGGGAAAAAGAGTCCTTTATTCTATCCTTACTTGCGATGTCACGGAAAAAAAAAAAAAAAAAAAAAAAATCTGAAATGTTTCAGATTTTAAATTGTGTCTAAAGGGGCGTTTTTTTAACATTTTGTGTGTTACCTTTCTTTATTAAATATCATGTTCCTCGCACTTAAACCATAAAATCCAGTGCAACAGCAATATCGCAAAATAGTTTTAAAACGAGCATATCTTAAGAATTTCCGATACAGAGACTCACGCGCTGGAGATAAAAATGTTTTTTCTGCACAACGTTGCCATTGCTCGCTTTGAAATCCTTGAGTTTGTTAATCAAAAATTCGTCAAAGTTTTAAAAAATAGGAAATCGATCATAAAACAAATTTCAAATTTCAAATTTGGTCTTCCACATGCTTATATTCGTTGGAAGATTACGTTATTCAAAATTCGATGACTCTATGTACCGTTGTTCCATCACAATACGAGAAATATACATACATTTATGCAGATTTTTCATTATTTAATTTCTTCAAATATAATGCAGGACTCTAACATTTTGTGGCAACAGTTTGAAAAGTGAACCGACATTTATGAGTCCGACGCAAAATGCCAAAACGAAACTAATAGTCCTTCGGGATTCAAATCCCTTTGGAGTAAAAAAAAAAAAAAAAAAAAAAAAATTAAATTGAATTGGATAGCGGACAAAATCGATATTTTCGTTGAAATATGATACTCGAAATTTTTCGCGATTATAATACTTCCTTTATACTTTGTCCATGGAAGTAAAAAAGATCTGCGACTATAAGTAAAATACATTATTTGAAAATTTAAAAGTTCAATAAACAGCTCTAAATGCTATGCGACGAAATCTAATATGATAATTTCTGAAATATTTAAGGAAAAGGAAGCAGAAATAAGTGATTTATTTAAAGAAAAAAATTAAATGGTTTTTTTTTTTTTTTTTTTTTTTAAATAAAACTATTTATTATACTAAACTAACTCTTAATAAAACCATTTATCAATGCTATAAAATGCAAAATAACTTCGAATTGAGGATATTTTTCTAAATTTTCAGGTTTTTATACTTATTTTAAAACTAATTACTTCTTAAATATGAGATTAAATATAAATCCTGTATATATATTCTAAGATCGAATGAATTCAAATTACCACTTTCTAATGCATAACAAGACTGCAGTGTTTTGCAAGAATTATTTCAAACTAACATTTTTCAGCTGATTTTAGGTATTACTAATTCCGTTAACTTATTTCTGCTGTTTTATTTTTTAAAAAAAATTAAGTTCTTGACTCAGAAAAAACATAAGAGAAAAGAGTAATGTCAACAGTAGTTATCTCTTATGATAAGAACTGTCCCATTGACATAAAACTCTTTCTAAATAAAACGCGTTCTCTGACTATATGCTTTCCTCCATTTCGAGAAACGTCCATTTCACCACAAAAGTTAACTTTGGAGTTGACTTTTGAATTCTTGAAGAAAATTATTCTTCTAGCCGGAATCCTAAGAAATATAAAAATTTGATTTATTATTTAACCATTGTTTTCATGAACTTCGTCTTTTTATCAAACGGCCGGAAATTTAGTTTTTAATTATCATTTAGATTGATCGAACACATCAATCATTTAGCCATCTCATCACCATAAGCATTGCCTTGTGTAACGCAGGGAGAGACCGATATTTTACCCGAAGAAAACGTGTGTGTGTGTGATTATGGCAAAGCCTCGAGGGCTATCAGCTCAGGGCAGGGATGCCTTCGTGGAGGACTTTCTAAGGGAAACTGGCTCGTATACACGTTACACATGGGGAAAACCACGAAAACGCCCATGCAGCCAGCCCGTTCGCGGGATTCGAACCTCGGACCGAACTACCAGTTTTCAGCGACTTTACCGCTCGGCCGCTGGTGGGCTCTCCGATGAAAACGAGATGGAAAATTACGTACGTCTAATATGTTTTCTCTGCGAATCGAAGAATGATAATCGGCTCTGCTTGCAACTATGCCGATTAGGAGGACTTCTTTTGTGAACTTAATTTATTACCGTTCATTTATTGTTTTGTGTTTTATTTAATTATAATAACTAAATACTTATTACTTCAGCATTACTTTAATTATTTATTAGTCCAAAGGAACAATATGCCCAGAAGGATTATTAATTTCGTTTCGGCATTATGCGTTGATTCACTACAAGCGTTGTTTCACTTTTCAGATTGTTGCCAACAAATATTATCGCTTTGTATTATATTTAAAGAAATTAAATAATGAAGAATTTGCAAAAGTGTATGAATGTTTCTAGCATTGTGATAAAACAACGGTACCTAGAGCCATCCAATTTTTAATAACGTTATCCTTCTGCCAATATGGGCATTTGGGAACCCAAATTTAAATTTGGAATTTGTTTTGTTATCGATTTCAAATTTTGCAAAACTTTAACGAATTTTTGATTAACAAACTTAAAGATTTCAAAGCGATCAATGGCAATGCTGTAGAGGAAAGACACTTTTATCTCCAGCGTTCGAGACTGTGTATCGGAAATTCTAAAGATATGCTCAATTTAAAATTACTTTGCTATATTGCTCTTGGACTGAATTTTATGGTTTAAGTGTGAAGAGCTCTTAATTTAATAAATAAAGGTAGCACACAAAATGTTAAAAAAAACTCCTCTTTGGAACTAATTTAAAATCTGAAACTTTTCAGATTTTTTTGGTTTACATTGTTATAGTTTTCCAAAAAGTTACACAATTACTAATTTTAGGAAATGAACTCTGATTCTATGTTTGCAGATAATAAGCAATGCTCAGTAGTTTGATTACATTATTTACACTCATGTCCATAAATTAAGGATAGTGCAAATTTAGGCAAAGAAAGAGTTAGAAGCAAAACAAATTTGACTTATTTGTAAAGCTTATTTATTAAACAAAAGGTAAAGAGCAAAAAAAGATGCTATATGTTTGATATTATTAAAAAAAATTAGCGATTTTTCTCCCTGGAGCAAATTACAAAAAAAAAAAAAAAACCTATTTACAAAAAACCAATATTACATGGTTGGCATGATTGTTAATGCATTGTATGTCTCCCAGACGATGCAATACAGTCCGTACAAAACCTAGGCATGCTGAGTATCAAATTATCGATCTGATCTTGGGAGATATTACACCACTCAAAAAGCAATGCTCTCCGAAGTTCCTGTAGACATGTAGGAGGAGGTTGACGGGTTGCAACTCGTCGGCCAAGCATGTCCCACACGTGCTCTACTGGATTCAAGTCCGGTGAGAATGCTGGCCAGTCCATACGGGAGATATCCTCCGATTGAAGGCATTCGCTTACGATGTTTGCACGGTGAGGACGGATGTTGTCATCCATAAACACAAATTGTGCGTCCATGGCGCCCCGAAACAAATGTACATATTGTTCCAGAATGACATCCCGATAGATTTTGCTCGTCATGGTTCCAATTTGAATAGGCAGGTCAGTTCTGGAACTCAGAATACTTCCACCCCAAACGAGCACTCCTTCACCACCGTAACGGTGCCGTTCAATGATGTTTTCTTGGTGGTAACGGGTACCTGGAGCTCTCCATATAAAATTCCGGCGAGAATCAGACTGCAAGCTAAACCTGGACTCGTCGGAAAACATCACACAAGCCCACTGTTCCGGTGTCCACAATGCATGCTCTCTACTCCAGGCTAACCGCAGGCGACAGTGAGTTGCAGTAAGTGGAACGCATCTGATAGGTCTACGAGCATATAGACCAATCTGCCCTAAGCGTTTGTACACGGTCTGCCTTGAAATTGTCGTACCAGTGGCTGAAGAGAGCTGACGAGACAGGTCTGAGGTAGTGCTCCGCCTGTTTCTTTTTGGAAGTAACTGCCAAATACCGGTCCTCTTTCGGCGTTGTAACTCTGGGGTGACCTGTGCTGTAACGTCTACTCACTATACCATCATCTTGGAATCGTTGCCAAAGCCTGGAGATGACACTCTGGGCAATTCCAAGTTCGTCTGATATTTCCAGTTGGGTACGCCCACATCCCAGACGGCCGATAATTCTACCACGTAAAAAATCATCCAAATGCGTCCTTTGTGTCATAACTATTCGGTTATTGCACTGAAATGCTTATAAAGCGCCTGCAAACAGGTTTATTTCTTTGCCTGTATTCCTTATATATCACTCTCTTACACTCTCGTCATTGTGACGTACCATCTGTGTCATCTGGTTACTTCCTGAAATTTGCATATGATTCTTGAAGATGTGTGTAGTGATTTTACAGGTAATATATATTTATTTTGGAGTTCGATTTCCGCGTGACTCCGAATTATCCTTAATTTATGGACATGAGTGTAAATGCTATAAAGCTCAAAAGAGCTATCTGCCTAATGAGAACAATGTCTTTTTGGAGAACTTTCTAACAGAATAATATTCGTATTCAAGTTACACATGGGGGGGAATTATGAAAAACAACCATGCAGCCAGTTGCTTGAGTTCAAATCCGGCTTGAATTATCAGTATTCAGCGGTTATAACCACTCTGTCACTAGTGCATAAGATTTTGAAATAAATTAACTTGTGCATACATTAACGACTTTTATCGTTCATTAGCTCAAAAAGCAGAAAATTTTGACGCCTTTTCCACGGAGAGATAATAATGCTAAGGTAATTATGAATACTAAGATAATAATGCATTATAAAATTAAAATATTAGAGAAGCGCACAGGATATGGTTAACAGGATCTAGTTTTCATAAACGCCATATTTTTATTCATTATCTTTGAAGAAGCATGTTGACTGTATTGTAATTTGAAAATCACTTTCTTTAAGCAAATTTGACCTGAGATTAATAAGTTATTGAGCTAAAATTCGATGCAAGATCATTAACTTACATAAGGCCAGTGCATCATTTATCGTCAACCATAGTAATTTATTAATAATAATTGTTTGATAGAATGTTCAGTTGGGTTCAATACCAGAGCCTGATTTAAACGGTATCGATTTAAAATCAAGAATTATTTTTATACCACGGATTTCCTCGGATAACAGAAACAAATGATGAAACTTGATAATGACATATATTTCTGGGACAAATTTATGATTTAAATTTTAACACTTCTTTGCAGGAATTCTTTTTCCGAGTAGCAATCTTATACCATTACGCAAATTTCTTTGAGTAGGTTTTATTGCGTCACATTCGTCGTGCTCAAGCTTCTTTTCCCCAAGCGACGATTTCTTCGCTTACCCGGGCAAATTGTTCAAAATGGGAAAACGTGATTGTGGATTTTTTGAGTTTTACGAGTTTAAACTTGAGCATCGAGCACTAAAGGCAGCTGGGAATGTATGCGGAACTTTCGACGAAGATGCGCCTAAAAAACGAATGCTGGGAGAAATAGTTTGCGAAATTTAGTTTCAGAGAAGAAAATACTGAACTTGCCTCGTAACAGTAGACGACAATCGAATTTTAGTGATAACACTGATGAAAACAAAAAATAGGAATAGCTGGGGTACAGAATTTGTGAAAAAAAATCTTAGACATTCAAATATTCGGTATAGGACCATTTCGGTATAATCAGCAAAGTAGAAAATATGAAGAAAATTACCACTCCTCAATGCTCTGTTCTTCTTTTTTTTTTTTCACTGAGAAGAACTATTAAAATTTATAAAAGTTATCCATAATTAAGACACAATAACACGCTGAACAAATACTACAAGTTTATCCATATTTGAATGTTATCCATATTTGAAAGAAAGGGAAAATCACACATGATAAAACGGACACTGCAGAGACATCATACATGAATGTATTACAAGTTTCGTTGTTATAGTGAAAGCAAAATTTTCAGTATTAATATGCAGAAATGGCACTACTTACTAAAGGTAATACACAAAACGTTAAACAAACGCTCCTTCGGGCATAATATAAAATCTGAAAACTTTCAGATTTTTTTTTTTTTAAAATTTAAGGATCTTTTCTTGTCATTAAGCATTAAAACGTAGAGTGAAAATATAACCTGGAAAAATATACGATTTGAAAGCTGTTGTTTTATTTTATCCCTCATATTTTCCTGATTCATACCTTTCCAAATCACCTTTACTTTTCTTTCGTTGTGAATAACTTTCAGAAATAGAAATATTACTGCGTTAATTGAAAAAACAGATTTTTTTAACCGAATATTTGTTAGTCCAAAGTGCATTAGCCCAGAATTTATATTAATTTCGTTTTGCAATTTTGCGTTGAATCACTATAAACGGCGTATCACTTTACAAATTGTTTTCCTGCATCATATTTAAAGAAATTAAATATTTAAAGAAAGATCATAATTAAGACACAATAACATCCTGAATAAATACTAATTCCGAAGTCAACCAACAAAAATCAGCGTTATATTTTCAAAATTTTCACAGGACTAGTTTCGATGGTGTTACCGAACCATCATCCTCAGCTGCAAAACCACAAACGAACAAGATACGAAATAATGATTAGATAAGATAAGAAAGCCTGGACAAGAATAAGCAAGTGGCGCCATCTGTTGGTGAAACCAGAAATAAAACATAATTTCTTTAAAGCCGAAGGCAAAGATGGATTGGAATTAGGATCGTTAACTAGAACAGAAAGATTGTTCTGAATGTGAAATGCCTCTAGAAAATACAGTTCTCCAATGGAAGATGTTTTTTGAATAATTTTGGCAGCAGAAAAATTGAAAGTGTGGTTTTCGGACCAACAACGTTGAGCAACAGAAGACTTCTGTGTTTCCTTTTTTCTAACATATGCCTCATGTTCCTTGACGCGAAATTTTAAGGCTCTCCTAGTTTGTCCAATGTTAATCAAACCACACTGGCAAGGAATCCTATAAATACCCCAAGAATTCATATCCGGAATGAGGTCCTTGAGTATAGAACTCGGAATTTTATTGATGGGAGAATAAACAACCCGAAAGATCATATTTAAAGAAATTAAATAATGAAGAATCTGCATAAACGTATGCGTGTTTCTTGCATGTGATAAAAAAAAAGATACCTAGATCTATGAAATTTTGAATCGGATATGAACATCTGGAAGTCCTAATTTGGAATTAGTTTTATTAACTATTTCATATTTTGTAAAACTTTAACGAATTTTTGATTACCAAAAATGATCAATGTCAATGATTTCAAAGCGAGCAATGGCAAAACTGTACGAAAAAAAAAAAAAAAAACATTTTTATCTCCAGCGCGGAGGCAGTGTATCGGAAATTCTAAAAATAATGCTCTTTTAAAATTATTTTATGATATTGCTGTTGAATTGAATTTCATGGTTTAATTTCAAAGAACATGATATTTAACAAATAAAGGTAATACACAAAACGTAAAAAAACGCTCCTTCGGGCATAATATATAATCTGAAAACTTTCAAATTAAAAAAAAAAAAAAATCTTTAAGTTTTTTTTTAGTCCAAAGGGATTTGAATCCCGAAGGACTATTAGTTTCGTTTTGGCATTTTGCGTCGGACTCATAAATGTCGGTTCACTTTTCAAACTGTTGCCACAAAATGTTAGAGTCCTGCATTATATTTGAAGAAATTAAATAATGAAAAATCTGCATAAATGTATGTATATTTCTCGTATTGTAATAAAACAACGGTACATAGAGTCAACGAATTTTGAATAACGTAATCCTCCAACGAATATGAGCATGTGGAAGACCAAATTTGAAATTTGAAATTTGTTTTATGATCGATTTCCTATTTTTTAAAACTTTGACGAATTTTTGATTAACAAACTCAAGGATTTCAAAGCGAGCAATGGCAACGTTGTGCAGAAAAAACATTTTTATCTCCAGCGCGTGAGTCTCTGTATCGGAAATTCTAAAGATATGCTCGTTTTAAAACTATTTTGCGATATTGCTGTTGCACTGGATCTTATGGTTTAAGTGCGAGGAACATGATATTTAATAAAGGTAATACACAAAATGTTAAAAAACTCCCCTTTGGACGTAATTTAAAATCTGAAACATTTCAGATTTTGTTTATTATTATTAATTTTTTTTTTTTTTTTTCTGTCTACTGGACTTGTGGTTCACCGATGATAGAATGCATTTCAAAGGAAACATCTGCTTCGTGTAAAGCGTTACTAAACTGCATTGTTGGAGGTAAACCATATTTTTTGTGCTTACAATATATTTTAAAACAGAACTAATATAGGGTAATCAGCGAATAAGCCCTGATTTCAAAATTAAATATCTCTATAACAAAGATCGATAGAATTATGCTGTAAACTGTACGTTTATTAGCAAAACTGTAAAAATGATGTACAAAAATTTATAAAATTTAGTTATGAAATTCGTTAAAAGATGGCGCTATAATCGCAATGGCCTATCAATAGCCTTTAAAATGTGCTTCGAAGTCGAAAGTGATCAGTACAACTGTTGGCTTGTGAAAAGAGGCTAGCGTAGAAAGTGAAATAATGTATTCCATTGAACAACGTGTATTTTGGTTCTGAAATTTCACCAATTAGAACACAATCCTACAGCAACACGTCGCAGTTTTCGAAACCGCTTCAATGTTCCAGCTGGACCCGATGCGAAAACCATTCGCATGCTGTTCGCGAAATTCGAATGGACTAGCAAGCGTGACTGATGATAGAAAGGCAAATGTTGAGACTAAGCAAACTATAGTCAGCCCTGAAAATGCAGCCAAAGTTTATGGATTTGTTCAGCAAAATCCTCGGAAAAGCATCCGATGTATTGCATCAAAGACAGGTTGGAAGTACACGAGCACACAAAAAATATTTAAAAATAGCCTACGGCTGTTTCCATACGAAATCCAAAGTCATCAGGCCATACCCATGAAAGCTGTGCAACAAAGGTTTGACTTTACGAATCAGATTCTAACAATGATCGACAACGGCAGATTTGATGTGAGCTGCATCTGGTTCACAGATGAGGCACATTTTCATTTGAATGGAATCGTTAATAAACAAAACTGGAGATTTTGGGGTACCGAAAATCCTCATTTGTGTGAAGAAAAAGCACTGCATTCGCCTAAAGTTATGGCATGGGCTGCGGTATGTACCAGAGGCATTATCGGACCCTTTTTCGTACGAGAAACGATAACTACTGAAAGTTACGTTACAATTTTGGAACAATTTGTCGGCACTCAACTAGCGTTGGAGGACCGACCAGGTATCGACTGGTTCCTGCAAGATGTTGCTCGACCACATCGAATAAATAAAGTTTTTCACTTTATTCATGAAAACTTTGGGAATAGAGTAATTGCGTTAGATTACCCTCAATTTACTGACACAGGAATAGCTTCGCCTCCATATTCTCCCGATCTGAGTCCTTGTGACTTCTTTCTGTGGGGCGCATTGAGAGACGCTGTCTATCGAAATAATTCTACTCTAGATGAGCTTGAATCGTTGATTGGTGTTGCATGTGATTCCATTTCCGTCCAGACATTGCAAGACGTGATGTCAAATTTCATTGTTCATTTACGCCGCCTCATTGTTTCGAACGATGAACATTTTGAAAAAGTTGTATTCTGATTGCAAAGGCTGCTTTTTTTAACTTTTTTAACTAATTTTGTTTTTGACTCCTTTCAGAGAAAGAGTTTTCAGTGCAGAGCGCCATCTGTTAACGATTTTCGTAACTAAATTTTCTAAATTTCTGTACACCATTTTTACAGTTTTGCTAATAAATGTACAGTTTACCGCATAATTTTATCGATTTCTGTTGTAGAGATATTTAATTTTGAAATCAGGGCTTATTCACCGATCACCCTGTATATCAATAATGGTATCGTTGGACATTAGTTTTAATAATTCATGATTCCCGAAAGTTTGAGGATAATATTTCAAATAAAATCTGCGTGCGAAAAATATTCCTTTCCGTTTTAGCATAATTAAGATATGCGACATATTTTGATGCAGGATATTTTATTCTTAGAATGGAATATCCTGCATCAAAATATAAATTTGATTGTAATGACACTACTGAGAAGCATTTAGAGTAGAAACAAATACAGATAATTAAGATCATTTCTATTCAGTCGTTTTAACACGGACTGAGGAAATTAAAATAAAGCAAATATTACTCTTAAAAACTGCGTTGATTGCCCTTAAATGGCTTGATTTTTTAATGAAAAACAGGCAGATGAAATTTGAGAATATTAATATCTATAACTTTAATATCTTACTCTTTTCTTAATGGTAACATGCGCAATTATTTTATTTTGGGCAGTGGTTACTCATTGCTTTGAAAGAGCCGAAATTGTTTATTGAAATTGAAATATATAATTATCTTACATTTTGTCGATTGGCAACAGTCTGGAGCGTTGGAGATAAAAATATTTTATTTCGAGCAATGTTGCCACTGTTCGCTTTTAAATTGCTCAGTTTGCTAAATATATATATATATATATAATTAAAGAAAAGAGAACAAACTAATTCAGATTTTACATTACGCCCTAAGGGACGTTTTTTTAACGTTTTGTCAGCCTCCTTTATTTATTAAATATCATATTCTTTGCACTTAAACAATAGAATTCAATTCAACAGCAATATCGCAAAATAATTTTAAAAGGAGCATATCATTAGAATTTCCGATACACAGTCAAGCGTGTTGGAGATAATTTTTTTTCTTCGTAAAGTATTGGCATTGCTCGCTTTGAAATGGTTGAGTTTGTTAATCAAAAATGTGTTAAAGTGGTACAAAATATGAAATATTTAAAAACCAAATTTCAAATTTCAAATTAGGGCTTCCAGATGCCCATATTCAGTGGAATTTTGTGTTATTCAAAATTTGATGGCTCTAGGTACCGTTGTTTTATCATAATGGGAGAAGCATACATGCATTTATGCAGATTCTTTATTATTTAATTATTTTAAATGTAATACAGGGCTCTATTATTTGGTGGCAACAATTTGAAAAGTGAAACGACGTTTATAGTGAACCAACGCAAAATGCCAAAACGAAATTTATAGCTATTCTGGGCTAATGCACTTTGGGCTAATAATTAAGAGGTAAACAGAAGTTCTTAATTGACGGCCATATAAACATATATATATTTGATAGGCTGTGGTGCCCAATCAAAATTAAAATGAGGGTTGAGCACATTCGTTTACAATTACATATATATAAATAATCCTACTTTAGTCCTATAACTCAAAGAGCGAGTTATCGCTATTTCTGAGATAAGCATCAATGTCTTAAAAAGGTTGTAAGAACAATCTTTTCCTTCAAACAGAACTTCGAATATTAAAAGCACAACGTTCACAGCTCGCGGTGACGCAAATTTAACTAAACTTTGAGTAGTCGTCAGAGACTATACAATTAAATGCTAAGCTAGAAGCTCTCTCTATTAATTTACCGTTGTGTCATATTTAAAGTATCGGCGGAGAGGCAAATGCTAGATTTGACAGAAGCCAATAACATAGAGCGCAAATACCAGAAACAGTTTCTCTTTCAAGAACCAAAACCTCAGCTTAAGTACATACGACTAATTTGCAGTCCGGCGCGGATTACGGAAAAGAGAAGTTACAGTAAAGACAAGAAATCATAATTACTGGTTAATCAATTTAATAACTTTACAACTTTAAATATTAGTTAGAGAATGTTGTTTGAACTGCGAAATTTGTAAGAATAATATAAAACTTTTATAATTTTTTTTTAATATTTTGTGTGTGAACTTTAAACGCTAAAGGCAGCATACATTTTTAGGTAACATACGTCTTGAAATATTGGAAAAGGATTCTATTGTTTTTATTTGTTTTTAAATAATTGTTACCAACCAAAGTTAGATATTTATCAAAAAAACTTTTTGAAATATTTCCTCCCTCCTTAGCGCCTGCCTTTTTGATGTAATCGAAAAACACATCCGTCTAACAGTCTGGAGTTCGAGGCAGTGCACATTTTTCATGTTTCCTGATTCCAGAAGCCTAAAGACTCTATAAGTGACTCCCGAACTAAAAATAAGTAGACGATAATTCGTCACCACAAGAATTTGTGGATTCCTTCTTTCCAGTCGCCGTTTAAGTAAAGGAAAATGTAAGAGAATTTTCTTCCTCTTTACCGTGAGCCGGATTCTGAGTCCTGGCAAGGTCATTGCGTATTTGTCACGTTTCCTGCTTCCAGACACATAACCACTCTGAAATGTGAGAAGCAATGTAAAATAAAATATGTCTCTTTTTGCAACTAACCGCTCTGTATTGTCTCGGCGTTCTATTTGCCACTATTCCTGGGAGAAAATTAAGAATATCTCTGTAAATTTTAAATACAAAGTATAATTTTGGATTTAATTTAAATCAAAATGATTATAATATCATCTGTAACGTTTGCTGTATGGGAAGCACACATACAGTTTAGATTTTATTTTATAGTAGTCACTGATATCTATGCTGAAATGTTTTTCATAATCTTTTTTCCTAATGGCAGATTGTGAACAGTTACAGTGTAATCCAGTCCATTAATCTATACAATGCCAGATATGGTGGTCTCTTTATTATGGATGCACCTAATAGGTGGGCTACCATCGCCTCCTATGAAGGAACGGACAGTTACAGACATGCCTTCTCCGGGATTCGAACCCAGGCCCTTCGGTATCGCAGTCAGGCTTCCCTAACCACTATACCGTCTGGGCAGCTTGTTTTTCATAAAAGTTTCTAATTTACTTTCAGAAATTTAGTAACTAGGATTACGTGTAAAGGAATTCTAAAGAAATTGAGATTTTAGACACGTTTGCTTAACTCATTTTGCAGTAACAATAACATTTAACTAAGTAATACGATTAATTTTTATTAATTTATATATCTAGCACTTCAATGCAAATAGGGATTTGCGACATCAGTTTTCTATCGCAGATCCTTATTTGTAATAAATACTCCTGCATTCATTTCAGCTATTATCTTAGCTTTCTATTAGCACTGACAAAGGCTTTTGATAGAATCCATCTTAAAAATCCTTTAATTCTCAATAATGGAAAGCATCAGACTTCTTAATTTAGTATAAGCCTAGGCAATTGCAAGAAATTCTTAATTGGATTTAAATATAAAACTGATTCGAGAGCTTTCAAAGATGTCTGTTGTCAAAAGGAACGACTAAACAATAGAAAGATCCAGACCCTATTTCAATAATATCCAGCATAAGCAAATACCAGAAGGAAATTAATACACTTTGCTCGAACAATGTTTCTTAAAAGAATTTGGAAAAGAAAAAGTATTTGGTGCTAATAGAAATTAGCGAAATTATTTAGGTATGTGGAACGTATGAACAGAGAGATGAATTTATGCGTGGTTTGATATAATTGTTTTCAGGATATTAGTTCGGTGTTCTTAAAATTCTTTTCATGGACTTCCTATAATTTGCAAGTTAGAGATCAGGGTAATTTTTCAGACTGAAATTGGATTTACTATTTAAAGAATTAGTGTCCTTCCACAAGAAAATTCGCGATAAATATTCATGATATAAAAATGTGGACTTCTTCAGAACAGGTTTACTTAGCAGTATTATATTTCGTTCATATTATAACTCAGAATGAACAAAATTTATATCATTTAAAGAATTATCTAATCGTTGCCACATGTTCTATTCAAATACTAAATAAAGCTAAAACGATGTATAAAAGAAATTAAGCAGACAAACAAAAAAGAAACAGTTTTTCCCAGACGATTCAGTATTTCTCCTTCAATTAATTGAGTTCTGACTTCGCGACAAGGCAAAAAAACATAAAAGCTCAAAATATCTGTATTAAAAATTACGAAGATTTTTTCCTTATTTTCTCGAAGAAATTCCAGAAAGGATTGAGCATGATTTAATTCGCAATAATAAATGAAGGCGTTATCTTTGTTGTTGCGAAGCTACGTTTCTCTAGATTGGCAACAAATCAACTACTCTGCTGTTTCAAATGTAAACAAGCAATGGCCGCCATCAAAAACATTATTAGGCTTACCGGCACTTAAACAACTTTAAAATTGTTGATAATTCTAAAACTATTGCATACAGATTTACTAAAGGCATACAAACCTTAACCGTAAGATAAGAACAACATAATTCAATCATTTTAAAGCAAAAAATGTACAATTTACAAACATATAAGAGTAAAGAAAGAGATCACTGAGCCGGGTAGCAGAGTGGATATATATATAAATATATTTATATACGTTTGGCGCGGCAGATTGCAACCAAAATACGAGGTGCACATTTGCATGTTATAGCAGTCCTATATGCAAAATTTCAACGTTCTGATTCTACTCGTTTCTGAGTTATGCGAGATACGTACGTACATACGTTCGTACAGACGCCACGAAAAATTCTCTTCAGAATTCATTTTAAAAGAGTATTATAATTTTTTGGAGGAAAGGAGTCTTTTATTCTGTTCTTACGTACAGATATCACGCAAAAACATCGTTAAATTGCATTCGAAAGCGTTCAAAATGGATATTTTCGTTGGAATATGCTGCCTGAAACTTTTCGCGATTACAATACTTCCTTTTTACTTCGTACAATGAAGTAAAAACACTCTCTAGCCTTACTTAAAAAAGAAATAGTTGTTGAAATCGATTGGATATTAAACTAACTTAATTAAATGACTGAATTAGATATCGCAAATTTGGTGGCATAAAAGCAGCGCCTTTCTTCTCATAGTAACAGCGTCCAATATATCAACATTTTTCATAATTTTGCATTTATTAGCCCTAAGGGGACTTAAACCAGAAGGGCTCTTAGTTTCAAAACGGCATTTTGTGTCGAATCACTAAACGGCTGTATCACTTTCCAAACTGTTGCTACCACATATTATTCCCTGTGTTATATTTATAGAAACTAAATAATGTAGAATCAACACGATTGTTTGTATGCTTATTGCAATGCGAAAAACCAACGATAGTTAGAACCATCAAATTTTTAACAACGTAGTCCTCCACCCGAATAGGGGAACCTGCAAGCACGAATCTTGAATTTCGAAGTTGTTTTGTTATCTGTTTCAGATTTTTTAAATTTTAACAAATTTTTATTAAGAAACTCAACGATTTCAGAGCTTGTAATGACAACACACTGTACACGTTACACATGGGGAAAACCACGAAAACGCCCATGCAGCCAGCCCGTTCGCGGGATTCGAACCTTCGACCGAACTACCAGCTGTCTATCAGAAATTCTAATGGTATGCTGCTTTTTTGCTTTTAGCCCAAAGGAGCGTTAGCCGAATTACTCTCGAAACATGTATGTCAGTGTCAATGAAAAAACTCTCCTCTGGGCGTCATATAAAATCTGAAAGCTTTCAGATTTTTCTTAGTATTTCTCTTCCTCTTAATCGAGATGGATTTTTCAAAATGCGTAAATCGAAAAAACGATTCTAGTTATTTGCATAAATAAATATCAGTAGCCTCTTAAGATAAAAAAAGTATTTTTACATGTTACCAAAGCAAAACAATGTAACTTATGATTAATCGATGAAGTAGTGAAATCTTAAGGCACCATAGTTAATTGTTTGACAGATTTCATGTAATATTAGAATTATCCCTCATTTGCTTCATGAGCAAAATGAACTTTGAAATCGAGTTCAAATTTTTAAATATTCTAACATTTTATTAAAACTCGTTTCCAAGCATGATGTTTTCCTGACTGCAATTAAATTTATTTTTGACTAATAAATATACTGTCTTAAAAAATAAAATGCCATAAGTTTAGAAACCATTTTAAATCGTACTTCCTCAAACGTTTGTATCAACATGTTACCTTGTAATTCCAAAAACATATCTACTATGCTGTAAGGCAATTTTCGGCCTTATGCAAAACATAAGATATTTTATTTCTTTTTCATGGAACTTGGGAAAAAAGTAACAAGGGGAAAACAAATGTAGATTGACATTTATTTAAAAAAAAAAAAAATCTTTATCGATTTCCAGAACGATTCGACATAGGTATTTCCTTAGGAGTCAGCAAAACTGCAGAGCAGGTGAAGCTAAAAATCAAACACGTAAGGAAATCAATAATATCAAAGAGGAAGTGTACATGTAGTCATCTATCAGCAAAAAAAGTAATTAAATTTTAAAATTTGGTGCTATTAAAATTTAAATCTTGCCAATTTTTTTTGAAAAGCAAAAAAAAAAAAATATCAGGTCGCCCTCGAAAGAGGGAGAATTTACATTTGAAATCTCAGAAATATAATCTTTTATTTTTTTTTACGAAGTAAACGAAGTATTACAATAACGGAATTTTCAGCGAAAATATCCATTTTGACCACTTTCGAATGGAACTTAACTATATTTTTGCGTTACATCTGTACGTAAGGACAGAATAAAGGACTCTTTTTCCCAAAATGAATTATAAAAGTGATTTAAAATGGATTCATAAGATATTTTTTTCGTGGCGTCTTTACATACGTGTACGAGTGTACGTATGTATGTATCTCGCATAACACAAAATCGAGTAGCATCAGAAAGTTCAAATTTTGTGTATAGGACTGCTATACCATGTAGTTGTGCACCTTCCTTTTTGGTTGCAATAGGCCTCTCCAAGAGTATATATATATATAATGTTGTATGATCTTAAATCCATTTAGTGCGAATACAAGTTATTATTACTTGCGCAATTGCTGCAAAGTTAGTTAATAATAATTTATTTCCAACATAATATAATAATAATAACAGTATTGATTATTGAAATCGTTGAGTTTCTTAATAAAAATTTGTTAAAATTTAAAAAATCTGAAACAGATAACAAAACAACTTCGAAATTCAAGATTCGTGCTTGCAGGTTCCCCTATTCGGGTGGAGGACTACGTTGTTAAAAATTTGATGGTTCTAACTATCGTTGTTTTTTCGCATTGCAATAAGCATACAAACAATCGTGCTGATTCTACATTATTTAGTTAATAATAATAACAGTATTGATTAATTGATTATATTCTCTCCTAAGTTTAATTGAAGTAGAATTATTTTAAAAGTGTGCATCCATACTGGTAAGTTATATTTTGAAAGATGTTTTGAAGTAATTTGAAAGCAAAATGTTAATAATGTTTTAACGGGGACTGGAGTTAAATCATCACGAAGAATATTTCAATTGTAAAAGGAAAAATTAAAACATGTAATCATTGTCATTGATCGGAAATTAGTTGACTTTTCAAGGGGAACAAACCAACTCCCGTTCAATGAACAATAATTGATAAAAATAAGTAAATACGAAAGTGTTTCGTCTTTACTCGAGTTATAAGTTAAAGCCAAACCGGCAATTCTAGTCAGGCCAAATATTTCCGCGAATAGTAGGAATTATGAATCAATGCTGATACTCAAAGAACTTATTCTTATGAAGCATTTTAGTCAATTCAATTTGGAGTAAAAATCAATTACTGTAGAGAAATCCTATAAAACTCGAGTAACCGTCCCCGACACTTTCATGTTTATGCATTTGAGTACTATATTATTTGTAGAAATTAAACATTGGAAATTGTCATTATGAAATCGAATTCAAAGTAAAGTTGAAATAAACATAGAAGATTATAAAAAAAAGATAAATAATGCAAATTTTGTAAAAACAAATCAAAGAAAATATAAAAATAACATAGAAAATAATATAGAAAATAATATAAATAAGATCAGTGAATGTACATGAAGATATAAAAGCCAGAAAAGATATTAAGTAACTTACATTCTTTCTAGTGGGGGAGTTGGCAAAGTGTTCTCTTCGTGTCTGACTCAGAAGTGTAGGGTGTCCGAAAATTCTTAGTGGCAGTAGGGGCTTTGAATAATATCAGTCGGTAAGACTTGGGTGAAGTAATTTATGGTAGTGGGTGGGACTTGGAATTCTTGAGGGATGTATTTTGTGGAGTTCTTATCTGAGAGAGACCGTCTATTAAGGTTTTTTTGAAAATACTAGTGAATGGAAATTAATTAATTTCTGGCTAATTGTCGTGTCGCAATGATTAAGAATTTAAGAAAGGAAAAAGGCATTTTCACTGTCCAAGAGCTAATAGACAGTCTAAAGGCATGAAATAGGCCCATTTTTTTAGTAACAGTATAGTAACAGTGTATGTCTGAAGACAATTAGCTTTTTACAATATATACAATTGAGTAATTACACTATATACAAATCTTCCAACTGACAGTCATCCAACTTATACCGCCTTCTCAGGTTTAGGAATAAATTATCATATCCCTATCAGTTAAATGATTTAGAGTGAGTATTTAACGCCTGCTCTTTTAAGGCAATGGTTGATAAATTGAAAGGGAATTAGATTATTTTTGAGAATTTTGATAAGGATCAAAATCTCGCGTTGTAAATCTATTGTATCTGTGCATATAGTTTTAATTCGTTGTATATGATTAATTATAGTATTGTTAATTACTTTTTTGGATATGTTGGAGTTCCAATTTATTAATTTGTTAGTACTGAAATTGAAGTTTCTTGTTTTGTCAAAAAGTAAAATTTTTTTGTAGTTAATGATTTGAAGATCTAGAAAGTCTATGCTATTTTGTGAATTATTAGTTTTATTAAGTGTAAGACAATTCGGATAAATCTCGGAGTGTTCAATTTTACCAAAATTATTAATTGTAATAAGATCATCAATATATCTGTAGGTGTGTTTGTAGTAATTTAACTCTTGTGGTTATAGATTTTTTTGGAAGTTAAATTCTTTGACAAATAAAAGATATTACAGATCGAGGTGCTGGAATGTAAGCCCATTGGCAATCCTCTGACTTGTTTAAAAAGCTGATTTTGAAACTTGATGTTGTTATGAAAAAGTGTGCATTTTAGGTAGGTTTTCCATTTGTCAAGAGTCATGATATTGAGTATATTAGGGAAAAGTTTTGGTAGATCAAGTAGACTGGTATAGATTTCTTCTAGAGGAAGTGAGGTATATAAGTTTTCAAAATCATAGCAGTTAATGTTTTGGATGTTAATGGTATGAATGGTATTAATGACAGGAGTGTTATTATGAATGATCCAGCAATAGTTATGATAAGTGTTACAATCATTGAAAATAAATTTACAGATTTTATTAAGTTGAATTGAAAAATAATAGTCTACATTTTTCTTGTAATTATTAGTTCCATTAGCTATAAATCTAAATTTTAATCGTGTTTTATGGAATTTGGAAATCGCATAAAGATTAGTAAATCTGTTGTAGTTTGCATTGAAAGTAATATTGAGTTTCTTATGAAACGTTTTAATCCTGTTTATTATAGATGTTTCTGTAAGGTTGGCGAATTGATAAGTAGTTGCGTTGAGAAGTTCTTTATGAATAATTTCAGCGTAGAATTGTTTTCATATAATGCTAAAGTTATTAGTTGCTTTATCTATTTTTGTAATAGTAAAAAGCTGTTTTAATTTATTAATATCTGATGTAAGTTGCGACCAATTCAGTGTACTTTTAAATTTGAGGTGACTGATTTCGGTGGATATGCGTTGAAGAATTTTAGCTTTCCATTTTAAGAAGGTATCTATGGGTAAATTCAGTTGATAGCTTGCTTTAACTATAAATTCGTTGATGTTGTTTTCGAAAGTCTTGTAACAGTAATTTGTAGTCATGTTTCTGACAGGTCTAAATTTTGTACCATAACTCATTAGTGTTTTAGTTGACGGTTTTGTATGATATTCAGGTTGCCAGTAATTATGTGCTGGTGATGAGAATCTACGTAATTGCTGTAAATTGGTGTCTTACAATGTCATTCTGCAGTTTCATCTATTTCATGGTGGTTAGTAAGCAAATTGCTTAAGGTCCTTTGATATTTAAATGCAATCATTGGTATTGTGTCAACTGCGGGGAAGTAATCTTTACAATCTCTGATGATTCTTGAGAAATGAATATTGTCAAACTTCGGATGCAGAAAATTGACTTTAAAATAAATTTTGCGTTGAGTGAGACTATTAGAGAGCCTGAAAAGACTAAAATCAAGAATCATGTCTTTAATGATTTGTATGTCGTCGTAGCTTTCTTGAATGAATTTTTTTTAGTTTGATAAGGAATTTATTAGTACAGGAGTGTAACCAGTTGAGAAGTTTCTTGGGAAAGCAGTCTGAGTCAAAAAAACATTTCAATTGTTTTTTCAATGTAAGTGTATCCAAAGTGTATAAAAATCTCGCATTATTTTTTATTTTGCTTCCTCTTTTTCCTCTCTGCGTTTTGATGCTGTAGAGCTTAAATTGGCTGAAAATAGACTTCTTAGAAGTATCTCTATGACTATGTATATAAGTGTTAAGTCCGTATGGATAAAGTGAACGTTGTTTTAGTATATAGAGAGATTCCGAAAAATTCGTGTTTTGTGATTGGGTATTATATCTAGTATCTGAAGTTGAATAGAGTTGAAGTCATGGTGTTTAAAGTGTTCTAATTCTGCTGTATTAAGTTGTGATGGTGTACTTATTTTAATGCTATTTTTTTGTGCGTTGAATTTTTTGATTTGAGCTCTATGGTTATTGATTCGAAAATTAAGATTGTTTTTAGTCTGTCCTATATATTTAATATGTCAAGTACCGCATGTAATCATGTAAATACAGTTAAATGCTTTTCATAGAAATTGTTTTTTGGGTTTACCTGTAGCAGGCATGGCGTTAAATTTTCAAGTTTGTCATCTAGTGGAATGACATTTAATGATTTCAATATGAGTTAAACTAGCAAGATATAAAAGTAAGGAGGCTGCTAACCTTCAATACAGTAAAGTTTTTGTATAAGAACTTTAAAATTTAAAAAGGATGAGGATAATATATAAAGTGGGTACATTAGGTAAGAGATAAATAGCGCTAATAGCTGCTATTTAGCATATCAAATGTTGTATGATCTTAAATCCATTTAGTGCGAATACAAGTTATTATTACTTGCGCAATTGCTGCAAAGTTAGTTAATAATAATTTATTTCCTAAACAGTATTGATTAATTGATTATATTCTCTCCTAAGTTTAATTAAAGTAGAATTATTTTAAAAGTGTGCATCCATACTGGTAAGTTATATTTTGAAAGATGTTTTGAAGTAATTTGAAAGCAAAATGTTAATAATGTTTTAACGGGGACTGGAGTTAAATCATCACGAAGAATATTTCAATTGTAAAAGGAAAAATTAAAACATGTAATCATTGTCATTGATCGGAAATTAGTTGACTTTTCAAGGGGAACAAACCAACTCCCGTTCAATGAACAATAATTGATAAAAATACGTAAATACGAAAGTGTTTCGTCTTTACTCGAGTTATAAGTTAAAGCCAAACCGGCAATCCTAGTCAGGCCAAATATTTCCGCGAATAGTAGGAATTATGAACCAATGCTGATACTCAAAGAACTTATTCTTATGAAGCATTTTAGTCAATTCAATTTGGAGTAAAAATCAATTACTGTAGAGAAATCTTATAAAACTCGAGTAACCGTCCCCGACACTTTCATGTTTATGCATTTGAGTACTATATTATTTGTAGAAATTAAACATTGGAAATTGTCATTATGAAATCGAATTCAAAGTAAAGTTGAAATAAACATAGAAGATTATAAAAAAAGATAAATAATGCAAATTTTGTAAAAACAAATCAAAGAAAATATAAAAATAACATAGAAAATAATATATATATATATATATATATATATACCCACACTGTTACTCGTTTCAGTGATCTTAGTTTTTTCCTTACGTGTTGGTAAACTGTGCAATTTTTGCTTTAAAAATGATTGAATTATGTTGTTCATACTCTTCCGGTTAAGGTTTTGATAACTTTAGTTAATCTGCGTGCAATAGTTGTAGAATTATAACAATTTAAAAGTTGTTTAAGTGCGGCTGAGCCTATTTTTTGCCATAGCAGCCATATTTGTTTACATTTGGAAGTCAGTTTAAATTAAGTTTAATTTATGATATATCCAACTGCTAATTAGGACCTTTTGCAGCAGTAATAAAAGCTAATGTTTCTCTTTTTATTTCTTACTTATCTTTGGGAAGAATAGTTTGTCTTTATTTTTAAATACTGTGTATCTTAAACTCAGTAAGGAAAATATTAAAAAAAGAAGAATTCAACATTAGTTCTAATAAATTGCCAGAGCTACGCGATTTAACTTTGTTTTATATACAAGAAATGCTAAATATAAATAAATTATACGTAAGACAAAACTGTAATTAAGGCGTAATTAGATAAGTATTTGTTAGCCAAAGATATAAGGTGCAGATACTATACTTTACTTTTAAACGCTGCTTCTTCTTAAAATCGAAGAAAAATTCACAGCTAAAAGGAAGAGTGTATTATATTGCATTCACAATCATATGAATTAATAGCATAAATAAGAAAGCTAAAAAAACTATTTATTTTCATTCAATCTTACCTAATTGCATATATAAAAATTACTCATTGAATTCACAAAATAGCAGAAATCAAAATTGAATACAAGATCATTTTTTTCTTCTTCGAGATACTTTCCAAAGTTTAACCATCAATTTTGTGGTATGAATATTTAAACTTTTAGTATGAATATGTATTAAATAGCTGCTTGTTATCTATTGTTCTCTTTGCACTATTGTTCGTGTATTTACCAGGTTATTGTAAAATATCCTGAATCGACTCTTTAATCCCTCCATAGCTCCTAAGCATTGTGCGATCTGAAGGATATGAGGAATAGTGGTAGAAGCCTCAATAGAAATACAGGGTGTTTCATACCTAAAGGGACCAAAAAGAAAAAAAAGGCATAACTGTGAACGCTGTAATGTAATTACTTTATTTTGATAACTCAAATTCACAATGAAATTACACTTATACGAGTTTCTATAAATGTTCCATGTGTATCCCTCCGGTGACACGGTAAATATCTATGCGGCATCTCAGTTCCTGCCACACTCGTGGTAGAATATCCTTAGTTAATGATAACGTCCTGAGAAAATGGAAGCAAGAACTTTGTATTTAACAAATTACCACGAGAACAAAACCACAAGGGGTTGAATATGGGGATCTCAGTGGCCAACAAAGCAATGTCATATTGTTTAACCCAACACGGCCATCCAGTGGTCAGGTACTATCGTTCAGATATTGGCGTACGTTTTTATGCCAATATGGTGGAGCACCATCTTGCTGCAAAATGAAGCCAGGAACCGCTTCCTCCGGTTGAGGGAACAGCCATTCTCATAGCATATCTTGGTAAATGCACGAGTTAATCGACTTTTCCGAAAAGGAAAGAAAAAAAGACTAAAAACACAACTGTTGGGAAAATGGCGCAGAAAATGTTCACCTCTGGAAAATCACGTTCATGTTCCATTACAAGCTGTGGATTTTACGTGCCCCAAAATCGTAAATTGTGGCTATTGACTTTGCCAGAAACATTAAAATGGCTTCATTAGTAAGCACAAGTCTGTTCGCGAAACCACCTATATCCAGCTTATTTTGAAATTCTTACAGGAAGCTTTGGTCGAAAGGTTTTAACGCTTGCACTATCTGAAAGGTGTATGGCGGAGTTGTAGAAGTCTCCATAACACACGCCACACCGTTACATGAAGCATATTGAGTTCAGAATTTGCGCAACGCTTTGATTTTGTTGTTTTCTCACACAAGCAGCTGGTGTCCGGAAATTGCTTCACCCACCGTTTGATGTTCTGATGATGCGGTGGTTCTTTACCAAATTTCGTGCAACATGTTTTTGAACGACGGTAAACGATGATGTATTGGCGTATTCTAAAACGCGGTGGTCTTTCTCCTGCATGAATGACGCCATGTTGATTCATAATACCTCTAGTTGCCATTTCGACTCTGGAAAATTGCTTTAAACTAATATTTAAGTACGATTTACTATATTTTAACAAACGTAATTCGAAGAATTTACTGTTGCTTAGTACCGTTTTGTGTTGTTGTAAGTGCTGTTAAGTGTAATGAAAGTAATCCTTTTCCTATAGAAACAGAGATTTAGATACATAGTCGGTTACATAAAATTATTTATATAATGAAAGAACTAGCTTTGAATATCCTTTTGCCTCTATTTGTTTAATTAAATTAAAATTTTAAACTTGGTCAAATGTAATGATAAGTTAATATAGCTGTTGCATTGCTTTGCATTTATATCATGCAAATTCTATTAAGATATTATTCTGTAAGATGTATGCGATGACAGGACGTCGAAAGAACCATTTCATTTTGCTATTCGTTGTCTTTTAAAGTAGTTCATAATGAATTTAGAAAGGAAATTTTTTTTTCACAGCAGTTCACATATAAATAAGAATTTTTAAACACCCTATTTTATTCTGAAGTAGAATACATAAAATTCTCTTATTTGTTTTCTAAGATCTAAAATAAGACAGTGACTAATAAAAAAATGATAATTTTTTTACTGAAAAGGAAATTTGGCTAGACGTTCAGTAGTTGGATCTTTATCGGTTAATGAGAAATCGTTAAGAATTATTACTTATAATATAATTATTAATAATGATAGTGAAAAAAATTAAATGGACATCTAACCATTTCTAATTAGAAGTTAAGAGAAGAGAAAAATCATTTTTGATTTCGTGATTTGATTTTTATACAACATTAGATTATCTTTAATTCGAAGTAAAATCTTATGATAATTAATAAAAATAATAGTATCTGCAAAGCTTATCTTTTGTATATGTGAAATATTACATATCCATTTGGTAATTGGATATCCAGGAACGTAATAGCGTAACAATAAATTGGTTAGATAACAATGTTCTCTATGTAAAAATGTTCTTTTTTGAATAATTCGCTATTATATTTAACGCTAGCAAATTCCAATGCACTATCTGGTTGTGTGTACTTTAAAAGGAACGAAACACTGCGCAACTAAACTAACTATTCGTTATTAAAAAGGTGTGAGCAAATTTTTCGTATTACCCTTCAAATATAGAAATTTAAATAATTGCAATTATCTGCATTTTATAGGGAGAACTTCTTACATTCAATTTTTCCGCTTTTACAAAGATGAACTCAATCTAAATGCTTAACGGCAACTAACATCAAAAATAAAAATTTTTATGTTGTGTGGCTTTTATGCATGGTAAACAATTTTCGTAAAGTCTTTTCATCCCTTATAAAACATCTCACAAATTTTCTGAAAAATGTTAAAATTTGACTTAGATTTTGGAATGACTGCTCAAAAGAAAAAATGTCCTCCATGCAATCATCATTTAGTTTCAAATCTCATACCACCTTATCGGTTTCGGTTGAACGCTTTGAAACGCATCCCCTGTTTTTCACTTTTAATTTCTTTTAAGTCAAAATTTAACAAAATGTTGACTAATTTTCTGTAGAGTAAAAATTTCTCTGTTTCGTTTGAGATAATTTTTTTTAATACTTAATGAGAGTTATTTAGCTCTTTAGTTATAGCGTTAAATCACATTTTGAAGCAAACCAGCCTTCCATAAGGTCGATGTGTGTATTTTCGGGCACTCTTTCATCCGCGTTTTTTCTTCAGTGTAATAAAATGAATCCTATCAAGGAATTTATACCTGCCAACAATATTTTGCAACAAATGTTACTGACCTTGGTATACTTACTACAATTAATAAGAAGTATTTTAAACACCATGTAATCAGTATATCGATTACAAAATTCCTAACATTTTTTCTTATGTACAATTTGCTTGATTTTTGTTTTTGGAACTTCTGAAATGTTTACTCATTTTTGGATGTCACTGTGTAATAGATTTATTGTCACTGGAACATAGATTTATTGTGTACAATAAATAATAATTATAGTAATAGATTCTAGCTTCGTTTAAACGCGTGAAGATTATTGATATCACGCTTAATAAAATAAAGCCTGGCAGCAACATCAAAAGAAAATAATTTTTAATTTTTATAGAGTTACAAACAAAGCAACATGCGTCTGCAAGCCGTATATAATTACGAATTGTTTATTACTATCACATTTCCTATCTGATGCGATATGTTCGCAGAAAAATTCCAAAAATATTCCGGAACCAGACGCACGCTAAAATTACGGCGCTAGAAATAACTTTCATTAATTACACAGCAATACATTGAATGATGATAATTTTTTTGTTATAAAAAAGTAAAAATAACAATTTATTATTGATAAATGCCTGTTGTTAATGAGTATGTAATGCTGATTAGCAATGCACTGTTATATTTCTGAAGGAAAATTAAATACAGGTTTTACACATTTTTAGAAAGATTCTGATAAAGAATCAAAAAAGGCAAATGCTTTAAAATCAAAATTTCTGGCAGCAGCTTATTTTTGAAATGAAAAATATTATCTGCACTTTTAAATTTATTCTTCTTTTATGATGTCAAGTGTAAAAAAGCTGTAGATTGAGGGATAAGATTTTGCGCTTTCCGAAGATAAATATTCTTATTCCATGATACAAAAACTTTGAGAAATGTATGGTATTAAGTGAAAAATAGCCAACATTGTTACAGGGGAAGAATAAAATTGGCAAACATCACTTATTTATGTAAAGATGATCCCACACGAATACTCAAAAAAGGTACGTACTGTTTCTAATGTTTCTAAAGTTCAGTCTTTGATACCAAAAAAAAAAAAAAAAAATACGCCGACGCAGAAATCAAAGCCTTTAAATTCATCTGTAGCAACAACAAATAAATGAACATAAATTTACAAGTTCAAATATCTAAAAAACACAATGTTCACCAGCTTTGAAGAGACATGTGGCTCAACATAAAACAACTTGTGGAACTCAGTAAGAAAACTATTTAGCTGGAGATAAATGGAAATGGATTCTGATCCTTAATGATGGTTTGCCTAAATGAACTGCAGCCAAAAGGTCTGTTTTGTCTCTTAAATGAAAAGAAAAAGATGTAGAAATCTGGTACCATTATTGGAAAGAAAGTTTCAGGAGGAGGTTTATGATTATCTCAGGATTCTTTTATAGTAGGAAATTAAATACAAGAAGAGAGAAAAAAGTGTCACGATCAGCTCAACGTACCATGAAGAGATAGTTATACGTCCGACATTTACAGAAGAAATTCCATTTCTTGATCCTAATGTCTTGGAGAATGTGAAATTTCATCCAAACAAAGCAACAAGTCATACTTCAAAATATAGCACTGACTTGCTTGAAAAAAATGAAGACGTACAGGTATTGCATATATACCTTTTCAACACATTCCTGCGATAATCTCTGACGTTTCATCCACTATGAACTATTGTGCCGTTAGTTTCTTGGAAAAAGCTTTTTCTAAGCCCAAACCCATCACAACTTTTGGACTGTAGAAAGCAACGGAGAGTAATGGTAAACAATACCTCTGGAAATTTTACGGAACGTTTCTATCATGCCAATCATGATGCACATTTATAGATGGGGAAACTGCTATCAAATAGAAAATTTAAAAAGGTATTCTGTACATTTTAAATATTGATTAAACTGCTTCGAAATCATTCTAAAAATGTGTAAACATTCTCTGTATGTAATACTTCACGAATAATCCCCAGTTTCATATTTTGTTCTCAATGAGATTGTATTCGTAAACTCAAAATAAAGACATGTCGTCCAGGAGATAAAAAGCGCAGACGAACGGTAGCGTATGAGTGAGAATTTAAGTTCCAATGCCGGCATTTGCAGTAGTATATGCCATTAAGAAAAGTGTTTTATTAATTGAACTAACTGTACAGACTGTGAATGGAATTACATTTATATTTAAAATGTCGCGGTAGTTATCTTATAAACTGTCAAAATATTATTCAGAGTATGGTTCATTTTATTTTGTTTGAAAAACAGTGCTGTATAATCTATAAAATCCTATACTAAGTGGGTTGACATTAACTCTAGCAGAAATCTGGATACTATGTAAGTATCAAGTTTTAAGGGGTGTTGGAATACCTCGCTAATTATATTTCTGACAGCAATTGTCTTAGATTGGAAATTAGGATATCTCTAAAGAAATTCTCCATCTACTAACAAATTATTATTAACTGCTAACGCATATATATATGCATTGAGAAATTTAAAAACACATTTTTTCAAAGTCAAAGTATGGAAGAATTTCGGCTACAGATACAGCCATTGATTATAAATAAATTATTACGTGTTAATTCATTCAGCCGAAATTTGAGACTGAACAAATTAATTTAATTTTTTTGTATGTACAATATGATAGTATTTTGTGTACATAAAATATGACTTTTTGTGTGCATAAAAATATGAAATATTTTATGCAAAATTTTTGAACTCAAATCTTCTAAGCAAAATTTTCTTAAAAGAACTTTTTTTTCATAATTCGAAGAGGACATCAGTTTTCTTATACTTACTCTCGAGTACAATTTGTTCATGAATTAAAATGATTTGAACCAGAAATTCTTTCATTTTCTGATGGCAATATGATATGAAATAAATTGAATAAACAAATGAAAAGTAAAATATATGATTTAATGTTATATAAATGGCACGCAGAATTTATACCTAAAAAGGAAAATGTATGATGTAATAACTAGAAGAAAAGAATTTTCCAGATACATTGTTATTTCGACTTACGAACTAAAGACTTTCCCGTCCGCGATTAGCATTTCGAAACGTTTTTATTTGATCTTACAAAAAATTTATTTTTCATTTCTCAAAAGTGTAAATTTGATAACAATTTTTTTTAAAAAAGTATGCAATTACACATTTTATTTAAAACATATTTAGTTTTATTATGCTTCTATAAAAGTTTAAAAAATAAGTTATTATTTAAGTGGTTTTATATTTTGGTTATGTCATTATTTGCTTCTTATGTTTTTTTTTTCGACGGGAAGATATAAAAAACAACCTATCCAACAACGATTGATTTTGTCATTTGTGTAACAAATTTCTAAAGTGATTAATGGCATTGTCACTGAAAAAATTGGTGGCTCTAGAAACAGTGGCTTGATTTAAATGCCACAGATTAATCAATGTTTCTAATTCATTCCAATGTTGCAGTATCTTCTGCAATTTACTGTTTTAATTGTTTCCTTTTTGTTGTTACCTTCAACCTTTTCTTAAAGCATTTCCTTTTTTCCGTTATAATATTTTCTATTCTTTTAACTGCTATAACATTTCACTAGCCAGTTTTACGTAGTATTTCTCCTCGTCTTCTGTGTCTGCTTAATTAACTTCGAAATGCGTCATCATACCTAAGCAAACAACATTATCTGCAACAACAATTTCGCTTTTATCTTCTATAAGGAAATTTATTATACACAGTATGCCCTCATACACAGTATTTCCATGGCTAATTTCGCGCAGAAACATTTTCTGACACCTGTTTGATAAGACATAAGCAATAAAGATTATTGAAATGGTTCTTTTGGAATGCCTTAAAGATTAGTTCTATATCAGTAGTAACATATCCGCGTTACATATAGTGGAAAACAACGAAAATGCCCATGAAGCCAGTTCGTTCACGTGGAATCGATGTGCCTTTATCGCTCGGCATCTGGCAGGCTTACCATTGGCTATACGTCTGATGTAGTATTAGGGAGCCAGAACTAAATTTTGATGAAATTTAATTTTTCATAAAAATCTTTTTTCAAAATATTGCGGATCTACTACAGTATTATGTATGGCAAGAAAACACTCTCTCGGGTATACCCATTTCTGTTACGGATTCCGTTTTAATGGGCGGGGGGGGGTGTCGATTTGAATTATCCATTCCAAAAACAATGGCCTAGTTGCCCATGCCCAAGCCGAGCTGCTATTTCTCCGCATAACACCAAGTTTACGTCTATTAACATTCGTTTTTTAAAAATTCGAGAATTACCAATGAAGGTTAAACAGATTAAATAATGTAGACTCCGCATGAATGTATTGTTACGGATTTTGTATTTAGTTGGCTATTTTTAGTAGAATTGTAATTAAAATTGTTTTATTTCCCAGTGCAAATTAGCGTGTGATTTTTTTTAGACAAAGCTACGCCTCAAAAGAAAAATTAGAGGAGCACGTGTATTTAACATTTAATAAAGAGATATCTCGTAATCTATATTTAATTTCAATAAATGTAATTGACTACTGTGTTAGACTGTAACGTTAATTCTACTATTTTTGCTCTCCAGAAATTGCTAGAACTCTCTCGCGCCGTCGATTTAAAAAGCTATAAAAGAAGGAAAGAAACATCTCAGCTTAGTTGTTTAGATGACTGTTGTTATTGATTGTAGCGAATTCGCACTTGGATTGGATTAGCTTTCTCTGTGCTTTGGATTGCGTTCTACTTAATGTTTTAGTAATTTAAAATGTAAATACTGTGTGATATTCTGATAGTGTACGAATATCTCTGAGGAAGAATTTCAGCATTTTTTTTTATTCTTGTGATAAGAATAAATTTTATTAACATTTTATCGGACTTGTGAATTCAATCTACTACGAACCACTTCCCACGCAACATTATATATGTTTCTCGCATTGTGAAAAAACAACCTAGGGCCATCAAATTTCGAATAACGTAATCTCCACTCAAAGATGGGCGCATGGAACCCCGAATTTTTTTTTATTATCTATTTCATATTTTGTAAAGATTTAACGAATTTTTGATTATCAAACTCAACGATTTGAAAGCGAAAAATGGCAACACAGTACGGAAAAAAAAAAAAAAAAAAAAAAATTTTCTCCAGCGCGCGAGACTGTTTGTCGGAAATTCCAAAGATAATCTTTCAGATTTTTTATTAAAATTTTAAACGGATTTCTAAATGTTTATGCAATATAACAATTTTTTTCTCAGAATCTATAAAAGAATCAACATGGCAATAAAATATCATGTCAGTTATTCTAACTTGAAAACAAAAATGTTGGCAACAGCAGTTACTTATTAAAATCCTCATATTAGTGAAACATTTTCGACATACAATGTCGTCACATGAAATCACGTGCCTTCTTCAATGTCAGAATATGACCTGATACAGTAAGATGTTTAATATCTGCAATGCTATTTTTATTTCATATTTTGCAAAACGTACAAATGTCTTCTTAACCAACTCTACGATCTGAAAGCTAGTAGTGGCAACGCTTTTCGAAATAAAGCAAATTTTTATCTCCAGCGCGTCGGACTGCTGCCACTGGGAAAAATAAGTGCGGAAATTTGGCGTTTCCAGAGTTTTTAATTATAGCTTGGCTGATTAAAGTCGTACGAAGCTCAGAATAGTGGGAATGATTTCCCACGAATTTTTGGAATACAAGAAAAAAAAAAGTATATTTAAAGTTTGGCAATGCTTTATTTATTTCATTTTTTGTAAAGTTACAATTTTTTAATTAACAAACTCTCCTTTTGGAGCGCAATTTCAAATCTAAAGGCCAAAATAAGAAATGAAAAATATTCTTTTCTGAACAAATATTTATTTGCCGGAGGCTAATAGGAGATGTAAAAAACAACTCTTATCTTCAGCAGTTTCGCATTTTGAAAGGTTCTTAAGTGGAGGTAATGTTGAACCTTTACATAAAATATGAAAATACCTAATTTTCAGTGTTACTTTAAAGATTACAACTCAAACAAAAATTACAATACAATTGCAAACCAGTGAATTATTGTATTTTTGTTTAAAATTTTATTAGGGGTAACATTAGATTACTTCATAATATCTCCGTTATGTTAGTTTTATTTTAATTACATGATTTCGTATACTTTAATTTTGTTCCAAATTTTCAAAATCGCTTTGTGATTTATGAAAGAAATCGCATTTAATCCACTAGATGGCGCCACAAATCATGACTCCTGACTTCTTTTGATGCAAATTTCATCGATATACAAATAAATTCTTAATAATTAATAGAAGATAATACAGCTTTGAATTATTTTTTTATTATAATTGCTTAGTTCTTAAGTATCTTAAAATTTGTTTCTTGCTTTTTTAATTTCTAACAGCAGCAATGCTGTTAAGAGCAAAGATTTTGTGAATAATGATTGTCTTAACTTGACGATTTAATTCTAAGCAGCTTCCGTGAGTTCTGAAAATTTACGTTGATGAAAATATTATATAAAGCCAAAGTGGAAATGAAACATACTTTAACTTTTTGATTCCTTAAAATTAGATTTTTAACAATGTAAAAATACCCTAAAATTTCAATTTGTATAAATGCATCTAAAAAAAAATTAAGATAAACACATTTTTCATAATAAGCAAAAATTATTATATTTAAACAATTTAAACATTTACAGTGCATTGATTTATGGTCATCGCACGTCTCCTTTAATTAACTACATGCACAACGTGGTAAATTAATCTAAATAAGTTCTTTAGTTCCTTTTTCGTTTGCAGATTCAAATTAATATTTCTACAGATGTGTTTTTAAAAGATAATGTGTGAACGTTAATAATTTTTGATAAAATTTATTAGTTTTTTTTTTTCTATAAAACCTTGTGAATGGTTTTATATAGCTTTTACTTCAATTTATAATTTATTTCTTGAAAAGCTAACATGCTGTTTAGAACTTTATAATATTTTTCAGAGAATTTAGTGTTGAAATTAAGTAATAAATTATGAATAATTTAACCAAAGTGTCCCTCTCTTTATATATATATATACATGTATTCATGCGAATTATTGTTTCGTTATTGTTATCGTTATTGTTTAATGTAACAATAACGAATAATTTCAAAAATGTTACAATCTATACGAATTCATAGCTGATTCTTATGAAAGATATATTTCAGCATTCTTTATAACATTCAATCCATACGTGGAAAATAGTGGCCACTTACTGAATATACCTGTGAATAATGTATATTTTCGTAAACTTTTGCATCAGTTCATCTCTTAACTCAAGGACAATCTTAAATGTTTATAAATTTGCTCTGTTTTACCCAGTTTTTATTATTAAAATATAACTCAGGTAAAAGAGAGTCTCACGCGTTGGATATAAAAATATTTTATTCCGGACAGTGTTGTCACTGCTCGCTTTGAAATCGTTGAATTTCGTAATAAAAAATTCGTTAAAGCTTCAGTTAGTTAAAAAAAAAAAAAAAAAAAAAAAAAAATCTTTCTGAACCAGTGAATGTCTTTACATACTAACGCAGACCAAAAGAAAATTTCAGTAATTCTGTTTTAATAAAAATTTTCAGCACTTTTTTTATTCAAGTAGCTCTATTGCATTACTATGCATACTTCACAGATCAGTAAATGGACATAGAAAACATTTCCTGAAAATACAGGTGCCAAAAAAAGTATTCTACACACCAAATATATAAATAGTATAATGCAGGGGTTCCTAAATCTATGCCCGCGGGCATTGTGGCGCCCTCCGGTCGTCTAACGTGTGCCCGCCGCTGTGCGATCACAGTAAAAATGTTTGTTTTCCATAAAATTATACGTGAAAGTTTTCTTATTTTTAATGAAGCAGAAATTGCGTCCAACACAGTTACAACCACAAAGCGAAATGCGGCCGTTCTCTTTTTGTGCATGTATTATTAACTGTATCCAACTATAAATTCACCTTGAAAAAATAAATGGTGCTCGCCACCCAACATATATTCTAGAATGTGCTCTTAAGGGCAAAAAGGTTAGGAACACCTACTATAACGTATAAGTGCTCAGCAAAATTAACAAATAATGAGAAAAAGTATGCTGAATAAGTTAATGTTGCAACTGCTGTAATTATTTATGTTAATTAACTCTTTCGCATCGAAGTCGTCCATAACGCCCGTTCATTCAGGCAACGGCAAACCGCCCCAAAGCCTCGTTTATTTTCTACCTAGTGCTTTCCCCCTCCACGTTAGTGTATTTTTCATTGGTTTCGCGAGTTGTTAAAAGACATGTCAATCATTCTTTTGAAGCAACTAAAGGAGACATACGGAAAGCTAGTGACGTTCGCAGGTGCAATCCGGCCCTAAGGTGAAACTGCACACAATAGATGAAACCGCTGAAAAACCCCCAAGAGAGAAGCAGTCATTTCACTTAAGTAGGTTATTGTTAATGCTGTAGCTACTAGGCAGAGGGGGAAAGGGAAACCATTCCAAGACAAATTCGTAAACACGGGCGTTTTCGATGTTTGATGAAAACAGATCTGGTCGTCTCTCGATGCGAAAGAGTTAAATGCAATTGTACACAAAATTGTACTTTCTCGCACACGTCAGCGCTGGAAACTTGCAAATTCGGTGATTGGTGCGCAATGGACGCATGTTAGAATACCGGTCTCTTGTATTATTTAAAGTGAGTATGGTTTCTGAAAGTGAGCAGTATTCAGTCATTATGGCTCAATGACATCGCCTAAGTGAAGGTCAAAAGTGCCGAATAATTGGTAGAATCGAGGGAGGTCAAATACAAACGGAGGTCGCCCAAGATTTGAATATCCTTCAAAGTGTCATATCAAGAGATGGAAGCCGCTTTTTAAGCACTGGACAGTTGCCAGACAGCCTGGTCAAAGGCGACCAAGGGAAACAATTGCATCAGAAGACTGTTTTCCGTCGGCTCGAAGAAATCGCGAAGTAACTGAAAGAGTTTTGACTTTTTTAGATCTTCAGGCTGCTACAGGAAATCGAATTAGCCGTTCTGCTGCTGAACGAAGGCTTAACGAAGTTAAATTTTATGCAAATAAATCGATTCTTGTGTCCCACCCACACCAGTTGCCAAAGGGAACCATTTAAACTGTTGCCATCGTCATATTCAATGAAGCCAAAACGGCGAAGCCTAGCACTGTTTACTGACAAGTCCAGATATAAACTGAACAGTGATTCTAGACGTGTTTTGATCTGGAGAGAGGAACGAACACGCAAATGCCTTCCCTTGCCCGTGAATAATCCCGAATCCGAGTCTGGGGTATGGTTTGGGGAGGAATCATGACAAATAGCCGCACTGAGTTGCATATCTTTCAAGGAAGTTTTGTAACCGCTCGGAGATATGTGGACGAGTTTATGGGACCTCAATTTTTGATATTTAGAGGTGCTGTAAGGCCAGCGTGTTTGCTAATGGATCACAATGCTCGGTCTCATTGAGAATATGTGGTGTGAGAATGCTTGCAAACAGAAGATATCACTTGAATGAATTGTCCACCTAAGTCACCCGATTTAAACCTGATTTAGCATGTGTAGGATACCTTAGGGTACCGAATTTCAGACCTCCATATTCGTCTCCGGACCCTCTAGGAGCTGAAAAGGAAACTTTCAAAAGAGTGTTGTGCAGTTTTCTGGGACTTGATCAACCCTTTTGCTTTTTGTAAAGTCCATGAAATCACAATGTCAGGTATGTATATCTCTCCGAGTGACCATACACTAAATTAAAGAAAGGATTTTCCACAAAAGGCGACTTAATTTTTCCAATTTTTATAAATATGATTTTAATTTTGATATTTTGCGAATAACTATCTGCCATACATTGTAATTTATGTTAAATGATGCTTTTGTAAAATTTTCTAGTAATAATGTTTCATCAAGTATCAGTTATGTTTTATCTCTGTCTTTAATTTTAATGACCAGTGCATTTCATATTTCCGAGCAAAATGATGCACTTATTTCAAATAGGAGAAATTTTTCGAATTCAGGCTAGTAATTTTTTACTTTTGGTAATAACAGACAATTCCAAGTGCAAGTGGAAAAATCTAGCATCTGTAGGAATTATTTTAAAAAATTCTTGAGCAGAGCGTTTATGATCCACTGGAGCATATCATATAGCATTAATCAGATATTATGGCTTACAGAATTATTATCCTAATTACTGTAGTATTTTGTAAGCAATAAGAAACGATCACTGAAAATTTTATAAAAAACAAACTAGCGTGGTGGAATTATTTTCTGCAACGAAATTTGTTGAATGCATTACTAGCAAGAATCATTATATATCTGAATACTGCTTTCTCCAGAATTCATAAGAAGTTTATTTTTTCCTTAACCATTGGACATGATTAGCCAAAAAATAAATATTTATTGTGAAATAAATTAAATCAGTGAGAATACAAACTAATTTGTTGTCATACATTTAGCGCATGAAACTAATTTAATGAGATAATATCATGATGGCTAAATAATTAGCTTGATAAAGATACAGATGCAATTTTTCTAATACATTTCAAATGTGACTTGTTTTTCGCAATTTTTATCTCATTGAGAATATCAAAATCGCTTAGAATGAGTTTTTTTTATGCAGGAAATTTACATAAAGATCCATTATATTGATCTTTTTTTTTATTCTTACTGATGTCCTTTCAGCATATTATATACTACGAAAAAAAAAAAAAAAGATTCCAACAAGCAAGAGAAAAGAAATCAAAGGAAAATAAGAACTCGTTGTTTTAGTTTAGGTTTTTCGTAATCTTCCGTTACTTTTGATGTTTACAGCCTAGTTATCATACTCCGCGCATGGCCACGTTGTGCTTCTTTTTAGTCAATTTTATGAGTTAACATTTCTTATATTTATTCATTAGAATATATTTTATATAATCAAATTCCATAACAGCATTGTTCATTAAAAAAAAAAAAAAGAAGAAGAAGAAAATGCTCTGGTACCTCTAAACCTCTACAAAAAAAAAAAAAAAAAAAAAAAAAAAAAAAAAGGGGGGAGTGCATGGAGCTTTGTAACAATATTCGCAATTATACAAATTAAAATTATTTTAATAAATTTATCTTTTGAATTGACAGATAGAGATTCATGTAATTCTCATTCATTGAAATTTAAATCAAATATTTTATCAAAATATCTAACAGAATTGGATTATTTAGCTTGTGTAAAGTTTATGGAAATTAGTCTGCCTCTGGTGGGACAGAGTTAAAGTTGCTAAATGAAAGTACCAGATTATTTTCGTAACATTTTTTCTCAATGGCGGGCCTTCAGCCGACTTCGGCTGGGCCAGTACTAAGGCCAAATGTTATAGTCACTTTATAAGGTATATCTCCCACTTTCCTAGCGTGTCTTCGTGGTGTAACGGTAGCACGCTGGGCCGGTATTCCAGAGGCCCGTGGTTCGATTCCCGGCGAAGGCGGTTGCATATTTTTAATCTTTTCTGCTGTTGTGTAGCAAATTTAATGTAATTAAATGAATCACAGAAATCACAATTTTAATGTGTATATATTCAAAATTTTAGCTACACAACAAGTTTGGATATATTAATTTATTTGGCTATGATTATTTATTGCAATCAGTTTGGGTTATTTGGTTTTACGCGAACTGCGTCTTCAAACATGTACACTCAGACAATGGATATAGGTGGATTTTTACGTAATAAACTCAGTTTTTCATGATAAAAATTAAGTTAAACTCTTAGTATATAATATCAATAGTTGCAGAAAAATTAGCTCTTTAATTTGAGATAACTTTTATTTTCCTAACTTCAATTACATTTTAGTTATGAGCTTTTAATTAATAGATTTTTACCGTTGTCATTGTGATTTCTATTCTGGGGGAGGAAATCTCCCTTTTCCGGTAAAATAGTTGTTTTTTCGAGTTTTCAGTGCACTTTCACTGAGACCTCTTCCAGGGTTGTTGAGATTCCCACGTTCTCCCCTCTTCTAGGCGAGTTGGAAAATCCGTTGGAGTTTCAAAGTGGTTATTCTGGCGAGGGTGTTTGCATGATGGAATGCTGAGTGTTGCAACTGGTTTCCCTTTGGCGGGGCGTGAGTGGTGTTAAGTTGGTGTTCCCGCGCGTTTCTTTTTAACGGGCGGTTTTGAGGAACAAGGTCACTTTTTTGCACTTATACACTTTTACACTTTGGACTTTTACTCTTTGGCCGCGAATTAAGCTGTTCTCAGAGATTGGGAAAGAAGGAAGAAATGGAGTTTCACCCACTGGATGTACGGGGCTCTTGCCCTCGTAAAAGAAAAATGCTCGAGTAATAACTTCGGCACCATTTTTCCATCTGATCATTTTATCTTCTGTGTTTACTCGATAAGTTCAGTTTTCGAAAAAAAAAAATGAAAAGCATCCAGATTCGTAGGCCGATAATGATCTTTCAAACTCCACACTTTCTCTTAAAAATGGAAAATAGACTACCGGTATAAGCCTTCTACAAGATCCTTACAAAAAAAAAAAAAAAAAAAAAAAAAAAAAAAAAAGATGTGAAGGTTCTCAAGGAAATGTTTACTCTTCTCATTCTCCAAATTAACCGAAATAGACTTGGAACTTCCCCTGCATAAGCTGCTGAGATCCTTAAAATTTTTATGCTTCTAATTCACGAAGACTTTTCCTACAACATAATCTCTTCCACAGATGTGCGGGTTCTCAAGGAAAGGTTTACTCTTCTCATTCTCGAAATTAACGGAAATAAACTTGGAACTTCCTCTGCTAAAGCTGCTGAGATCCTTAAAAATTTTATGGTTCTAATTCACGAAAGACAATAGTTTTGGGACTTTCCTTTCATCATCAGAGTTTTGTGTTCTGTGTGGTGACTAGTTGAATTCACCGCTTCCTCCTCACCAACCAGGCGGTTGGTGAGGAGGCGGTTCATATTTTTCATCTTTTCTGCTTCCAATTAACCTAATGACTCTACAACTTTACTATGGATACACCTAACAGATGGGCCAGCTTTGCCTCCTATGAAGGGACAGACTGTTACAGCCATGGATTCTCCGGGATTCGACTCCGTACCTTTTGGTATCGCAGTCCGCTCCCCTAACCACTATACCGGTGACCTGAAAAATGGCCACAGGAAAAAAGCCCACAGGAAAAATGCTCACAGAATAATGCTCACAGGTATAAATGCTCACAGGTGAACAGCACACACAGAAATGTGCCTACATAGAAAAAAGCTCACATGGAAAAATGCTCAGAGGGAAACAACCCACACAGAAATATGCCTACATAGAAAAAAGCTCACATGGAAAAATGCTCACTTAGAAATATGCTCACACAGAAAAAAGCTCACATAGATATATGGTCACATGGAAATAAGCCCTCTGAGAAATAAAAGACGTAGAAATTATTCTTAGATTAATCAATAAATAATTAATCAATTTGAACATCGTACACCTACTTCAATTGTTCAAAGAAAAATTATTTGAATTATATGATATGTATATATATACCCAAACATCTATGGCATATATATATATTTGTAATAATAAAATTTCATAGTCAATAATACACTTAAAATTCTAACTATGTGTTCTTTTCATTTTTTAATGGCGACGTTCTCTTATTTGAAAGTACGTGGAATTAAATCCACAGCCCCGTAGTCAAGTTGTTTTTCCCGCCTTTTCTACACGTACAGTTTTAATATGTTCTGGAAATATTTAAAGCGAACTGGATTGGCTGACGAGGCTGACGTCATTTCTTGGAAGCTCCGCCTTTCCAGAGGCTATCAAAGGACTCGCAAAAGGAATATGGGGGCTTTTTCTTAAATGTCACGATGCAGTACGCTTCATACAAAAAGTTATTAGTAATTCTTTTTTATTTACTCCGGAGATCAGATTTTTGTAATTGCTATTTCTCCTGAATAATAATAAATGGATCCTGTTTTTTAAACTTATTGTCTGATAATTTAAGCTACGACTACATTTATGATTCTTCACCAATCTATTTATTCCGGACAAAAGCTGGTACACTGCTCAAAAAAAAAAAAAAAAAAAAAAAAAAAAAAAAAGGGACAGTCCTATATCTCCCGATCTACTGGGCCGATTGACAAAATTCAAATTGCGTTCTTCATGTCTCGAAAGCGCGACTTAGGATATATATTAGATTTAGGTACTTTTCCGTTTCGCCGGCGCAAATCTCGCCAAGCAGACTTTATTGGCGACAACATACAGTATACACATAAAAAATATTTAAAAAAATTTAGTTCTAAGAATTCTTTTAATTTCTTCATAAACATTTTAATATCGCTTAAATCTTTATAAAAAGCCAATAAATAAAGACAATAAATTTGTAAAAAGACATTAATTTAAGAATTTACTATGCTTTCAAGGTTCAACATCCTAATTCGCCGGTTTATATCACGTGACCCCAAGCAGTCTCATCTCACGTAAACTACTCTACAAAAATCTAATGCTCTCAGTAATTATCTACATTAATTTCAAGTTAAATCTTAATTTGGAACACAAGTTTAAATGCAAGAAATATTTCAATGCGTACGAATAGCTTACTCAGAAATTATGTAAAACTGCAGTGCTTTACTTCGCTAATGTATCCTTATTAGAATTGATGAATTTAACCCTTGACTTTACCTTTTCTATATTTTCGGCTTCGGGTAAGAGCTGTGATTGCATCCTATTTGACTTAATTACCGAAAATGGCCTTAGACATAAAACTGAACTGTCTGATAAAAATTCTATGTAATTATAGTATGCCAGTATTGACAGAAACAATCAATCTGATAAGAAAAAGCTGCGACTTGTTTTGAAAATGTGGCATAAAAGGTTACCAGCGAGAATATTCCGTTTGCATCGGTTGTACCATTATTGGCGACTTTATCGCTTGCGCCGGCAAAACGGAAAAGTACCTAGATTTATATATAGCACTATTCTAACATAGGTATTTTGACACAAAATCGGACTTTTTCTGAAATAACATACCAATTTTTTTACATATTTCGATTCTACGACTCAAATTACGCCTAAATATGAAATTTTGTAAAATTTGGAGCGAAATTTACGGAGAAATTCACAAATTTATGTTGGCACTTTTTTGTCAGTTTGCGCCAAGAATACTTCACTTGGCGAACTTCTTAATATATGGCAACCTAGTTTCCTTAGGAAAAAAAGTCACCATCGTTCCTTTTTTCCAAATAATATTCTTTATATTATATTTTTAATTATAACTTATTATTTTAAGTAATTTTTTCTTTTCGAATTTCATTTTAATTGTTTAAGTTGCACTTTTTTTTTTTTTTTTTTCGAATAACTGTTTTAAAAATTTCTATTTACCTATTCGAACTGCGTAAATAAAGGTGCAGCGTTTATTTTTATTTATTTTTTTTTTCAAATAGTTTTCTTTATATATATTTTTCGTCAGAGCTATGATTTTAGGTCATTTTAAAATTTTTATACTTTTATTTTAATTGTTTGTGTTGCATTGTCTCTTCAGATAATTGTTTTAAAATTTTCTATTTATTCCTTCGAACTGAGCATTTTGAATATATTTATTAATATCAATTTTCCAGAATTTGATTTTATTTATTTGAACTGCGTTTTTTTCGGAAGAATACCTTGTAACCCAGACTACGATGCGTTTGAAAACTGCATACTATATTAAAAGAGAAAATACAGTAAAGCACAGTTTTACACGCCTTTCAATGTTCCGTTCAGAAAAAATATATATAAATAAGAGAGATGTATAACCGATATTTTAACTTAGGATGACTTGCATACACTGCTTTAAACAGTTTTATCATTGTGCCCATTGCTTTACACAATTTTATCCTACATTTGGTTTCTTAAAATGTTATTCATATTTTAGTCAAATATTTTATTTTTGTAATCGCAAGAATCAAATATCATAAGATTGAAAAGTTTTAAATTAAAAAAAATACGAATACTAAATTTTACGAAAAAATTTATTTTTCTTCTCTGTTTCTTTAAGCATTCTGAAAGTATATTGAAAAGTATCCAACTTTTCGAAACATTTTGGTATTTCTGACAATCATTTTAAATAAAGTTATCGCCTTCCATTTCATAAAGGCCCACAAACGGCCGAGCGGTAAAGTTGCTGAACACTGGTAGTTCACTCCGGGGTTCGAAACCCGGTAAACGGGCTGGTTGCATGGGCGTTTTCGTGGATTTTCTCATGTGTACCGCGTATGACAGCTGGTTTTCCTAGAAAGTTCTTCAAGAAGTATTTCGTCAGAGCCTTTATCAGTCTTTAGAGGCTAAACATTTTGAAGCTATGAGATGAAAGGAAAGACTGGTTTCATCAAAAGGTTTTGGTTTATTTTATTATGACAAAGCACACTACGGCTATCTGCCTAAGGGGAGGGATGCCTTCCTGGAGGACTTTTTTGCCTTTTCTGTTAACACAAGCTCAATTGATGGTATTTGCTGGTATACTCGTCCAAGTGTTTTCTCTTTGAACACCTAAATTCTTTGAAGTATATCCTGAAAGTATATTCGAAAGCGTCCAACTTTTTTGAACATCTTGGTATGTCTGACAGCCAAATTTCCCTGCAAATCTTTTCTTACTTCTTTCCCTAGTTTTCTTCTTTCCTTCTACAGTTATTTTCAGTGCTCACACAAGAAAATTAAGATTTTTCGACTGCTAGACTCCCATACATTTTGCATTCTTGTCAATGTTTTAAAATATCAACTATATGAATCGCGTTTCAGCTAAAGACAGCTTTTCATTTTCTAGTCATTTTAGCTATAAATAAAGTTTAAAGCGAAGTCCAAAGGATAAATAATTTAATTAAAAGATTTTTGCTAAATGACAAAGAAATAAAACAGTCCAGCAGGGTTTATTCTGCACCACAGAGTAACCCAATTCTTATATCGGCTGAAACAATCTAAATCATATTAAAGATCATGTTTTTTTATACAATATATAACGCGAGAGAAAAAATTAGCTTCTTAAAACATGCTTTCTAAGAGAATTAATATACAAATTTATATTTATATATATATATTTTAAAGTTGGGACTTGAACCAAACTGTCAGACTTTTAAAGCTTATTTTACATGGTGGTTATTATTAAAGTTCCACTTTGAAATGGTCATAAAAGGAAAACTACCGGACCAAATGTTATCAAACTTGAGAATCGTGTAAAGGAGGTTATGAGAATTTATTTTCGGCGGAAAAAAAAAAGAGTTCAAAAACTCACCATCAGGGGAAAAATGGCGCTGTATACAATATTGTTAAATGAAATAAGACACGAAAACATCTGTTTAAAATATGTTTAATATTTTCCGAAACGTGTTACAAAGCATGTTCAATGTAGCGTCCAGCATTTTCCGAAAGCAATTTAAATCATGTTACTGCATTCTCAACAGCAGCTCTTAGCATATCAGGTTTGGTTTTGGTTTGGTTTATTAGATTACGGCAAAGCACTCGAGGGCTATCTGCCTTAAGGGAGGGATGCCTTCGTGGAGGATTTTTTAAGGGAAACTGGCTCGTATACACGTTACACATAGCATATCAGGAGGAATGTTATCATGTATCACATTTTTCATTTCTGCCAAATTGTTTAGATTATCACCATAAACAGTGCTTTTGAGATAACCTCATAGACAAAAGTCACAGAGGTTGAGGTCTGGTGGGAAGAGGGGAAGTGTTGGCCTGTAAGACGTTCATTTGTAAAATGTTGCCTAAGTAACTATGCGACACTCTTGAGGTGGTGCCCAGCCCTGCATAAAAATCGTAGTATCTAAAATGCCACGTTACTGCAGTTCATGTATCACGAAACATTTTAATATTGGCTCTAAGGAACTGCAATCGCAGTGGTCCAGCTGTCGACTGCTCTTCAGAAAAAAAATGGTTCAGTTATAAAACTAGCTGTGATTCAACAGTAAACGGTGTGAAATGACTGTTATGCAATTGAATGCAGTAGGAGAATGCAATGGAACTAGATAGATAACCTGAGAGATTTCTTTGGCCCAAATCGATTAAAAGCGTTTTGAATCAGTATCTTCATGTTTTAGTGCCGAATTCAGGCTTAAAAAATTACAAATTAGCGATCTGTAAGAAAACGATTTCCAGATTGTACGCACTTTGAGAGTGATTTGCGATCTCACATTTTCTAATCGCTAATTCGTGGTTTTCACGGACGAAATTCTCACTTACAGGGATGGCGCACTCGACATTTATCGAATTTAACATCTTTAAATAATAATTTGCCTACTTCAAAGTTTCTTAAGGGTATACAACATATTAAACCCGTTTAACAAAAGGTTAAATTAGATTCCGACCCATATTTCGTTTAACAATATTGCATACAGCGCCATTTCCCTCCCTGTTGGTGAGGTTTCGAACTTCCTTTTTTTCGTGGAAAATAAATTCCCATGACCTCCTTTACACGATTTCCAAGTTTGATAACATTTGATCCAGTAGTTTTCCTTTTATGACCGTTTCAATGTGGAACTTTAATTATAACCACTCTGTATATTATTAAATTTTAATTTGAAGCTATGCATTATATGTATACTATGCGTAAATTTTTCGCTTTTATGGAAAAATAAAAAATCGAAGCAAATATACTTAGTATAATGGACCAAAACTGAAAACATTTCCCCTCCCTCCGAAAATAAAATATTGAAATTTCGAACTTGAATTTACTGGGTTATCGAAATATTTAATTTGACTTATCTTCTAAATCCTAGTTCCGACAACAATTCCGTCAAAAATTCCGAATTACTTAAGCTGAAGTAAAAGATTTAGTACATATTCACTGTATGTTAATAAAGTAATCAGAGTGTAATAAAAATAGATTAGAGAATTTACGCTGATGTAACTTTTTGTCTGACTGCACAACATGTAATGGAAGAGAAGGTTTGTAGAGATCTGTTTTTCACATGCCTCTAAAAGTAGATGTCATATTAATTTTGTCTCTTCAATGTCAAAAAACTTTCCTTTGAGTGGCAACTTTAGTTTTTGAGAAAGAAAAAAAATCACAAGAAGACAAATTTGAAGAACATGCAGGACGATTGAATATACATACTTATTTTCCGATCACAAGCGGTTCTCCGACTGGTTATTGAATAATGAAAAGATGCATTGTCATGCAATACAAAACATTTGGAATACGTTTTCTGGCTGAATAACGTAAGATTAAAAGTCATCTGCTTAATTCACATCCATTTACAAGTCAACTACTCGGGCAATTGCAGAATCGTTTTAATCCTGAGCTTGTAAGACAAACCTAATATCACCGGATTTAAACACTTCTTTAATCTTCCGAGAACGTTCCTTCTTTAGCTCATATTCCAAGAATATTAAGTGAATACAATTATTGCCAAAGAAATTGAATATTCATTTGCACTACGGCTTGGTAGTTTACTAACGAGTTAACAAAACTTAAATTATGCTTTTTGTGTCAAAGAATACAACAATATTTTAAATATTTACAAATAAAATATTAAATTGGAGATTTAATTGGAGCCTCATCAGTTGCCTAGCATTTGAAAAAGAAAATATTGTTAAATACTAATTGTTTGCTGCTCAGTCTAACCCAGGCTGCATGGTTGGTTTTCGTAGTTTTTTAGGTTCTCTTTACAAAGATTGCCTATGAAAGCATCTTAATCAAATAGCTCCCATGTTCTTTCTATGTTAAAATAACCAACTAACCTAGTTTAAGCGCGATTTCCAAGTGAAGTTACTAGTAAAATCCGAATACTCATTAAAAATCCTGTAGCTAGCCAATCGGGAGTAACATGAAAGATACGGAACCAATAATTGAAATGCTGTTTCTTAACTTAGATGGTCATTCCTTAATTAAATAGCCCACCAACAGCCGAGCGGTAAAGCCGCTGAACACTGGTAGTTCGGTTCGAGTTTCGAATCCCGCGAACGGGCTGGCCGCATGGGCGGTTTCGTATTTTTCCCCATGTGTAACGTGTATACGAGCCAGTTTCCCTTAGAAAGTCCTCCACGAAGGCATCCCTCTCATTAGGCAGATAGCCCTCGTGTGCTTTGCCATAATTAAGTAATCCAATTCAATCCTTAATTAAATATAATTGATTTGTAAATTCTACTAGAACTGACGGTAAGAATTGAAGTGGAAATAAGTAATATGGTGTGCAATCTTGATTAATATAAAATTAAAAATATTTGCATAGAAAAATGTTTGCATTCAGACAGAAAGTTTTTTGAAATATTTGCAATTACTTTATAAGAAGGATTTATTAATAACAGCAATAATTACTTATTATATTACTGATGATTAGGATTCAGGTCTTGACAATTACATTCTAAATTAGAATTTTAAGGATATAATGAAAATACGCTACGCACAAAAATACATTTTAGGAAAAATATGAGTTGATTTTTTATGTTTTAAAACTTCTTAATTCATTTAGTAAACATCGTATCCTCGTTGTTTATTGAATCCAGAATGTTGGTGTCGTTTATATAATTATTCTTACTTGTCCACAGAATCTGCTGACTTATCCAGCCATTAAGTAGCTGCAGATCATTTCTACATAACCATTGAACTTCCATTAATTCAGTCTCTAGAGGGTTGTATGTTTATATCATAATTTGACTTTTATAAAAAATGATTATTCTAAATATTATGTTTCTATAAAAATATATCGTGCTTTAAAAATATGGATAATAGTATCAGCCGCTCTTTCAGCCACTTCAAAAGCAACAGTTTGTTTAGAAATAAATTATGCAGTTAATGTCATAAAATTCAAATAATTATCAAACGAAAATTCTCAGTTTTAGACAATTCGATTTAAACGAAGTAAAGTAGCAGACGATAAAACGCCGAAGGTAAAAATTTACTCTTACAAAAACTTACTCTTAAAATTTTTAAAAAAAGAAAAGATACGAGAGAAATTAAAAAAAAAAATAGTTAAAAATTTGAATAATATCATCTATAATTTAAAAAAATAGCCTTTCATATAGTATTAATAAATATTTATTACGCATCATTGAGGGAAAAAATGTCATATAATTAATTCTCCGTAAAATTTTACTTGAAGTTTAAGGTTAAGAATAGCTGTGGCAATTCAGTGTAACAAAAATCCATAGACCACATTTGGCGTTATTATCGCTCAAAAAAAAGGTGCCAAATTTCAAAACGCGAAATTATGTAAATTCGTGTATATCTTAGAAAATTTTGAGTAAAAAAGTCTAATTTTTTGCAGATATGCTTAAAAATACACCTACTTTAAGATGATGGTAAAAGTTTTATGGGTTATAATTCAAAATTTTTTTCGAAAAATTTATAGAAATTATTTAGAAATAAAAATTTAAAAAATAAAACGCAAAAAATGGGTAAATTTTATTTGGAATGAACCAAAATTTCGAAATGTGAGAGAAAAAATCAAAAAAATTTAATAAAAAAAGAGATATTAATAAATATTTGCCAAATTCAATTAACATTGAGGAGCTAAAATTTTGAGAGCTAATATTTTAAAAACTAATCGTACGATTTTTACAAAACTAGGTATTCTGGCATAATTTGAGTCGTAGAATCGAAATATGTAAAAAAAATTGGTATGTTATTTCAGAAAAAGTCCGATTTTGTGTCAAAATACCTATGTTAGAATAGTACTATATATAAATCTAATATATATCCTAAGTCGCGCTTTCGAGACATGAAAAACGTAGTTTGAATTTTGTCACTCGCCCCAGTAGAACGGGAGATATAGCACTGTCCCTTTTTTTTTTTTTTTTTTTTTTTTTTTGAGCAGTGTACATCTCATATATATATAAAACTGTATAACTTACGTGTAGATTCAGTTGCTACATAAGATTAGTAAATGGGCCGGTTTAAATTAGGAAAAGGAGAGAAAGAAGGAAGAAAAATAAAACAGAATATACAGTAAGAAATTATTATAATTTTAATTGTTCAAAAAATAAAATAATAGTAAATATAAGTTACACATTTTATAATATAAACATTTAGAAGAATAAACAAATATATGTAATTATTTGATTTAAATTACGTAAAATACTTTATTATATATAAATTATAAATATATATTTCAAAAAGTTATAAATACAAAAACTGCGGAATATTAGCTAATATATGTAAATATCAAATTTTATCGTCGATTTCATCATTATAGTTTCTTACATGATTCGCGATGACCAAATGTAAGTTTTCATATTTTTCTTTTTTTTTTTTCTTCAGTACGCCATGTATTCACAATAGCTAATAATAAACGTTGGCAGGTTAAATCGTTTTTCAGTCCGTCAAATAAAAACCATACACTGGAACGGCTACAATTAAATAATGAATTTAGTACCTTATGAAAGATTTCGTAACAATTTGTGGTTTTAGGAAATTTTTCGAAAGCTGCTTCATAATGATTCCACACTTCGATTAGAAATTGTGGTCTTCTAGAGTTCTATTGGCTCCAAACTTAAATAACTACACTCAAATATCAATTTCTGTAGATACACATCAAAAGTATGCAAAAATAGAGTAAATAAACAAAAAATAACTGTTGCAGTTACAGGAATAAAAATGTTGTACAGGGGCAGCGGTATAAAGTACATGCAAAATTTTACTATAGTTTTCAATCTTTTATATACCTCCGCTGAAAGTGTTTATGTGATCATTTGTTCAATAATTTTTTTTAAATGATCAAATAATTTTTCTTTTAAAAATTAGGTATGTGTACGATGTTCAAATAGATTAATTATTGATTGATTAAGATAAGAATATTTCTACGTAATTTATTTATCAGTGGGCTTATTTCCATGTGAGCTTTTTTCTGTGTTTGCATATTTTTAAGTGAACATTTTTCCATGTGAGCTTTTTTCTCTGTGGGCATATTTATGTGTGGGCTTTTTCCTGTGAGCATTTATACCTGTGAGCATTATTAGCAGGGTATGGTTTCTTATTAATATAGTAATAAAAACTTTTGCATCAGGAATTTGAGATCCTAGATTTAGTTCGTGGCTAATGTAAGTAAGTAAGTCGTTTGCAGAATAACCATCAGTAAAACTGTTTAGGGGAAATGTATTCAAGGAAATAATTTTGCAATTAAAAAAAGAACTAAATATTGTTTTCTTCAAGTGCAACGTACATCAGATTCTCATAGTCACCTAACAAAAATCCTTGCCTTACCACATGGCCTTCGCGCTCTTTTTCTTACTATATTCATCCACTGCTAAATGTTTTATTATAGAATATTTGAAACTTTCTCGTTTAGAACGCTGATTTCAAAGCTGACATCAAGAATATTAAAGGGAAAACTTTTTCTCGAAATATCTTGTGACTTTTCCAGCAAGACGCTTTATATGACTTCAGTTTAGGTGGGCATCTACAATACATACGTTCTCTAAACACATATTCGGGTATCGATGATTAAAAGATTGAGCATTATGCGCTGGATTTAATTTCTTACTTTGAGCATTCTTAATGTGTCATGTGAATCTTTACTTTTTCTTTTACTAATGAAATTAGAAAGCAATATTCATTACTTCGACAATTCAAATTTAAATTTACTACGGCCAATGGATGAAATGGTAGAGAATTTTATAGGGCAATTAAAACTGTTACATTATTCATTACTGACTCCCAAGAAAGTAAGAATTCATATTTAAAACTTCATACTATTGCTGTTGATATTCTAAAGGAAGAGAGCACTAAATCCTTTGGTAAATATGTTAGATGACTAAAGCTTTGCAGTAAGTGGCTACATTCCGTACGAAATTGTTAATGGTGGTCTTGCTGGTCATGTGCATTAATACTCTTCAATACCTTCTTCACGCGTTTATAATCAAGTTTCGTGATGTAGGAAAATAAACGAGTGGGGATATTTAATGATTTTCTTCTCGTTATGTGTTTATTAATTCCAAGACATTTCTGTTCCACGATCCCACAGCTGTTAGTAGTAATGAAAAATGTGTTCTCTCAGAGAAAAATCTTGATTACTTGAAATATTCATTCTTCAACATCAAGACTGAATAGAGACCAAAATGTTAAAACCATTGAATACCAGTAGTTTTTTGTATAACTGGATGTGTGTTGCTTAACATACTTAAGTAGAACGTTAAAAAGGTTTGCGTTATTAAAATGTATGAATGAAAATTATATGAATGGAAAGGTCTGCATTATTTAAATGAAAACTTTATTAATGGAATAATTCATAATTTGCTTACTTTAGAATTATGCAGTGAATCAATACAAAGAATTCACGTGGCAGTAAAATATTGGAAATTACGAATTTCTCAATGTCCTTATTCAGGTCTATTAATACTGGGTATATGCACTAAAAGCAATTGTACACAGAGCCTACAACTCCCCAATTCCATTACGATGAAGCTGATTAACTGTTAATTAAATCTTATAGAATAAGTAGCCATTAAGTAGCTTATAAAATTTGAAAAGGACCTACCTAAATTGTTCTAAGTTTCTGAGAGCAAGCGAGAGGGAGAAATTCGGTATTCCGAAACTCAATTTTAAAGAAAAACTGACATGATGAATTGTATTCTATTTCATGAAATATACTGGTGAATCATTCCGTATATTCTTCGTTATTGTGTGATTGTGGGAATAAGGAGTTTGATGCGATGCCCAGTTATTATAAGCTTAGAGTAAATCTGAGCTAGGGAAATCTTCAAGAAAATATTACATAGCCTTGCGAAATTCACTACGTAGGTGTCATTTGATGCTTAGCATACTAAATCTTTTGGAAATAAAATGTGCTATCACTGGGAACAGAACTCCAGACTTCCTCATTTCTGTTTGGATTTGCAGGTTGCTATCCCCGAAATCATATGGAAAGAATACGATTGACTCGTTAGAACCTTTTCTTAAGTAAGAATTAGTCGAGTCTGTGTATATATTTAGTAAGATGTATGCCAAGATAAGAAACGAGATTTTATTGATATCCGATGGACTCTTACTTGTAGTAATTCCATACTGATAAAAATATGTCAAAAATCGCTGGACTCATACATGTAGTAATTCCATACTGATAAAAATATGTCAAAAATCGGTATTTAAAGAATCAAAAATTGCATAAGTAAACTTGAGTCCAAGGTTTCTTGCTCCAAAGACTATGTTAAGCCTATCCTAAATTCATCGCGTGGGAGATTGAAGTAAATCGAATACAAAGCATAAGGTGCCCTTTCGTAAAGATGTCTGTCGACCGGTCTATGATAAAGAATACACCTTGACATTTTCCTGTAGCTATAGAAGCCGTAGCCATTTCAAAAGTTATGGATCCTACAAGCACAGAAAATAGGTTCTGTGTACATTAAATCCATTACGAACCCATACGTACGTATACTATATGCACAGAGTCCAAAATTTGGGAAAATTCCGTATCTCCCGTTCTGCTCGGCCAAATGATAAAATTCAGCTTGCGTGTTTGATGTCTCGAATGCGCAATTTAGGATATACACTATATTTATACGAAGAGTTGTTCTAAAATGCGTACTAAGCGGACTTTTTCGGAAAAGACATTTTAAGTTTTTTTTTTTTTTTTTTTATATTCGAACATACGCCTCAAATTATACCAAACTGCCAAATTTCAAAAAATGGCTTTACGAAGAATATAATGTTTTCGTAGAACAGCTCTAACTTCAGAATCAGTAGGAGTACTTAGTCATTCCATGTGTTCCGTAGATTTGTTTCCTTGCGATTATTTTTGCTTCACAAAACTCATTTGTCCTTTCAAAGGAATGAATTTCCTGTCACGGAAGCCATAAAAAGAATGCAACATTTTACTTTTAGAGCCATACCAAAATTATTTCTGTACAAACCTTTTCTTTAATTACCTGTCGTATTTGTATTAAGATAGGAAGTCGCACCTAGGAATACTCTGCAACGTTTCTATTTTTTTTTTAAATGCACTAGTCTAAATGCTGTGAATAGGCACTAAATTTCGATTACTTGAACTTCAGTTAGTCGGTATGATAATCGTAACTAGAAATTCGAAGGTAAGTCAAAGTGAATAGCAAAACATTCTGTTAGAAACTGATATTTAAAAAAGGTCGAATTTTTAATATTTGTTCTTCGAGGGGCATGCTCTTTCAATATTGGTTTACTGAAACTTGACTATATCTGGATTGATTATTCACTTTTTCCCATGAAAGCGAAAAATTGATAGGCAATACACCTATACTTTAGCACATAGCTTCAAATCCAATTATTTAACAATATAAACTAAGTTTAAGAGTTTGACAGCTTTAAATATATCTCGTCTATATAGCAAAAATATATGAAATATAAATTGTATATAACACTCTTGTAAAGAATGATTCAAATAGCTAGCTTTTCCTCATATTATAACAGGCAATTAAAAAAAAATATGTTCTTTAATATGTCACTTACTGGCTTTTAAAATTAAAGTTATATAATTCAGAATTTCTCCACCCAATAATAATATTGGACCTCTAGGCGGGACAGAATAAACTCTGGATTCTATTGAAAAAAAGTTTTTGGAGATGCTTTATTCCTCTATCATTTGGCAAACACATTTAAACTCAACTGTTGTCCTTAGAGGTTTACTTTAAGCTTAATCTGCAATAAAAACATCTATAAAATGAAATGCAGTCTGCTTGAAAGATACAACTAAGTTGCTTCAAAATAAAGTTTTAATAGAATTCGAAAGGAACACAAAATTTATGGATATATAACTGGATGTTTCTTGGTGTCAACATTAAGAACAAATATTTCTAAAAGAAATGAATTAGAAGAAACAACATCAGTTCGCAGAAAACCGCATCAAAGGTACTGAGGTTTCAAGGAGTACTATGTGGAGGTTCAAATCATGTTTTGCTGAGAATTTAACTCAATGCGAAGTATCAAAATTTTCAGCGAATGGGCTTGTACCAGCGACAAAGGTAAGAACAAAAGGAGATTATTTTTTTCACTGAATGGGTGTATAATTTAAATTACGCCATTGAATGTCCCATGATTAAATGGAAATTTCAAAGATATCTTAGCCGAATTTATTGAAAATTCGTGAATTTATCCAAACACGTGTACAGATATCAACTAAACGGGTCTGGATCATAATCCCGACAGCCGAAATCCCGACAAGCCAGAATCCCGACTGTCCAAAACCCCGACAGGGCCGAAATCCCGACAACCCAAAGTCCCGACAGGGTCAAAATTCCGACAAGCCAGAATCCCGACAGGGTCAGAATTCCGAGTGTCCAGAATCCCGACAGGGTCGAAATCCCGACTGTCCAAAATCCCGACAAGTTAATATCTAAATACAAACACTCAATTTAGTTTAATAAAATACAATTTTTAACTAACTATTACATATTACTAATTAAAAGTGTTTTGGCCTCCTCGGTGATTGCGGTGATTTGTGCCCAGAGGGCGCACCGCACAAAAAGTTAGTTGCGTTACAGAACGTAATGGAAGCGGACACGCCAAAATGTCGGGCGTATTACCGCTAATTGAGGTAATTGCATCGTATCTGTCAGGTGGCAGAAAACTAATATGATGTATCAATTCACATGCCAGTTGGCAGAATATGTCTATCATGTACATGCCAGGAGGCATAACGCTTGTAAATATGCCAGGTGGCATACGACTTGTAAATAAATTGTAAATAAATGTACAGTAAGATATCTTGGTGCAATATATCAAGGAACACGCATCAACAACCTTCTGATCATTTGGATACGTACAATTTTTCTGGTGACACCGGACGTGATTTGTAGAGCTGAAGAATGGACGAAGAAAATTAGTGAGTTCATGACTGAAAAGCCAGGATTTAACGCGAAGAAATTCGAGGTAGGCCCTTTTTCATTTTTCCAGTTTTGAATAGAATTGTTGAATAAAAATCTTGGTGATTATTATAGTTGATAGAATCTAATGGTAAAATGGAGGCTATGAATAAGGCAAAGAAGTTGCGTACGGTGACGCGTAGCTTAACTACTAAGTTGATGAGTAAAATAGATTCTGCATTGTTAGAAGAGGGTGAAACCGCGGATGAGAAATTAAAAGAATTACTCGAAATGTTACTTGAAAAATCGCAATTGTTGAAACAATATGATTCTGAGATTGAAAAACTTATAATTACGGAACAGGAGTTGGAAACAGAAGTAATTTCCGCGCAGGAATATCAGGAAAGAATTATAAGTTTTAAATGTAAAATTCAGGAAAAATTAAGAAAAAACGCGTGTAAAGTTGAATCTAGAAATTCTAGTGAGGAAACTATATCCCCGAAGTTGAAAACTTGTGAAGTTAATACTTTAAAATTGCCAAAATTAACGATTACAAAATATTACGGTGATCCTTGTTCTTGGCTTGAATTCTGGAATCAGTTTAGTAATTCCATTCACCAAAACGAAAGTCTCAGTTCGGTTGACAAGTTTTGTTATTTAAAATCGCTTTTGGGAGGTTTAGCTTTAAATGCTATTAGTGGATTAACATTTACTAGTGAAAACTATACGGTGGCTGTTGATATACTAAAAAACCGTTTCGGCAGAGATGACCTGCTAATTAATGCGCATATGAATAAATTGTTGAGTTTAGAACCTGTAAAATATTCCGGAAATACGGCTTCTTTGAGGAAGCTTTATGACGATATAGAAATACAAATAAGGAATTTAAATTCTTTAAATGTTACTAGTGGTTCTTATGGACATTTATTATCCCCTATTTTGTTAAAGTTAATACCCGAGAATTTAACTCTAGAATTCACTAGGAAAAGAAGTGATAAACAAAATTTCGATGTTAATGAACTACTAACGTTCTTGAAAACGGAAGTGGAATGTAGGGAAACATCAATGATGTTAGCGCGTTCTAAGAATTTTGATGTAAATGAAACATCAATACGAAACAAAAGTTCCCATCAAGGTTATCAAAATAAATCTTACATGCATTCTAAAAGAAATGATTACAGTACGAATAAGCAAGGTGCTTCGGTATTAACTAGTCAAAGTGAAACTTCCTCTAAACACTTTCAAAAATCACATTTTAATCCAAATCGAAAGTTCTCTACCCCGCCTAAGAAAGAGAATCAAAATGTCTGCATATTTTGTTTATCTGCTTGTCATATGAATCATGATTGCGCACTTGATTTAAAGACTCGCCGAAAGGCATTAATGGATCGAGGTTTATGTTTTATTTGCTTTTCGAAAGGGCATCCAAGGCGTTTCTGTGCTCATAAAGATGAAAAATGCAGACTGTGCAATGTCCAAGGTTTACATAATTCGTTAATATGTGACGCCGCATCGAAAGGTTTAGAGACGGATATTTCCAATCAGACAAAACAAACGCCAATCCCTGAAGCTTCTCTTTCGCTCTCATGTAATGAAAATAATAACAAAATTAAACTACCGACTTCCGTTCTTTTACAGACGTTTTCGGCAACAGTTAGGTGTAAAAGGGGGAACGAAAAGGTATTACGTTGTATGCTAGATTCAGGGTCAACAAAGTCATTCATCTTACGAGAAGTGGTTGATTCACTGGGGTTGAAAATTATTAATAAAGAAGCGCTTATCATTTTCACATTTGGATGCAAAGATGCAAAAGAGCGCTTGTATGACATCGTAGAAATCGTACTGCAAAATGTAAACCATCCCAATAAAAAGATAAAAATTAACGCAATAGTCATTGATTCTATAACGCTAGGGCAAGTAAAAGTTCCTTCTCGGTGGATACGACAGATAGCGTTTGAGAAGGGAATAGAATTAGCAGATGCTGGTACAAATGACGAAATTCAAGTATTAATAGGTTCGGATTATATTTGGGAAATTTTAGGAGAACGAAACGTGAAGATTTGTAAAAAATTAGTCGCAACAGAAAGCACTTTCGGTTTTGTGATTCAAGGCAAGGACGAAGGATCAAAGTGTAAGGACGCAAGAGTTAATCATATAACCGTTGTAAATGAGGACTTAGATTATGAAAGAGTTAAAAAATTATGGGAATTAGAAGCAATTGGGATAAGTTCGGATAAAGAAATATCTCTATCAGATAAAGAAATTTTAGAGTCATTTGAACGAAATACAACTTACAAGAATAAAAGGTATGAAACTCGATTATTGTGGAAAGAGGGTGTTGAAGGTTTAAATAACAATTATGAAATTGCGAAACAGCGTTTACAATTTTTAAATAATAAGTTTCAGAAAAATAGCGAGCTATATTTAAAATATAATGAGATAATTAATGAACACTTGAGAGATGGTATAGTGGAACGGTTAGATATGTATTTAAATAGTAGTTTGAAAACGGGGTATTACATGCCTCATCACGCGGTAGTGCGCGAGCAGAAGGATTCTACAAAGGTTCGAATAGTTTTTGACGCTTCTTCTAAAAGTAAGGGAAATTTATCACTTAATGATTATTTGGAAAGCGGACCTAATTTAAATCCTGATTTGCTAAAGATTATCATTAAATTCAGGGTACATTCAATTGCGTTTTGTGCCGACATTCAGCGTGCATTTTTAGAGGTAGGCTTAGCTAAAGAAGATAGGGATTTTTTAAAGTTTTTGTGGATAAATGAGGAAGGGTCAAATCTCGATCACAGTAATTCCAACTTACAAGTTCTTCAACACAATCGAGTTCCTTTCGGGGTCAAGTGCTCACCTTATTTATTAACAGCTACAGTAAGACTGCATTTAAAAAAGTATGAAGATGCCTACGAAGAGGCATGCAGTATGTTAAAAGAGCTTTACGTAGATGATTTAATTTCTGGGACAGTTAATGTAGCAAAGGCTTTTTTTTTTTTTTTTTTAATTTTTTATACTTTTTGAAGGTTTTTGTATGTTTTCAGTTTCTATATTTTTCATTTACTTGTTTGCATATATTGAAGATTGTATTAAGATGAATGTAATTCATCGGGGGGGAGGATGTTTTGGCCTCCTCGGTGATTGCGGTGATTTGTGCCCAGAGGGCGCACCGCACAAAAAGTTAGTTGCGTTACAGAACGTAATGGAAGCGGACACGCCAAAATGTCGGGCGTATTACCGCTAATTGAGGTAATTGCATCGTATCTGTCAGGTGGCAGAAAACTAATATGATGTATCAATTCACATGCCAGGTGGCAGAATATGTCTATCATGTACATGCCAGGAGGCATAACGCTTGTAAATATGCCAGGTGGCATACGACTTGTAAATAAATTGTAAATAAATGTACAGTAAGATATCTTGGTGCAATATATCAAGGAACAAGCATCAACAACCTTCTGATCATTTGGATACGTACAAAAAGTTTAAATCAAAAAATCATAAAAATTATGTCATTACTTAAATAATTTTTAACAAATTGAAATGACTGTTAAAATTTGAAATGAAGATTTATAAAATTCTTTTTATTAAGAAAACGAAAACATCACTTACACATGCAAAAGACATATTTACAGTAACACATTGTGAGCGATAGCACGAAGATGTTCCATCACAGGTCGATTATCACGATCGTCCGCAACAGTCATAATTCTCCTTTATCTGTCATCATCTACCTTCCTACGTTTTGGTTGTTGTTCTCCGCGAAGAATGCATTCAACTTGGTATTCCACATGCTCCTGTTCTTTTTGAAATCCTTCTATGATGTTATAAACGCCAACATGGCCCGTCCAATTAAGGTCTCCCATCTTCTGTGCCAATCCTCGACAGCATTTTGAGTGCGCGGAGCATTTATAGCTGCCTTTTCTAGATCACTAATGATTCTAGATGGCCTCAGTTCAATATTATTTTCTTCAGCGAAATCAATTAAATCTTGGAATAATCTTTTGTAATTTTCTTCAGATTTGCTAGTCATCAAAGCATATACTAGTTACAGCTGTGGAAGTATGTTAAGGGGTCATTAGGCCTTATTGGGAATTCGCCCGTGTCGGTATTTTGACCCTGTAGGGATATTGGACAATCGGGATTTCGACCCTGTCGGGATTTTGGCTTGTCGAGATTTCAAGCCTGTCGGGATTTCGACCCTGTCGGGATTTTGGCTTGTCGGGATTCCGTCTGTCGGGATTCTGGCTTGTCGGGATTTCGGCTGTCGGGATTATGTCCGGATACCCAACTAAACATATTATTGTTGATAAAACTTGTCTTTTGAAATGAAAAAAATGCTTTCAAATGTCTAGATCCTGAAATCGCTCAATGCTGTGGATAATTATTTTACTCTGACCAATTAGTGGTGAAGCGGAAGGCGACATCTTTACTCATAAGAATGTCACAGTAAACAAGCTGTTTTAAAAGTGAGCACTTTATGTAACGAATAAAAGGAGAAGAATGATTGGGGATATATCTGCAGAATGTATCAAGAAAATCATTAAGCCATTGAGGTTTCCTTAAGGAAATAAACCATTAAGGTGAAAAGTTTAAGGTAGTAAGAAAATTAAATGTTTATTTATTTATTTTCATATAATTCCCTTTTCAATGCTGCACTTGATTTTTGTTAGTTAAAAAATTGCAAATCCGAACTTTCGAACTAATTTAATAAACTAAATGTAGGATGATAAAATTGTGAAACAATGGTACGGCGATAAAACATTGGATTGTATGTATATAATTCTAAATTAAAATGTAGATATATATATTTTTGCTGAACAAGGAATTAATCGTGTTTCACACAGGTAATGTGTCGTTCAGAAAATTGAAAGACGTATTAATTGTGCTTTACAGTATTCCTCCTTATTGCAAAACAAAGTTTTCAAAGGCATTGTGATGAATATTTTGTAACAAAGTGTTTTTTCGGAAGAAATGCTGTTCAAGTAAAAAAAATCTTATTAAATATATTTATATGAATAAACACCCTTAAAGTACACAATGCGAATGAATCAACAGAGTATTTTTCAATAGTTACTTGGAAGACCTATAACGCAACTCATATAATTAAAATAAAATTTCTAAAAAGAAAAAAAATCGAGAAAAAAAAATCTGAAAGGTTTCAGATTTTAAATTACGCCCAAAGAAGTGCTTTTTTAACTTTTTGTGTGTTACATTTATTTATTAAATATAACGCTGTTCGCACTTAAACCATTAAATTCAGTTCAATAACAATATCGCAAAATGAGCATATCTTTAGAGTTTCCGTTACAGAGACTCGCGCGCTGGAGATAAAAATGTTTTTTCTGTACAACGTTGAAATCGCTCGCTTTGAAATCTTTCAGTTTGTTAATAAAAATTCGTTAAAGTTTCACAAAATACGAAATCGGTAATGAAACAAATTTCAAATTTGGGCTTCCACATGCCCATATTTGTAGGAGGATTACGTCATTCAAAATTCAATGGCTCTATGTACCGTTGTTTTTTTATCACAATGCGAGAAACAGACATACATTTATGCAGATTTTTCATTATTTAATTTTTTCAAATATGATGCAGAACTCTAACACTTGGTGGCAACAGTTTGAAAAGTGAAATGGATATTTATAGTGAACCAACGTAAATTCGCAAAACGAAAACAATAATCCTTCAGGGACAAAGCTCCTTTGGACTAAAAATGTTTTATTTATTTATTTATTTTATGAAATATGTAGAAAATATTTTAATATATATATATTTTAATATAATTTAAAAAACACTCTAAGGGGAAATGGATTACAATAATATAATCGTAAACACCATTCGAAGTCTGTTTGTTTTAGTTCCAATTCGTGTAATAGTTGTCATTTTTCTCAAAGAAGGATGTCCGGGAAACTGATTTTTGCATGTTTTATACCTTAAAATTGTAGAAACATTAGGAGTTTTAATGCTGAAAAACGGGACAAAATGAGCAATGCCTTCGCCGGTACTCGAACCTCGGACCTCTCGAATACGAGCTGAGTGTGCTTGACACTACATCACGAAGGTACGAGAAATACCTTATATACTCCCAATTTTAAAGGGCGACTGGGGATTAGGAGACCAAACCGCAAAATTCTGGGGGTGGAGAATTATCATCCATCATTTTTTTTAGTTCGGGCGCCACTGTAGAGACATTAGGTTTTTCTGGATGCGAAAGATGGGATTAATAAGCAATGACCTCGCCGGGACTCGAACCACGGACCTCTTGAGAATTCTGGCCATTCCACCACGAAGGCGTAAGAATAATACCAGACATTTTAATTATTTCATCATTCCATTATAGTGTATTTGCAAAACACATTTGATATCGCTAACGGCTTTTCGTGCTAGTACAGCAATATTAATATCCAATAGCATATTTTAGAATAAAGTATAACAAAAAGCTGAAATCTGAGCTGTTTATATATTTATAAACATCAGAGAATTTCCCTGCTAATAAAGTAAAAAATTAAAACACTAAAAATTAAGCCTGTGTTTTTATCTCGATTATAAGAATACATTTTATGACAACGTCGAATCAAAAATAGCGAATGAAGAATTCGACAAAAAATAATTTCTCGTTCTATTCCTGGATTCCATCGATCTTTTAGAATAAAATATTCTTTTTAAATGAAAAGACTTAATTGCGTGTTTGCTTTTCAAAACAAGTTTTTCCCAACTAAAACATTAACGAGTTTCATTTCCACATCCATTTATTTTCATTTCGAGAACAACCAGTTAAAAAAACGAATATTTTAGATTTTATATTTCGCATTCAACGAACAAAATTCACTTAACTTCGAAATACCACTTACATTTTTCTCAATAAATGTTATGCCACTTCGCTTGAACTGGTATTTAGAGAATTTTCTTTTCGAGTCTTCCAAGTATTTTTCTTTCGCTCTTCTTCTGGCCACAACTCTTTGAAGCTTAGGAATGGCTATCAGGAGGAAAGTGTTATTTTCTTTTTTTTTTTTTTTTTTTTTTTTTGTTCATGACTCTATGGCAACTAAAGACTAAACTTAATTTGACTCACTAGATTTACTGAATACAAAATGGTAATAATTTGCATCTGAATGAAAGCGAACTGCTATGTTAATATTTATTCACAGACTTTGCGTCTGGTATACGCCAAGAAAAGTATCCAGTGCGAACTGACTTCATTTTTGCATATGGGTTGAGATAGATTTTAAGATAACTTACATCTCTCTAAAGTAGAATAATGATTCATTATGTTTATATATACACACACCTTTTATATTATTTTCTTCGCAAAATCTATAAACTGTACGTTTCATATATTTTGCGTAACAAAATATATAAACTGTATCTTGTCAAAAATAACTGCTAACAAACTTAAAAGCAGTGCAAAATTATTGGCATAAATTAAAGAAAGATTTTGCGAACATGTAATATTTCTCTAATACTCAAGGGCTATGAGTCCCGAAACAGCATTTTGCGTCGAATCACTATAAACGGCTGTATTACGTTTCAAGTTGTTGCCACCAAATACTATCCCCCCGCATTATATTTAAAGAAACTAAATGAGAAATCTGCGTGAATGTATGCATATTTATCGTACTATGAAAAAGGTAACGGGATTCAGAACCATCAAATTTTGAATAACGTAGTGCTCCACTCGAGTACCTGAAAGCCCGAATTTTGAATTTCGAATTTAATATTTCATATTAGTGTACAATTCCGCCAGATGACCGGGCTACGGCCAAAGCAAAGTTCCATGTACACCTGGAAAAGAAAATACATAAAATATTTCAATGTCAATGAAATTAGTTCATTCTTTCTAAGCAACAGCCAGTTCGTAAATATATATATATATATATATATATATATTTGTTGCCAAACCAAGGAAACAAAAGCTTTTGATATTTTGGGTTAACACGGGTACCTCTAACTTCAGGATTTAATATCAATGAAAGAATCAACGATATATCTTGTGAAAGATATCTTGTGTAAGATATCTTGTGAATTCCTAACCCAAAACAGAAAAGCAGCTATTTATTTAAAATGCGTACATTAACGAAAAATTTCCGACATAGAATGACGTCACATGCAATCGCTTGATTTCTTCAAAGTCATAATGTAATGTATCTTTATGTAACAATCTTTATTATATGCGGCTTAAGTGTCTGTTTGTCGCCGATAGTTTATTAGTTGCTTGAGAAACTGTACTAGCCAATGGGGTGAAGTTGCCACGGCATTCAAATAGTCCATATACACTGATACCATACATGCAGTTATCATCGTTTTAATTAAATTATCATGGTAATTAAGAACACTTAAATATTTTTAATTCATACAATTGTTGTTAATTATGCATTTAACTATATTTACATACGAATTACCTAGAAACTTGCAAACGTTGAGAAATTAAAGGAGACGAAACCAACTAATGTGTTGTGTTGTGCGTAGTACATCTTATCAGGTAGGTTTACCCAAACTCCTATGCTAAATATCCTTTCTCGTAAAGCGTTTAAAATTTTGTCCGATTTTATTCCGACATTGTATTTCAAACTGAACTTTAAGCTGAAAGCAAATTGAGCGTGTCAGGGGGAACGTGAAAATTTGTTTGCATTAGCAATTATCTGTTTTTGAAATGGTTTACAACTGAACTCAAGAGTTCGTGAGTGAGTTCCTATTCAAGAGTTCGTGAAAGAAAGGACGTAAAATTAAAAATAATGGATGGTCCTTTGCAAGGCGAGCTTAAAAATGATGGAAAGTTCTACACAAGAAATGTTGTGTACAAAGAGATCTTTGACATGTGAATTAACATTTTATTATTTAAATTTTTATTTATTGAGCTAGCGGTGGCTTTTAAGGAAATGTACCGCTAGTGGTTTCCTTCATTGCACTCTGCTTAATACAAGTAGAAGGGGGAAACCCCGTGGGGCAGTAAGGGGCGTCCTCGCCGCCTGCCCTGAGTAATTCAGTTGAATTAACCGACACTTTTGCATAAATCATATTAATTACAATTTATAATATCTAGAACATGTGTCATTTCGTATGACCGCCGGGCTTAATGGTTTCATATTTTGTAAAACGTACGAATTTTTTATTAACAAACTCTACGATTTAATAGCGAGCGGTTTTATCTCCAGCACGCGGAACTGTTGCCACTCAAAATGAGTGCAAAAACTAGCTTTTGCAGAGTTTTTAATTAATATCTTGTGTTACGTGGAGGAAAAAAAAAATAATATTTTTCATTTAACTTTTATCTCTTTACATGTAACTATCTTTTCTCTTGGTACCGTGACATAAAAAAAAACAACAAACTAAAACTAACTACTAAACTCTCTACTACACTTTGTACTTACATAATCAAAACTTTTAAATCTAAAAGACATCAAAGAAAGATATCCTCCCTGGTGTTTTGGTAGAATCACGATTAATTATGCACATCCACAACAAAATCTTTAACAGGCTATCTCTCACTAAATGAAAACTAATTTATATCTCCAACCTGAAAATACATAAATTTCAATCTTAAATCTAGAGATAATCTTAAACCTTTAACATTTCAAATACCACACAGAACTCTTCAAAACACCGGGGAAAGATACAATCTCCCAATTAAGAAGTCTACTCTTAAAATCAAAATAAATTCAGCAAACCGATCGTATAGTCACAAACACTAAAATTAATTTTTTTTCTACTACCGCAATATAATTACCCAGGTTCGGTTGATAAACCATGTTTCCGTAAGGATCACATGGGTGACCTACAGTAGACCACAATTAATACACACACACAAAAAAGATCAATAATAAAGATAATAAACACATTTATTGACAATTCCCACACATTATAATTTAAGATAGCTGGCCAGACTACCCCTACAAAATCTTTTAAAGTTACTCTAGTTTTTGTTTCATATCAATCTCATATTTAACATTATTCCATTAATACAAAAATCATCGTGAAACACGTCACAGTTCTTAATCATTTTAAGCAGGAAACCAAGAAGATCAAATTTATTTAAAAAGACTAATTTAGAATCAATCATATTGAACATAGCACTTAAACATTAAAACAAAGATTCACTTCCTCCAATTAGATCAATTGACTTCTGACTATTAAACATTAAATAAAAAATTACTTTCTCAGCTAGAAATTTGGTAAAAATATTCAATTTTTATCTACTTAACATGTCAACTCTTGCTTTAGTATTAAACATTTCCAAATTTAAAAGGATTATGCAGCAAAATAAAACACCAATGAAAATTAAAAAGTCACTCACGAAATCGGCGTACCACCTTTGAGAGACTCAGGGAGCTGCCCCGATCTAAATTATAAATCCCGAAACAATATATGCCAAATCTTCATCGTTGTTTTCCGGAACCGGAGCCTTTTCATAGTTCCAGTTTAAAGTTTTCAAATTCCTCCGTTAAGCAGCACTTTCACTCAATCAACTTCCCGTTTTCGAAGTTCCACTGAAAAAGGTCGAAACTGGAGACAAAAGACCAAAGCAGACCTCAGGCGATGACGACTTTCCATATTTCCATCTTTTCTAAAGCAAAATAGATACTCCAACACGAACGAGCAGTTCAGATTGTTCCACAAATGGCAAAAGGAAATCTCAGCGACGAAATTGAAAATAAAAGGCCGCAAGAATTGCCGCCGTCAAACATGTCGAGCACCCACACTGTCTCGGACCCTCCGTACCCAGAAATCTTGGAGATAAAACTTAACTGTATACCGCGGTCGACCACCGAAGAACCGCCGCGTTTTTCATCTCAGCACCTCACTGACCGCGGCCGGCCCCGTAGGGGCCGCCGTTAAAGTACCAAACCCCTAAGGCTCCAAAACCCTCTTAAAAGTCTTCTCTAAAAATCGCCTTTTTTTTCAAGTCCCAAAAAAGATCTCCTGCCTTCCGTGCAACGGCTTAAGAAACCTCGGTTTAACTCTCCAAGAAACGCCTCAAAATTACTATTGGTTCAAACAACACTAAAATTAAAAATTTAGCCAACATTAAGGAAACTTGGACTCCCTTTCGCCAATTAAAAGAAAGGTAATAAATCGCCACTGAAATTCTCAGAAAATCAGAACTTTTTACAAGAAGACAGACCCTTTCTTTCCCACGCAACAGAAGAATGTTTCCAACCTATAACTCTGTCAAAAAATCGCTGCCCCTTAGAACTATTCGCCTCTGAACGAGAAAAACACGTGTTTTCAACCCCCGCGAAAAAAGGGGAAATGCAGCTGGACAGTGACCTCTAACCTCCAAGGAAGCCGAATCGTGAGAAACGGAAATACACCCGCGCCCTTTTAACTGTAACACAATTCTGCCAAATTTAAAGGGAGCTTTGCTGTAAAGTTTAACAATATTAAATATTATACATTAATTTAAAATAAGCTCAATACAAATTCATGAAACACAGTAAACTAATATAATAACTAAGAATACAATATGCACAGTAAAATAACACGCAATAATTATATACAACAAAAAAAAAAAAAAATACATAAGAATTTACATAACACTTGGCTGATTAAAGTCGTACGAAAATGAGAATAGTCGAAACAGCTTCCCACGAGTTTTTGAAATCCGGAGGGGTACTCTTTCGAAACTCAATTCCCATGCCCGTTCCGGAAAAGATGATGTCACAAACAAACAGACAGATCTGCATAGATTATGAAAGTATAGATTTTGTAAAACTTTTACAAATTTTTGACTGGAAAACTCAACGATTTCAAAGCAAGCAGTAGCAACACTATACGGAATAAAACATTTCTATGTTTTCAATACACGAGTCTGTCTATCAGAAATTTTAATGGTATGCTGATTTCATTCCAAATGCTCCCGAAACATGTGTGTTTAAATGAAAAAAAAAAAAAAAAACGCCCCATTAGGCGTAATATAAAATGGTAAAGTTTTCAGTTTGAGTTCAGCACAAAGGGGCAATTTGTCGAGAAGGGCTATTAATTTCGTTTTGCCTTTTGTGCTGATACACTATAAACGGCAAATCACATTTTAAATTTTGGCCACCAAATATTAGAGCCCTGTATTACATTTAAAGAAATTAAATAATGAAGAATCTGCATAAATGTATGTATGTTTCTCGTATTATGATAAAAACCACGATACCCAGAGCAATCAAATTTTGCATAACGTACGTCTTCTCCGAAATATGGGCATCTGGAAGCCCAAATTTTGAATTTGTTTTATTATTTATTTCATATTCTGTAAAGCGTTTATCTGTTTTATATTAAGAAACTCAGCAATTTCAAAGCAAGCAATGGCAACTCTGTACAAAAAAAAAAAAAAAAAAAAAAAAAAAGAACATTTTTGTCTCCAGCGCGCGAGATTGTGTATCGGAAAATCTAAAGATAAGCTCTTTTTAAATATTTCGTAATATTGCTGTTGAATTGAATTTTATGATTTAAGTGTTAAGAACATGACATTTAATAAATAAATATAACACACAAAACGTCAAAAGCACGCTACTTTGGACTTAATATAAATTGTGGAAACTTTCAGTTCCCCCCCCCCGATGTTTTGTCGTAGAACATACTATATTGATCTCCCACTTTAAAATGTCATGCTGCCATTTGATTAATTCTATAAAGGAATAATTAATATTCATTTTTATGACAGATATCATTTAAATTTACTCAGATGTTTGATTAGTGAATTTATATGTTACATCTCTGTTAACAAAAGAAAGCACCACACACACACACAAGAACATAAAATGAAACTAACACTTATGCTAAAATTTTGCCTCCCTTGTGAGCAATATTTTTGTATAACTATGCTAAAGATTTTTCCTGATATAGATAGTGTCTCCTAGTAAAGTTATTTACTGAAATGATTTTTCACTATAGTGTCTAGATAGCAGATTTCTTTTAAATTTTTCGAAATTTTATTAACTGTTAGAATTTGAATGGGATTAGGCGGCGATTATTATTCTGCTAGAACTTTTAGTTGAAGATATGCCAATACCTTTGTTAATAATCCAAGAGTAAACAAATGCTTCAATAAAAATTTATATAAAACATACTGTTTACCTAGGGGTTTGCTCCTTAAGAAGCATCTTTTGAGCTGTCTCTGTAAATATTTTAATAATTCTTTTCGACTTATTCATATGGTCTTTTCTATCGTGAACGAAGCTTTTAGTTTTAAATATTAGAAAATTCTTTTCATATTAGTGAAGTTTTAATATTTTTCGAATGTGTAATATGTGAAGAAAACGTTGGAAAGACAGTATTCCTAAAAAGGAATTCGGAACAGTTATTCGGAGCAAACTTCACCTTTAAATATATAAACAATTTGCGTAATATATAAAGTTTTAAATATGTAGAAGCCATGTGCCCTGGCCATTATATGCAAAGTTGTCCTCTTATCATCATTCTACATCTGCGATCACCTCCAACCAACCAAAGCAACACGGTGGTGTGTAAAATGACCTGGTTGCAAATCGGGCAGCAATCACCAAAATTCGAAAGATCCTGGATTTAGGTTCAACCTTAGGACAGGCTCACTGAACAACCATTTGTCAGGCTCACTGAACAAGATATTTCTGTGTGCAAAACCTGCATGTCTCATTTACTACCATCTAATGTGCGCGGAATATGTGTATGTGACTCAGCATAAGCACAACTGATGAATACTGAGTAACCTGCAATTTAATTCTCAAACTGTATTGAACTAGCTTTGGTCTTCCGTATGCAGTTGCTCAGCATTGTTTATGTATCTTGTGAGGAATGTTTTATTTGTTTTAATGTAATATATGTTTCATGTTGTATGGTTTATATATATTTTAGTCATATTTATATTTTATGTTCTATGTTTCCTATTCTGGTGTTTCGGCATATTACTAGTACCCTCAGCCTCCAAAAAATGGCTCTTATGTCGCCATAATACCCTTGTCTGGCCTTGTAACTCATCTAAATTCTTCAATAAACGCTGGATAGTGGAGGACAAGGGGCATACACTTGCTTACCTCTCGCAGACGCCAGGTGTCTCTGCACTCCGTCACTTGTCATCTGTTATGTTATGTTATATAGAACTGGAGGGGCCACCTATTCTTTACCCTAAGTACATATTAGTAACGTAAATTAACCTATAAAATCAACATCATTGCAGCGTCCTCGAATCGTGATGAAATTGTGACTCCAGCTAACACTGCAGTTTTGCCACCGCTGGTGGCATCAACGGTACTTCTACCTTTCAGTGTTAAATTAGTAAAGTGCATTACATTACATGATACACGTAGCAGTACAAAGTTATGCAGGTGCGTGCTTCACGGCGGTGCCTAATGTAGTGGGTACACGCACCATGTTTCAGGACATATTATATGGCAGTTAGATGCAGGTATGATGTTCCCAAGTTACAAATAATTTTTGCAAACATGATCTGGATATATCAGTGTTTATTATCAAAAATTAAGTTAGAACTATAAATCTGTTTACAAAGCTTACTTCATTCTGCCTATTTATGCTTACTGCATATATTTAGGTATTGTTGTATTGCTGTGATGATACTTTAGCAACTCAATTTTGAGAATTCCTTATGTGCTGTTATGTATTCTTTTGCGACCTCTCACGTTTTGAAGTCATTTGAAATTTGATAAAGGCATATGATTGCTATCAGTGAAAAATATTTACAGTTTTATTGAAATATTTTCCGTTAACGGCATGAGAAAAGTTTGATAATGTATTCTTTATTATTTACCGTTCAGACATATATAACGCTGCATAACAATTTTTTGAGTAATGTAAGACCTTAGAAATACTTCATGTTATGTTTAAAAGCATTTTCCCCCTCCTTTCCGTAGACCTTCGTGGTGTAATTGGAAGCATATTCGACGCGTATTCGATAGGTTCATGCATATAAGCATTCTCTACCGCGCCACGCACATAGGGAAAAATTCCTCTTCGTGATTGGATTTAGTTTCCGATGACATCATTTCTTCTACTCTTAAGAGCGCCTTGACTTTGCTTGGGCTCGATGGTACATCTCCATACCGTTTGTGTGCCTACCAGCGGCCGAGCGGAAAGTCGCTGAACACTGGTAGTTCGGTTCGAATCCCGCGAACGGCCTGGCTGCATGGACGTTTTCGTGGTTTTCCCCATGTGCAACGTGTATATGAGCCTGTTTCCCTTAGAAAGTCCTCCCCGAAGGCATCCCTTCCCTTAGGCAGACAGCCTCCAAGGCTTTGCCATAATCACACACACACACACCATGCCGTTTGTTTACGATTTAATAGCAGTACCGAAAAGATTATTACGTGTGTTGTATTTTTGTTGCTATGAGGTTACACTTCTTACAACACTGCAGTGTGGTGAATTTAACATAAAAAATGTAGCGATTTTTTTTCCTAGAGAGAAAAAGTATTATTTCTTCACGTACTAGCTCCGTAAATATGTATTAATTGCAGAGATTTTTAATAAATGCATTCTTAATTTAAAATCCTTCATACTAAAGGTGTTGTGATGAATATTTCATGTTATATAACATTCTCTGTTCGTTATATAGCATTCTCTGCAGATGCAATCTCCGAAAGCATGAGACAAGTCAGTTTTCGGAAATAGCGAAAATGATGTTGGGGGCTAACATAATACACAGTAAATTCACAATATTCATAATCATTATGAAAAAGTAAAATTTTGTTTTTAATTTAGACCAATATAGATTTGGAACAGAGAAACAGAGATACGTATTTTTAATTGAATTATTTATTCTTTCATTTAAGGCAACAGAATATTAGAAACGTGAAAAACATGGACATTAACATAGAAATAACATAACATTTGAAAAAGAAACATTTTCTGCAATGTAGAACGAACAGAATGCAACAGAATTGCAATAATAATAGTATACTTACTAGGCACACAATGCCCTTACAGTTGGATCGAGATCAAAAAAAAAAAAAAAAAAAAAAAAAAAAAAAAGAATCCCTCTTAAACGCCGTTACACTAAGAGAAAATGATGTCATTGGATATTATATCCAATCACAAGTACGGATTTTCCCCCATGCTCGTGGCGCGGTACAGAATGCTTATATGCTTCCCGGTGAGGGCACTGCACATTTTTCCCATCTCCTGCTTTAAAATTACCAAATGGCTCCACATATGGCTCCGGAATAGGGACGTGAGCCCTAGATTTCACGTCTCTTGCTTCCCCCCCCGGAAAAAATTATAACTTTTTAAGCAATGTTTAATGAGATAAATGTTAGATGTTTGTAAGATTCCTATGTTTGAGTTACAGAACAGTTTAAGTTGAGGAACCTTAAGAACTGGTAAGCGAATAATTGCTTTAGTTCAGTAGACAGAAAACAGATACTCGAAAAGGGTTAAATACCCTTTATTATTCCAAATAAAGTTTAACAGTCGCCTCCATCTTGGAGTTTACAATAAAGCCTCCACTCGGGCTTGAACTTAGGAAAATAAGATATAAAGCTTAAATAAGCTAAAAAGATAAAGCTGAAGTTATCAAAATTTTAACAGAGTTGGCCCCTTAACGCTAACTAACGGCGAAGCTATCAAGGGCCTAAAGTACGGCCGAGCGTAATAATAGCTTTAGAGAGAGTATAGCCAAAAGGCTAACTCACGCTGATCAGAATCTCTGGCTCTCTAACGAAGTCAGTAGAACCTCACAGTTAAATACTTTTTCTCCTCATTTGCATTCAACCGCGATACTGAAAATACGTTCTGGAATTCAGAGAGGTCAGGAAAGTAACTTTTAACTAAAAGTTAACTGTGAGAGAAATGAGGATAATCCTTACATGTTTCTCATTTAAACTACTTTAAAGATTCCTGTAGATGTTTCACAAAAAATAATTTTTCGGCATTTTTTTAAATTAAGTAAAGTGATTCCTGGTAACGAAATAAATATTGCTATTTTTATAACACACTGTCGTAAAAGATAAATATACTGAGTATTGAGACTTTATTTGAGCTCTAACAACTAGCTGGGAGTATGTCCCGTACTGGATGAACGCGAAAAATGTTACATTTTGCAATTTTCTCGACCCGCAGCAGAAAAGCTTTTGATTGAAAGTTTCGTGTTGTCAAACCCACTTCCTTACGTTCGAACTCTATAGACTCATTTTCCACGAAATCCATTCGTTAAACCAGGGATTAGCGAAGGAAAACGGATGATGAAACGTGAAAGAGGAAGGATTAGGCCCTCGCGACGAAAATCAACGGATAAATTCGCTTTCAGCCAGGCAAGATGAGAGGGTGTGTGAAAGGAGGAAAGGATGGGTTGAAGCTTAATAGGGTCCACCAAAATCAACTTACGCATCAACAGGGTCTCTGGAAAGAATCGATAACCATCTCGACCCGTAAGGACTTTCAGTCTCTTCGACTGAATAAGGGAGCCCAACGAAAGCACTTCCAAATATTTCCCTCGTTCAAAACCCCAATTAATTCACTTCAATTGAGTGTCTGCAGAATCTTAACACGTGAGGAGAATTGAAGTGGTTCTGAAATGAGATGTCTTAAGCGATGAACAAAGGTTCGATTTTTCTGAATTGTGCAGGATGAAATAGAGATTAATTCATTATTCCATTCAATTTTCTCTTACATTGTTTGGCTTTAGTTTTGTTGTTCGTGATTAGAAATTGAATGGAGCGCATAAATTATACCAATTCTGATAAAAAGTCCTTGATTAATTTGCAGTTATTCTAATGAAGAGCATAAATTATCAGTGGCTTTGATTAAAAGTGCTAATATAGTTACAGCTAATAAAGTTACAACTAAATACGAGGAGAAAATATAAACAAGTTTATTTCGTAATTACATTTTCGCAGTTGATTGTTTTGCAGCTGTCATATTGTTAGTTCTCCTTCAGTAAAATATAAGCGAGTTTAATAAATTTAACTATTTAATTAACTTAAACTGAAGAAACCAACAATGAGTATGAGAGATTTCCATAAAGTATTAATAGAAGATATGCCTTTATTAAAGATTAGCCTTTTCATTAATATTCATCCAATAGGATGATGAAGTTTAGAAATTTTTCTTCAGCTGTCAATGAGATATCGTTTTGGATTCTGTGCAAAAAGTAAATTGATAACAATTTCAATTTAAAATACATGGCAATAGCTTTGCGAAATTAGAGGATAAAAGCAAAATGATGCACATATATTTATAAAATCTGACATGCTTTGGTAGCATAAAATAAGCGCGAATTATCGCTGTCTTTGAAGTTAATGACAGAGATCTGAGAAGGTTTAAACAAACTTAATTAGTAACGCAACAACCTAGAGTTGGATGTAGATTTAGTCAAGATCTCGATCGATTTAGAGGGCAAACAGAAGCAGTCCGTCTTCGTCAGGAGCAAAGAAATCTGCAAGACTAAGAGAAACAAAAATCAAAATGGCCCAAATAAGCAAATAATAGAAACTGGAAGAACTTTCTTGAAGATGCCGGTTGATAGCAAAAACGAAAACAGAGGAGAAATACACCAAGTTAAACATAAAATTAGAAAAGCAACAATCTCGAGCTGGCGTAGATCTCTCATTCTACATCTACGCCAAACTCAAGATTGTTGCATTACTAATTTTGTGTTTCACTTGGCGTATTTGTCTTCTGTTTTCGCTTAAACAAACTTTTATTTTATTAAATCAGAACTTTGGAACATAAATGCACGACTTCTGTATTCCAATCAGCCACCAATCGTGGCGATGTAACTTAAAGAAATTTCAAGTTTAAACTTAGTGGCGAAGGGCTACACAAAGTATTTAAAGCGAATTTAGCTCAAAATTCCTTATCAGCATAACAATTTAAAACTTGGCAACTATATTGCAAAGCCGGAATAATACAAATTTATCTGAACTAGTTATAATCTTAACGGGGCCTCGAGAGGCAGAACACGCTCTGAATTAAAATCCCGAAACCTTCCTTTAAATACTATCACATTCTACCACATTAACATTCTGGTAAGGAAAAGGAAGCGAGAAGTGACAGTAAAGATCCAAAACATAACAGGTTAGTGAAAAATAACACTAGGTAGTAATAACACCTAATGTTATTTTTATTATTAATAAAAATACACATAGGCAGTAATAACACTACCTATTATTTAATTGTTCGAAAGGGATACGAGAGTGCGAAGTTTAACTCTTATGATCAGATGGATATATATTTGACTTTAATAGTATTTTTAGATAATTTTCTGCATTTAGAGAAAATAAACAAACTTCATTGTAACTAATCCAACTACGACAGTTTTAAGAGCTTGATTCAAATATGATTTAAGATGGTATCGCAGTTGACCTCTAATTCTATCACACGAGTTTCCCATGGCCTTGAAAATGGTAATGACCCTGAGATTCGATCGCACGTTTGTTTCACCCGAGTCGAATTCTCCACCTCAAAAGAGCTGCCGCGCGCTGTGTTCAAGAATTTATAATATTTCAAACATGCTACAGTGGCTCGCGAGATCTCTACACATTTCCGTCCCTAGCGTTTCTGATGCAATATTAGGGAAAATCCGATTTGTGAGCGTGGTAGTTGGGGGTCTCCGATACATCCCCAATACGCTGGGGATGTGATTGATTCTTGCGTTGATGGGTAGTGGGCTGTGGCTCTAGTGTGTGGCGTGCTCATTTCAATCGGTTGATGAATGGTCGATCATGGTTGAGAGCCAGGTTTGGTGGCATTTGTGTCACCGTTAGGTTGAATTGGAGTATGTGTGACGTATTTCGTTCATTTTGTCTTCGTTGGAGGGAAGTGTTTGTAGTTCTTCGGGTCGCCATTGTGGCGATCACGTAGGCGAGAGGCCTCCGAGGCTTTGAGTATATTGGCCTCCGACACTCGTGTCGCCATCTAATAGCAGCAATGAGAAATACAGCAGTGCATGCGTTTCGTACGCCCTTGAAGATGGTAAGGACCTTCAGACTCGATCAAGGGTCTGTTTCATGCAAGTCGAATTCTCTACCACTAGCGCAAAAGATTTCCTGTGTGCTAGGTTCAAGTTCCGACTCTTTGAAATTTGCGAGCGTTCAGTGGCTCTCGAAATCGCTACACTAGCAAGTAAAATTTTTTAAGTCACATATGGTATTGGCAAAAGGAATAAATAGTGAAAAGCCGTAGTTTTCCAATTAAAAATTTTTAAGTTACAAAATTAATTTAAAAAATTATTTGATTTATTTTTAAAGGTTTGGATATCAATTGTTGACTATTGATTATGCTTCTAGCTTAAAAGAAAGGGTATGGGTAATCTAATCTCCATCCATCTAATATTTATGTCTTTGTACCACATATTTGAAGCTTAGAGTGAAATGGCAAATATTTGGAGAGCTATTTCTTTGAAAGAGGTTTGTCTGTCATAGGTTTTGTTTTCACTTATGCTCCACGTTACATTCCTGTCAATTCAGAATTTCTAATAACCACATTTTTCATAGAAAACAGAGATTTGCAATGAGTTCGAATATCCTTATTTCTTGGAAAAATTTGTTTTATATAACTTTTCTATATCTGGAAATTTTCTAAAATATAGTAAATTTATTTTGTATGATTTTTAATTTTATGATTTATTTATCTTAAATTTAAGAAATTTTAATTATTTTCAGTAAAATTTGAGCTTATTAATTTTTAAAGTAACCTAGTAAAATTATTTGTCTGTCTTTGCATTGAAAATCTGTTTCTGGCTACACCTTGCCATCAAATCTAATTTTGTACGTAATGCAAAAATAATTGCTTCCAAAATAATGCTTATGAGTCCAAACGGAAAGCAGTTTTGAAAACAGGAATATATAAAGTGAATAATGTTCCTAATTAAGACTGACTTGAAAGTTAAATGCCGAGTGTGTAAAGTCATGATATAACAAATGTATAGAAAATTACCTAAATCTTTTTAAATATGTTATGCTGCCGCATATTTACTTCAAAGTTTTCCATTCATAACATTTAAAGTTACTGTATCAATTACTGAGTTTTTCTATAGCTTAATAGGTAAATAAACTGATCAATTAAATTACATTTATTATTAATAACTGAAAAGTAATATAACTTGGTAATATTAAACCAGCCTGAAAAATTCTGTCTATCTAAAGAACTTAATTTTTAAATAATATTAAATTTTTCCTTACCTAATTTTCAAGTTCTAGGTCATATAACTAATACATTATTCGAGTAAATCTCTCCAAAAGTTCTGTTTTATTCTACTGATATTCAGAATTGCTGTATCAGTAAATTAAATGCAATTATGTAAAAGTATGCCACAATATAAATAATTCACAGTCATATAAAGCCATTTTCGAACTAAACACTGTGTGTGCTTTTCTATAATAATTTATTGATGGTTTTTTCCTTGAGTAACATGGTTTACCCCAAACTTTAATGTTTCAGTAACAATGCAATTTTAACATTTTCAAAAATAATCGTAATATTTTTATCAATGCTTAATAACAATTTAAAGATTAATAACGTTTTTAACGAGGCATAATAAATAGTAAATATTTTCAACCAAGCATTCAGTACTGTTATAGAGAACGTTTTCCCATGAAAACTTTTAAAGTTTAAAGCTCTTTGATAACGTATACATCAAAATAAAATAAACATTCAAGATGTTTACTTGCAACAAAATTTTTAAGGTTTTGCAACTTGTGAATGATATTTATTCGGCTTAGAAAACCGTCAATGCGGTACGAAAAGAGAGTAAATATAGGAAGAAAATAAAAGAGAAATTTAAAGGAGGAAAAAAAATTGAAATAACAAAATGTTTAGGGAAATTTTACAAAGTATAATTTTACTCTAAATGTAAAATAGAAGTAATTCTTTGATACATTTAGTAAGGGGTGAACTTAATTTTATGAGAGAATATTAACCCGTTATGTAAAAGACTAAATAATATTTTTAAGTGAAAGCAGTATGCTGAAATATGCAATAAAATGTTGTTTCCTGTAGTTAAAGCTGACGTTTACTTCATCTTCATCAAACTGAAAAGTCATCGAATCTTCTCCTTCATAAGGAAAAGTAACATATGTAGGACAGATACTGCAATTTACTTCCCTTTATAAAGTAAATGCTTTCTTTTCGGACTGAAAGAGCAGTTATGGCAAATAAATGATCTCTCAAAAGAGGAAAGTGCTGCATATTAAAAACCTTGGCTCAAGATAAAATCTGAACTAAACTAAGCCGATCGAGTTTATTTGGAAGTTTTTTTTTTTTTTTTTTTTTTTGCCTGATAGCTGTACTTAATTTTTTTTCAAAAACGGATGTAAAATGGATTTAAAATCGTTAAAAAAAAAAAAAAAAAAAAAAAAAAATTCCTGACGTCTCTGCGTATGCATGTACCTCGCTTAACTCAACAACGATTCGCCAGAGATGGTTGAAATTTTTTGTATGGGACTGCTATAATATATAAGCTGAGACCTCCCTTTTCTGTTGAAACCTGCCGCACCAAACGTATATATATGAAATAATAGCACAATGTTGGAAGCACTGAAGTAGGACCACTGATATTAAGAAGAGTAGCAATGTTGTTTTGCGTAAATACTTGATGCTTAGAACGTCCATGCATTTTGAAGAAGATGCAGTCGAGCTGGATTAAATTCCTTATTTATTTAAATTACATTTGAGGCCACACTTCACTTGGCCCTTCAATCGTGCCTATTTCCAGACCATTTACAATTTGGATACAATGGCGATAGAAGCCATCATAGCAGCACATAGATGATTGCAGCAGTGTCTTGCCAGGATGAAAGCGTTAGCAAGAAGAGAGTGTCAAAAGGTTTTGGTTTCAATTTCTTTGATTGGGCAAGACATATCTACATTAAGCGTTACGTAAGATCGTATGATTAATTTGAATGACGTAGTTATGGCGCTATTTTTTGATAGAGAGAGGAAGTCCCAAAATTACTAAAAAAATAAAAGAGATTATAACCAATTAAAATTATAATTTTGCTTTCGTATTTTTTACCTTGCGTATATATATATATATACACGCTTGGTACGGCCGGTGGTGAGCCACCCTCACCCCCCCAGCTATATATATATTGATATATTATTACGTTCTACGGGTTCGTGGTTTGGGAGTGATTAATGACAACATTTGATGATGAAGAATCAAAAACACAGTTCATTCGTCAGTATTACACAGTAGAATTCTAAAGACACGTTTACAGCCGTTCGAAAACTATGATAAACACGCTGATCAGGCTATAACAGTGAGGACAGCTTCACGCACAGCTCCTGACTCGGTCGATCGCTCTCAAGCTAATCCCTAAACTCAAAGCACTACTACAGAACTCAATACACTCGACATACACTTCACGATAAACTCACGATGCTCTTCACGATAAACTCACGATGCACTTCACGATAAAACTGACTATACACTGCTACTTCGCGTATAAGCAGGGTTCATATAGCTTTTTAACCTGCCTTTAAGAACATTCTGGGGTAAACCGGCAAGAATTCGTTCTACAATGTTCTCGCTCCGTCTACGGCATATCGCCAATTATGTCGCCAAGTGGGCGATTTCGCTTCAAATCTGGAAACCCAGCCTTACTTTGCCATTTATGGTAACTTTAAACCAGCTTTGCGGGGAAGCTATCTTACCCCAGTTGGGCATTTCGCAGCAATATATATGCACACACTCTCTAACCCAGTTCCTGAGCTGTGTTTCTTATTCTTCTACTAGCCGCTACGCGGTCAGCCTTCTTCTGGATTTTAAATGTACTAGAAAAATGCCTGAAGGGAACAAACATTAAATTTAAAAATTGCACATAATTTTACTGTGGAGAACAACTTTTATCAAAAGAAAGAAAAAAAAACAAAAAACACAAATTTAAATAAAAATGCATTATGTATATAAAAAATACAATGAAATAAGTAATATCCCTTTATACAAACACTAGTTATCCTAATAAATATATTAACGAACTTTCCATTGCAAAATCTTAAGAATTCAAATTGTATAAAGGAAGTTAAGAAATTTGCTTCCGAAAGCAAATAATGCAAAACATTTTGTATAATTAAAATTATATAATTAAAACATAATATAAAAAATACAATGAAATAATCAATAAATCTCATATTTTCAAGAGAAAACAGTCAGCAGTCCAGTAGCCAAAGCAAAGAATGAAAAATTGTTGCCAAAACCACATTTCTAAAAGAATGAATCTTTCATCAAAGAGCAATAACCAATCAAAATTGTGCTTTGCGGATGACATAATTCAAAATATACAAACCTCTTTGTCATTAGCTAATAAAGCGAGAGAGTGAAAAAAAAAAAAAAAAAAAAGGAAAATTATTTCTGTTGTGCATCGCGAGACACATGTGCGTCAGAATAAGAAGATTGCGATGTGCGTGTTGCGTGTCTAAAAATCAAAAGAAAATTAGCAGCATTTTATCTCATATTTTCAACAGTCAGCAGTCCAGTATACAAAGCATTGAATGAAAAACAGTTGCCAAAACTGCATTTTTAAAAGAATCAAACTATTCAAAATGACGCGATTTCATCAAAAAAGATAAAATAAAAAAATCTGATTCGAAATTTGAGAAAATCGCTTCGAAGTGCAATCGCTTCGAGGTGCTTCGTGGCTCTTGTCTATATGCACCTGTATACCAAATTTCGTAGCCCTGGGTCTATTAGGTTACGCGCAGCACGAACAAAAGACACACGCACACAGACAGACTTTTTTTTATTATATGCAGAGATGTAGGTAAAATGGACATTTTTTTACTTTAACGTAATTAAATTATGTAGTTGTTATGTTTTTATGCCTTTAGCTAATACGCATGCAGTAGTTACAGAATTATAAAATAATTTAAAAAGTAAGTGGCACTAAGTCTAACGTGGAGCGAATTTGTTTAGATTTTAAGCTCTTAGCAGTATAATGAATTAAGTCAGTTGGTGCACCAACTTAAGTGTCTTTTGCCCAAGTGGTGTGAAAAGTGAACTTTAAATTTTGGTGCGCCGAAAATCTGGTCTTCTAATCCGATGGTCGCATTGCTTTGGCTTGCGAAGAAACTCATTTTATTTGCAGAAATTTTTTAACTGTTTTCATGTGTGTTCGGTGTTTGAGTTTTTTTTTTTTTTTTTTTTTTCCCTTGCTTCCGTGGGAGAATCGAACTGATTGAATGAGAAATGTATCTCCAGTGAAAAAGTTTAAACTAACTGCAGCAAAAAATGTGTATAATTTAATACACTGTACAGGGAAGTCATTTGATGTCCATTTTAGAATTTTCTTTATCTGCATTTATGGTGGTCAGAATGCAACAGAAAGGTATCACAAAGTGATATATAATTTATCCTTAAATTGCTGATGCTTGGCGTGGATCCATGTACATGAGGTTATAGTTATATAAAAAAAAACTGTTTCAAATGTGCATGTTCCTTGACTTCCCGTCTGAAGGTAACATTAAATAATAAACTTAATATGATAGGTTTCTTCTTCGACATTAATGTTTTCAAACTGCATCGTCCGTAAATAAGAAAACGATTAAATATTTTATTTACTTTTCTGATTTTTATATACTTTGTTAATGAAACTTTTGTTTTCAAACTGTCGGTAAAAAGTTTTAAACTAAGAATAATAGAAAAAATAATTTAAAAAGAAATGAACCATCTTCTGTTACAACTAATCCTCTTCTGAAACAAAGGATCTTAAAAATAAAGTCATTTCAAAATATTATTTCTTTCTACGAGAGCAAGCAAAAAATAAAGTTAAATGGAGTGTTTCTTAGTGAGAAAGCATCCTGCCGTTAAATCCGTGCCAACAACGCAATTTTTGCGAAGAGAAATGAGAAATATAATTTTAAGAGGTATACGTCCGAGTTGGTGGAAATTTTGTAGGTAAACTGAAAAATATTTTTTTTTACATTGTGTGAAACAAAGAAAGCCACTGCTGTATCGAAAAAAGTGCCTTATTTTACTCCTGCGTAGCTTTAGTCAAAATATGAAAAAGATAATTTTTTTAGATGCTTTGACTTGCTGTCACATACTTTTGTTTACCCGAAGCATTTTTGATTTCTTCCAGTTTAGGAAAAGTTAAAAGGAAAAATCTAAAGATAGACTCTAAAGAAGAATATTATTATAAATAGTAGATCTTAACACTACTATTTATAATAATATTCATTAAATACTTATAAGTCAAAAGCCTTACCTTTGATTTGATACACAAAAAAGCACAAAATACTATTGAAACTCTAGCTGAACACATGTACTAAATTATAATCAACAAACTTATGAGAATAAATGAAACATCAGCTACTATACGTAATTAAAAATGATGAAACGGATGCCATGATTTGATTTACGTAAAATAATTTTTCTAATGGATAACTATAACAAGTGATATAAAGAGGGAGTTAACATCTTTTTAGAACAATTTCGGTATCATTTAATTAATACTTTAGATGCAGAGAGTATTTTCTTAAATGATCAATGTAATAGCATCTTTTCTGGAATTCTTTTTTAATGAGCGGTCGCTTTATTTGGTAGCCTTTATCCTTGCGCCACTACAAGTGCCGGATATGGTGCCATTTCATTATGGAAGCACCTAATTGGTGTCCACCGTTTCCTCTTATGTAGGGACGTACATTTACAACCATGCCTTCTCAGGGATTCGAACCTGGGGTCATCGCTACGGCGGTTAGGGTTACTAACCACTATATCGCCTGGACGGCTAATCTATTCTAGACTAAAAGTCTGCATCATGATTTCCATGACAGAAGGGCTTTTGTTAAAATTTCTTAGGATATTGATTTCTATTTTCTTTAACTACTTTCTACAGTCCATCAATTGTGGTGGGTTTGTGCATAGAAAGAGCTCTTTTTAAAATAATTTACATCTTATTTTCATGCGCATATGAAATAAGACTGCATTCTTTATTCATTGAAAACATGTGATAAAGATGGATTACTTAAATCGATGTTATGTGCAAAATTTAACTCGCGAAGAAAGAAAAGGACTACTACTGGATGTCACCAAAATAATTATTTCAATGGAAAGAATCTTCAGTTTTTCATGTACCTTTTTTACGTACTGATCTCTTAGAATCAATCGATGACATTTATCATAATACTAAACGTTTCTCGTGAAACGTTTTCTTGCAGAGTGAAAATGTCTAACCAACACTTCAGGATATGATAGCTTACCCTCTGTACAAAGTACTTCTTCATTTAATATTGGGGTCAAATGATTATATACCTGGATATGTAATACATCACATAAAAATATTTTTCTATTATTCGAACAATGCTCCAAATGTTTGCACGTAACATCAGTTAAATATATTAGTCTAACTTCAATATTATATTTATTTTAAATCACATTAAACGAAATTATTATTAAAAGGAAACCTAAAGTATAATATAATAATAAATCCGTTTATCGCTTTTAAATCGCTGAGTATAATAAGCAATTACAGTTTGATTAAATGTAAGAAATTTTTTTTTTTAATATTATGCTCTTCGAATGGCAATTCTCTGGCTGGATTGGCCTATTATTGAGGGCACTTGGAAAGTTTCTAAAAATGTATGTTCTGCACTTTCTCTACTTTAAATGTGTCTTGACAAATTTTAATAAACCATTGAGATTTAAAATTTACTTCTTAATATGGATTAGGAAGTGTAAGACCCCGTCGATTTTTTTTTCTCCTTCTTTTTAACGTAGGTGACCAAATAGTCCTAATACCTTCAAAAGTGGTCTATAGCTCACGGGAAAATGTTAAGTAGAAGTAAAACTTTGCAAAGATATTGCGTGGATGTTAACTGCGTAGTAACATAACGCAATGATTCTAGTAGTGCAAAACGTTTATAAGATTAGTTTATAATTTTAATAGTCCAAATAAATTCCCGCCTCTTTTATTCTCTGCAGCTTTTTTCTACATGATTTTCTCTTGCACCGAATATGTTGCTCCATGTGATGTTTAAAACTGTATTAGTGTATATTCCCCGTCCTCCGTCACCTGTCACCTGTATATTTTAACATATAGATACTAAAAATTTGATAGAATACAATCCTTTATATTTATGTAATGTAACTAAAGGGTTCCGATATGTTTACCATCTGTTCTCTAATATTTGTGTTAAATTAATACAATACGCTTATAAATTACAAACAATTAATGAATTAAAAGGGAAAACTATAGTAGCAAGAGGTAATATACAGGTTCTTTACACATTTTAAAAAAGACTTCTGGGCATTTAATGTTTTTTTAAACGTTCGATCTGATAGTCTTTTTTCTGGACTATATATTTGCATCGTAGTTTCTATGGTAGAAGGGGTTTTCGTAAGATTTCTGATGGTATTAATTTTCTTTCCTCTTCCACTACTTCAATCGTGATGCGTTTGAGCGTTTTTCTTGGTGAAATAAATTTTGGTAATTACATTTCGATATTATATAAATATTTTGCAATGCATTCATTGATAACAAAAGCTTAGTAAAATATAAATGTTTACATAGTTTTCCTCATCAAAGATTTTAGTACCAGTGGTTTAGTAGAACGAAATTGTAAAACGTATTTTAATAATGAAAAACGCGCAGATTTACTTCGAATACATCTTTTAACATTTAAAGTTGCATTATGTGAAAGTAAATAAAAATACATAAAATATTCTCTTTTATCTTTCTTTTCTCTTCTTATGAGCAGATAAAAAAATCAGAATATAAGTTTATTATTATTTTTTTTACGTCGGTTACTTTCGGCGTTATTCATTTCACTTTTGTAAGACTAACATCGAGACATTATTCTTTTGTACTCCATAGTTCTATTTGAAAACGCTCGAGAAGCAATATGACACTACAAGAAGTAAATTTCCGTAAAACAATTTTAATTTGTGTTTTCTTTAAACAAAATTTAGTCAATCAGAAGATATATGCTTCATTAAAAAGTAAAAAAAAAAAATAAGAATTACATTTAAGGATATCTTCATTGGGGATTAACCCTTTGCGGCAGTGTCTCCGGTCTGGACACAGCTAAAAATTTCCTTCTGTATGTAGAGAAAAATTGAATGAAAATGGATTTATAGGTTACTATAGGTTACTCTGAACCTTCTTTATTTATAGTAGATTGCAGCTCAACACAAACCGGTCCATATATTTCAGCCATGTTTAGTATTTTAAGACCCTCAGTTTTCAAAGAAATCTTCCAGATTTTTATATGGTATAAAAGAAATTGTTTAAAAAACATTCTAAGTTATTTTTGGGCTGTATGCTAATATCCTTATTCTATATAAGTTTTAAAATTGTACCTTGAAATCTTACCTAAAATCAAACGGCGAAACCTAGGTGTGCCCAGACCAGGATCACCGATAATCTAGGACAACTGAGAGTTTGTATTCTTTGTTTCTCCGCATCTCATCGGTCAGTTCATTGAAAACAATGCTCGTTTCAGCACTCTTTTTGAAGCTCTGTTCAATCAGTGTGCCAATTTGGGCACACCCACCGAATTAAAACGATAAGCGCTATCTTCACAAAATTTTACTTGTGTACTCCTCTAGACCTAATTAGACAGCCTACCATTTTTTTAAAATCAAAATTCTGACTTTAAAAGGTAGCGTGCCAGAAAGGGCTAAGACTTCGCGCAAGCTTGCAGCTTAAAGACAAATTTTTGCATGAGTTTGATTTCCACCTTTTCAAAATAATCAAGCAAATCAACTGTAATCCTCCTAAGTAAATTATATATTTGCAAAACATCATCCTCTTCCTCCCTGCATACTTTCATAGTAAAATGTCCAGGTATCATCGTAAAGTTCATAGTTTGAAGTCCGGCGATAGCATAGTTGATTTTCAAGTTTCTTGAATTAAAACGTGTAATATAATATACATGTTTACTCTTGTCAAAGAAGTTCACTGTAATTTTGCGACAGGGTTTTTTAGACAAAGATAATACTACTAAAATTTGAAACTCAAAATTAATTCTTTAATTTTTATGTTATTTCACATGATTTAAGTTTATTTCATTTCTCGGTCTAGTCAAATCTTGAAATTATTTCCCTCCACGAATCTGAATTTTTGAATCATCTTCCAGACGTATGTAATTTCGCACGCTGCACGATTTTTTTAAATTTAGTTCTATTTTTTCCTCATATATCATTGCTTAAAGTACATCTAAACATCTCAAAATTTTTATTTTACGCCATCTGATGGATCAAAAAATCAATATTTAAAAGAAGAATTCTTAGAATTTTTAACAAAATTAACAGAACACTGTTGATTTTTTTAAATTGGCAACTTCATATTTACTGCGCAGTTGACGACAGAGACGAATGTTTTTATCAGAAGATATAATTCTTAATTATTAGCATCCCCATAATTGTAAAAGTTGATGAGATCAGAATTTTTAAACAATTATAAATTTAAGTAATTTGCATGCAGATTCACTCAACGCTTTGAAACAACCATGAGTAGTGTGCCAATTTGTTTGTGGACGCAACATGCAGCATGTTAAAATAAAAATGAATTTTAAACCTGGTTCTGTTTCCAAGTTACTTTTCATTATGTATCAACATTCAATTCCATCAACTGTCTCTAAATCATCATTACATCTATGTCAGTTGCTGCTACATTACCATGAGTCGAACGGGACGACGTAAGTAGGAGTAAATCAAAGGAAATATTCATCACGGAAACTCTAAATCAACAGCGTGACAACATCTGGGATTCAAACAATGTTTTACAGTCACTCAGTGCTTCAAACGCAATAGGAGTATTTAAAATCAACTACCATATATGAGATACATCCGTTTTTTGCATCGAAAATTAATAGAAGTTATCAACCAAGTGTCATTTTCTCCGCACGTGCTAAACTGCGGAACATGTTTTTCAGCCGCTTATAATTCTTGCATTACCTTTCCTTTCCAGTCAAAATGCTGCTGTGTATTCAGTGATTTGCTACTTTTTCACTGAAACAGAATTGATGCTAGTGTGGTGGGTTTGCATGAAGTGTTTTAGTTAAATTTTTGCCATTTGACTTTATCCTTTTGATAAAACATAAAATAATGTTCAAAAAATGTAAGCAGAGGCATTATGATATATTCTTTAATGGTTTTGCAATTATTAATATTAATGCTCCATTTTATTTTATACTCTTGCCAGTAGGATTGTGTTTAAATATTTTCATAACTATGAACTAAATTTATTAATTAATTAATGTTAATTTGAAATTTAAACAAATAATACTGTTTCTTCTTATATTCGATTAAAAATGTAACCTTGTTTTATAAAAATAAAGAACCGAAAATTTTATACTATTAGAAATAAAAGTTTAAATAACTATTATAAATAACTAAATCTCTTAACAATGTCTGCGAAAACAGCAGGCCAGCAAATGAAGAGATGACTTAAACTCGCCTTCAATGTAGTTCTGTCACTCACATATCAAATTCTGTGCCATAAGATACGCTCTACATCTTCTTCAAGAACATTTTTTGCAAGCAAATTGATTCAAATAAAGAGCTGGGAACAGACATCATTAAATCACTATCACGTCGATAGTAAAGTGGCTTGCTTAACCTACTGTCGCGCCATTACTGAAAATACCACTGTGATTTCGAACGTAAGTAAAATGAAAGCCTGCAAAATCTTCAGATGCACTTCAGTTTAAACTGATTAGTTTTATCACCAGTTATTATAATAATAGTATTGTAGAGACATTAGGTATTTTCTAGAAGCAGGCAAGATGAAAAATATCCAACACATTCGCCGGGAATCGAACCGTGGACCTCTCAATTACGCGCTGAGCGTGCAGACCACTATACCACAAAGTCTCGTGAAGAAGGCGAGAGAAATACCTTATAGTATATCACGTAGAGAAAGGTCAGAAACAAATGAATCTCTGCAAATAAGATATTTAAACATTTCATGCTTATTTCAAGTGTCCTGCTTTTTTTGTATCCATTTATATCAAGATTTAAACTCAAAAGTTCGACCTAGTAAACAACATTCGTTTAGTATTCTTTGCTGGACAGTTACGTTTTGTTTACCATGTTTACAGATAGCAAACACAAGGCAAAATGTCTTTTTGCCAATTTAGATTTAAATGTACCGTTAGAAATTCCCGAGCGATCAAGAATAGATCTATAGACAAAAATGTCATCGTTAATATTTTGAAAATTTAACTAAAACCGAATAAATTAAATATTTAGTTTATTTTATTTTTAAGAACATTAATTTAAAAAAAGTGCTTTTCTTTCCTGCTAACATTCAACTTATCAAACTACTTTCCTGCTAACATTCAATAACAAAGAATTATTGTTTATGAAAATTCTGTATATCAAAAATTTCAAGAAAGTTATATTTGACTTATTTTTTAATCCGATTTATTGCGATCTTTATACATATTTGCTTCAATTATAAAGAGGATATTTGTCATGAAGGTATTTAAAACATTCAAATGTTTCGCATTGTGCATATTAAATAAATGATGACTTATAAGAAAATACATGTTTCGCCGTGAAAAGTATTCTATTGAAAAGTTTTGAGAAAGAGAGAGAGAGAGATGTACCCGTTATTAACATTCAAGGCATTTTCCTGCTTTTTTTAACTAATTCTAATGAGAAACACGCAAATTTCAAGGTTTGCTCAAAATCAATTGTACCTCGTTTCTAAACTGGCCAAAAAGGGAATCCTGATGGCATCTTCTCGTGAGATGATTTCCAAAACTGAAAAAAAAAAATAATAAATAAATAAATAAAAAAAGTACCAAAAATACAGTTTAGCATTTTTCTTCAGCTGTAGGGTTTAAATGGCTGATTTCTTTGCAACGCAAGACTGACATGATGTTCAGACTGGAAACGTCGAAATTAATTTTCTGTTTGTTTTGCCTTCTAATATGCCTTAAAACCGTCATTTCATTTTTTGCGTGGCGCACGAGGAAAAGCGTTTAAGATTATATTTTCTAGCAAAATGAAATAAATGTGAAATAATGCTTGAATGATAGCCGATAGAGTTAACAACAGAGTTTAAAAAGTTATTTCTTTCATGATTTAAAATTTCGATTCTTGATCTAAAACGCCTTCACATTACAAGTCAATTGTAGCCAACATTCGACAGCTTTACACCCTAGAGAAAAAAAAAAAAAAAAAAAAGCGAGAATTTTATTTTATTTATCTTCTTAGCACCCACCAGAGGAGCTATTAATTTCGTAACACACTTTTTGTCCGAATCACCCTTCAAATTGTTGCCACTAAATGTTATCGCCGTATATTATTTAAAAAAATTAAACAATGAAGGATCTGTATGTGTATATGTATGTATGTCCCTCCCATTGTGGAAAAACGATCGCTCCTAGAGATACATAATACTTCATACACGTAAACCTTCACCTGAACATCAGCATCTCGAAGGCCTAATTTTGAATTTCGAATTTTTTAAACATTTATTTCATGTTCTGTATAAATGAATTTTTGATTAATGAATTCGGTGATTTCCAAGCGAGAAGCGGCAACACTGTTTGAACTAAAGCATTTTTATTTGTTGCCATTCGACAGAATGTAAGGTATTTTATCTTTCAGATTTAATTAACAAATTCGGCTGCTTGAAAACAATGTGTTGCCACTTCTGAAAATAAAATACTTAATATTTTCCATCACGCAAAAAAAGCTTAATATCATTCAATAAAGCCTAAGACATTTAACGTTCAGATTTAATCTGGAAGGTTATTGAGTAACAAACTAACAGATTTAAAAGCAATAAACACAGTTAAGAATATTTTCTCAGTTTTTAATATGATTGATTTAAATAAAAGTACATATCATACGTTCTCTAATCAGAAAAATTCAATTTTTATTAAATTACACTAGTTCAACACCTTTAAATCCTTATGTACTCTTTTATTCGTTTTTATGTTGACTGTTTTCGGCTACTGGCAGCACGAGAGGCTAGTATTTAAAGAAATAACATAGTAGCTAATTTAAAAGAATGTCAATATCTTATTAAGAAAACTGGTTATTGATATCGTGAACTATGAAAATACTACAAAGTGTATAAAAAATCTTACTACTGTATCGGGATCTCGAAACATATATCACTGAGCTGATTTTATGAATTTCGTAATATTGCTGTTAAATTGATGTCATGTAAGTCCGATGTAAGTCTTAATAATAAAGCTAAAAAGACAAAAAAAATTGTCTTAGCAGGCATGAATCCAGATTGCTAACCAGCGATGCTCAGCGAGTGCATAAAAAAAACTTAACAAATCTTTCTGTGCCACATCAGAATCTAAAATCTTTTCATATTTTTTTTTTTTTTTTTTTTTTTTGTCTTTGGTTGGATGTGGTGCAAAATGTAAATTTCAATGGGTTGCTTTTAAAATTTCCCAAATTTATGCAGTGTTCAGGGGAATTCAGTGTTCTCAAAGGTGTTACCTTCTCTACTCTAAACAAGAGTAGGTGGATATTTGCATTTTTTAAAACATAAATTGAAGCCAGTCTTAAAGGGAATTTTGACTCAGTTTCAATGTATAAATTGGTATTTTTCAGCAATGTATATTAAAATTAAATGAGTATAAATAATTATGCAATATATTCTATAAGGTATTTCTCCCGCTTCCTCAGCATGCCTTCGTGGTGTAGTGGTCAGCACACTGAGCCGATATTTCAGAGGTCCGGGTTAGATTCCCGGCGAAGGCGGTTGCTAATTTTTCATCTCTTCGGCTTTTCCAATAAACCTTATGTCACTACAGTGGCGCCCGTACTAAAAAGGGTGTTGGATGATGATTCTCCTCACCCAGGATTTGGCGATTGGTTCCCCTAAAAATCCTAGTCGCCCTTTAAAAAGGGGAATATATAAGGTATATCTCCCGCTTTCCTAGCGTGCCTTCGTGGTGTAGTGGTTCTGCAGGCCTGGCCGGTATTCCAGAGGTCCATGGCTCGATTCCCGGTGCAAGCGGTTGTATATTTTTCATTTTTCCTGCTTCCAAAAATTACCTAATGTCTCTACAATTCTGCCAAATACTAGTTTTACGATTTCAATGAACAAACGTATGAGTAATGTAGGAAAATTAGAATCTGTATGTCCACTACATTAAAATGGAGTTCATATGAGAAAATTATACACATTTAATCTTAGTTCATACTTATATTTAAGTACATTCTTAAACTCCTCTTACTGATCGGTTTTTAATGATGGTACGTTAAAAATCTTTAACTACTTTTCAATATAATTATATACTTTCCCCAATACATAAAACTGCTGTTGTGGAAAACGTTTTTTTAATAATACCAACATTACTACCTTGTTAATAAAAATGAAAAGTTATTTTGCAGCATGCTACTGAATATTACGTAAATATAAATGTACAGCTATGCCATCACTTTCATATTTTAAAAGTGCGGTAAAAATAAGTTTAAACATTTGTTTCGCTTGAGCTCTGTTTTCCTGGAATGCTAAATTGCTCTGTGATGTCATTCACGATTTCAATTTCAGCTGAATAAAAATGTTGAAAATGTAAAATTGCTAAGACTCTAAAAGTGAATGTTTGCAATGGTTTACTTTCAGAAATTAATTTCGAATTTCTCTGTCACTGAAGGGAGAATTTCATCATAACAAAAAAAATATATATAATGCATAAAGATTTATAAGCGCATTTTAGGAAATCTGGGAAACAAATTTCGTTCTTTTTCCACAAAGAAAATTATTTTCATGAAAAGTAATCTTGCGGCGAGTATTTGCATTCTAGAATGGTTATAAATGAGATTTCTAATGCAGTCACTTCAAATTAAAATGTAATATAAATTAAAAATTTCTCAAATTACTTTTTATCAGCAATTTATTTTCTGAACTGAGTTATGTAATATTAATAACCTATTTGCTACTGTAACAAATTGTTTTATTGTTTCTTTCTAATGAACTACGACTGGAAAAATTAAACTATAAGGAAACATGGGCTTACCACGAAGATATGTTGCTGTATAACATTACTTAGTTTTGGGAATTTTCCTTTTATGCTTCTAAGCTGTAAAACAGGATATTTATTTCTTCAAAACCGCTGCCGTTGGGGTGAACCTAAATTTCATTTCAAAAATAAAAAACATACTCTTCTGTCATTATTGCACAAAACATACGCTAAAAACTCGTTAAAAATTTCAACGCACAAAGTCAAATGTTATAGGTGTCGAATATTCATTATTCAGAAGATAAAAATTCCTAAATGTACAAATTAAGCATTGCATTCAAATTGGCTGGTATTAAATCTTTTACCTACCTTGCTCAGTTTACAACTTTTCCTTAATCAGCTTCATATATTATATCACTTATATTGATGTGTATTTTAACAGGAATTTGCAACAAGTATTCTCAATATTTATACCTTCAGTATAAATTGTAGAAACATTAGGCTCTTTTTAAAGCAGGATACATGAAGAACAAGCAATGCACTTAGAGGGAGTCGAACCTGGACCTCTCGAATAGGCGCTGAGTGCGCTAGTGTTGCACCATGAAGGCATGCTTGAAGGAGGGAGGAACTACCTTATATACTCCCCATTCTAAAAGGGTGACTGGAGATTAGGGAACTCAGTTGCCAAATCCTGGAGGTGACAAATTTTTATCCAACACCTTCGCGTACTATTGTAGAGTCATTAGGGTTATTTTGAAGCACAAGGCATGAAATGTGAGCAATGCCCCGCCGAGATTCAACCCTGAACCCCTCGATTAAGCGCTGAATATGCTACAGCTACACCACAAATATATTCTGGATAGAGGATAAAAATATCTTATAAAGTAAGATGATCATACGTCGAGAATTTCCCGGGACATTCCCTTAACTGATGCGTCCAACCACAAAGAAATATACCTTTTTCCAGTACTTGTTAGATTTTTAGATTGGAGTTATGGAGTTAGAGTAAACACTTTAGAATTTATATCCTTACCTGGTGAAACATCAGATATTGTCAGCAACCATTTTACTACCTGCCTTGAAGAAAATAATTTAAAAGAAAACATTATTGGCCTTTGTGCCGATAATAAGAATTCTAACTTTGGAGGAGTTAATAGACGTGGAGGAAATACTATTTTATCAAACTGAAGGAAAACCGTAACTGTAGTTTGATTGGAGTCGAATGTGCAGCTCATGCTATCCATAATACAATAAGAACATCACCTGATGTTTTGCCATTTGATACCTAAATGATTATTTCTAAGTAATTTAAATCTTATACTGTTTGAGTAATTTCTGTAACTTTGTAGAAACTGAATTTTCAACAATACTAGGCTATTCACAAACAAGGCGGTTAGTCTTCCTTCCCGCCATTGATAGGGCACTCAAAACGTTTTTACCACTAAAGGCTTATTTCCAATCTCAAGAAACGTGTCCCATATTCATTTTAAAATTCTTTGAAAATCCAGTGGCAGAAGCTTGGAAACATTTCATGAACATTTAGGCTTCAATATTTCATAACGTTATTACAATAATTGAAAAAGAAACTGAGTCTGATGTAATTGCTTCAACGGATGCTTCGAAAGCTTCAATATTGCGCAAGAGAGAGGGTAACTTTATTCCAATAAATGTTAAAAAAACTCTAAAAAAACTTGAAGAGAATAACGTATTCCAATAAATGTTAAGAAAAATCTAGAAAAACTTGAAAAGAGAAAACATCTCTTGAAGAAGAATTCTTGAAGAGAAGAAGAATTCTCTTGAAGAGAAAAAAGTGCTACAATACGAAGTTACTGAATTTCGAGAAGTTGTTTTTTCATTTTAACAGACTGCTGTTACTTATTTGGAGAAATGGGCAAAGAAAATACTTCAGGAGATGGAAATTTATAGCTGGTTCATAATAAATGAAATCCCTTCTTTTAATCAAATTGAAACAGCCTTTTTGTTAATTAATAAAATGATACCAAATCCTAAATTATTGGAAATTGGTATATATGAGAAATATGTTTAAAGTAAACAATACATCTCGAAAGATAAAATGTTGTAATGGTCAAGAAATAAGATGTGGCTATTTCAGACGTGGGTGGAAATAATGCGTATGTTAATAAGAACAAGATTCCTTGTTCAAATGTTTTAAAATTGCCAGAGTTTTCTTTTGTCTTCCTGACACTAATGCTGCAGTTGAGTGTGTTATGAATAGTTGGACTAGTAATAAGACACAGCTTAAGTGGACACTTTGAAGGGTATGTTAATCACCAAAATATATTTTATTGAAAATTGCACGGCATTTTACAAGAATATCAAGAAAGGAAAGATATTCTAAGAAATATAAGAACAGATAAATATATATATATATATATATATAATATTGGCTTACAGACCTCCCCCACCACAATAACAATAATAATAAAATGATTTATTTGAAAAAGCAAATTTTTAAAAAAATTATACGCATAGCGTCCCGAATTTCGAACATCGAAATCTGTTCACCTTAAAAAAAGTGATAAACTTCGTTTTTGAACATTATATAATGCGTATTCCCTTCTTCTTCCACACATTTACGTTTTCATCAAAAACAAAATCTAACCCTTACGATAAATTTCTGCATTGTTTTATAAATTAAAAATATTTATAGCTCTTTAGTTTTAATTTTATTCAAATTGCTATGCACTTTCGAACAAAATTTTGATATGTTTCTGAATATAATACATTTTACATTCCAAAGTGTAGAAATCATGACAATAGACCATGACACTCTTTATAATTTGACATGCTTCACAGTACATATATGTTTATTGTACTGTTACATATTTGTAAATATTGTATTGCATTGTATTGGACTGTGAATTTGTATTGTTGGACAGTACATGTTGCTTTTACGTATTGTTGCACAGTACAGATTAGTAGGGAGGTAAACTACAAGAAAAGAAAAAAGCTAACAATTTATTGGCAAGAATTACAGTTCTTTTGGTAAACTAAACAGCTACAAATGGCTCGAGAAAAAAAATTGAGCTAATGAACATTTTCTATACACGCAAGGGATACTTCAGATCCCCAAATTCACTCGGACAGGTACACGCACTGTCACCAAGACCAGCCAAAAAGCGTTTTTGCACATATTTCTGATTTAATTAAATTATCTTTACTATTCAAATGACGATTTCTTCAGAGTTCCAAAACTACAGCTTATTCATGAAATAAACATTTTCTAACAAACTAAGTGATCAAGTATTCGGTAAAATAACACTACATCAGAAATTTTTAAATAAAATGCACAACATAAAGAAAAACTAAATAGAACATTAAAAGCATTCTAAACAATTATAAAGTACACCAAAATAAATACCAGTATGTACAAAAATTTAACAACTGTACCATAAATGTTACCCTATAAGTACTTTTCATTTGAAGATAAATCGGTAGAATATTTCAGTAGAAGATCTTATAACTTACATGAAATAAAGTGTAACTGCACTCTTTTGCAAAAAAACGAAGCGCCATGAAGGAAGTGGTTGTTTTTGATGAAACTGAATACGTGTATAGCTCATATACAGCTAATAAAACGATTAAAAAATCAAGGTCATAGTACCTGTTCACGGCTCACAATCACCCAATTGAGTGTTCAAATTAGCAGTTGGTCGAACCACCCCTGGCAGCAAAACGTGCTTGAATTCGTCGAGGCAAGGAGTGGTAGAGATTCCTAATCTAATCCTGCGACACATTTTTCTGGGCATTCATCAGTTGTCGCTCCAGATCTGCGATATTTTGTGGTGCCCGAATCTAGCGGCCTACCATGCCAAAGACATGCTCGAATGGTGAAAGGTCCGGTGACCTTGCTGGTCAAATGGTGAAAGGTCCGGTGACCTTGCTGGCCAAGGAAGAGTATCAACCTCACGGAGATAGTCCAGAGATATGCGAGCGGTATGTGGTCTGGAATTATCTTGCAGAAAAATGGCTCTAAGATGACGTCCATGAAGGGTAATGCAACCGGCCCCAGGATGGTATCAACATATCGCTGAGCTGTTAAAGATGTACGAAGGATGACTAAAAATGGCCTGCTGTCATAAGAAATAGCCCCCACACCATCACACCAGGGGTTATGGCTGTATGCCTATGTAAAACAAAGGCTGATTGGGAACGCTCTCCAGACGCGAACACGGTGGCCATCGGCTTCAAGAGTGAAGCGGGATTCATCGCTGAACACTATACGATGCCAGTCTGATGGCAGCAATGATGATCGGCTGTGACACCACTCCGGACGACTCTGCCGATGTTGTAGGGTCAAAGGTAAACGTCTTAAAAACCTCTGTGAGCATAACTCCGCCTCAAACAAGCGCCGTGAGATGGTGGACGGTATCGTGGCAGGTATAGACGTGGCTGTAGTGCGTTGAATATTCGACAATGTTACCGTTGGGGCCGTTCGGGCCTGGCGAACAATCATCCTATTTTGCCAGGCATTTGTGATCCTTGGCCTTCCAGCGCTTTCATTTCGTCGGCAGTTTCCTTGTAGCAACCATTGCTGCCAACATCTTCGCACAGCAGTGTCTGCACTCTGCAGGTGGCGGTGTATTGCTAGGTCAGACCACACAGCTTCACGCAACCCTACAATCCGACCACGTCGAAGTCGTTTAGATGTCTGTAAGGTCTTCGATACTGTTGTAATGGCATCTTTAGTTGCTTCTTACGGAATTACAATGGCAGCAAGAAAAAAAAATCTGCTTCTGCTACTAGTTTATTGCGAATTGTGCACTAGAAATGCGAGTTATGATCGCAATTCCTGTTCATTTGCCTTGAAACTTTGAACATTTGCATGTTCGATCAAGATGTTTTTGCATATCAAATTTCGTCACGATCGCAAAAGTCCTTCTTGGTGCTTCGAGGGTTTTGCAAAAGAGAGTATTTCCCGTTATTTAATTATACTTTCCTCTCTTTTCTGATTTACTCATATGCAAGTTGTTTTCAGCTCTCAGGAGTTAAAATAGAGTTTAATAGGAAAGCAGGTTAAAAATTATTTTTTTTGATAAAATAAAAAATCTCATTTGTGCATTTCAGAAACTTTAGTGAGAGAAACAATGTATTAATTTAATTCTACCAAAAAGCAGTGTAAAACAGAGGAAATTCGCAAGGCTTAAGATGCTATAAATTAAAGAAGTTAAATTTAAGCTGATAAATGTACGTATCTAAAAGGCCTAACATACGGTTGCGGGCTACTGGTTTGTTAATATCTTTCTAAATGATCATTTCGGATAAACAGGAAAAATTAAGAATTTATCATTAATATCTACTAACAGCACAATAAATCACTTCAAATAGCTCAAGGAGAAATGGCTTTTAATTGATTCCACCTCAGTGCACTAGGAATATAGTGAGTTGCCAAATAAATATTAGTATTAGTTAGCTGAATCTTACAGCAGGTCTTTCCAATTATCTGAAATCTCCTCTTAAATTAGGACCTAAAAAACTGAAAAATTTCTGAAATGAACTCCAAGAGGAAGGTCAGATACTTGAAAAGAAAAGCTGATATCTACTTTACTATATCTACTATATCTAGTTTACTGCGTATTTACTGCCTTTATGGTGTAACTGGAAGCATATTCGACGCGTATTGGAGAGGTCCACTGTTCAAATACCGACAAGAGCATTGCACACTTTTTCACGTGTCCTGCTTCGAAATAACCTAATGAATCTACAAGGTGGCTCCAGAACTACAAGATGGTGGATGATAGTCGTCACCACCAGGATTGGTGATTGGGTCTCCTAAACCTCAGTCGCTTTTTTAAAAGGGAGAGTATATGAAATATATTCTTCCTCTTTTACGCATGCCTTCGTCGTGTAATTGGAAGCATGCTCGACACGTATTCAAGAGGTCCACGTTCGAGACCCGGCGAGGGCCGTGCACATTTCTCACGACTCCTGCTTCCAAATAACCTAATGCTTCTACAGCATAATTCAGTCTGAAGGTCTCCAATTTACAAAATAGACAGTAGGAAATAAAAAATAGACTCCAACACAAATAGAGTGATCTAATTCTAAATCATATACTCAAGTTTTAAAAAACTTTTTAATCTGCCTACATATATTCCCGATAAAAGAATATTCAGATTTCGCATTAAAAACACATATTCCTATAATATTCATCTATCTTATTCTTAGTTCCTTGATCTAAATTTTATTTCAAATGCTTTGGTTTAACAAGAAATAAATAATAAGAAAAAATGCGAAGCATATTTTTGCAATCGCAAAATTACAAAACTGCTTTCGAACAGAATCATTTCATAATATTGTGTGTAAAGAGCTCTCGCTTCCTAATAACTTTTCGGCTGCGCAAAATCTCTTTAAGGGAGAACAATAGCTGTTTGAAATAATTTGGGAATAAGGAATACCTCTAAAAATAAAAGAACTATCGAAACATTTCTTGAAGCAATCAGAAGCGGATGCGCCTGGATCCCACTGTTGTCGAGAAATCTCTTGCTATTATCTCAATTGAAACGAGCGCCTCAGGAGAATTTTAATCCTCAAGAAGTAGATTAAAGCGAGTCATATCACCGATGAATGCAGCTCTGGTACGAAAAGCAAAGAATATTTTCACATATTTTAAAACAACCTATCGAAGAGAATGTAACAGCTGCATGGCTTAATTTCGTTTCAATTTCAAAATTCGAGAGCAGTTCTTTTGTTCTGATCATCTTAAGAACTTATTACGAAATGAAACAAAAGATGACTCTCAGAACGTATTTTTAGAATTATTCCTAAGGAAAACAAAAGAGAGAAAGTTTTAAGTGTGTAATGTTAAATATTTATTTATTCTCTTAGCTTTGCTTTTAAGGAAAATTTTTCCTTAAACTTATTTTTATATTAACTTATATACATTTAGGATAATTTGTAATTACTTTAAGAAAGAACATACTTCTCAAATCTAAGAAAGCAACCTAAATTTAAGTTTTTAGTAAGGAATTTTTTCTGCCTCAAAATTTGAAATTTGAGAGAAAATGTTATTTTCATACGTTTGGAAAACGAAATTAAAAACTGGGAGGAAATATGCTTTGTATACATGCTCAATAAAAATAGCTAATTTGAATTGAAATATAATATAAATAGCTAATTTGAAATATAAAAAATTCTTATGCAGCAGTAGAAGAGCAATAAGCTGTTAATTTTCGACTAAACTTTGACATTATTTTAAATTAATTTACAGAGTTTTCCTTTAGAATGAAATTTATAAAAACCTGTTCCCAAAGGTAATAAATAAAGAGAAAAACTTAAAGATTTGAATTTAGATTTATCATTTCTTATTAGTTATCGAAAATGAAAATAAAAAATGTGTATTAAATGTAATTTGTAAATAAATTATGTATAAATAAAAATGTGCTTGTATTAGGTTTTAAAGAAACTTTCTGGAAAATTACATCATTATTGGTTTGGCACAGCTTACAAACAATGCTATAAATGCCAATCTTTATTACGTGCGTGAATTTGATTTTGGGAGATATTTCATTGTGTTTTGAAAACCAGCATGACGGATGTATCGATGGAAGGCTTGCTTCCATCGATACATCCAAACATTCGATACATACAAAATACTGCGTTAATTATTTTAATTTATGAAAATAAAGGATACCCTTTGAGAACTGTACGGAAAATTTGATAATGATGTCATAGAGCACACCATATGGCTAGTCCAAAAATATTTGTACTCGAAAACACAGAAGATCACACAGTAATAAGAATAAGTTTCTGAAATTACTGCTAGTCAAGCACAACCAGCTTTATGCGAATTGCAACGAAACCTTAGAAGTGATTTTCAGTCCATGCTAGAGTACCTCAGAAGCACAATAAAAAGTCAATTATGGACGTATAGAAAGGATTAATAATGGAGACATTTTGGCCTGTATACTTTACTCATCCTAAGATAAGTTTTCGTGGAGAATTCTGTAAAAGAGCCCAGCCAATGTTTAATCTTACTGGAAAACTATTAAAGTTTCACACAGCTAGCTTCTTAACTTTCATCAGCAGAAATTGCGATGATTCAGTGCTTCACAGATTTATCCTTTCTGCTACACTTTAGTCAGTATCAAAGAGAAATGTACACACGTGCAGAATAACTATGCAATATGCAATGAATAACTATGCAATATGCAATGAATAACTATGCAAGTGGTAAAATACTTAGAATTACTGCCTTGGCCATTAACCTCCAAATTACAATAATACGGAATCATTCTAGAAAATGAAACAAGATATGTGAATTATCTTTTTTGGAGAAATTTAATCATAAAAATTTATCATTTCTTTTTCTATGTGTGAATGAAATAAAATATTTTTCTGTATTTATTGAGAAAATATGATAAACGTGAGTGACATAAATCCAGGTTATGTGCAAAATTTATTTATGAAAAGGGGGTCATATTGAAAGTATTATTTCAATGGAATGAATGTTCAATTTTTCTTTCGTAATGATTTGTTAGAATCTATTGATACCATTTATGCTAATACGAAAACAACCAAGTGAAAATTTATCTTCTTGTTGAGAATCGAGCATTTAATTGATATTATGTGCAGTTCCAGTGGCATCATTGTTTTATTGTTTTATTATGTTTTATGCATCTGGCATCACTATTATTTTCACCATTTTAAAAGTTCTCATGTAAACAATAAGACGTAAGTAAGTTCTCTTTACTTTTTTGTTAATAAAAGAGTCCAAACGTTTAAGCCCATCGAAGCATCCAAAAAATCCAAAAGTTATAAAAACGTCCAAAACTTCAATTAGCCATTACTCTGTTTGTTAATTTTATAACATTTCTAGAGTGAGAAAAGTCTATCCGAGATTCCATGATATGATAGTATTTCGTCTGCAGAAAGCACTTTTCCATTTAGCATCCGGTAACTAAACAAGCTTACACGGAGCTCAAGACTAACAAGGGCTGCATTTCAATTAATTATTTAATGTAACGCTCAGTCTTTTCTTAAACGTCGAAAAACTGAAACACTTATATAAGTGTATGGCAGGAAACTTTACCACTCCATCCTTCCTTAAAAATCCGAAAAATTGAAACAATTCACTTAGTGCGGGGCAGGAACCTTTATTGTTCAATCGCTTTTTAAACATCTATAAAAGTGGAAATCTTCTTCACTGTAGGATGGGAATCCTTTTCTCTCGGTCTTTACCTTAATTTCTGCAACTCGGAACACTCCATATTAACCGTCCATAAAACTGAGACAGTTCATCACCACGGACAGGAGTCCTTAAAGATCAGTCGAATCCAAGTCACCTCCTATAAATTCCGTTTCTATCCCGAAAATTACAAAATGTTCTACTAGTCATCTCCCACAATTTCTATTGCGTAGGAATCATTTCTTTAACGGCTGCAAAACCGGAAATTTCACAGCGTATATTATTCTGTCATTTCAAGTCTTCTTCAAAACATTTTTATTCCCCATCTAAAAAAATTACACACCATTCCATAGTTATTATCCGTATTCTCCCTGTCTCTCTTTTCCCTTCATTGCTAAACTCCTAATCCAGTTCAAGGAAATCAAAACCTCATTCCAAAAGCTTCCTTTTCGGAAAAAATATCTTCTGTTTAACCCCAGACTTAATTATTAATTAAAAGCTATTTCTGATGCACCATGTCACTTTAACTTAGTGGGTCAATCCCAGTCCGTCATAACGTTTTCGAAACTAATTATAATTATGTAGCAATTAAAATATTTTTTACAGTGCCCAAAGAATGAAATCGAGTTTAGTGTTCTTCGCCTTGAAAATCCTTCGAAATAGTTTCATGTCCGACAAAACGTCTCTCAAGAAGATAATACGTATGTCTATTCTTCTGTTTGCTTTATAGTCTAAGGTCCAACTAAACAGTAAATGGGTCATCTTTTAACTCATTAGCCGCTGGTGTTGCGTTGACGCAACGGTCAAAATAAATGCGTATATAAATATAACTACCTAAGATATTTTATACCAGCAGATGATTTTGTGTAGGGAATATTATGAAGATTATTTCTGTAAAAAATATTTGTCTTCCAACAATCATTTTGTTTATAATAATTAATCTCATACTTTACGCAAAATTTAAGCAAAATTTTCGACCGCGTATGTTTGCTGAAAATATTTAACGAAAGAATTGCCGTCTTTATGTGTGATCTATTACTAGTCAAGGTCACTGTTTATCAGAACATTACATCAGTCACATGTCTATATTTGTGTTGGGAAGGGAGGGAAAGCAGGTGCTGCGTTGACGCAACGTCAGCAGGAAACGCGTAGTCAATCTCCTTTTTCACTCATTCCTTTCGATGTTCTGATTCATGTTCTGGTTGTTTAAAAATGCCTAGAATGAGGTATCTTACATTAGAAGAAGCCCTTCAAAGATTTTTTGATGAAGAAACGGATGATGATAATGTTAATAATGACCCGAATGAAACTGATATTGTTGCCCCCCAGAAATTGCAGAGGCTAGTGACGAAGAAGAAAGGAATAGAAATGTTTTAAATAATGATAATGATATTTTACCAAATGTTACTGCTGGGGAAGTTGAAATTCACGTAAGAAGTAAGTTTCAGCCTTCTAAAAGCAGTTATAGTCATACTAAAAAGTTTAAAAAGCAGAAAACTGAAATCTTGAAGTGGATAAAAAAGGACCCGTTAGTTATGTCTCAGGAAGAACATGAAGAAAGAGATAGAAGAGAAATTATAAAAGACAAAAACACAAGGTAAAACTAGTGCACAGATTTTCGATTTTCGTTTTGGTTTAGACATTTACTCTCTTCTCGTTGAACAGACAAATATATACGCTCAGAAAAAAAAATGCACAGAATTTATTGCATCTGAAGCCTATATGAGAAGATTTATTGGAATATTATTGCTTACAGGATATCATTCTTTACCTCAAGAAAAAATGTATTGGTCTTTTGATAAGGACATTTCTGTTCCTGTTGTACGAGAACTGATATCACGTTTGCAGTACAGGAATATGAAGCAGAATTTGCATTTGACAATACTGATAAATTATATGAGGTGAGACCGTATCTAAACTTACTAAATATCACAACATTTTACTACTGAAACTTTTAGATTCCAGACGCGAGAATGCATTATTCCTTTTTCAAACTCCTATTGAGAGTGTAGAATTAGCCAGAAATAGATCAGCAACAGGAAGACCTAGTAACTTCAGCATTCAGAAACCATTGCATGAAGATGGTAGGCATTTTATCGTTAAGCCCGTTGATAACAAAAGACTTTGTTGTAAAGAGTACCATAGCCAGACTGTTTATAGATGCAGAGTATGTAATGTAGCTTTACATCATTATTGTAAACAAGCTTTTCATGCTTGAATCTTTCAAATGAAATAATCTGTATTTGTAAAAGAAATACAATGTATATTTTAATATTAAATTAATTACAAGTAAAGTGATTTGTAGATTTATAAAACGTTATACAGCTAAAAAGTAATCCTGCGCTCCACTCAAAAGAAACATCACACGAGTACAATCCTATTCACTAAACATCCGTAGTCTTATTCCGCTGAGGTTGCGCGAACGCAGCACTCGATTTTTCCACAGGTAAGAGCATTTTATTTTATTTTCAATGTAAATTTATGTTATAAATGCTTAATTTAATATTTGTTATTATTTTCATGAGAAAAGAAACATTCCTTGTAGTTTTGGCGGTTAATGGGTTAAGTCATTTTTTACGAAGCTGTCTCATCCGTTCAACTTCTACAGAAAAATAAATTTTAACCTTACCTTCTAGACTTTCAGACAAAGAAGTCTTGTTTCAAACATACCTTCGAGCCTAAGGCGGCCCTCCCCCGTGGCTTTTATCTCATCAAAGGAGCATAAAACATTCTCTCTGTTTCTGCAACATGCTCAGAAGACCAAAAGGATTCTTTATTCATAACCTAACTATTGAGCTTTTACTGACGCATACCGTTCAAACCCTATTTTATCGACATTTCTTGACGAAAGATCCACAACATTTAGAAATTAGCTTGAAGCCAGAATCTCTACACAACAGAAGCAATCTGAGTTTTATTATTTATATAGGTGAATACTGTACTGCGTCTTAATTAATTGTAATAATTTATGTGAATTTAAATTAATCAAGGTATTTGCTTACCATGTTTTGTTTTGTTTATTTATTTTATTAGATCCAAAATTTGAGTTCTAAATATGACATACACATCAGATTTCTTACTGATTTAGAAACTATTTTTAAAACGCTACTATTATGCACTTTTTATTTTTCACGAATGTAGTAGTGCATTGATATGTATGACTAAGTGCTTCAATTATCAGATAAGCTAGTGGTTCTCCAAGCATCAAATGGCAATGAAATGCAAAGCTGACGCTGTAATGATTTTAAGTTTTACTAACGGTTGTTTTATTTTGAAACTTTACTGTTCCCTCTTGTTTTCCATTTCCGGCCAGAATAAACGTGGTTAGTTTTAGTATGCATATTGAGTGCAAACTTGCAAACTGTTAACTATTTAAGTTGCGGGTTTTAGCCAAGAAGGAGTTAGAGAGACAGACAGAGACTTCTCGCCAGCTTATTTCACGCACTCTTTTCAGTCAGTTACTGTCCGCCTTTAAGGCCAAAATTTACTCCTCTTGATACTGAAGTCCTATTGTAGTGTTCCCGCATTCTCCGTATTACATACGTAAAGATTAAAAGGCCAATCTTAGCGTTACTAGTGTTTGCAAAGTATTTGAACTTAGCTCTTATTTAAATTTAGTTAGTTTGTAGCTCTTATTTTTTTACGTTTCAGACCATTAAGTACTGGTCTTTGTATCCCGAAGACTGGTAGCAGCTGTACACTGTGAAGAATAAAGGGTAGTTAAACCCTTCCCCCTTGTGTTGTATCTTCTACACTTTAAGGAACAAAGTTTTTAGTAAACTACCTGTTCTTACTCAGAACTCCAAAATGTTTGCCAAAGCAATTAGAAGAATTAGTGCTCCTGATAACGCATGTATAAAAAGGAGAGATTTTGTATCGAACATTATCAGGTTTTCTCGATAAAATATTTTAAAAGGAAATTTGATATATCTTTAAAAGTTTAATTTTTCTGTAAGTAATTCACGTATTGCTGAAACTCGATATTATAAATACACGAAATATTATTTAATATTTTTATAAAATTATTGCAGAAAGCCTTCTCTTCCCGTACGGATACCTATGCTCAGTTCTCTTAGCTAAATTCAGTTAAGCTTAACTTCTCAACAATATTGACTTTTAATGTATAAATAATGGAGAAAAGTATTGCTCTAAGTTAAAGAACAGAGTATAACTCCAAATTATAAATTTATGAGAATTTTTTATTTTACTCAATGCGAAAAATATTGTAGAAAAAGTATGTAGAGTCACTAGTTTTCTTTGGTGCAGAAGTTCAGGAAAAATGAGCAATGCCTTCGCCGGGACTTTAACCTGGACCTCCCGAATACGCGTTGAGTGCACTAATTGTTACACTACGAAGGCATGCTGAAAGTAGGGAGAAATTACCTTATGTACTCACCCTTTTAAAGGGCAACTGGGGATTACGGTACCCATTCTCCAAATCCTGGTGGTGAAGAATCATCATTTACCACCTTTTTAGTTCGGGCGCCACTGTAGATTCATTAGGTTTCTTTGGTGCAGACGTTTATGAAAATTGAGCAATGCCTTCGCCAGGACTCAAACCTGGATCTCTCGAATACGTGTAGAGTATACAAACTGTTACACCTCGAAGGAAGGAGGGAGAAAATTAAAAGAAAATCGTACATAATTCAAAAATCTAGATTTCCAAAAACAAAAGCTTGAATTATTTAAACAAAATTTTGAGGGTGTTGATTTAATGCATCACAAAACAGATTTTAACTGTTTTAAGTTTGAATAAATATATTTCCTTAAAATCTTTTAACTTTAAAACATTTTTGGAAGAAGCATTATTTTTTAACAATAGAAAATGCATGCAACTTAAAACCGAATGCAAAAATTAGCTAAGTTAAAAAAAAAAAAAAAAAAAAAAAAAAACTTTAACGCTACGTTAACAGTTCTAATGTTCGTTTGCATTTCTACTCAAGCGTAAATGATTAATTACATTTGCTGAACATAAATAATGAATGTTCAAATAAATGAATGACTTAATTAAATTGTTTATGGATACTGCTAGAAAAGGCGGACTTTCTACCATTCGCAGGAACGACATAATCACACCCTGGACGCACCTTTGAGTTTAAGGGCAACAAATGATTGCACACCGTTACAGCCAACTAACCTTGCACCTCAAGCACTTTAAAATATAACACTCGGCTATTACGTCGAGTCCAAATCACGGCCCTAAAGTGAGCTCGTGGGATTCCTTGATGAACTCCCGTCCCAATTCCGCTAAAAGCTTAAATAATGATCATCACTGTAGATTCGTCTCAGTGACTTGTTAGCTACACCTGGGACTCTAGTTCCGAAACCCAATTTCGCTAGTACTTGGTTCGGTGGCCATGGCAGAGAAAGAGCACCTGAGACCTTTAGGCGTTCGATTAAATGTCAGATGAAATCTCAGGGAAGGATACTGGTAGCGTATTATGCAGAAATGATTCGTGGTTGATTCAGTGCCGGCGGGGGAAATTAGAAGGTTCAGATTGATGAAATGTTTTGAGTTGTTGGCATGGGTCTTATTATTTGTCTCAGACTTGTAACTGTGAGAGGCTGTATTTCGTTTATCGCTGCTTAAATTAAAGAATTAAATGGTTTGCAGTAAATCTATTAAAACTGCAAAAGCTTCGTACCCACTTTAATACTTCGTTTAATATTAATAATAACGCTTTAGAGGATGTTAGGTTTTTCGGTTAGCGGCAAACGTGATAAAACAACTGCACCTTAGTCAGGAATCGAATCCTAGGCCTTCAAATCACTAGATGAATGTGACAGTTACCGTGCAACAAGTGTGCACAGTGCGAGAAATGCCCTAATTCCTTATATTTTATGACTTCTTATAGTGAAAATATTTGGACATATTTTGCTTAATAACCCGTTTATCAATTTTTTAAAAATAAAAGTGGCTTAGAAATGACAAACGAAATAAGAATTTTTGTACTCCGACACTAGTAATAAGTTTCTAAATATATTTTAAAATGTTTTCACAAATTATAAATAATTTTATACGGTAATTTTAAGAATTTTAAATTTCAGGAAGTCTTTTTAATATGAAATGAAAGCATTAAGAAAACCCTTCTAGAAATAACACGTGTACAGAATTATTAAAAAGATTTCAACAAAAACAATTACATTTCGACGTCACATTCTGAAAGCTCCAACAATTATAAAACTTAAAGCATAATGATGAAATGTTTCTTAGTTTAAGTTTCATACATAGCCATGTTTTATGCACAGTCATGCATGTATTTTTTTAAAGAGTTAAATTCGCACAATACAATAGAAATAGGAAAGGGAAGAAAAAAAGAAAGAATATATATGTAAGTGTGTGAGTGCGCAGATTTTAGCTGTGGCCGGTGCTGTGTCTTGTACACTATTAGTAACGCCTCAAGCTAAAATTTTGATTTATTTACAACATACTAAGCAGGTTATTTACACTATTTACAAAAGCATGGCTATATTAATTAGATCAGAACTATTGACTTTGTAAAAATCTTCATTCTATTGAACACTCAGCCTCTCTAGACGAGAGAGCCATATTTAAAATTATACGGTTTGATTCAGTTTTGTTCATTATGGCAAAGCACAGTAGGGCTGCTTGTGTTAAATTGCTTAAGTTCACGCCGGGAAATAATGTTATGAATCTTACTTCACGGCACCAATGTTATATCTTAAATTCATATAAAAATGTTAAATATGAACCTACTTGCCGTGAAAAGGTTTCTACTTCCTCTTAGGGAGGAAAACTAAACTCTTAAGAATTTGCCAAATAACAAAATTTTAGTGATCGTATAGTGAAACGTGTACAGCATTTTTGCGTTGTGAAAAAAATGCATCCCGGGACCGCGCCGTGAGAGGATCGAAAACATAAAACATATACAAGATATAAAGGAAAACTTCATATTACATATATAAAGAAAACATACTGTAAGAGGTTCCAGATTAAATATCAGTTTATTCAATTACATCACAATAAGAAAAATCTTAACCTCATCTGAGAGTCTTTTCATTTAAATTCATAAAAAAACTTAAGGTTTGTCTGGTGATTTAAAAGAAAGGAAAGGGAAACAATTTAAGACCTGAGAGTTAAACTGTAGATTCGACGTTGTTTTTACTGCTAAGGACGTTTTTGAAAAACTTGCCTAAAGTTCAAACACACCAAAAAAAAAAAATAAAACTTATCTTGAGTGGACATCTTGTATCTTAATAAGCGTTGACGTCGTCCGGGCTCATCTTTACACTGGTTCTCATGATGTCGACGCCACTTCACCACTGTAGAACAGAAACAGGAGCACTGCTGCCCAGGACGGCTATCCGCTTGGTCCTGAAAGTCCTCAGTCAACCGCAGGTAACTCGTTCAAATTTCGCCTCTTTACCAGCACGCCGCAAGGAAGAGAGTTTTCAGCTTCAGGCCAGAAACGTTTTTTTTTTTAGGCAATTACGGCTCGCCTGTTCTTACTCATCCCAAGAACAAGCTTCACGAGTACCGTCTCAAGTAAGTTCCACCCGCCAGTCAGCAAGAGAGAGTCGCCTCTTAACCCAAAACGCGGCCGGGGAGCATATTTGCCGCTCCCCGCTGGAAAACATCTCTCGTAGTGAACTACATATTGTCGATCTCTTTCCAGTCGGTTTTTTTCAAGAGCAACGTCCACAAGTCCAGCAAGCCCGAAAGTCCGAGAGTCAGTCGGTCCAAGAAGTGAGTGCCTCAAAAAGTGAATCCAACTCGAATTTCCTTCGTCTCCTTCACAAACGCGGGCTCCCACTATGGCTTCACTTATCGCCCCCTTAATTATGGCAAAATCTTCGTTTTCAACTCCAGAATGCGGAAATAAGGGTGATCGCGCATGCGCGCCCTTCTTCACCTAGCCAACAACCGGACCCTCAATCGCTAAAAACCTGAATGACTTACATTGAAAGACAAGTAGCAACCTTTGACCTTTCTGTCACGTACTTTCCTCTCTTAAGGTCAACTAACAATGAAAATTCTTTCTCGAACATTCTAAAGGACAAAGCGCGCGAAATCATGACTTGGCGAAAATTGCCTCCCTTTCCCTGCTTCTTTTACAATGAATAAAAGTTTGTACAAGATTTGCAAATAAAAGAAAATAAATAATATTCATTTAAACTAAATAATATTTCCAGAAGCATCTGTTTTTCCCCAAAATTAAAGCCTTAAAATAAATAATTCAGAATCAAAATAAAAATTCCATAAATCATAAAAATTCCATTAATAAAGAATATAATAATTAAATAAAGAATTCCATAAATCATAAAATCATTCACCTAATTTTTATAACGCTATCAGATAATTTCTCTACATAACACTTGCTCAGGAAAGGGGGCAGGATTTTCTAAGGGAAACTGGCTCACATATACATCACACAGGAGGATGCATGGGCCCCAGAAACGCCCTTTCGCCCGGAATCGAACTCAAGTCGGAACTACCAGTATTCAGCGATTTTGCTGTTCGACCCGCCGGTGGGGTCTCAAATTAAAGGGAGACGGTAGAAAAGTACTAATGAAACTTCAGCGTAGTGCGTTTTAGACAAGTTTAGACAACGCAGCTTATTACAAGTTTTAATGAATATAAGGACGCTAGTTTTGGTAATAAATTTTAATGATGAAAAGATTATGGTGAAACTTCAGTAGTTTTGAAAATAAATTAATGTTATTAATTATTCTCTTAATTTAGCTGGATTTTGCATAACATAAAGCTCTTTTGCACGTTTTGATGTGTTCCAAAAGTGAAACTTACCGATCATTATTTCTTCTTTTTAAATGAATTTCTAACTTCGTAGTGAATTTGACTTTCACTTGCTTTAACCCTCGTCTCGGCTGTGATTTCATATATGACTTTATGACATTATCATAAAATTTACAGCACAATAAATCTGCACTTATTCGCTAAATTGTAAAAAAAAGTTTCCATTGCAGCGAAATCTGTGCATCTCCAATTTTACCTTGATTCAGTGTCGGCGATACCTAGAAGTGTTTTTGGACAATTCATGAAGCGATTAAGTTATAAATTAATTACTAAGTAATAAAAATTAATTAATTAGTAATAAAATAAATAAAAATAAGCTATAGGATTCCTCACTGTATAATTAATTATAAGTTACTGTTGGAAGTAAAGAATCTTAAGAACTGATAAACGAATAATCGCTTCATTTCATGTGACAGGAAACAACGAGAATGAAGGGTAAACTAATCCTTTATTATTCAAAATAAAGTTTAACAAAACTTCGCCTTGGAGTGTACAATAAAGCCGACACTTGGGCTTGAACGTAAGAGACTAAGAATTAAACTAAAAGTAATTTTAACTAAAAGTGATATAGACGAAGCTATCAAGATTCTAACAGAGTTGGCCTGTTAACGCGAATTGACTGCGAAGCTATCAAAGGCCTAACGTACGGCCGAGCGTAATAATAGCTTACGGAGAGAGTAGCCTAAAAACGCGGACTCGTACTATCCCGAATATCTGGTATCTCTCTCACTAAGACCGAAGAACGTCGCTCTTCCTCATTATGTACCGCTCTTCCTCATTATGTATTTAGACGTGATTCTAAAACTGCGTTCTCGCCGGAAGTGTAAGTTGAAGTTAAGAATCGATAGGAAAGGAACTTTAACTCAACATTTAAGTGTTAATAAAATTAACATAATCCTCACAAAGGTATTAAATAAAATATTAAAGTTATAAAGATTTTCTGTATTCTTTTAATTTTGGAAACGCCGGCTTTTCACCAATCTAGTTTCTAATCTAGTTTTCTGAAGTTCAACTCTTACGCCGTGACTTAGTTCCAATGATGATGAGAGGTACTTCTGGTACGTATTTATCAAAGGCTTCCTGAACCTTAAGCCAGTGATAACTTAAAGTTTAGGAAGCCTTTGATCAATAAGTTGCAGTCTCCAGATGATGAGAGGTACTTCTGTTACTTATTAATCAAAGACGTTCTAAACCTTAAATCATCACTAAAAGTTCAGAAAACGTTTAAATCAACAAGTATCTGTAGAAAAAGAGAGAGTATAGTAGTAAATGCGCTACGTAAGTGTCATTAAATGGCCTAAATTCTATTGTTCACCCCTGTAGGTGACTGGCATTGAAGATCTGTTGCGAGCTTGCTTTTCTTCTCAAATATTTTATTCTACTTAGTACACGCATTCTTCAGAATATACATGCCAATAAATAAATTCCAAGAGTCAGTCCATAATTTATTAGTAACATCAACTTTACTGAAAATATTCACCTGAAACAATTTTAAAAATAACATCTGTTTAAAACTAGCAAAAATATGCTCTTGGTATTCAGTATTCAAGGTTATGTTATACGTGAAACGTTTTTCGATTGGTGAATTGATCATTCTTGTGTTATCTTCTTTTACTAAAGGGAAATTTTAGATATCAGTTATTTCTCAAACACTGAAAGGTTACGTTGGAATAATTAATAAAATTGATGTCACGTGGCTGTCTCGGAGTATGTACCCCTTCGTATATCATTTTCTAAAGGAATATGGATCGTATTTGCGTTACACAAGGGTAAAACCATAAAATTTCAGGTCGCCAGATAGTGTACTGATATTTGAGCCTCAATCAAAATGTAAACAATGCTCGGCTACTGGTGGATAATATTAAAATCAATAATGAATTTAATAATCAGTATCATTCAATGTTTTATAAATTAATATTTTTTGTAAAAAAGCAAAGATATAAGCAACTTATCAATTTTTTAATATTTATGTCAAGAACAAAGATTCCTGAGTTCGGCTTCAAAAATCTTTTTTTTATTTTTATTTTTCACACAGATTTCTGTGATATGTTTACTACTATTATAGTTCTAATAAAAATTTTAATTAATATTACATTTTACTCATAAAATATCATTCAGAGTTGCTTAAAATCTTTCGAGGTAGAGTCTAGATTATTATCGGATTTACGCATATATTTCCTCTTTTTTATTCTACAGAATATTATATATAGTAAAGTAAATTTTAATTTAATCTTTAATTTTGTTTTACATTTTATTATATTTGTAAAATCTTTAAAAATATGCAAGCTTTTTGATGTAGGCAATAAAGGAAAAAACTTTGCATTTACATTTTAGTTTTACAGGTATATATTATTACGATAATGAATTTTTGATTTTTTTTTGCTAAACATTTAGAAGGAGAAAACTGATATACTTCTAAAGCTTTTAACCTATGAAACTTCACTTTATGGTATAGAAATGCAATGTAGTTAATGTCTCCGTTCTGCACATTTTTAAAATTTATTTTTACTTTATTCAATTTTTTTTGTAAATTTTTGTCAATATTATTCTTTTCTGATTTTGATAAGAATGCATGTGCTATATGGACGGGATATTTCGTTATGATTTCATTAATATTACTTCATTTACTGTCTCATTTGCTTACGTTTACTCATTTACATGCTTACATTTACTTACTTGTTCATTTTTCAAATAGAACGTTTCCCTTATTTACATACACCTAGGATGCTCAACCCATAATTCGTGAGTCACATGTGGCTCGCACTGCACGTCTTGTGGCTTCTCTGTCTTGTGAGATAAAGTGGAAAGGAAACATCGAATTCTAGTTGCACCACACCCTCACAGCTACAGACGACTAAAGTTTCCTGATGATGGATCTTCTTCAAGGATTTTTAAGCCGACATTTTATTTTACACTAGGCGTTGCGCCACTTTCAGTTGCATTGCCCTCATTACTCCATGAGTCATCCTTGACTTCAATTCAATTGAATACTGCGTTTTCATTAGCTGATCTTTTAGCAATTTTGAAGCACAACGTCTGGTAATTTTATCGTCAGCCTCTTCTCGTAACCTGCACCAAATACACGCCTGAGAACACAGAACGAATGCTCGACGTTGTCCGTGATACCGCTGATTTGGTGGTTTCAGACGGGAATAAAATTATTCGCTTCTTCTACGTACGTCAATCATTAGTTTTACAATATTAACGATTTTGCAGTTACCCCAATCATGTAATCGTTTAAGGAATAAAAAAAGAAGAAACATACCTACAATTACAGTTTTAACTATGAATGGGAAGAGAAATATTTTTGTTTAAATTTTTTAAACAAATACATTTTAAAATTAGAACAAATACATTTGCTTCATTTATGATTAAACAGTTTCTGTTGGGGGGATAGCATATAATTTGAATAAATAACGTAAAACAAATCAAATAATAAATCAATAAATAAATGCATAAATTTACAAATTTTCATGCAAATAAGACCATGGTCTAAGTATTCTATTTCTTTTATATACACTATGGGGATTATGCACTATTGCTATAGTAAGGGCATAGCCTATAGTAGTGAATGACTTAAGGTTTAGAATTTGAATGGTTTACGGATCCGAATTACAATGCTTTTCAGCCAGTTCAAGGCTGTGCAAAGACTGTCCCAGGGTGACTGCATTTTAGGAGAGAGTCCTTTCTGTCGAATCCAATTCCAAAACCACATCTTGTCACCTTCGTTGAATAGATGCCCTGTAGCTCAGGTGTCGAACCGAGTCTTCAAGCCAAGCTGACTCTCTCAAGTGCAAAATTTTGCATCACTTCAAACCGTGCCTGAAGATTTTGAATGTATCTTTCCGTCGATAAATGCGCATTCGTAGTTCGGCCAATCAAGAGATCGCAAAGCACTTGGAGGTGACGACCCAAGATAATCTGGGATGGGAAATAGATGGTAGTCTCTTATAGGCCAGTAAGATAGGAGTAATTTTTGTCTCAGTCCTGTTGGTTTCAGAAACCCATAAGCGAAAGGGATTGCTTTACAATGCCGGCTTATATGCGGGTGGAAAGGTATCCTCAGGGTTTTGTCAATGACGAGTAGCATGCAGAGTTCTTTATTTACAGCCGAGATAAAATTCGTTCCTTATTGGAATGTAACTGAAGACGCACTTCAAACCTGAAAATCCAATGTCATGTACCTCGCATATGTAACAGCCCATTGATCAGCGATAAGATAAGCTTCAGGCAACTTTGTAAATTAATCAATGGCAAGGATGATGTATTTATTGTCATCAGCAGTTCCTGGCAGGGAAACCAGGATGTCGAAGGCAATGCGTTCAAAAGGCTCTCCTGCATTTTAACGTAGCAGCTTCCCTCGGCATCGAAACTTTATGCAAGGAGTGCATGACATCACTTAAAAGCAAACTTCACAGTACAGTTAGTAACCTTGAAAGACAATGGCAAAGATTCTTTGTCAAAGAAATAAAATTCAGAGCAAACGTCAGAGGTGCTGAAAGTCAAAAGCTTTTAAACATGTACATAGAAAGCAGTGTTAGTAGACAAAAAATGTCACTAACATCAGAAACCGTTCTATTTATGTGGTCGCTAAAATACGTTTCTGATTCAATATCAATTTGTGACGCTAACAACGGTGAAGAGGTCTTTGATAGGGTTTGCAGTAGGAAAATAAAGAACATTCTCATTTTTTCATTACATTTGCCGTAAAATGGAAATTAAAAATTCTAAATTTGACAGCCCAGGGTACCCAAAACAGGATACAGCGCTGTCGTGCAGAAATTTGAAGAAGCAATACTGTCAGTTCTATTGGAATGTTTAAAAGCATGAATTCTCCATGCATCTCTTTCACTACTGAACATGAGCAAGCCTCTTCCTTTCCCAAACGCCTAAAATACATTATCTTACTTAGTTACATTTACATTTTAACGCGGTTTTGTAAATTAAAAAATAGTAGTATTTTTTATAAATTCAAAATACATAAAACGTTGATAAATATCAAAAACTGCATAATTTTTTTTAAAAATTCGTAAGCTAAAATTAAGTAATTAACAACTAAATAAAATGTATAGCATATTCCCAAGGAGACTATGAAATTCCCTCATCTATGGGGAATTCTCACCTGATTGGAAAACCTCTTTTTAAACGGTATAATATATAAACATATACTGATATGTACGGAGCCATAATAAAAACGTTAAACACAAAAAGCACAACACACTTATAGCTTTACAGAAGTATAAATCACAAAAGATGTATGTACAAATTTAAAACTTAAAATGAAGAATGAAGTATAATGCAATAGTTTACCCCAGAACTGTGTATCATTTATTATATCATGAAGTTTAAATGTTATTTTCTTTTCAACAAAACTAGTTTTCTCCGCGAGAGAAGCATTAGCATAAGAATTTTACATGTTCATTTTAAAAAAGGTACTTTGAAATAGCTTTTTGCAGAGAGAACTGCCATACAGTGAAAACATTCCAAAAGTATTAATGTTTCAGTGCGAAAATCTCTAGAGATTCTTAGAAGAAATATGCGTTATCTGTTATTTCTAACTTATAAAATATTCTTGAGGAAAAAGTCATTTTATTTTTATGGTGAGAAGGAAGGAACATCTAGATTTTTTAAAGTAAAATTTATTTTCGGTACAGTTTTAGTGTATTATGATGGCAATGTATTTCTCAATGTTTAATTCTCTTAAGACCTAAAATGCGTTTGTTAACGTTAAGTTTTTAGTCATTTATGCAAAACTGTATCTAGAATTACCGAACCGTGTGCTCGAAAATAAGGTCGTGATATTTTAATTCTTAACAGTTTAAAGGAATTTTAGATATGTGGAGTTTCAAAAACACTTTTGTTTTTAACTATTTAGTAGAACTGCCGAAATTTTTATCATTTTTATGAAACATAACAATTATGATTTTGACATTATTTTATTAGAATGTAATAAGAATAACAGTTTCTCAGTTCTTAAAAATGCATTTTTCGAGCATTTGTTTCTTCAGCTCTTTTCATAAATTTTCAAACTAAATATGAGTAAATTCGACTGCGGTAACGGGAACAGATAAAAAATTGAATATTTATCGGTGTTTCAAGCTATAAGCAAACATCTGCACAATGTTTTATATTTTCATAAATATGGATTTGCAAACACAAATACTGCTCAAACTGAATTTAAAGTAAATCAGCCAAAGAATAAAATATCCAACCATGATGCGCGCTCGGTAGTGAGCAGAAGGACAGGACTGTCCTTATGTACTACCAAATATACCTGTAAGAACACTAGAAGATTAAGTGAGTTAGTCACTACTGTCTTTAAATTAAATTTTGTTTTTAAAATTTATATAGGTAGTTTAACAGAGTGCTCCAATAACTTTTATAAGTCTGTTTTTTACCCTTCTTCTAAGTTTCTCAAATTTCTTTTAAAATAATATTTTCTTTTACTTGTTTCGATATATGAGTAATTTAGCTTAAATGAATTTTTAATCCAATTAACATATATCATGACTGTTAAAATCGATTTCTCTTGTAAGCTTGTAGAGACATTAGGTATTTTTTGGAAGCAAGGGACTTTGAAAAATGAGCAAAACCTTCGCCGGGAATCGAACCGAAGACCTCTGGAATACGCGCCCAGGTATTTTTTGATAGCAGGAAAGATGAAACCAATTCATCATCGAACACCTTTTTAGTTCGGGAGCCACTTCAGAGTCATTATTATATTTTTCAAAGCAGGAGACATGAAAAATGAGCAACGCCTTCGCCGGAATCGAACCACGGACCTCTGGAATACACGCCCAGCGTGCAGACTACCACAACACGAAGGCAGGAGAAATACCTTATAAGGTTATAAGAAAACTTTATAAGAAATCTACAATGTATGTTTATCAAATCGTATGTTGTTTCCGTGTCCAGGGCAAGTGCTAAAGAGAGAGAGAGAGAGAGAGAGGAAAAAAAAAAACATAGGACGGATAGGGTCAGGAAGTCAAATAGGGCCAAAGGCATGAAGCACTGGCCACGACTTCGACTCTGTCCGCGAAAAGAATGTCTCTGGTCCGATCATTGTCAATTTGGAAGAGGGCCGCTGCGACGGCAGGGCTGAGTAGCAGATGTCCGGGGTCTAGCTGTGTGTTCGGGCAGTGCATACTTTCCGTGTATACCCTGGTGCCATCAGGGAGGATCTTCATGCCCCTCAGGTGCCCTTTTCTTAGTCTTGAGATTGTGGTTGTGAACACCTCGGGTATAGTTTAACTCAGGTTTTGAAAATATCGGCCGGGAATGGGCAGAGAGCTTTCCACTTTGTGACAACATTAGCATCAGAAAGTGTGGTGGACAGGATGGCGGATGCGACTGTTCTGGCTTCCTCGGGAGAAGAGTCTGCTTGCTCATTCCCATAGATGTTCACATGGGCTGGGATCCATTGAAAGCTGCATGATTTCTTCTCCGAAATTTAGTACAAAAGTGTGATGATATCTTGGGAGAGTTTTGTCTTGTCATTTTGGATGGCCTCAAGGGCAGATTTGGAATCCAAGAAAACAATCGTATTTTATATACTTAAGTCAACAATTTTATTAAGAAGTAAATGAAAAAGAAATAAGAAATTTTAGAAGTGTTTTGCTGTGAAAAACGCTAATATATATTCCAGCAAACGCGTTATACCTTTGATATTACGATAGGCATATTTCTGCAAACAAGACAGATGTAAAATTTTTAGCCGTAAACGAATTCAGAGGCATCTATTTATTTTCTGTATGCTTCACGAGAAAAAATTCCTTTTTCTTTATGATTCTCCACCACCAGGATTTAACGATTGAGCCCCCTAATCCCCAATCACCCTTTAAAGGGGAGGGGGAGTATATAAAGTATTCCACGTCTTCTTAACATGCCTTCGTGGTGTAATGGCCAGCACACTCGGCGCATGCTCAAGAGGCCCGAGATTCGAGTCCTGGCGAGAGCATTGCGCATTTTTCACTTCTCCTGCTTTAAAAATATTCTAATATCTCTACAGTGGGGCCCGAACTATAAAAGGTGGTAGATGATGATTCTTCGCCACCAGCATTTGACGACTGGATCCTGTAATGCTTATTTGCCCTTCGTGGTGTAATGGTCAGCAAGCTAGGTGCGTATTTGAGAGGTCCAAGGTCCGAGTCCCGGCGAGGGCATTGCTCATTTTTTACATCTGGAGCATAAAAAAATGCTAATGACTCTACAATTGAATTGGATTGACTAGAGGTTCTGAGCATGTCATCGGGAGTTTACGCATGTATAAGATCTAAAAAAGTATTAAAAGGTATGATTCCATTTACATAAATGCAAAATTGAGAAAGATTACTCATGCTAAAATGAGTCATAATACATTTTGTGCCAGAAACTTTCCTTAAAATTTCTTAATTCATGGAATAAGGAAAGACTGGAATTTAGAAACTCGTGATATGAAATGCTCTGATAGTGGTCCATTAAGAGTTTGTGTCTGAAGAAAATCACAATATTCTGAATTTTTATATTTATCTAAACGTCCTTAGAAAAGTGTTCCTTTACATTAAATTAAATTAAATTTTTACTTTACATTACTATTACATTCAGTTTTTATACCTTTCGACGCACGTGGCAGCGCGCGATAACGATACAAGAATCCATGCAACCACAGTGTTCACTGGGAGAATTCTGTGTTCTCACACCATGGCACAGGGTTGCCGTTTCAATTGAGACGTAGAAAATTTCCTGTAAAATTTGTCTTCGCCATGAACATCCATAAGTCTCAGGGCCAAACGCTTAAGCGTGTTGGCATTTTTCTACATGAGCCTGCATTTGGATACGGTCAACTTTATGTTGCCTGTACAAGAGTTCGTGAAAGAACGGAGGTAAAATAAAAAATAATGGATGGTCCTCTGCAAGGCGAGCTTAAAAATGATGGAAAGATCTACACAAGAAATGTTGTGTACAAAGAGATCTTTGACATGTGAATTAACATTTCATTATTTAAATCACCTTTATTGCTTGAGCTAGCGGTGGGCTCTTAACCCTCTCAGCATTACGACCAGAAAATTCCGTACAGAAGGTTGCCTTCCACATTCATTATACATGGAAATTTCTGCTAGCTTTCAATGTATCGGATTTCAGTTTGGATGTATATTGGAAGAAAAGGAATCAAGGTACAAAATGAAAGAGTCATTTTTTAATTAAAATCAAGAAAATATCACTTATTCATGACATTTTGAGGAACTTTGAAATTTCAGGGCTAAACCCGTAACGCTCAAACCTCCAGTGGTTTCCTTCATTGCACTCTACTTTAAGCAAGTCGAACGTGGAAACCCCATGGGGCAGTAAGGAAAGGGGCGTCCTAGCCGCCTACCCTGGGTAATTCAGCTTAAATTACAAGACACATTTGCACAAATCACTTTAATTACAATTTATAATATCTAGAATAGCGGTCATTTCGTATGACCGCCAGGCTTTCTAGTTAAAATATACACAGAATTGCATTTAAATAATTAAAAAAGGTCCTATATTTCGTATCCAGCCATAACTGTATAGTTTTATTTATCTGAAATTATTTATTTTTTTTCTTATTCTTTAATTTTTATGCTTCTAAGATACTTATATGCAAATATCTATAGAAACAGAACAAAATAAATTTCAATATTTAAAATTACAAACGGAAGATAATGGAAGAAGAGAGTAAATATAATTATGTTTATCTTTTATCAATATCAGTTTAATAATTCAGAACCGAATTTTTAAATTTCGCTACCCATCTCCGATTTCTTTTCAAGGAACCCAATTATAGCTCTTTTAATAATGAAACAGGTAATGCAAATGCTTTGTCTTAAGAACCTCATTCTTAAATCTTTCATGTTTTTATAGATTTTATTTTGCTTCGGAGCGTAAATTCTTTAACAAGCATCACCAATCGATAAATATCAAATGGTGGAGATAAAGATAAAAGGAAGTTAATTATAATTTCCTTTTTTAATCAAGATTGTGATTATTAAATGTCGGGAAAAGAGGAATTCCTCTAGAAGGATGCTGGTGCCACTGCCATATGTTATCTGAAAAGATCAGATCTGCAGATTTGGAAGTTTTATTCTTCACATTTTTTGGCTGTCTCCTGAAAAGAAAACACTGTCATGGAAAAATTAAACGAAATTTCGCCATGAGATATTTTTCAAATGTCACTTGACATACATCATTACAAGCGGAGTTTATTACAGAATTCGAGCTAGATAGAAATAAATTTATTTTAAGTGTTTTAAATAAATTAAAGTTTTTTTAAGTCTAAAAGGTTGAGATTTTTTATTGTTCAATATCTGTCGATTATTATATGTAGAATAACGGTTTCTGTTATAAAAGTTCTTGATATTTATTTACGATTTATAAATAGTAAATATGAATTTTTAATTAATGCTTTTACTTCAATGACTTTGTGTTTTTAAAGATTGTACTTGTATGGTTTAATTTAATCGTATGCAGAAAATGTCACTTTAGAATAAAAACGAAGATCAAATTCATTGTTCGCGTAAGATTATCTACATTTTTTGTAGCCAATTTATACTGATACAGAGTAGAACAGAAGTAAATTATATCCTCTATACATATATGTATGATATAGTCCTTCCATCTGATATTTTATGAACTACAAAACATCTCTATGAAGCTCAATTTTGCAACTTGACTAGAAATTTGCTTAAAATTCTACAACTATGCATTAATAAACTCCTTTTGATGATATTACAATATTATTAAAGCTACGCTTATCATAAAATTAAAAGAAACTAACACGATTCTATTAAAACATCACATAACATATTGACATTTTTTCCCGTCCTGATAAAGCTGTGAATAATACTGTACTTACTCTTGGCTTCTCACTGATGAAATGATAGTTGCTTTTAGTAATCGTTGTTTTTTTCATCTCATGAGATGATTGATCATGCCTTGTCACCAGAAGCCATAAAAATCTTAATTTTTGTCTAGAGTGATTTTTCCCAACGATGGTAATAGGAAAGTTTTCATTTTGCAAGGTGGAATTCATATTGTAATTGTAAATCATAACGATATAAGCATGGTGCCCACGTCTTCCGTCACCTCTCACCTGTAATTATAAATAAGTCTTAATTTTTTAAAACATGATATTTTAACATATGTATATATATAACAACAAACTTCATATTTTAATAGTCTTAAATATGTAAGTCAATATTTTTAAAACATGAATATCAATAAGAAATGGACATCCAGAAAAAGAATTTACTTCTCAACTGCAAAAATTATCAGTATAACAGCAAAAATATATCTATTTCCTTCTCTTCAATTATCGCTTATATTTACTTTTTAGCTTTGGCAGAAGGAAATAAACTATGCTTTGTATTCCATTAATCTATAATCTTAGCAGTCATTTACAGAGACCAGTTGGATATCCCTTGAAGTGTTTGCGTCGAAGATAATAATCTTGACAACTTTTGAATTACTGAAGGTATAGTCTTACGATTCTCCCTATTTAATTAAAAACTTAGTACTAAAATTTAAGCTAATAAAATATTCGGCAGTTTTACGATTTACATTTAGTGTTGTGTCCCTTTTGCTATTTATTATAATACAAGTAAGAGAAAAATTTAGTTTTCCGAATTGTTTAAAAAATATACAGTTAAAATGTACAATATGATTATTTCTTTGAAGCAAAGTGCACATTTTCGATAGGATTAAATCTGTTTGTTTACGTTTAATGCTGCAGAAATTAATTGACTGTGTTTGTATTTTATATTGCGTAAGGAATGATATGCGCTGTAAATACAATTGTTAAGATAATAAGTTGATTACTCATTTGGTCGAAGTTTTTGATTCGATCCGTATGTGTTCCATGCATGTTATCTAAATAAATTTAATTGCCCGACAATGCATTTTATCTAAATCAATTTAATTCTTAGACAATATAGTGTCTTAAACATTGTTTTTATATTATTTACATCGAAGGAAATAATTGCATATAAACAAATGAGTAAATGACAAACTTAATTTTGCTAAATGCTTTATAAGAAAACCAAACAAGAATGCTTCCGCATTTGAATATTTGGATTCTAGATAATTGGATTTTTGCTATAATTTGAGTTAAATATATTACATATTCATACTCGAACTTCCTATTTCAACAAACAAAATTTTTTTGAGTACCGGCTTTGTTTCACTCGTGGTTTTATTCAGAGCCATTTTAACAAAACATTGTTAAGAGGCATAGCTACACGCATAAAATGTGTATATAAATTGAATATTTTACTAAACGTTTTATTATTTTGTTCTATGTAATACGCCTTATCATTTGGGTGGTATTTCGTGACTTCAGAAGACGCCAGTTAAGTCATATCTGGAACTGCCATGTCAAGTTTCAAAAATCATTCACAGCAGTTGTTTCCTGTGACACTTCGAGGGCGAAGTTTAGCATAAATTTAAATAAGCTGGAACCCAAGTCTCTGGGAATTCTGAATTCATATCTCTTAGAACTGAATATTTTGTACCTTTATTCGAAAGCCTACTTCAGGAGAGAGACAGGTGACATTGCTTAGATAGATTCCAGTATTTACTGTGAAGCTTTTTAAGAGTAAAACAGAAATCTCTTAATAATATGCATATGTTCTGATACGTCTTTCATTATACGTATAGCGTTATTACTGTGATATGTACTTCAAAACAATTTTAAAGAGAAACGTGTATAAATATTGCTCAAAATTCATGATAAAAAAAATTCAAAGTTAATCTTTGTTTTGTTTATACATGTAGGTATATGCATGCGAAAAAGCAAACTTTTCCCTCAGTTTAAATTTATACATACGTATATATACATTTTTAACATAACCATCTGTAGGTATGAGCGTTTGAGTAGTATTTTGATACATATCTTTCTGAAATAATTTTAAAATCAATTACTTGCATCATATAGTGTTACATATATGTACATGTGTGTGATCCCTTGCTATGGATTGCGAAAGATGTGTTCAGACAACAATTTCCCGATTCTTCAGTGGACACTTGAGGGGACTTACTTAAGAGAGTGGTGTCAAGATGCACCCAATTTGTCACAATGCACCCGCATCACCGGCACATATCTTTGAGTGCCTGGAGTTGTCTCTTGTGGACCTTTACGGGTCTCCTAAGCCATTTTTTGATTTTCTAAATGTGAATGGACTCGTGGACCTCGTCTAGTATATTCCTAGGCATGGAGATTAGTAACAACAACGACAACAACACATGTGTGTGTGGTGTGTGTGTCTGGGATTTTTTCAGATACACAAAATACTACTCATTTATAACTTGTTGTTACGTGTTTCTCAGTTGATAATTTCTTTGTATATAATTTTTAATATGGAAGGTTTAAAAAGGTTTTCCAGACTGCATTTGGTATCAAACTTACACATGAGTGTTGCTGCATTTGCTTGCAAGTAATGAGAATGTCATTTTTTTTTTAAATCTTTAGGCAGCCATGAGGCAGGTTATACAGGCATGAGACTGTGCTTCTATAACTAGGGGTGAAATTGAGTCTACCCATTTTTACTTGTACCTGTATGTTTTAAGCTCTTATCGAATGACATTTTACTTCCAAGTTGTTTTACCAGTTCTCCAACAGTTCACATTCTTATCTTGTGAATGCATTTCCATCTCTACATTATTACTTGATCTTGATTTTTTTTAGCAATCTATTCCCCCGGAAGTACCACCAACATGTACTGTTGATGGAATTTAAGCAACTAATATATATATATATATATATATATACATGTGATGTACCAGCTTTTGTCCAGAATAAAAGATTGGTGAAGAATCATAAATGTAGTCGTAGCTTAAATTATCAGACGATAAGTTTAAAAAACAGGGTCCATTTATTATTGTTCAAGAGAAATAGCAGTTACAAAATCAGATATCCGGAGTAAATAAAAAGAATTATTAATAACTTTTTGTATGAAATTTTCTGCATCGTGACATTTAAGCCCTCGATATTCTTTTGCGAGTCCTTTTATATCCTCTGGAAAGGCGGAGCTTCCAAGAAATGACGTCAGCCTCGTCAACCAATCCAGTTCGCTTTAAATATTTCCAGAACATTCTGTAACTGTACGTGTAGAAAAGGCGGGAAAAACAACTTGACTACGGGTCTGTGGATTTAGTTCTACGTACTTTCAAATAAGAGAACTTCGCCATTAAAAAATGAAAAGAACATACAGTTAGAATTTTAAGTGTATTCTTGACTATGGAATTTTATTATTACAAATATAATATATATATATATATATTAATTCTATTAACATTTCTGGAAAACATCTGGAGAAATTATATTTAAATATCTTTTTGAAAGCCATGCAATGTGAAAAAAATCCAACAGATCTATCGCTGAGTAGAAATGCATACTGAGGAAACAAAGTAACAAAAACATTCAAACAAAAACACATTTAAGGAATGGAGGCACTGAGTTAGGAAAGCGTTACTTACATTTTAGGGATGAAGGACGATATTTAAACATTGTTATTACTCCTGAAATTCATAAAGGAATAGTAATATGTTGAATAATGTATTTTAATTAGTGCAGCATTTTTATGAAATTATTTAACGTACAACACACACAATATCATTTAAAATTTGTTGGAAGGGATTTCTAGAACAGCTGCGCATAGTTTCATTTAATAAACTCTAGGTGTTCTTTAATGTATCAATTTACCAAAATACATTCATTGTGGCTTTAAAATGTAATTTAAAATCTTACTGGGAATCGAATTTAAGCCTAAGTAGGATGTAATATCTATAAAATTACCAAACGAGGTGAAATGATTGCATTCTCTTCCAGGGAGTATAAATAGTAAAGTAAAAATCATTGTTGATATTATTTGTTTAGAAGGAGTTCTAAAACTTCACAATAAATTACATCTAATACTAACATAGGTATCAAATATCGTTCGTTGATTTGAGCTGTGGGAAGAAAAAATGTAACATAGATTCATGAACGTTTGATTCAATATATTGTGATACACCATCTTTCTTTACCACCTTCAAAAAGGTAGGTTGTTTATATATATTGTTATACACCACCTTCTTTACCACACTTTAAAAAGGTGGGTTATTTGCATATATACTGTTATACACCATCTTTCTTTACCACCTTCAAAAAGTTGGGATTTTTATTTTAAGATTGTAAAAACCAGGTCAGATTTATCTGACCGAGGTCAAAAAGAAATGTGTGCTAGAGTCAAAAAGTATATGATGGGAAATAAACGAGTGAAAATTTCTCAGATTGCTATGGAAAAGGCTATCTTTGAACATGGGTTTACAGATTTTACACTGAAATCAAGGAATCTCAGTCCATAGATGTAACATCTATGACCTTTAAAATTGGAGTAAATATTAGTTCAAGAGGCTCAATTTTTCTGTTTTTGCTCTATGTTAGTTCATTAAAGGTGAACGGCCTAACCATGCTGAAAGTACCGATTCACGTGCGATCAGTGAAGTCAAGTTTTGTGGCTAACCGCAGGCAGTTACCTCCTTTGTCCATTAATGGGACTTCTTCTTATCGATCTCCTTACCTCAGCCCAACGGCTTTTATTTTCAATTTCTTTAGCGAATGCTGTCTCTTATCCAACTCAGATTTTATTAACGAAGATGGGGAGGTAATTGCATTTTAATTGCAAAGGTACTCCGCAGCAAAAATGTCTTGATCCTCGGTCCGAAGTCAAGCAGCGTTGGGTCACGACCAACTGGAAGAAACGGAGGTCACGGTCGGGCGCAGTCAGTACTTGGGATGGTGACTACCTGGGAACACCGCGTGGTGTTACCTGCATCTAGAAGCATCGCTTCCGCTTCTTTTGACCGCCCAGCCAGTATAGTGGTTAGTGACACTAAATGCTATAGCGATGGGCCCGCTTTCAAATCCCGGAGAATTCATGGTTGTACTATCCAATCCCATCAGAGGAGGCAACCGTAGCCACATGTTAGGTGCTTCCACAAAGAAATGGCCACAATTTTCGGGCCTTGTAATGAAGCAAAGTTAATGGCTATGTGATAGGAAATGAGTTTAGCAAGTCTTTAAATGATCAAAAAACAAAACATAAAATATTCTAGTAAATTAAAAAAATTTGCAGAGCACCTTAAGTGCATTTTTTTTTTTTTTTCAATTCTGTGATGATATCGTTTATTGGGCAACCACTGTTACTAAGCACTCTCAAGAAAAAAATTTGTGAATCTGGAAAATTAAAAATTCTGATAAAAATGTGAAATATTTGGTATATAACAAAGGGAAAAATGATTTCTAATTTTAGGTTGCTCACCTTTTTTTTAAAGAAAGAAGTAAGGCCCATCAGCTGATATATTGCCTACAAAAGAGTGGTATGTCATATCCATTAGTAATCTCTGCCAGAAAAAACATAAACCAAGATCAATCTTTATTAAAAATACATAATTATCATGCGGATGGTTTCGCAATGTCGTTGGCCAAGTTTTCACTTAATATTAATAGATACATTTGTTCTTATTTTTAATTACTGACAGTTTTTAATTGCTTTTAGGTCAGGGACAAGCAAACGGTTGCGGGCCAAAAATCGAAAAAAAAAGTTTGGCGGGCCAAGATAATTTTTTCTAAAATTTAAAAAACAATATACAAGTATTTTAAATATGTCAATGAGATGAATGAAATTGCGATTTCATTTTTAAAAGTTCCTTATATTGAGGTTCGAAGTGAGATGTACTGATTCTAGGGAGCGAGGCTAAATGCTCATCTGTCAGTCTACTTCTGAAATAATTCTTTCTCAAACTCATAGTTGAAAACACTTGTTCACATATATAACATAGCACTGATTTTCTGGGCGAAGACATTAAATTTGAGAAACTTACTTTCGATAACGATTTATAAAACTCTAACTTTGGCATATTTAGAAACAACTGCTTGAGATGATTGTTAGATTGCAACTCAGTTAGTAATTCAAGCTGCAAATCTGATCTCACTGCTTCACAATTTAGGTTGAACGGCATGGTACAAATATCCAATTCTGCTTGAATGGCACTGAAATCTTGAAATCTGGATACTCTTTATCTCCTTGAAAAAATTTTGTCGGCCTGAAAAGTTTTTACAAAGACTTTCTGCATTTTGTTTTCTTTCATATTCGGGCATTGCATCGTAATTGAAATTCTTATGCTTAGATGTGAAATGATGGGAAATGTTATATTCTTTGAAGACTGTTACAGTTTCATTGCAGATAAGACACACTGGTTTATCTTTTAAAAACTGTAAAAAATATTTCCAGGTCCATTCATCATTAAATTTTTAGAATGCTTTCCAGTCTTGACTTTAATTCCGTAAAATAGGAAGTATTATAATGTCCAAATTTATTCATTTGTCATCATGAAATAAAGGAAGCTTACAGTCCAATTCGTTTAACACGGCGACGCAAAGAATCCAATACTCGTTTTATTTTCCTTAAGAATTTTTTTTAACAAGCAAACAATACTTTTTGTAAGGTACACTATTAATTTGTGGAAGTTGCGGAAGAAAAAAGGTTCTCACCACCAGTTCGAAAACCATAAAATCCCAAAGGAAAGTCTTATCTGTAAAAATTGAGGTAAAAAGAAAAGCTTACATGTAAGATCTGAAACGTACATTCAGCCTTAAGAGACATGTGTGGAAGACTTTTAAAGATTTGTGCTCTTTTTCTTTTGAGGAGGACTCAAAATTCCATTTGCCAATCCTTAGATATAAGAAACTTCCAACTTTTTAATTTAAGATAGGTCTGATCAATTGCTTTCTCTTCCTCCTTCGGTATCTGCAGTTGTTTTCAACAAAGTATTGCTCATTTAATTTTTGTCCCTAGAGCAACGTCAGATTTTATCGATTTAAGTAATTTGCACAGTTTTCGTGTATTCAAACATTTTATTCGTTCCGCATTTTGTTCAAGCTTCATGCGTACTCTTGATGGGAAAAAAAGAGATTTCTCGTAACAAAACACATTTTTCATAAATGCTCTCAGCTCAAATATGCTGAAATAAGTATATTATTATGTGTATATGTAATTTATGATCAGAAATCGTTTTTATATACCATCTCCAAGGAACATAAATTTAATTAACGCGATGAATTATTGAAATAAAGTGGAGTCAGTATTTTAAGTTATGTATACACAAGTATATGTATATATAACCTCTGCATATATTTACATATCAGATATATACATATAAATTTAATATATACATATATGCATGTAAATTTAATATATACATATATGTATGTTAATATAATACATATATGCAAAGAATCGTTTTACCTTCTAACAAGTTACTTTATTTCAAACAGGTTTCCTATCTTCCTTATTTCCATTTCCTGTCAGAATGTAAACTGCCAGTTGGCGCGATATTCAATTGAGGTATAAAGGCGAGAGCATGTAAAGGAACGTTTTAAGGTATAGAACCAGAGCGTGTTCTACCTGTTGTAGATTGCGTTGTTAGTTGGATTCTCTTGCAAGTATCCTACGGAATTGCGTTATTCTCGCAATTAAGCTTGCTTCGCCGCCGTTAGGTTACTAATAAATTTAGGGCTTGTCCACGCACTGCTGGAGCGTGTAGAAAATACCCAGACACTGCTAGTGTCTGCCAGAATGTCTGCTAGAGTTTCTTACCATCTGTACATATTCCAACACAGTTTTATCATTGTCTATTGAGCTCAATCATGAAATTTTTCAATATATTGAGTAAAGTGTGCGTTCTCGCTTTTTCGTGTACTGGCTTTCGAAATAAAAGAGAGTGCTGACAGGGACACTAAATGTCCCTTTCGCTATCTGCTGTTTCGTCAAGTTGAAATGTAAATCACTCCCAGGCAGTTTTAACAATAGCTGCTCTTGCATATCATCAAATATATCACCACTTTAACAAGCAACTCCAATATTTGAAAAAGAGGTAGACTGCATTTATCAAGCAAAATTATATCCCAGCATAATTTCCACATTCGAATTGCAGCTGGTAGAAAAATTTCTGCTCCAACCATGCGCAAATTTTGGGATTCAGCTGTTTGATACAAAACTTTGTAAATAACTTTTAAAGCTTTTCTCTGACATACAAAACTTTTTAAAGCATATTTTTGCTTTTCAAGCGATTTTAGTTAAGCAGCAAAAGCTCTTGAGCTTTATTAACGTACTTGTTGTGAATTATTTTTAATGCCTTAGTCATTGAGATTCTTGGGTACCATGTATCCGCCATCAAAATATTAATACAAATATGTTACTTCGATTCTCGTGAATACAAAGTTAATTATCCTCAGAATATTTTCTTGATCAGGGACGATCTCTATTGTGCTTGTGGATGTTTCACAAGTCTTCGATGCTTGTTTACATCCAACCGAATCCATGGTATTGAAATCTTTGGCTTTTACAATGTATATATTCGAGATGTTACGGGCTCAACTGAGTACTTAAGTCCCAAAACTAGGCTGAAATATGGCCTCGGTGAGATTAAGTTTACATTTAAATTAGTAGTGCATTTCTAATGAATTCTCCAAAGATTGAAACTTTCCACGAAAGCGTGAGCAGTAAAACGTGGTAGGCAGTGTTGCTAAGTGTAGCAGAATTTTGCTATTCGTAGGGAAATTTTGAAGCTCTCTGTCGGTAACTGTGTAGCTTTTAGCTGCGTATCGGTAGCATATGTATACACAGTATACGAATGAATCTAATTGCGATTTTAAAATATTAGGAGGCCTGCTTAAAACTGTAATGAAAACTTGGATCTCAAATATTTAAAGGCTGAGAAATATTTTATTGATTTATATTTTAATACAAGGAAACTAGGATTCACGATCTTCCCCCCCTTCCAGGATCAAGGAAATGAATTTGTGACCTAATAAAGAAGTACTAGCGAGAATTACTTGGCATATATTAGAATATGAGTTTATATAAATTGTAACTAAAAATTGTGTGTACATATATTGCAATCAGGAAAGAACATGTTTTAAATTTTTGTTCAAAAAACTACAAAATTTGGAACGACGTCAAAAACGTTTGACAACATGTTTTGCTACTCATGAAAAGGGATTATTGTCAGATCTTCCACAAGATATATAGAACTTTACTTAAAATTTACATAAAACAATGATTTTTTTGATTAATTTTGCATTTATATGAATGTGCATTTCATTAAATTAGATTAGAAATAATAATGTATTTAAGTTTACGCAGCAGCACTGTGTGTCCAGACAAAAACACAATATCGGCGTTCATACGGTCACACCCAAGAGACTTAAGACGACAGCTACGCTGTGGAGATTGCACTGAGGACCACAATTAAGATCAAACTTATACTTTCAAAATATGCCCTTTGCCGTTTAGTTTGCATAAACGTCAAGTCTGAGTAAGCATCGTGATGAGCCAAGTACAATAGGGCAGAACTAACTGCAGAAAACAGTAATTCATAGAATATAAAGTATAATTAATTTTCGTAAGGTTTGCTGGGGGACTGCTGTTCCATTAACTGGCAGTTGTAGTTTTTCTTTCTATATAAAATTATTTGATTCGCAATAGCTTGGCTTGATTAAGCATTAGTTACTTTGCACCAGAGTTTGAGGTTTTTTTTGTTTAATGTGTTGCGCAGTGGAGAGAAATTTTATCTTGTAAAAATTCGGCATTACTATTTCTTTGGTAATAATCAACTCTTGGGGGGAAGAATATTTAACTGCAATTTAAAGATCACTATAAAAGTGGAATAAATAAAAATTTCCTATTTCCTATTTTAGCAATTTCTATTCAGCGTCATTAATATTTTGTTGATACCCTACACTGGGTTATGAACTAGATATAAATTTTATGCTTAGCAGATAAAAATATATTGGACAGTTTTTGAAACACTGGGACGCATTCTAATATTTGCAATATATAAAAATCAATAACAAATAATTCACAGTTAATAAACATTTATTTGTAAAAAGAAATCTTACACGTGTACATATTTTACTGTGTAACTGGAGGTATCTTCAGCGCATTAATATAAAAAAAAAAGATTTATGAATAAGAGTTCTGTTACGTCTTAACTTATTTGGAATTGATTGCATGTGACAGAAGCCGAATTAAAACTTTTCACTTTTTAGTAATCTGATTTTTTAGTTTCTATAATATCTGTGAAAAGTATTTAAAGTATACAATAAATAAGCACATAAAACATGCATGATGACATAATTTCTAAAGCGATGGATAGTCATGTAAAATTTTTAAATGATTATTCTTGCCAGAATTTCTATATTTTGGTCTCGTTTTGCTGAAACACGAAGATAAACAAAACTCAAATTGTGAAATTACACGAAATTTAAATATTACAGATGTAAAACATACTTTTCTCATTAGCAAATGAAACATTGAGGCGAGATTTAACTATTAAAAGATTGGGAAGATGTTCTTAAACTAAATAATACTAAAAAAAACAATTTAGCAATTTAGCCTGCTTATTAATGAATTGTTAATTTGCTTAAAACTGCATCTAGACTTCTGTATTCTACTATCTGAAAACTAAATAAAATTAAAAAATTTTCATTCGTTCACTAATTCTTTAATTTACAAACGCATACTTTGATTATATAATTCCAGTTCTATTTTTGGCATATTCTTTGGTTCCAATTACATTTCAAATATTTCTCAGTCACAGTCTTGTTCAATTCTTGGAGAGCAAAGGAAATACGAGGCAGCGTCATATTACCCTTCATCTCATACAACAAATACAACTTCATTATAGCATCGTATTTTAAGTTCGTAGACTCCATGAAATCCAATAAAAGATCATACAAAATAATATTTGAAGAGCCCAACTGCTTTGATGTACTGAAATTCTAACAACTGACGAAATGTTAATATGTAGTTAGTTCCTTGATGATTTAGTATTTACAAATCTGTTTTAAATAGTTTGGGAAATGTACAGAATGGGAGTTGAAAGCCGAGAAGAATAGCACAAGATACTGTTATTATTTTAAATTAAAATTTTCTAGACGGTGACTAGAAAGAAAATCTTTTTGTGGTTCTAACACATTCCATATTCGTCCATACACAAATACGCTTATGTGTTCTGACATCTTACTGCATAACTTAAATAAATACATTACAGAAAAACTGGTGACTATATTATTTTTGCTGTTTCGAGATGAAGGTAGTTTGAGATAGACAAGTTCAGACAGTTCAAGACAGTTCTGAAAATAAAAGTATTTTGTTTCTTTATTCAGTGATATGAATTATAGAGACTTTTGCAATTATGTATTAAAAATAGGATGTGGACATTTTTTGTTTCAAAAATAAAGTGATATAAATTATTGTTAGATAAAACTGACATTAAATATTGTTAGATACTTTTTGTTATACTAACTACGTATATAAACTGTTATTATGTATGTAGTTAGTTATTAGTCTCGTTATTTGCTGGAAATTATTTTTTTAATTTAACATTGCTAAGAGATAAAGATTTTCGTTATTTAAAAAACTTCTGTAGTTGACAGTATATGACAATGACCAACGATTGCAAAGTGCTTTTAAGCGGGGTAAGTGAGTGCAGTGTATGTATATATATATATATATATATATATATATATATTTATAGATAAGGGTACATACACACACACATACATATGTTTTCTGTACTATCGATCGAGTGAGTGCAGTGTATGTATATATATATATATATATATATTTATAGATAAGGGTACATACACACACACATACATATGTTTTCTGTACTATCGATTGCAATAAGAAAAGGAGGTGCATAACTACAGGTTATAGCAGACCCATATACAAAATTTTAACGTTCTACGACTAATCGTTTTTGAGTTATATCAGATAAATACTTACATACGTACAGCCGTCACGAAAACATTCCTTTTGAATCCAGAATGTTTCTTAATTCTAGATGTTCCTAGAAAAGTCGTGTTACGTGCGCGAAACTTGCAATAATTGAATTTTGCTGACTCTTAGAGGACATTAAAATGCTTTTTACAGGGCAAGAGAGGATGTCGTAGATGGGATTCCATAATATCAGATATAATCCCACTTTCCTAACTGCACAGATGCAGCAAAATGTTCATGAAGAACACCCTTGATGATGGATCCGAGTGTCTTCCACCCCTTTTTCCCAACCAAATTTCTCAAAAGGGGCGTGCGCTATAGAGGCATTTTAAACATTATACTTACATACATTCGTACCCACTCCGGATAAGAAACCGGGCCCAATGCTTTGGCCGAAAGCAACGTTAACAAGTATAGCGATCAGAAAGGTATGCACCCACTGCAGGACATGTAAGGAACAAATGGGCAGAATTTCAGAACTTCACCATTAGTCATACAAATGTAATCATACAGCCGAACTGTGCAGCTTCACCCCAATTTATGGCGAACAATCTTGTGCGCAATTCCGAGGGTCTCCCACCTCTTGTTCTCTAACTCTTGTTTTCTCCTCTTTATTTTCAACTTGACACTGTTTTGAGTACCAATATGAAGTATTTTTTCCAATGGTAGATTAAGAGACAATTGTAGTTAGAAATACAGACAGAAGAAACAGATAATGGAACTAAAACTACAGTAAGTCTATAAATCATTCATCTTCTGCCTAGCACTCCACTCCTTCTCCCACAAGTGTCTCGATCCCAGTGCAGTGCAGTAACTCAAATGCTTCGCATCAATTTCCTCACGAATGTTCCACAATTGGCAAAGATTTAGCACTATTTTTATACGATACAGATGCTTGGAAAGGCAATCATGGTCAGTAGTCAGACGAAGGCGGCGAAAGGCGGCATCAGATCGGTCCCTGGGCCATAGTGGAATATTTATGATTTCCTAAATCCATTTCGTGTCTTTGTTTACCTTTTTGATGTTTTTCCAATAGTCATTTCTAAAAGATTTTTTAATTAACCGTTTGGCGATATAAAAAGGAATTGTGTTTATCTGTAATTTGCCCTCTCCCCGTGCAATATAGACACTGTAATATTTCATGGGGGAGTATTACATTGCAACACATCTTGTACATAAAGACCCTTATCAGCATGGTTTGCGTAGCTTACTCCGGTCATCCTTGCTCACTTTATTAAGTTATTTTTGCAAAGGACTCGAGTATTTTGCTGTTTTATACTAGCGAGATTTCATTTGATTCAGAACAATCGGACTGCATTACAATTTGCTGAAAGCAGGAATCGACAGCAACATCACAAATAAGACAGAATTAGGTATTTGAGACAGAAGCAGCCGACCAGTGAGAACATGGATCCAAAACAAGCAAATACGCAAACTATACAGTTTATGAAGCTCGGTAGAGCGTTACATTCCTGTCATTACTCATATTTTTAAAGAAAATGTCACATAACCCCTCTTTATATTTATTGATGCAATTAGACCGTAAATAAACATCAGTTGAAAAAGGAACAGAACTCGCTCACTACTCATTACTTTTACGAGCAACAGAGTAATTAACGGTACAGACAAGATATTCAGTTTTTGAAAAATACTAAATCCGAGATACGTACTCTTGACTTTTATTTTGAGAGATCAGTTCTCATTTTTCCTTTCATAATCTAATTAGCTGATAAATGATAATATATTAAAATCAAAACAGAAGAGAAACATGTCAAAGTGAAGCATAAAATTATAATTATTACCTTGTGTTTGGCGTAGATTTAGTCAGTAACTCAATCGATTTCGAGCGCAAACAGGTACAAATGCCTCTTCATCAGGAGCAAAGATATCTGCTAGAGTGGGAAGCAGATACTAAGATACTAAGTTTACTGGGCGTCTACTGGATTAAACAGTATCTTGAGAGAACTCCCGAAGAAAGATGGCATTGCAAGGAAATCAGGTCCTACAGCAGGAAATCTTCATAAGGAAGCTGAAAAATAATTTAAAAGAGATTAATAGATGTGCTCCCTCTGGTGGCGGTGGACAGATGAAGACCGAAGTTCAGGAGGTTGAAAGCCGGGATCAGGAGCTGGCGAATCAGGAGGCTGCTCTGGTGGAAGGGAACAAGGCACGCTGATACATTCAGGCCGGTCACGTGGGAGGTCACTCTCCCGGAAATTGCCCTAGTCAATGCTGCTTGAGTTGTCCGATTTTCAATTTTCCTCAGCGAACTTCATAAAAGTCATAGCTGCAGAAAAACCGACTCTTAACTTCTCCGAATGGCATTTTACAGATTTAATTTTCTCATTTAAGTTGATAACTGTAGTTAGTAAACTTATTATCTTATCGTCTCTGAACCAGGTCAGGATTTCGTTGGTTTTTTCAGGTGGCGGTTGTATCTTCTGTTTTAGTTTGGAGCTGAATTTTGTTGGGCTGGAATTTCTGCAACTTTGGGTTCAGTAAGCGTCTGCGGAAAATTTTCCAAAGTGAAATCTAGAATTTTCTGTACTGGAGGTTTCGGCTGGGATACTTGAACTTTATTTTCAAAACGTTTCTTGTAATAGCTACAACCCCTGTAGCTACTAAGGTGGGGTCCTCGGCAAAAAATACAAGTGGGTTTCTGATCCTTAGGCATCTGACAGAGGTTACTGTGATGCGGTAAACCACATTTTACACACCTCTCGTGTTTATCGCAGCGCATCTGCGAATGTACGTATCCTTGACATCTGTAGCATTGTACAGGGCGTCCGCGCGGATTAAACTTTTCGGTACTACAGTTGAAACGGAACATATTTGTCAGGTTATGAATTGATTGTCCATCGGCATTCCTTTTTAGTTCAAAGAGGAAAATCGGAAGTTTGGTGATGTTATCTGGCCTATTTCTGATAAATTGCTTCACCCTGAGGATTGAATATTTACGTCTGATCAGGTCGTCGTATATGGCACTTTCCTTGACTGAAGCAGAAACTCCCTTTAGGATGACTCTTAGCGGTTTGAAACTGTGAAACATAAATGAATGGAAAGATACGTATACCTTGTGCTATAAGAATTTTATACATGGTTCTGTAATCTTCAGAAATTTTGGTGTAAACGTAAATGGATTTGGCTTTCAGTGATGATTCAAATTCTTTTGTGCAATGCTTTTTAAAAAGTTCATCTAAGTCGGACCAATCAGCTTTGCCGTGGGAGAAAACGATGGAAGGGGGGTACTTCACTTTTCTCTTCTCCTTCGTCTGTTTACTAATTTAGAAGCGAGTAGAATCGGTTTTGTTGTGAAATTTCTATTGGTTTTGGATTTTCTTTAATTTTCGCGACCTTCTCGGGCGATTTCCATTCAGTTTCTTCATTTATTAGAGTAGTCGGAAGGATCATTCCAGTTTCTGAGGTAGCTGGGATCTTCGGCGGGTCAGTTCGGATTCGTTTTCTTTCTTATTTAGTAGGAGTAATCTCAGCTGCAGGGACTTCACTTTCTTTGGTGGGTCTGTGCTTACATAATCTTTCAAGAACGGCTTCTGATCCGTGTTGTTTAAACATATCTAGCAGATATTTAAATTTTTCTTAGTCTGCTTGATCTACAATTGGTCTCTCAGTTTCATTTGGGATAACAGGGATTTGCAGTAGTTGTCTTCCTTTTAGCAGTCTTCTTATTTTTGGCTGACTTTTCCGAGATGGGGCTCTTCATAAATTCCAGTCTCCTAGAAGTGTTCGTGTAGAATATTCCATGGCCATCGATATCGTAGAATATTCCGATCCAGCATCGCTGTAGCCTTCATCATCATGGGTTGGTGTCCTAAAAAGGACATGATATGTGAGACCCGAAAGAATCACTAACAAAAACCAAATCATAAATAAGTTTGTAAATTGTGCATTTTTTGGTTTAAAAACGATTGAATACTGTTTAAAATTTTTATGCCTTTAGTTAACCTGTATGCAATATTTGTGGAATTATCAACAATTTAAATGTTTTTTTAACAGCGGTTAAGCCTAATTTTTTATTACCATGGCCGCCATGTTTGTTCACATTTGAAACTTACAGAATAGTGGATTTGTTGCCAATCTAGAGAAACTAAGCTTCGCAACAACAAAGTAACGTCTCCATTTATTATTGCGAATTAAATTATGGTTAATTCATTCTGGAATTATCATTTCAGTTATTAGCTTGTTTTGGCGTTGAAACTTCAAATTCAATTGTAAAAATTGCTTGTTTTAACTATACTTGGTGTTTTATATTTTTCTATTTTAATGAATGTATTTGAAATTTTAATGAAAATATTTTAATTTTTTTTTTTTTTTTTTTTTTTTAATTTTTGCCTTGCTGCGAAGTGAATGAATTTGTAGTGCGTGTGCGTTAGGTAAGTGGAGCTGAATCGTCTGCGAAAAAAACCTTTCTTTTTTATTTGTTTAATTTCTTTTATATATCGTTATAGATTTATTATAGTATTTGAATAAAAAATTTGGTAATTCTTCAGATGATATAATTTTTGTGCACTCTGAGTTATAAAATGAATGAGATGTAATACTGTTAAGTGAACCTAGCGCAGAAGTGTCGCTATGGTAAATAAACATACTCTTTAAAATAACTTTCAAGAGTGCATTTATTCTATTGTGGTTTATGCACTATCGACGAAGTAGATTTAATTCAAAATGTTTTAACTGTTTTTCAAATATGTTTAAAGGAAAGGCAAGGTTATTGAGTATAATTTAATATTTCGTACAAGGACGTGATATAGTGTACACATTAGATTTTTTAATATATGTTCCGTACATGTTCAGAATTAGATAGACACAAAATTTTAAATGCAGTTGAATTTTAACAGGAGTTATCATTGTAAAAATTGGCACCAAATTTTCCATTTAAGATTCGTTCTTTGCAATTTATTCAACACAGCAGTAACAAAACACTTCATCAGAAGTCTAAAGATTACCTTGTTTAACATAAAATTTCTTCTTTTTTATGTTTTTAGTAGTAGTACTACCGCAGGTGTAGTAATAATACTATTTCACCCATGCTCACTATTAAAAAAACGGATAAGAATTAAAGATTAAGGTTCTGTAAACTAGAATGTATGAATATAAATACTGTTACGAAATGTACAGGCGCGGTGAGATGGCTTAACTGCAAAGCAGTTTAAGGGTTGCCATAAAATGGCAATGGAAGACAGGGTTGCCACATCTGGCGAGAAATCACCCATTTGGCAACAAAATTGGCGATATACCATGGACGGATGGAGAACCTTCTGGAACGAATTTTTACCGATTTAGCCCAGAATGTTCTCGAACACAAGCTGAAAGCTATATAAACCCTGCTGGTCCGCAGTCAGTTAGTGTGTGTGCCTCGTCTAGAGTGCGAGTTAGTTAGTATCGAGTCGGTGTCTCGTCTAGTGAGTCAATCCCTGCGGAGTCGATCGAGTTGACAGCCGGCCAGCGAGTGCCGATTGGCTCGTCGAGTGCATCGAAGAGTCTCTTCGTATACCGCGGTTAGTGTATCATCGAGAGAGCGTGTTGAGCTCCGGGAACAACTGAACCGAAGACTCGGGAGCTGTGCTCTGTGTGTCGTCGAGTGCATCGCGAGTTATAGCGAATAACGCAACAATACATTGAGTAAATAGGCATTAAATTTTAAACTAAGAATTGATAAAACTGCTGACTAAAATTACTTATAAAATTGCTAAACTTAAACTAAGAATTGATAAAATTTCTCTAATTAAGATAATTAGCTCCTAATATTCTAAAGTATAAGATAAGTCTAATAATAACTAAAATTAAAAATAAATAATAATAAAACTAAAATTAAATTAATACAAATTTAGATCTATATAATTTAAAACATATGAATAAGTATGTTAAAATTACGTACCATAAATTGTAACAAACATTTGAAATAATATTTCACAATCCCGATATTTATTTAAAATATCTTCTTATGACAGGTTCTTTAAAAAATTATTCTTTGCCATGCAATTTTAGAATGTTTGTGAGTTTATTTCTTTTTTTTAATTTTTAACTCTTAAGACAGAAATATGTTAAACGAATATTTTCTTAATGATAACAAAGATTTTTAATTACATATTTCAACAGCCATTTCAACGTTAATGATTCTATTTCTCTTCCTCTTTAGTTCCTAAAGCTTATTAATGTATTTAATTACTTGCCCATTCGTTATTAAGTCCAATGTAGCAGAATGAAATGCCAACTCCTTAAATTATCAAAAAAGGAATTTCTTTTTTAATACTTGATCCTTGAAGTTTAAAACTAAACTTTCCTAATTAATTAAAACATTTTATTTTATTTACGCATCTTACCTTTCTCCTTCTCCAATGGGAATATAAAGTATTTTCACTTTAGTGAAAGTAACGCTGCCCGTTAGCTTATTATGATATTTTATCACATCCTGTAGGGGTATGTTTTCTTTCAACTGTTATGATTTTTGTTTCATTTTACTTTAATTACAGTAGACGTTTGAATGCTTTTTAATATAATTGATAAAAATTTAAGTTATGTGATAGCTCATTATTAAAGTTAAGGTTTATTAAAGGAAATGCATAAATATATATGATTTTCTTATTTAATAAATGAAGGACATCTTACATTTTATTTAATAAAAATAGCATTTATTCTTAAAGAAGTATTTAAATTCCTGAGAATAAATACCACGTTCTGAGGAACAAAGGTATATGTTGGAAAGTATTACAGAAGTGGAGTTCTCTAGAAATATATTTTTGGTGCGTTGTGAAAATGATTGGTTTTATTAGTCGCTTGAAAAGGTAGCCAATTAAAATATTTAAAAAATAATAATAGCATAAAATGATTTTAATGTATCCAGCTAGGGCAATTTCAGTAAAAATATATAACGTTTTTAATTAATTAAAATTAGATTTTAAACGATTGGACATGATATGTACTAAATGTATTTTTAATTAAATAAATAATATTAAAACGTGTTAAGTAAGTATGCGTATTGTTTTTAAATCGCAACGTTTGTCAACCAGTAATAGATAGATCAAATTTGAAACTTATATCTTACTCTTTGTCGAATGGCAGCACGCTGGCAGAGGGAGGATAAAAAGATTTTATTTCCAGCAGTGGCAACACACTGCTTTTAAAAGCTAAGTTTGTTCATAAATTTGAAAGATAAATTTCCTAAACTTCGCCGAGTGGCAACACACTGACACGTCGGAAATAAAACAGGTTTATTCTGAGCATTAATAACTTTTAAATTGCCAAACTAGTTGATTAAGAATTCGTTGAATTTATACAAAATGTGAAATATGTAAAGAACAAATTCGAAATTTAAAATTCGCTCATCTAGATCCACAACTGCTGTTAGAGGACTATAATGTGTTCAAAATTTGGGGGCCCTGATGACTTCTAGCGGTTATGTAATAGGCTAGAACTTTCTCGTCTAAAAATAGTAACTTCTATTTGCACTGCGTCATTTCGAGAAAAATCTATGTCATATGACTCTTACGTAATTCTGGTGATGTAACTGAACTAAAACTCAAGTCGCCAATAATAATTTTACAGCAATATTAACTATCCAATCAAAATGCTTTGAGAACCAAAACTAACTCAGTCTGACTTAAGATTTCATCCTGAACATTACGCACTTGCTTTCTATGCTTTGGCCTGGCCATACTGCAGTCTGTCTGCTCTTTCTTTCTTATTGCAAATTTATCGAAAATGTAAAATCTCTTGGAACAGGCACAAATAATGTGCCAACTTGATTGTCGCCGCAATATGTTTGCTAAAATAAAAAATGAAGATTTCTGCATTAAATCTAATTACAAATTACAAATGTAACAAAACTAAGAGCTAATCATCACAACTAATGACAAAAATAAATTTACACGAATGTAAAACAGATACAAAAGTAAAAGCAGACACCAGGTTTATTGCATTTATGAGAAATGAAACTCTATCTATTTAACTACCGTATTTGATGGCATATAAGACGCGCTTTTTTTTTCTTAAATTTGGTCCCAAAACAGTTATCTGCGTCTTATACGTGAAGAACACAGGTTAACTTTCAATACTGAATGCTATTTTTAGCCCGGATAAAGGTCTAGACACACAATGTTTTCTGCATCTGCCGTAATTATTTTGCACATGCGTGAAATATCTGTCGCCAAAAAGCGCCAACGCTCGAAGCTGATGTCGAAGTTCGAACAAGTTCGATGGTCACATTACGTCTATGGAGCCTTTCCTTCTTTACATAGACTTTCTTTGACTCAACCGACACACGTGTCGGTATCGGTGCTTAAAACTATTTGATTTATAAAAATACCCTGGAAAATATGACTACAGAAAACAAGAGATTAAGCTATACAATTCAGTATAAACTAGGAGTGTTAAAATACGCCAAAGTGCATGGAAACAGAGCAGCAGCAAGGCATTTCGGTCCACCACCTACCGAAAAAATGTTACGTACTTGGCGACTGCAGGAAGATCAACTGAAAACTGCTAAAAAACAAAAATATAACCTTCGATGACCAGCTCCATCTTGGCCTGAACTTGAAAATGCCGTAAAAATGTGGGTGAGAGATAAGAGGAAATCTGGGATAAGTGTTTCAACCAAAATGATAATCAAAGAGGCCAAAGGATTTGCAGAAAAACATGGGAATCAGAACTTTTCAGGGTTTGAGGGCTGGTGCTACAGGTTCATGAAAAGGCAAGGCTTATTGTGACGAGGTCACATTGAATTAATTATTTACTACGTTATGGCAATATTTAGATTTTAGCATCAGATTCCTTTGGTGACAGTTTCATTTCTTCGCCAACTTGTATTGTAAGGTGAGGAACAGATTTCATCAGACAACTGTTGTAAGCGGAGGAAATTATTGCATCAGACAACTGTTGTAAGCGGAGGAAAGTATTGCGTCAGACAACTAGCGTCTTCACTTCTGTTTGCCTGGGTAGCTGAAGGTATTTTGAGATTGGTTGCCTTCTGACTCTGGATCTTTTTTCATTGGCGGCAAAACTTAACTGTGGAACTTTATAAAAGATGGTATTTTTTGTCTACGAGGAGGGAGGAGAAGGAGAAGATTGTGAAGGAGCGAGATGGAGATGCTGCATAGAGAAAGACAGTAAGAGTGGGGTAAAAATGCAAACTTTTGGGAGTTTATCGTGCAAGCTTTCTTTGGTCTCCCAGTGTGTATGAAGGAAGCGAGTTTCTTTCTCTTTGATGTTGTAGCTGGAAAATTTAAGCTAATCTCCTTTTTTTCCCGGGCTTAGCATTTTCGCCCGGCATCCCGATGAAGAGTACCTGCATGTGTTTGAGCTGAAATATACCAAGTCTTCGAAGGGCTGTGTGGAAGGATTGATCTATCTTTTTTTTATTCTGAGTGAGGAGGCCTCATATCGTCATGTGACATGATTAAAAAAAATGAATATCTCTTCAGTATTGTTAGTATCCAATAAAGCAAGAATTAAATCTGTTTTCACGTGTTTGTCACTCTCTCGTCACGGCGGGCTATAGACCGGGATCTTGTCCTGGGGTAAGTTGCCACTATATTCCTGTTTATCATAACATGTGACATATACCTTTGCCACCACAACCAACGAAAGAATCATTACCACACTTATCAATGCGCACGAAAACAACTATTGCACGGAAAATGCCAGCAGATTATGAAGAAAAAATACTAGCATTTCATAGGTTTGTTATAAATGCACGCAAGAAAACTTCCCTTGAGCTCGGTCAAATAGGAAATATGGATGAAATTCCACTCACATTTGATATACCATCCAACAAGACTGTAAGTATTAAAGGGTCTAAATCAATAACCATAAAAACCACAGGTCATAAAGAAAACCCGATATACGGTAGTTCTAACATGTTGTGCTGATGGCACAAAACTACCGCCGTTTTTTATATTCAAAAGAAAAACTTCCAACGGGTGTAATTGTTCATGTTCATGCGAAAGGCTGGTGGACGGAGATGGAATGAAACTGTGGTTACAGAATGTATGGGCGAGGCGACCTGGTGAGCTCTTAAGAAAAACCTCTCTTTTGGTTTTGGATTAGCTTAACGCCCATAGAACTAAAACCATAAAGAATAAAGAGAGAGCATTAAAAACCCAGATAGCTGTTATTCCTGGTGGACTGACTAGCCAATTGCAGCTTTTAGATGTATCGGGAAATAACAGTAATTTAAGGAAAATATTTAAATATCGGTAATTTAAGGGAAAAGTGCGAGAACGATGGAACAAGTGGGTAGGAGAGCCACATCACGCATTCACACCCTCAGGTAGAATGAAGCGGCCCTCTATTTCACAAGTGTGCGAGTGGGTAAAAAGATCTTGCGAGGACGGAAAGGCGGAAGTAATTATTAAGTCCTTTAAGAAGTGAGGAATCAGTAATACTCTTGACGAAACAGAAGACGACGCATTATTCGAAGAAGATGATACTATCGATGACGGAAACAGTAGTGATGACGATATTCTTGTTTTCGATGATGATGATAGTGAAAAGGATTTTTATGCTTTTGAAAATGATTAAAGTCTAATTTCATGATAGGCAACGTTTTCCTTGAATCTGTGTTTTTTGTTGTTTCTGCTTTATTTTGTATTATGTTTGATTGCTTGCCGTTCATTCATTTATTCATTATTGAAATTTACATATCACGTTCAAAATAGCTTGCCGTTTGTTAATTTTCCTTATGGACTATTGAAACTTTTTTCCCTTGTATGTGGCCTTCTAAATAAGGGTGCGTCTTATATGCCATCAAATACGGGAATCTTCATAAAAATATAAAACTGCAAACGATATTTAACACACACGCACAGGTATATATACTACATATATAATACTCATTAGTTTTACAGAAAAGGATATAAGAAAAATTAAATAAACATTTGCTTGTATATTATAATCTGAATCCGGAGAAGAACATGATGCCGTCGAACTACCTAAAGAAACTGCTGCCGTCGGGCAGGAAAATTTCAAATGGAAACGTAAGTCGTATTTGCGTGACATAGAAATAAACATAAGCAAATTATTAAACATAACGAAGTTATATCATGATTATGCTACAAAATATGATGGGTAATTGTTATGATTTCGAAGACATTTCTTATTGTAAATATGGCAGTTAATTCAAGTGTTTTAAGCACGTTCTTAGAGTGTTGTATAGAGGCGGTCAACTTAAAAAGATGCCGATCTTTAATGCAGTAAATTGCACTAGAACTCTAGCAGTTTATTATTTTCCATCGAATATATTATAATACTTTTAATTATTATGGAATATACTCAAGAAGCAAAGAAAAGGTTTAAGTTCATGATATCTATACCATTTTCAACCTGCAATATTTTTTCACTCTGATTAATCCGAATGCGGCCACATTATCGTACGATAATTTAATTTCATGAATATGTATTCTTATCTCTTCAGAAAATTTGCAACAATTGCATTTATCTCGCTGTTATAAAAGCATTTATATTATTTATATGTTATCAGAGCTTAAATCTTGGCAACGGTAAGTAATTATTTTTTTTTCAAATTAGCATTTCGTTTTTGATTTCTTCTTTTAATAATTTCATATCATACATACAGAGTTTAGTATCTATAAAACAATATTAAACAGATAAACATTGAACAATACTAAATTAGGTTTGTTAAGATAACACAGAAGAATTTTCCTGTAAACAGACAAGTTGAAGTTATGGTATCTTTAACTACAGTAATGCATCTTAGATCTTATTTTGCTTTCTTTAATTTTTTTCTCCTTTCTGAGGCTTACTTTGCTATCAGAACACAGCATTCAATACATAAAATACACACAAAATGTGTGCTAATCTAATGTTTATATTCCTAATAAAGCTTTACATCAATATCTGAATATTAATATTTTATTTTTTTGTAGGAGGAAAAATGTATATGTGGATTTGAAAGTCCCTAGGATATTGACACTTGTAATTCTAAAATAACTAAAGACTTAAATACATTTGTCACATAATTGATTCGCTAAATAGCTAAATACTCTCTTTAGTACTAGTACGCTAGAGCGGCGTCAGTTAAAAATGAAGAAGAATGAGAAGGAAACAATGCTACAACAACACGCCAAATATCACGTCTCGAGATTTCCAGTTTTCGTTTGAAATATTGTCACTCGTTACATTTTTTCCATATTTCGCCATTTTTTAGTACGATGGACTACACAATTTAGAAATTACCTAATGACGAAGAGGCTGCCATAAGATTCCTTCAAGACAAAGAAATCACTCATAGCAATTGACTTTGATCTCAAAATAATTCGATGAAGTTAACAAAGCTCCTATATTGCGTTATTACGTACTTTCTTCCTGTGAAAAAAGACTGAGAATTAAACATGGTTTGAAGGCTCGCGTCTTTCTTGCCTTAGTGCGGTTTGTTTTATCTATCTGCGGTGTCAGAAATTGATGTCGATTGAATTTTGCCAACTTCAGTTGGAAATTAGCCATAATACGGCAGTACATTAGAATAATTACTTGAGGGAGCTATGTGCAAATAGTTTGATGTCTCGTAAAAGAAATAAATTCGGCGGAGCCAGCAACATTGTAGAAATCAACGAAAGACATTTCATAAAAATAAAAAATAAAACAATAACATTGAATATGTTCTTTCGGAACAATGAATATTCGAGGATTTATGCTGGGAAAGTAAAGAATGCTTTCTGATCCTCTTTCTCGATCGTTGTGCTACAACAATGATGACCGCCATTCAAGAAACCATCGCAGATGGCAGTATAATATTTTCAGACTGCTAGAAAGGATATAAGAAAGAGGAATTAATAAATGTTGAACATTTTTCTGTGAATCACAGTTATAATTTTGAAGACCCCGAAACTAGATACCGTATGTAAACTGTGGAGCGTGTGGGGCAGTGCTAGGTGGAGAACAAATTTCAGCGAGGCACTGCTTGCTAATATTTACAGTTATATTTGATAGACTTTATGTGGTGTCGGTTATATTCAAAAAATGAAAAATTTTATATAATATTGAATGATATTTGTAATTCTAAGCCACCTATTTAGATTGAATCTTCTTTTGTTTTATTATTTTTATTTATATGTAGAATATTCTTTATGCCAACTGTTTAAATTAAATTTCGTTTCGTTTTGTTATCTTTTATTTAGGTGTAGAATATTCTAGATTAAAAAAAATAAAAAGAAAAATTTACTTTATTTAAGAACTATGAAATTTAAAAAATTTCTTTTCACAAAAGTAATATTTTAGTCTTTTGAACTATATTATTATTTCATAATTGTATACTTTGCAACCATTGGTGCTCCCCCCCCCCAAAAAAGCGTCGTATTTTTAACTGATGACGCTTTAACGGAATAGTACCCATAGTACCCTAGGTAGGGTTCCTTTTCTCCTAAATATATTGCTTTACATTTAGATGTCCTAAATTTAGAATTTCATGTTCATTAGGGATGTATCAGAGAAATATATCCAAACTTGATCTGTATCGAAATCACTGAAAGAAACTGAAATAAGATTGAATTACTTCAATTTTCAAAGCACCTACAGGAATCTTAGGATTTGATTGCTTTGATTGTAGTCATATGGTGGTCCTGAATTATTTTTTTCATTTATGTTAGCAAATTTTCCCCAACGAACATTCATTTCATCTAGCTAACGTTCTAGAACTGTAAATAAATGATTTCTCAGTGCACAAATAAATGAAAGTCATGATTTTGCTTCTATACCTAGAGAAGAACATCTCCAGAATTGCATTTCGGAGCATACAAATGAGCTAGTCTGAGGTTCAAAAACCAAAATACACCTGCTTCATTCTGATGAAAAAGGAAGGAAAAAAAAAAAAAAAAAACAGAAAAACGAATTGCCATTAAGTCACCGAATGAGAGTAGATAGAAGTAGTATAAAGAATGATTCTTTCCTCTCTCATTTGTCTATGAAAAGCAACCTTCGCTCCTCAGATCAGTAACGATCCCCGATTTGCAGGCTTGCTTTTCATCTTTTCTTCTTTTCTTTCTTTTCCCCTTCTCATTCTTTGATACAGGAGAGCAATTGTCATTAGTTATGTTCGGATTTTTGTTTGGAGAACGTTAACAGATGATCCTTTGGAGATGAGACTTCTAGATAGCATTGGTATGGCAAAGCACTCATGAATTTTGCTGTTGGACACATTGTGCAAAGAGTGTTTGCTCAACAAGTGACAAATGTACTTGCTTGCAAGGAGGAAATTAATAGAATTAAAATCTTTGATTGTATTGAATCAAAATTTTCACCTACATTTGACTTTTGGAAATAACTGCCACACATAAATAAATCAAAAAGCGATTTCCCTAATCAACTAGATAAAATTCATAACAGTTTCATATGATTTACCCAAAATAAGGTACATCTTGCAAAAAACAAGGGGGGGGAAGACTGTTTTATATCTTCCGTTCTAATAGGCTGATTGATGATGTCTCGAAAGCGCGACTTAGGATGTTTATTAGATTTGCATAGAATATTGTTCTATTTTTGATACGAAATCGAACCTGTCTGAAATAGCAGACAATTTTTTCCCGTATTTCAATTTTACGATTCAAATTAAACCAAAGTGATAAGTTTTGTAAAAACCGTGCGAGTAGTTTTTAAAATATTAGCTCTCAAAACTTTAGCTCTACAGTGTTAATTCAGTTTGGCATATAGCCCACCAGCGGCCGAGCGGTAAAGTCGCTGAACACTGGTAGTTCGGTCCGAGGTTCGAATCCCGCGAACGGGCTGGCCGCATGGGTGTTTTCGTGGTTTTCCCCATGTGTAACGTGTATACGAGCCAGATTCCCTTAGAAAGTCCTCCACGAAAGGCATCTCTCCTCTTAGGCAGATAGCCCTAGTGTGCTTTGCCATAATTAAATACACCACCACACCAGTTTGGCATATATGCATTAATATCCCTTTTCTTAGTTGTACTTACTTGACTCTTTCTTCCACGATTCGAAATTTAGGTTCAATCAAAAAAAACCAATTCGAAGATATTTCCTGACTTATTTTCTAAATTTGTATTTTTTAGTAATTTTTTATAAAAGAAAGGGTAATAAAAATACATTATGGCAACAAGTAAAACAATATTCCATATTACTATACGAATCTATGTTATTTCAAATATTATATGATTTTGATTTGTGTTTTTTTCCTGACGTTTTTAAGTGTTATACTGCCCCACGGCTTAATTGGTAGTGAATATCAAACTGAACCTTTGATTGGACAGATGATTTGAGATTATATCTTCTTGCCTACAATTACTTATTTAATTGATAAATATGTATTACACAACGCAGTGAAACATTATAAACGTTGATTTAAAAATATGTGTGTATGTGTATTTAATTTTGGCAAAGCACACGAGGGCTATCTGCCTAAAGGGAGGAATGCCTTTCGTGGAGGACGTTCTAAGGGAAACTGGCTCGTATACACGTTACGCATGGGGAAAACCACGAAAACGCCCATGCAGCCAGCCCGTTCGCGGGATTCGAAGATTTAAAAATATGAATACATGCGATAGATTTTCAGACTCATTAATCAAATTTGACATTTCTCACGCGTTTCGGTTACTACACCTAGGTTCTTTGGGGCTTTCCCTCCATCACCATTTATCTTTTGACTTCCGATTAGAGGAGTTTCATATTGTTACGAATTTGGTATTTAAAAAGCTAATGTTAGTTCAATTATAAATTAAATGGTTTTATTTCTCGCGCAGTGCAGCGCGTGACGAATATTAAAAGAAAGCTAAGCCGGAAAAATTAAAAATACAAGAGCGCGTGCGTTAAATAAATAAATATCTCTTTTTGATTTCGAGAAAGTACTGGAAAATTCTAGCGCGTGATTTTAAAATCTTATAAAAGGAGGAAAACATCTCAGTTTGTAGGAGTTGCTTAGTTTGTTGTTGTTTAGAAAACTGCTGTTGTTGATTATAGCGAATTCGCGGATCAGCGTTCTTTAGCTGTTTTGAATTACGTTCTATTGTACATTTGAGTAGTTAAAAGATAACTACTGTGAGATATTGTAATACTGCATGATAATTTGAGAAAATTTAAGCATTTTTGTTGTGATAATAATAAATTTTTGTTCATTTTTCATCGGATTTGTGCATTTATTTCATAACGAACCCGTACGCACGCAACAATTTTTGGTGTCAGGAGTGGGGTATTGAATGCCAATCACAAGAGCGATGGAATAACAGTTAAAAAAATTCATTGTAGCCTTTGCTACATTTAAAGAAGAAATGAAAGACTCTGTTAAAGAAGAAATTAGGTCCGTTAAAGAAGAAATGAAGTTGGGCCAGGAATCCGTTAAAGGAGAAATGAAATTGGGCCAGGAATACGTTAAAGGAGAAATGAAATTGGGCCAGGAATCCATTAAGAAGGAAATGAAAGTAGGTCAAGAGGAATTGAAGAGAGAAATTACTTGCATTATAGAAAACAAGTTCCAAGCTATGGAAGGAAGAATGGACACAGTTGAAGACAAATTTGGAGAAATTCAAGAAAGAGTTTCTGCGGTAGAGCAACAAATTGAAAAAAAGAGTTTCTGCCGTCCAACAACAAATTGAGGAAAGGGTTTCTGCTGCTGTTGCAAAAGAAGTTGACACTTTAAAGAAGAGCATAGCGACAGAAGGAAGCAATTCTGAGGGTTTTAAATTCTTATCGATGCCTGCTCGTCCATCTTTGAAGTTATCCCCATATGATGGGAAGACATCCTGGCAAGTGTATAAAACACAATTTTCTATCGTTTCGGATGCGAATGGATGGGATTCCCAAACTAAGGCCTGTCATCTCGCCGCTTCTCTGACAGCAGACGCAGCGGATATCCTGCAGACACTTCCAGAAAACCAAAGACTTGACTTCGAAGCTCTATCCGGCACATTGGAGCTGCGCTTTGACGAGAAATGTTTAAAGGACTACAGCAGGATCCAATTAAAATCCCGTCAACAGAAGCCCACCGAATCACTCCAGGAACTCGCCACGGATGTTGAAAGGCTGTCCCACCTCGCATTTACGGAGTGCCCGAGAGAAACGAGGGAAATTCTGTCGCTGCAATATTTCATCGATGGCATCCGGGACCCTGAAATACAGAAAGCACTGCGAATGGCTGATGTAAAGGATATAAAAAGCGCTTTGTTGTACGCCGTGAAATTGGAGGCAGCCCAGCAAGCAACTCTTAGGGATCGCTACCCAGTCAGAGCTGTGCGAGTCCACGACCCAGGGGACCAATTGATGGCTCGTTTAGATGATTTATCCAGACAAGTCGATGCTTTGATACGGAGTAGCAGTGAGAACAAAGTGGCTGTAAGATGTTGGAGATGTGGTTCTGAAGGTCACCTACGACGGCATTGCAGAACACCCCAGGGCACGGATAATGAAACGGATGAGTTGACAAGACCAGTGAATGCTTTAAGACGGAATAGTGGTGAAACAAAACCGACCCTAAAGTGCTGGAATTGCGGTGTTGAAGGCCACCTACGAAGGAACTGCAGAACTCCCCAGAGCACGGAAAATAAGGCATACGATTTAAACAGACAATTAAATGCCACGGGAAGGAAAAGGACTGACAAGAAGTGCTGGAACTGTGGAGCTGAAGGCCACGTACGAAAGAATTGCAGAACACCCCAGGGTACGAAAATTGAGACAATTTCTGAGCAACGACGCAGGAAACAAATTAATGATCAGATCAAGGAACGGAGGTTGCCAGATAATGAAAAACCCCGTTTTAAAGCGCTTAAGATCTCTATAGTGAGTGGCAACAATAACGGACTGTCCATCAATGGGAATATCGATGGAGTTCCTTGCAATATGATCATTGACACAGGAGCTAATGTTACCATCATTAGGAAAGATTTAGCTGAACAGTTTAAAGATAAACTTATTTGGACGCCATCCTGTGTTACCCTTCAGACTGCGTCTGGTGACAAGATCGACATAACTGGGAAGTTAAACGTAAACATCACGTTTGGAAGTGCCGCCTACCATCACACGGCATATGTGGCGGATATTACAGATCCATGCATACTCGGATTGGACTTTTTAAGGAAATACAATTTTTCCTTAGATTTCAAAAACAATAAGCTGCTTTCAGCATCTGATGGCATGACTATCCGTCCTCAAAAGGGATCCTCGCATGGAAATGTCGACGCCTTGTCCGAAAGAACCAGCTCGAGAAACAGCCGAAATCATGCTAGGGTCGAAAAGAAACACCAGACTACCAGCTATTCTCCATCTCAGATGCTCTTCGGTCGAGACCTTCGTCTGCCTTGTGACCGCCTGTTTCATCGCCGTACGGATGCGCCTTCATCGCCTGAGGAACACATCCAAGATGTCAAGGCCCGTTTTGAAGTGATGCACCGTTCCGAACGAAAGCGAGTGAACTTGGCGACGGAGAAAGTGAAGACCAGATACAACACGAGAGCTGCTGGACATAGATCCAACGAAGGAGACAAGGTGTGGTTGTGGAACCCGATTCGACGAAAAGGAGTCAGGCCTGATTTACAGTCACCTTGGGATGGTTCGCACACAATCCTAAACAGGCTAAATGACGTCATGGTTCGGATCCGTGAGTCTTCGAACTCTTACGACAGGTTAGCTCATTACTATGGCCATAGTACGTAATGTAAATAATTGTAAATAGTGTAAGACCATGGTCCTTTTTGTTTTTAAATGTGTATTTGATTTGATTTGTATTTAGCATTTGATTTGCATTTAGTATTTGATTTGTATTTGATAGCATTTGATTTGTTTTATTTATTGCATTTATTGTTCATGTTGTTCATTATTGTAATGTAATGCTTATTAATGCATGTATGCCACAGTTGTAAGTTTAGCTTAGTCCAGGGATTGTACTGCCCGGGACGTGCAGTCCTTGGGAAGGGGGCAGTGTTACGAATTTGGTATTTAAAAAGCTAATGTTAGTTCAATTATAAATTAAATGGTTTTATTTCTCGCGCAGTGCAGCGCGTGACGAATATTAAAAGAAAGCTAAGCCGGAAAAATTAAAAATACAAGAGCGCGTGCGTTAAATAAATAAATATCTCTTTTTGATTTCGAGAAAGTACTGGAAAATTCTAGCGCGTGATTTTAAAATCTTATAAAAGGAGGAAAACATCTCAGTTTGTAGGAGTTGCTTAGTTTGTTGTTGTTTAGAAAACTGCTGTTGTTGATTATAGCGAATTCGCGGATCAGCGTTCTTTAGCTGTTTTGAATTACGTTCTATTGTACATTTGAGTAGTTAAAAGATAACTACTGTGAGATATTGTAATACTGCATGATAATTTGAGAAAATTTAAGCATTTTTGTTGTGATAATAATAAATTTTTGTTCATTTTTCATCGGACTTGTGCATTCATTTCATAACGAACCCGTACGCACGCAACAATATTAAAGCTCACGCATCCGTTTCGTTTCTACAAAGAATTGAGTTGAGTTTATTTACGTATAGAAGAAGTCTTTGTACAATATGGAACCATTATTCCAATAAATATCGATTGCATAGTTCTACATCAAATGGGAGCATGCTCAGTTCTGCATCAGTATATTTTATCAATATTAATAGCTCAAAACAACATCATCGACATTTTATTACACGTCATTTGACAAAAAAATACCTTTAATGGTCGTTAATAATGAAAGCAACTACATATATTGACAAAGATGTGCACTGTTAGAAATATTCTTAGAAAACGACGGTCAACTTCTTTGAACAGTTTTTGATTGTGTAGTTTAAGTGATTAATTATTTCTGATTTGCATTTTAAAATTTTAAATGTTGAATAATTGGAAATGACATATTTCTTAAAATCCATGAAGCAAAATTATACATCATAATTAGCATTATTAAAATTCTCTCGCTTAGTTAAATCATTAAATAAAGTGATACACTTAGATACTCAGAATATTTTTAATTAGGGGCTGAAACGACCGCAGTTAAAAAATTAATTACTTTAATTTAAGTAAAAATTTCAAAACTGCTATATCGCAGAAAAAATTCTTACTTCTAAGAATCTTAATAATATTTTTTGCGTGATACCTAATTAATTATTAATTGAAATGCTTCGAACAAACTTTAAAAAAATGGCCTAGATTCACAGCTACTTTATCGAAACATTGTTGTAATCAAAGAAAAGCTTAGAAGAGGTGCATGAGTTTTTAAAGACTTCAAATGATAATTTATAATAGGTATAAAATTTTAAATTTTTATTGCACGTTTTGCATTTGATTACGCTTAAGAAAAGTAATAAATACTCTTGAACTGTTGTTTGAACTAAGCATAAAATATCGCATAATATCAGGGCGAGATGTTTCCTCTTTCCTTCTGATAACAGCAGCATAAGGATTTTAATAATAAGCACTAGTGTATCTTATGTTACGGTATAACAGTTATGAATGCGTTATCTTATGTTACAGTCTGTACAATTATGAATACGTGTCGCATGTCAACGAAACTGGAGGAAGAGGAAACATTGATAAATTTAATAATGAAATTTATTTCTTTGTAATAAATAATACATTTCCCTATAATAAATAAAAAATTCCTTATAAGAAGAAAACACTTTTATGCACAATAATTTTAGTATTACATGGACAAATAAGAATAGAACGAGGTCTGCTCTAAATGGCGTTTAAGTGTAATTAATTATTTCGAATAGAACTCTTCTCATATTTATCGACGAGGTTTTATTTACCTCGTCGAAGAAAATAGAAATTTATAAGGTCGATGGAAATTTTAATCCTGTTCAAGCGATCAAAATTTAGGATTAAATTTAGATAATTTAATAAAACAATTAAATTTAAATAACTAAAATTAAAGTCATTTTGGTTATTCAGCATTCATCACAGCAGTCTCGTGCGGGATTATACGCTTTCACCTAGTTTGGCATGTTATTAGTGAGATCATTAATTAAGGTTGCTCAATTGAATAATAACACTAAATTATTTAGCTAGATATATACAACTATATTTTAGATTCAAACAAGCGTAAATAATACAATATAGTTCACAATTATAGACCACAAAGAGCACATTTGCATTATAAAGTATGATCAGGATATGTGTCAGGATGAAAAAATAAGATATGATAAATTCGATATATTACATCAGAGTCATTTACTCAGTTGAGCAAAATTGCTTTCAATTTCATAGCAAAATCATCGTTCGCGTTGCAAAAATGCAATATCGGTATTAAATAAGAAATGCAAAAATATTTTCCTAATAAAAAACTTAAATAATAAAAACCTGCTTCGCTAATGCTAAAGCATATTTAATACGAACATTCCTCAACGTTAGGATTCAAACGTCAACAAAGCAAGAAAGAAGAAAATAGAAATTTATAAGGTCGATGGAAATTTTAATCCTGTTCAAGCGATCAAAATTTAGGATTAAATTTAGATAATTTAATAAAACAATTAAATTTAAATAACTAAAATTAAAGTCATTTTGGTTATTCAGCATTCATCACAGCAGTCTCGTGCGGGATTATACGCTTTCACCTAGTTTGGCATGTTATTAGTGAGATCATTAATTATTGCCTGGGTAATGTTCTGTCATTCAGCAATTATTTAAATACGCTGTGCATTAAGACTGGCAGTTAGCTTTAAGTTTCGCTGTAGCTGGTCGATTTTCTATATGTGCTGAACGAAAGACAGATTGGAAGATACCGCCAGCCATGATACACTGGTTTTTCAGACCAATAAACAATACTGAACTGTCAGTGTGGACTGCCAGTGTGTCAGAAAGGAATGCTCCGGGGGCATACTTACTTTAATTTAACATCCCACTCTACCACTCCGAAAGACGGACCACGATAGTTTTCTCTCGTAAAGGTTTGATGTTGTCCGTGAACGTTGGATCTCTAGATCAATCTGCAACCAACAGTCTGCTGATTTAGAAATCAGACTCAACTCTTAAAAAGATAGTAGTCCTCCAATACAGCTTTCACTTCCCTTGGATATGCACCATTAACAGCGTCTGGGAGAGATGACTGAAAGGTCAATGGTATTCTTAGTCATTTATAGCACGGCATCTTGCACATACTTTCTGATTATTTTTGTAAACCCCGCTCAAAATTTGCAGCTTGAAGCCATTTTCTTTTAATTTTAATAACATTTAACTTATTTTAACCACTCTTCGTTCTTTTCATTCGTGTCATATATACTCATTGCCATAAAAATTTTCGCACCAGGAAATAATTGTGGGATCGTAGCGAAACTTGGCATGAAGGTACATGTTGGGCAGACATGCAAATGCGTAGAAATGCAGCATGATTGTGCATTGGGTAAAGCCACTAGAGGGCGTTGAATTTCGCTCTCATTGGAACAGGTAAGCAGAGCTTGATGAGTGTACTTAATCGTTTGCTAAGGAAACGCTGAGGTAGACATGCCGTTACGCCGCCATCGAAGCTAATATCAGCAGCTGTAATAGTTCGAGAGGGGAAGAATCATCGGGATGATGGAAGCTGGGTGGTCAGCTTGGCGAGTACCTTGTCATGTAGTCCGTTCTGATTTTACTGTGAGGAGATGTTGGAATAAGTGGACAGAAGAGACGTCATTTCCACGGCGACCAGGCTCGGGACGCTCTCGACAGACCAGTCGTTGAGAAGACCATCACATCATACGACACGCAAGCATTGAGCCAACTATCTCATTGACAGCTATCCAGACACAGACAGCAGCTTCATTACGGGCCCCTGTGTCTTCCCAAATCATCGCAAGGATCACATCTGGCGACGTCCATTACGTGTGCTGCCAATGACACCCACCCTCTAACGCCTCCGTTTGGAGTGGTGTCACGCAGAACAGGATTGGACGTTAACAGAATGTAACCAGGCTGTCTTCAGCGACGAATCTAGATGCAATTTGACCAGTGATGACAATCATATTCATCTGTGGAGACCCCGTGGTGAATGCTTCAATCTTGCCTTCGCTTTACAGCACGCACCTTTTCCACAGTTGGTGTGATGGCATAGTGTTTCGTTGCTTACGATACACGGTCGCCCTGATATTGATCCATGGCACAATGACAGGCCAGAGATACGTTCATGACATCCTTCGGCCCCATGTGTTGCCACTCATGGCAGAGCTAGCTCCCAGGACCTTTTTTCAACAAGACAATGATCGGCCACACACGGCATGAATCTCACAATGTTGCCTCCACCACACCCTTACCTGGCCTGCTCGATTCCCAGATTTGTCACCAATCGAGAGTATCTGGGATCATTTGGGATGGCAAGTTGGACAGTTTACGAGATTGACTGAACTAGACGCGCGTTTACAGTAACTGTGGAACGAGATGTCTCAAAACACCATAGAAATTTGCAATGTCCGCTCGTATCGCATCGTCTATTTGTGGTAGATGTGGTCCAACAGACTACTAAAACTTTCGTTCATGTGTACTTTTTTCTGCGATAAGTGATAATTTATTCTTTGATTTTCTAATCACTTACTTATATTAAAGTACGTACTACATATACTTACATATGTAAAATTTCGTTTCATTCTGACAACTCTTTCTTGGTGCGCAAATTTTTATAGCAATGAGTGTACATATAATCGGACCAGAAATTTACGCAGAATAAAGTACGCGCAGGAGAGTTTAAAAGCTAACGATATTTGACTGAAGTTTATGCTGTATTGAGTAAAGCGTCGATTTGCTGTTCGTATTTGGTAGTGTTAATCTGTCTGGTAAGAGGTTATGTTGGTTGAAGAGCATATCTATTCCCGTTGTCGTTTGATAATGTCTATACTAATTAGCTGAGATAAAATGTGTGTCTGTACTTATTAAGTAAATAAAATTAATTATAAAATGCCTATGCTATAAATATCTGTACTAATTAGCTGAGATAAAATGTGTGTCTGTACTTATTAAGTAAATAAAATTAATTATAAAATGCCTATGCTATAAATATCTGTACTGATTAGCTGAGATATCTTGATTTAGAGGATGATTTTTACACCTATAAATTTTAAAACAAATTGCCTCAATATATCCGTTATAATCAATAAATATTTTATACTTTATTTTGAAATTTTTTGCCTTGGTAATAATCTATCACGAGAGGACAACCAAAATTTCTCTATGTAGAAGTAAATATAAATCTTTGCCGACGTATACATTAATTGAAATTCAAGTCGATAACACTCCGAATTTAAGAAGTAATTCTTAATAAAATACAATTCGTTGAAATAATTTTAATTAACATAATTATATTCTTTTGACATCCAAGTGCAGTAGATTGAGGATCTCTACACATCATCTTTTTAATTCGATGATCTCTTCGAATAGAGTTTCATTTCGGTATACTTCTTAGTGCCATCTCAGTTCTTTAATCATCTCACTGGAAAATATTTGCGCTATTTTGAACTGCATTTACATTTCTGCCGAAACGCGTAGCGATTTACCAGATGGATAAAACGACATCTCCGAGTTCAAGTGTTCTGTCCCTCTGCATTTGCGATAGTTGCTGATAGATATCATGTCAAGCAAGGAACTCGAGGTACAGCACTATGGAAGCACAATGCGTAATTGAATTTCCGAAGTATCATGTAGTAGAAAATAATGCAATCGATCATGTAGCATGCCATTTAAATCTCTGCCATATGTCGCTGTCTGATGTTTCAATAGTGACGTTAGTTAACTGATGTTATAATAGTGACTGATAAATTTAGAAATTACGGAATGAGATGTTTTAATAGTTAACATTTTGTATGTATTACATACACTTAAATTACTCCTATTCTTATAACCTTACAGCTTTACATTGGGATATTGCAAAGCAGCATCCCAATGGCTGTAATAACCAATGGCTGTAATAACCAATGGCTGTAATAACCAATGGCTGTAATAACCATGCACTTAAATAAAGCTAACATGCGAGGGAAATTAACAATAATTATGTGAAAATTGTACCAAAGATCTGCAACACTAATGCAAACATCACATAAACAGTCGCAGAATAAAACACAAAATAAAGAAATTGCGCCTCAATCAATACTTTGAATGTGATTTTATTCTATGTAGATATGTTTAACTTCTTCCTGTTGTGATTCTCATTTATACATATGTATCTTCTACATTCACGACGGTATCCTGAAAAACTAGTGCACATGTTTTCATTGTTGACATACAAACAAGGTAAGGAATTAACAAAAAATTACTATTAATTGCCTTAGCTTTATGAAAAAGAAGGAAAATTATCGAAAAAAAAAAAAAAAAAACACTCAGTCATTTCAGAGCTTCAAAGAAAACCTGTATACAATGAGACACGGATTTCTGAAATTATCAGTTAAATGAGAATTGTAGAGACATTACGTTAGTTGGAAAAGCCGGAGAGATAAAAATTTATCAAACGCCTTCGCCGGGAATCGAACCACGGACCTCTGGAATACCGGCCCAGCGTGCAGAACCACTACGCCACGAAGGCACGATAGGAAGGCGAGAGAAATACCTTATATAGTCCCCCTTTTAAAGGACGACTGGGGTTTTTAGGAGACACATCGCCAAATCCAGCGTGTGGAGTGTCATCATCCACAACCTCTTTAGTTCGGGCGCCACTGTAGAGACATTAGGATTTTTTGGAAGCAGGCAAGATGAGAAATATGCAACCGCCTTCGCCAGGAATCGAACCACGGACCTCTGAAATACCGGCTCCAGGACTACACCACGAATACTCGCCAAGAATGTGAAAGAAATACTTTGTAGCATGACTCAAAATTTATTTGAAGCAGATCCAACTGCAAATGAAATATCAATGATGATACATATAGAAAATTTCAATATTCCTTCCTAAAATCGTATTATTACACCTAACTGTTAGCACAAGTTTTTAAACAATACTAAAACTTAAAAGAAGCAAAATAAGAACAACCACAAAACAATGAATTGCTTATTCTACGAAACAGTATGATAAGTCCTCTCTAATCCTCAATTTTTTATTATCAATAAGTCCATTCATTTCGATGTATAAAGAAAGTAATTTAATACAAACAGGTGTAAGCAGTTCAGTTGTATAGCTACATCAAGATTCGGTAATTGCATATAAGTTTATTCTTGCATTTACGCTGAGGCCTTGCTTAATGTAACATTAATGCTATTCGGTTTAAACTCATTTTCTTGGAGCGACAATAAATTGTTACGATTCGTATGTATCCAGCTCTATGGAATGAAGAAGTATTAACAACTCGTAAATCAGACTTCATTATATTTCTACTAAGGACGCCCAGCCAGTATAGTGGTTAAGGGAGTCTACTAATACCGAAGGGCCCTAGCTCGAAATAAGAAAAAATATTTCTATTATTATTGCTTGTTTCTTCATATAAGATTTTGTGAATATACCGTAGTTAGCATATCTTGAAAAACCTATTCTATTAGTATTGCTTGTCTGTTATTTTATTTTTGTTTTTAATTATTATTTCTTGTTTCTCCACATAGGTGATGTGAATACTAGGAGTCAGTATCGCTTGGAAAATCTTCATTAAGGCAAGTAAAGTTTGTTTTTTCATAATCTTCAAAACAAAGCACAGTATTAGGACCCCAAAACATAATTCAACAATCAAAATTAATGTTTTGCATCGATAAATGTGTTAAATTGAACGTTTTTGTTTTACCATTTGTTTAAGAAAGCTCTCCAAACTTTAATCACATAATTTGGTTTGTGATTCTGGCATCAGTTACTGACATTTCTTACAAATCTAATGCTGCAAAACTATTGGAGATTGGCGATTTAAATTTTTTTAAAGTTATCAAGTAATTATACTCTGCCTTATTATGCATCAAGCGGGAAATACTCTGAAATATTGAATTATTGAAAATAATTAAAATATTCTGAAAATACAACGAATTACCCATTTTATATTTTCAGGGTTCCTTAACAGATACACGAAGACTCAAATTTTATGTTAACAAAAACTCGGTTGCTGTTAATATTTATGTGTTAATTTCGAAATAAAATTAACCGTGCTGATCTAGAAGCTAGTTAGAGTAGCTAAATTATTTGCGTTATTTGTTTAAAATTATTCAAATGCGTTTAAATGTCATATATCAATATGAAAGGGTTTAAAATATCAATTGTCTGCACTAGCTCTGCCCTGAATTTCACGACCAGAGTTAGTGATAAGCTACCTATTATTGTATGGCCTATTATTGATAATATTTCACTTATCTAGTATATGTTATTAATAGTAATCTATTATTATAATTTTTGGTAAATATTTACAAATTTTAAGTGAAATATAACCAATAGAAGAAAACTTTAGATAAATTATCATGTAAAAATTTTAAATAAATTAATTTGTGAATATACTAAGAATATTTTAGAAACAATATATATATAGAAGGACATTTAACAAATTTTAGAAAAACTTAAATTTTAATGAAACAATATTCAATACTTAATAATATCGCAGCTAGCTAAGCTGAAATCTTAATACTAACAAGAAATTTATGCATGAATCTCATGAGTATCAAAGGATAAACGGTTAAGAACGCTGACTATAAATAGTAGGATTTAAGTTCATTTGGGACAAATATGCTGAATGCACGAGGGTTTGCGGTTTTCACATTGCCGAAATAATTTAGCGAATAATTGATCATGCCTGTGTTTAAACGCATGTGCATACATTTATATTACACTTGATTTCCCATAAATGTTTAAAAGTTTTAGAAATATAAATGTCTGTTTGATATATTAAAATAAAAATTCCGTTTTAGAGTTTCCGAAAATCTTTTCTTATTGAAATAGCGGAAAGAAAAACACAATGTTGAATCACAATCAATCATATTTCAATGTATTCAATTACAAGTAATTAAGCACAATAGATCTGTACATAAATAATATTATAAATATAAATTTTAGATAAGAAAATATATTAAACTTTCTAAAAATGTCTGCGGTATGGTTGTATATTGTAGTAATTCTTTCATTTTTATTACATGCAGAATCAAATACTGATTTGCTTGTAATTTCAAAAATTTTGTTATGCTGTAAACATAAATTCTTTCTCAGTACAGTTTTATGGAATTCTTTCAGCGATCAAATATATTCATCATATTTTCAAATATATCAATCATATTTTCAGCGATCATTCATTGCATCAATAATGCGTAAGACTTGTAGAGACATTAGGTTATTTCGAAGCAGGAGACAGGTGAAAGGTGATGGAGGACGGGGACGCCTGGTTTTTAACAGAGCTAAACAGGCATATGTCCCGTGCCCTCTCCTATCTAGTGGCAGCAACTTCCTGGAGCCTCATGAGGTCTCTTCGGGAGTTTATTGAAGAAGTGTACGTAATTGTGCATGGCCATACAGGGGCGTTATAAGAATACATTAGTTTTCATCGATAGGCGATTGATTTGTTACATCTTGGTTTGTTAGACATAAGTTACAGCATATGCAAACACATACACTTATACTTGCATACACAAAGACACATACAAAACACGTGTAAACACATGTAAGAGCACATATATAACACATATAAAACATGTAAACACACTATAGAATAATAAGAAAAATGTGCAATGTCCTAGCCAGGAATCGAACGTCGGATCTCTCGAATAGGCGCCGAGCGTGCTGGCCATTACACCACAAAGGTAATGCTAAGAAGGCGCAAGATATACCTTCTAGAGTGTGTCCTGTATTATAGCTATTTTGCAATGTGTGTTGATAAATTTAATATTAGTATTTCTCTTGTATATGTATCTGTGATATTCTAATATTCTGTGCTCTGAGGAAAACGCCTGCTGTAGAATCGGTCCTCGATCATAAATAATTAATCGAATTCAGACATAACATTCCTGTAAAATTATAAATTCTTATTAGTAAAATTCAACAAATTTACATTATGCGCATAATATTTAGAAACGTAAATGAAGCCTCATTTCGATTTCTTCTATTAAGGAGCCACATACACCTTAAGACCCGTAAGATTTTCGATTATGTTGACTGTTGCAAGAATTGGGATATTTTATTTATTTTGAAAGCAAATACTTTCAAACTTTTTTACAGCTGTCCACATAATATAGCTGCTTTCTTAACTAGTAACCAGAAAGTTGTGTTGCCACAAATACTTTTATAATTTAATCTGCTTTGTGACAAAAATTTTTATGCGTTCACGTCGCGTTTCTACCTTATGCGAACTGTTTAAAACATTTTGTTGATTAATTTAATTCCATATTTAATAGATAGCTTTTATAACATTTGAAAACTATTGTAAACCAAAAATCCTAAGAATTTCATGTTAATTTTTTTTTTTTTTTTTTGGAGTTGAGTTTATAAAATGTATTTTATTAAAAAAAATACGTAATGTTCTCGTGCATAATTTTTTTAATATTAAATTATTCATCACATTTTGGTTCAGTTAGAAGATAGTGCCTATATAAAGAATTCCATCATATTTCAAGTGTGTTAGCCATTAGCTATTTTTAAAATATCATGTGCGGAAGGTGGAAACATGACGTGAAAGCATAAACGGTTTTGCCACAAAGCAGATTAAATTATAAAAATATTTGTGACAACACAAACTTTCTGGTTAATAGTTCCCAAAACAGCTATATTATGTAGTCAGCAGTAAAAAGTTGGAAGTAATTGCTTTTAAAGCAAATGAAGTATCCCAATTCTTGCACCAGTCACATATTCGAAAATCTTAAGGGTTTTAAGGTGTATGTGCCCCCTTACTCATCCAAGCACTTCTAAATGCAGACTATAATAATTTAGCAGCACAGCAGATAACAGCAGACGTGAAGGCTGAGTTTTGTTATTTTATCGCTTCTATTTTATTAAACATTGAAAAAAAATCAAATCTAAAACCTGAAGTTCAGATATAAATAAGTAATTTACCTCTAAATATTTGTAAACATAACTGAAATGTAGATTTTTAAAATAGTATTAAGAGACGTAAATATATTTCGCGAAAAGAGTATCATCCCCCCTATAGTATTTCAAATGAGGGATATGTAAGAAATCATGAATACAAAGTTAACTGGAAAAAGTTAAATACCATAGACTATGTGAAACATAGAAAAAGCTCGGGATTGCAAGTCCCACTATAGAAATATAGAGAAAACTACTAGAAATTCCACTACAACTATAAAGTAATTGCTCTCACAATTGCTTTTTATACTTACTGAGAGGTATACCTTACTCGAGGGTAATATTGAATCTTTTCCCTTGTGCCATTTTATCGAATTTTTTCTGTTTTTGGAAAACCACAAAATTCACTAGACAATAACGTTTTCTTCAGATTTACTAGTCGACTAGCTCTAGACTACAAGCAAAGGCATTTGAATTTTCCTGATATGTATTATAAAACTTAATACAAGGAAATATATAAACATACAAGCTCTTAGTTCAATATCTTGTACAAAAAAGCCCGTTTCATATTCGACTCACCAAGAACATAATATTACTTGCTGCGTATATTCAATAAAAAATAGTTTCACGTATTTCTAGCGACACTTTGTCGAATAAAGGTAAAACTATCTGACATAAATGATTTGTGAGATCCATTATCTCCATTTTGTTACTGAGAAATTCCGTCAATAACCCCTTATTATTATTATTTCTTCGTCTTTATCTGTCAAAATCTTTGGATCGAATTTCTTACTGCGTCCCCATTTATTATATGAAATAGTATCTTTATCAATATTATAAGATCATGTCTGAATATTTTATTCAGTTTAATCTTCCTAGAGACATTTAGAAAGATCTTAATACAAATTAAAGAAATAATTTTTGGATATTTCATGAATTTTCTAATATTAAAAGCTCATATACAACGTTTCCTCTAATCATACAAACCAAGAAATGTTCAGGCTCAAATCAATCAAATCAAAACAAATATTAAAGCTTCAAAATAATGTTTTGCTCAGTTTCTGATTATCAACATAACAGTTTGCTGATTTAACTGTTAGAAAATATGCTAAACTCATTAAAAAGACTTTTGTAGTATCATTTCAAAAGACTTAAATCCGTTTTTATTGAAAACCATAATGCTGTAATCTGCATAGGCATTTTTTAAAATAAAATACATACATTTTCGTTTCGAAGTGCAAAAAATAAAATGAAAAATACACATGCAAATTGAAAACTTTGGTTTACATTTTAATACTTCAACCGAAATTTTATCGTTTAGAATTGGTGAAAAATGTAGAATAAAATCTTAAGTGTCTTGAAACATACTATTTAAACACTAAAAAAAATCTACTGAAGTTTACTGTATTGTATTGAAGCGTTTCAGCACGGGTAATTGTATTTGCTAAGAAAGTATATTTACAAGCAGACTTTCAGCCCTGGATTGTTGGATTTCAGTGCTCTAGCTTGCATTGAATCATTCTTTGATTAGGACAAAGATAAAATTTAAACTGATTCAACAAATTTAAATGAGTTTTGCCAAAATTTCTCCCGTGAAGCTCCTTAAATACGTAAATAAATTAAAATTTAAATTTTGGGCAATGTAGATACCTTTTATGGACTAAAACAACTGGAGACTTAACTTGATGGAAATAGCAGAGTAAACTTCCTCTCGCAAATTAATAATGGTTAGTTAATTTGAAAAGTATTTTGAAAGTTATTGTCGAAACTTTAAATCTCTTTTAAATTTAAGCTGACTAATATTAGTGTTTCGCTTGTATACGTATCTGTGATATTCTAATATTCTACGCTCTGAGGAAAACTTGTCAATGCAAGCCTGCTGTAGAATCGGTTCTCGATCATAAATAGTTATAAACTAGAATTCGAATAGTAGCATCACATTTTGGAGATTTCATGTAGCATATTTTTCAAAGCATATTTTTCCAACTCACTAAGAAAAAAATTATATATATGTGTAGCATATTTTTCATATTGTGGTTCAAGTTTAAAGGATAAATGTCAGCGTAATGCTAACGTTAGAAAGGTAATTAAAATTCCACTGAGTATACTCATTGGTAACACTGAGTACCACTGAGTAAACTATTTATGAAAATTACACACAGGATATGATAATAAACCGAACGAAATCAAACTATGAAAATAAATACGTTCGACAAATTGTTATATCATGCATTCTAATATACTTGTATGATTTTATATATGTTGACATAAAATGGCACAGCTTTAGTATAGCCCACCCGAAATTTTAAACAAAAAAAAAATATCGCCAAGAGCGGAGATAAATGATATGATCTGGTAGCCATACTATTCGCCAAACGCAATGTAAACAAGAGGATGGAATTACGGTTACAGCTAATTTAGTAGTCAGTTACATTTATTCAAGTTCAATACAAATTACCGACATATCCGTTTACTCAAAGATTTGTATCACGCTGCGTTGCAGGAGGAAATACAACATTTTAAATTAGAATTCTACTAAAATTAATATCTAAATACACAATTCGTAACACTGTTATTGGCGATTTTTTAACTCTCAGATACGGTGAATACTATTTTGTATATATATTTTTGGCTACTTGAGGTGATATTTTTGCGTTTAGTTATTGCTTGCTCTAAAAATGCTGTTAGTGATGTTGTAATTAAATATCAGGAGCTTATAAAGGAAAATTTAAGGTGGGAGTTTTCAAACAAGCGTAAAACTTTGGAAATAGATATTTTATGTATGAATTAACAATAGAGTATGAACTTTTTAGAGGATTTTTGATGGATTGTCGATTACTGAAGGATAACGTTTTCTGTGAAAACTGTAAGATACCATGCTGGTTAGTTAGTCAGAAAAAGTCATCGAATGGTATTATTTGCAAGAAATGTACGGCTGAGAAATCAATTAGGCTAGGATCTTGATCCGCCTGGCAGGGCATGTTTTTGGCTGCCGCGAGCTCGATACATTTAGTTCCTGCCAGTTTTGATAGTTATTCTGTTCTGCTTTATTCCATTGCCGAAAATTTGACTCTACGGTTAGAATTAATGAGTTTACTGTTTCTGTTTAGTTGCCTCACCACGAGTTGTGGATATTGTTAACACAAGAAAGCGCATTTCTGTTCAAATTTCTGTTTAATGAAACGGTTATTAAAACCTTATGATGACTTGTAGTTACTTCAGATCTAGCAACAATTCACTTCACTTCTGATAGGTTTATTAGTTTTACATCAAGTAAAACATCATAAAGTAACAGATTAAGCTTAAGTACCGGATTCATGTTGTCTCTTGCCTACGTTAGCGCTCTTACGTCTATTTCTAGTGTCGTTTGAAGGCAGACATGAGTAGGAAGCACTGAGGTTTCATTAGACAGTTGACAAAATACTTATTTGATAACCTGTTACATAAATTCATCGAAACTCTGGTTATCGTTTTGGCAGAGTGAGATGGCGCATTATCTTGCAAGGAAGTAACGTCTTTACGAAGGACACCAAGAGTGTTCTTCACGTTATCGATTCATATTCTTCGAAAAATTAATAAATAGTTCCGATATTTGACTTTCGTATTTAAAATCTGGCTAAATTCATCAAAAGGACATTTAAGCGAAATGAAAGAGAAATATCACACAAGTAAAATCATGTAGGGTCTAAACTATTTTAAACGAGGTGAATATCAAGTCAAAAAGACAAGAAAAGTATTCCACCACTATTATCATCATCATCCCAAGGGTACAGCCCTGATCCTCCTAGCCGGCACAAGCTGGCCGTGTGATCAAAACGTGGGAATGGCCCCGAAAAAACAAGCATAAGAAAAAAAATATACAGTCCAAAATCTGAGTCTCAGTGCCGAATTCCAATTCTATCTTTGTTCGTGTTTATAATCTTCATTATTGCCTCTGCAAAATCTTTCAAATTTGAACAGTTCCTTTGAAAACCTTCCTTAAAATTCTTTCTATATTTGTCTCTTGCAACTGTTGTGTAGCGAATTTAATATAATTAAGTGATTCATAAAAATCAAAATCTTAATTTGTAATTAGTCAAAATTTTAGCTACACAACGGTTTGGATATATTCTTTTATTTGGCTTATTAATTCTAGTGTAATCTATTTCGGCTATTCAAGTTTACGCGACTTGCGTCTTCAATCTTGTACACTCAGAGAATGGATATAGGTGAATTTTCATGTAATGAACTCAGTTTTTCATGTTAAAAATTAATTTGATTTCTTAGTATTTAATATCATTAGTTGCAGAAAAATTAGCTCTTTAATTTAACATTACTTTCGTTTTCCTAACTTTAATTGCATTTTAGTTATGAGCTTTAATTAATAGTTTTTTTCTTCCGTTTTCATTGTGATTTCTACTTTGGGGGAAGAAGTGCCCTCTTTCCGGTAAAATAGTCGCTTTTTCGAGTTTTCAGCGTTCCTTCGTTGGGACTGCTTACAGGGTTGTTGAAATTCCAAGTTTCTCCCTTCACTAGGCGTGGTTATTTGGCGACGGCTTGGCGACTTAGAATTTCCGTTGGGGTTTCAGAGTGGTGGCTTTGGCGAGTTTGCTAACATGAAGGAACGCTGTAGTTGCAACTGGTTTAACTTTTGGCGAGGAGTGAGTTGTGCCAAGTTGGCATTCCGGCGCTCTCCCTTTTAACGGGTTGTTTTGTGGCACGAGGTCACTTTTTTGACACTTCTGTTGCTCTTTTGAATTGCTTTCTGATGCTGTTCGAGGCGACAGCTGATTCCGCCGAGGAAATGGGCCTTCGCCCAGAAAGAAATACGGGCCTCCTGGCTAAGCGCTTTGAGCGGGGGCCTTAGTGGATGGGCATCTATGTCTTCGCAAAATTTAATTCTTTCTTCAGTTTTTTTTGTGTGTTTGTGTATCTCAAGGAAAATATAAAGCAGAAAAGTTCTAGAAAAATGATGCGTGCACCCAGTTCTCAACCATCTGATTGCCGCTGTGGTAGTCGCTTACAATGCCATAGAAAGAAACCATTAGGCTTAAGCATACTCTGAAATGGAAAGTTAATTTACAACCGTTGCGTTTTGGACCCTTTAGAAATTGATTCGTCGTTTCTCGCTGAAGATGTCCGGAATAATGGTCTGAAAATTCGTTCATCTAAATCTCCTCGTGTCTCCAAATCCGGGACTGTATCCAACTATTTAGCCGTATAGGAACCTCGCTTGTTCATCCTAGAATCTACTAAAAAAGTGCTCGGCTCCAGTGATCACTTGCTGTCAGTAGTTCTCCTGAGCTTCAATGGACTCTCTCATTTTTTTTTATTCTTCTCCATGTGGTTCGACTCTTCTTGCTTCCCAGCCACAGTTAAGTCTCTCCTTTTTTTATGTTTTTTTGTCTTGGTTACTTAAAGGTTATAGAATTCTGCAGTTAAATGTTTGAATTAATTTAAATGTAAAACTTAACTTTTTTTTTTTTTTTTTTTTTTTTTTTTGTAGTTGACAAATTTAACTTAACTCTATAGAAATCATTGTTTTCTTTTTGTGTGGGTCGATTAAGTAAAAGTAGTAGAATGAACAAAGATTTATAACCTTATTAAAATTATTGTAACTTAACTTAAGAGTAAAGGAAATTAAGTTCTTCAAGAAATTATTTAATAGAATTTTTGGAGTTACTTCATTGTGAGAATTGATTAGTAATAGTACTAGTAATAACGTAACTACTTAACTTTTATCCGGTTAAACCATATTTTAATAATCAAAAGAAAAAAATAAATGATAAAAATTATTATGTGCAATAACTATTATTTTTTGGACGGTATTGAGTGCAATAATTTCTTTCCTGTATTGATTATTCTGTGTGAAGTGGAAGGTGTAACTTGTTAAAATTTATATATTTTTTCTTCCCGGGGAGGGTACTGTTCATTAATTTATAGTTTATTTTTGGTATGTTTACATGATTTGCAAAGTAGCTATAATAGAGATTATAAAGAATGATGTTAAGAAATAATTACTCAGTAATAGTTTGATTTGTACAACAATATAATTTGCAATAAGAGTTAAATAAATAAGTTTTTCCAGATCATTCAATGGTTAAATTTAATTTGTGTGCTCATGATTTTCACCAGTTTATTTCTCAATTTGATTTTAGGGTTAATCCGGAATAAACACAACGCAAATTAGAACAGGTTATTGATACTAGTATGTTATGGTAGAAATGAGTATTTTTATTGTTGTGGTCAACTAGTAGGGTGCCTTCCAGGCACTTTCAAAATTAACAGAACACAACCCGGGTAAGCGTAGATTCCTCGATGAAATAGCTGGCGTCCGCAAACTTATCACATATTAAGAATTTATCATTATTATATAGACGGAAGCGCTTAAAATAAGCAGGGAAACGCCTTTGATTAGTCAATATCTGATTTATATCAACATTATTTATAATATTCATATTCCTGTTTAACTTTATATTTTTCATTCCAATATATTCGCCACTCTTTTATATCCTTTTTCCTGAATATGTTTTCGCTCATTTTACTTAAAAACTTAGATACCTGTTTTTTAAACTTAGCCGAGATGGCAGATTCAAGTAGTCAAGCGATAAATATAAAACAAATTGATCCACTGAATTATGACACAACACATAAATCTCACACATAGAAATGAATCGTCAACAATTTTCCGTTCCTAATTTCAAACGTAGCTTCAGAACAGGAGCCACTTTGGTGACCATAAACTAGAAAATGTTAAAATGAGTGCAGACAGTATTTTAACGCGTGTGACAAGAAGAGTACGCATTAAGCATTCAAAATTCTTAATAAGAGCAGCACAAGTCAATCACGTATAGCGTTATCACTAATATTTGAAAGAATTTTACTTCCTTTCATGTAATACTTTTCTGTTTTGTTCTGGGTTTGTTTACAATAATTTATGAAATGCAGAGTTTTGAGTCCAGATGTCCAGATTGATATGTATTATTTACACATGACAGATCGATCCTTTGTAGTAAAAACCCTTGAAAATAAAAGTCCTCTTTTAAATACAGATTTTCTTGAGAAACGAGCCTTTTTCTGATAAATTGATTCAATTATGTCTTTAATTTCGTCCTTATCTGGTATTGATATGTATTATTTACACATGACAGCAGTTTAATAGAAAATAAATCTTTTTGTTTAGTTCTTATAATGTATTGCGAATGTTCGATGAAAAAGATGAATGGTTAGGAATTGAAAAGGGAAAATGTTTTATTTCAAAAATTAACAAAGTATTTTACATCTGTTTGTTTGTAAATAGATGTCGCGGTTAACAAACGTCTATTCTTACACCGCAAGGAAAATGTATTCTTTAGTAGTAAATAAATTTGTTGTAGACAATTACTTCTACCTCTTTTGTGATGACAACTTCATTTATTATGAAAGCTATTTTCGCAAACGTGTCCAATTTTTAAGTTGTATGACATATTAGAACAGCGGTTTCGCTTTATTATTACTCACACGCAGCTTGACGTTTCTATAACAATTCTCTTAATTTTGCACATGACAGTTTTCGTTCTTGTCTTTCAAAACAAATGTAAAAAGCTGCTTTACAGAATTATTACTCTTTGTAACAAGTAAATGTGATAAATTATTAATACTTCGTCTTTCGTTTCCTTTTCTTCGTTGATTCCGTCTTGTGGTTTTCCTAAATCTCGTATTTAAAAGTTTGTGCATTGGATGCATAAGAATTGTAACCTCCCTATACATATGCATTTTTTTATATTAACGCCTTTTTAAATAATCATAGAACGATATAAAGAATCATTTCTTTATGCCAGAAAGAACATTTTAGTAGCTTGGATGTGTTTTTATTTTATTCAGGTTAAGTTCAGGCCCCAAAAGTGTTCTGATACAAAACCTGAAACTGTTCCTGATTCACGATAATAATTTCTGTCAAATATCTTATATATTATAAAATAACCTTTCTTTTAAGAAAAACAAGGTTAATCCACAATCTACGTTTTTCAATAATATTTTGTGACAAGAGCTGTAACATTTATTCCATTAGTTGTTTTTTGCGCTTTATATTTTGATCTCAGATGCAAACATTCTGTATTGTCATCATTTTTGCCCACCTTTTTGGAGAGTTCGCAGTCTAACAAACTGAGAAGTATAGGCATAAGGCCAAATGTGTTAAATAGCTACTGCACCAATGTTCTGTTTCTGAGAGAGAAACCGTAACTAATCAAATATCAACTGAGAAACTAAACTCTTAAGAGTTTGCTAATTACCACACTTTTAGTGATCGTATAAGTGAATTTTTAATGCATTGCGTTGTGAAAATGCATCCGGGACAGCGCCGTGAGAGGATCGAATAAACAACATGTAAAATCAATAAATATATAAGAAAAACACATAAAAGATATAAAGAAAACATAAGTAATAGGTTTCCAGATTAAATACCAGTTTATTCAAATTCCTCACAATAAAAATTAAATCTTATCCTCATCAGAGAGTCTAATTTCTTATTTGTGTTACAGTTTCAATTTGCTTATTTTAGACACAGGGTAATTCTTCAATTTGTCATTTACCTTTGTTACATTTAAATTCATGATTTGCAAATCTATTACATGACTCTTTTAATTTAACGGGTACCCGTTCTGTAATTTCTAAGAGGTAAAAAAAAACATATCATCCGAAATTTAACATCTGTTCTAAGGAAGATTACACAAACAAATTACACTATTACATACTAATTCATATGAGGACCTTAAAGTTTGTCTCGGTCAATTAAGAAGGGGAAAAAGGAAGCAATTCAGTTTCTGTAGACTTAATTTAAGATTCAATTTAAGGTAAAGTTCCAATTTCCAAAAGTTCTAAGGAAAATGATAACAAAGCACTTATCTGAGGTTTTGACGACTTGGTCTCGGGCTGGCCTTGCATTCTGGGAAAATTCAAGGGATTATAAGTCCACCATAATTCCTGGAAAATTTCATTCCGTAAGGGGAACACAGGCGTCTAAGGAGTCTCACGCTTTTTGGTGTCACTGGCCGCAATTCCGGATAACACCGACTCCAGGATTTTTCAGCAAGACAATCCGCTCGCTCAGCATCGCAGAAAACAAGCCCTAGACACAGCACCCGAGCAGAATCTTCAAGCTGGCAGTTAGGATGTCGAGTATCAAATCTCACGTTGGACGGGGTGGAACTTGGCCAATAATTTTGGAAATTAATACTCGCTGGAGAGAAAAAAACTGCATACTCGGTGGATCATTTTTTTTTCGACAGCAAGGCGACGGCCGGATAGTGTCCGCCGTGATCCGCCTGACTCACCACTTATTCATCCACAGAAACTTAACAAATTCTTCAGCCTTGGAAGTCCGGCAAAAAGTGATTAAAACTCGAATTTTCTTCGTCTCCTTCACAAACGCGGGCTCCCACTATGGCTTCAATTATCGCCCTCTTAATTTGGGCAAAATTTGCGTTTCAACTCCTAATGCGGAAAAAAAAAGGGCGAATGCGCGTGCGCGCCCCTCCTTCATCTAGCCAACAACCGGACCTTCCGATCGCCCAAACCTGAATGACTTCCATCGAAGGTTAAGTGACAACCTCTGACCCTTCTGTCACGTACTTCCTGTCCTCAGGTCAACTGCACAATGGAATTTCTTCTAGAACATTCTAAAGGACAAAGCGCGCGAAATCATGACTTAGCAAAATTGCCTCCCTTTCCCTGCTTCTTTTCACAATGAATCAAAGCTTGGACAAAAATTGCAAATAAAGAAAAATAAATAATATTCTTTAAACTAAATAATATTCCCAGAATCATCTGTTTTTCCACAAAATTAAAGCATTAAAATAAATAATTCAGAATCAAATAAAATTAAGATTTCCTTAAATCAGATAACCATTCACCTAGTTTTTATAACGCGATCAGACAATTCTCTACACAACACCTGACGAGCTAGTAGCCGAGCTGCCCACCCAGCTTTCATCATCCCGATGATTCTTCCCCTCTCGAACTGTGTCAGCTGCTGATATTGACTTCGATGGGGCATAACGGTATGTCTATCTCAGCGTTTCCTTAACAAACAATTAAGTACACTCAAACAAGCTCGGCTTACCTGTTTTATACTCCAATAGGAACAAAATGCAACGCCCTCTAGTGGCATTACGCAATGCGTAATCATTCTGCCTTTCTAATCATTTGCATCTACCCGACGTGTACCTTCATGCTAAGTTTCATTACGATTCCAGAATTATTTCCTGGTGCGCAAATTTTTATGGCAATGAGTGTACATGACACGAATGAAAAGAACGAAGAGTGGTTACAATAAGTTAAATGTTATTAAAGCTAAAAGAAAATCGCTTCAAACTGCAAACTACGAGCGGGGTTTGCAAAAATAATCAGAAAATACGTGCAAGATGCTATGCTATAAATGACTAAGTATACCGTTCAACCACCTCTCCCAGACGCTGTTAGTGGTGCATATCCAAGGGAAGTGAAAGCTGTATTGAAGGACTATCTTCTTAAGAGTTGAGTCTGATTTCTAACTCGGCAGACTGAGGGTTCCAGATCTTTTTACAATGAATCAAAACTTGTAGAAAAATTGCAAATAAAAGACAATTAAATAATATCCTTTAAACTAAATAACATTCCCAGAAGCATCTGTTTTCCCGCAAAATTAAAGCATTAAAATAAATAATTCAGAATCAAATAAAATTAAGATTTCCATAAATCAGGAAATCATTCACCTAGTTTTTATAACGCGATCAGACAAATTCTCTACACAACAAATGGGACAGGGAACTAAGTGATTAATGAGATGAAACATGGTCTTGTATATGGGTAAATTATTATCCAGTGATAAAATGGAGTAATTAAGAGGCAGAGAGTGGTTTTAGTAGCCTAAAAACTTTAAAATAATATTTGTAATGAAGGGCATTCATGTAAGTTTTTGGTAAAAAATAACACCAATGTAATTAACTTGCGTAGCTCACGGGATGGCTATGTTATACATTCTGATGTTTTTTGTCCATATTTGTTTTCCTGGTGAATAACACAGCTTCGGTTTTCTATTTTTGCAACCAGAAATCCAGGTATGAATGTGATACTGTAATGACTGTACGACAGAAGTCAGAAATGCATTTCGAGAAATAGTCGCAGCATCGTGGAATGCACGTACACGTGGAATCAAAGTTTTACACAGATTAATTTCTGAATCCATTTCTTTCTAATGCTTTTATAGTATATATAGTACTTTGAAATATTCTATTCAGAATAGACTACTAGATTGTAGATGCTTTTGCCAAAATTTGAAGTTTAAGTTTAAGGAATAAATCATTTAAAATAAGTACCCAGACAGGGACAATTTTGGCCGCATGACACATTTAATTGATTTAAAAACTTTATACATATGGGTTTCGTAGAGGAAAACGTATCAATGAAAAAAATGGATGAATGAAAAATTATAAAAAAGATTCATTTTCATTTAACTGTAATGATGGTAAGGTAATTATGATATGATTACTGTAAATATTATCACTCTATTTTTAATATAACTAATAAATAATGCTTTTAAAGACTTATACTTTACATAGGAGTGCCAAATAATGCCTTCTGTGCTTCATCAAAACTTTACATTTATATTAAAAAATGGTCTTAATCGGATTATAAAACATTGTACCAAGCGCTGTTTTTAGCTGTCAGTATTACTTATGTGTTATTATTAAGTCATTTGTATAGATAGCTTAACATTTAATTTAATCAAAAAAAAAAAAATAAAAAGAGGAAAATTGTTAAAGTTTTTAGTTATTGATTTTTTGCATTGGTTGAAAATCTATGATCCATTTTCTTTTAATATTTTGAAAACATTTTAGTTTGCATTCATTTAATTCATTTTCATTGTTTAATTTATACTACGAATGTTCAACGAAAGGCATAAGTAATGATGGCATAAATGTAAGGCATGACCTTTTCATTTTATAAAAATCTGAAATACCATGTGGATCATTTTCCGCAAAAGTATATTAGGAATTTAATTTTATGAAATGCAGCATAAATCATTCTTCATGTATTTTATATACTAATCTACAAATAATGTGAAATAAATTGCTTCAAATCTATGCCTAAGATATTCTTTATAGTGATTTTAAAATATTTATCACTGAGATAAGTAACAAAAATGTAAATTACGTGCCAGAAAATGTTTAAACAAAATTCCACTTTATGCTTTATTCTGAATATTTTATCATAATAACATTTTTATATTTCTAGGAAATAGGTTTATGCTTCAGTTGTTAAATATGTTATATTTATGTAGTTAAGGGATGGACGTGTGTTTTGTCTTTTATTTAGAAGATAAGCTATGGTACCCTTCTAAAAATATATGCAAAAATTGTTTCATGAGAAGAAATGTCTTTATAACGCCCATGAAAACAGTACAGTAGAACAGAAGATATCTAATCTAAATAAAATCAGGTACATTATAAGATATTCTCTCCATCTTTACCGCGTGCCTTCATAATGTACTTGGAAGGCACATCTAGCTAGCAATCGGAAGATCCGGGGATCGAATTCCGGTTGAGCCAGCAAATATAAGGTATTTTCTTCCTCTTTACCCTCTTTACCTTCGCAATGTGATTGGAAACATGGCCGGTGACCACTCGGAGGGTACGAACTTCGAACACAGCCACGATATTGCTGATTTCTCATGTTTCCTGCTATAAATAAACATCATGATTATTCAACATGCAAAAATTAAAAGCAAAAAATAAACATTAGATCTTCAGAAAGTTGAAAAGTGTTAAAAAATTATAAATTTTGAAAGAAGTTAAGTCTAATATTGGTATGTAGATTTCGGCTTAAAACTTGTAGCACTTTTAAGCTACACAATTATGACAAGTCCTCTTTCTATAATTTTAAGAAATAATTCCCAGGAATAATGGATATGTTACAGTGAAACACCGAAATCTGGAGAATGTCGACTTTCACCGGTGAATGTCAACATTCACATAGTCCCTTGGTGTATGTCCAAAATATTTTCCAAATACTCTTATTTCTGATTTACACCGGTCAATGTCGACATTCACCATGTACTAATGGTACCAACATGAGAACCTAAAACACACAATACATTCAAAATGAAAAAGGAAAATAATAGAAGTTAAAAACTTACTTAATTATACAGTATGCTCTAAATGAGAAAATAAAATAACAGTAATAAAAAACTTACTAAATTATGTGATTCAAATCTTATTTATTGCAACAACTTAAAACTATTATGGCACTTTATGACCTCTCTTTTCGACTTTCACTAGAGTATATCTGTAATTGTCGACATACACCGGTGAGGGTCCGAATAGACAAGAATGTAGTGAAATATTCGGTCTTTCACTGACGTATTTGGTGAATGTTGATATTCTCCGGTGAAAGTCGACATTCTCCAATTTCGGTCTTTCACGGTAACAGATATATAACATGAAATGGAATGTTAAAATGTAAAAATCAAATGGTAGAAGAAACAAAAATCAGCTATATTATTTCATTACAAATTATTGACGCCTTTTTCAGATTAAAGCCTCTTTCCTTGAAATGTTAATGGCTAGGAATAAATATTTCTATTAAATTAAAATATTTGTCATTTCGTAACGGTAAAACAATAAAAGTCTTCAAAATTTTCTTTGTTGTGTTTAAAGTAATCCTAATTATTCGTTTTTTCTTCTCCAGACTAAATCTATATTAAAGGCAAGAAAAACCAGCGAAATTAATGTATAACAACAGTAAGATAATTTTTAATTATTTCTGGGAATAATTTCATTGAGAACAAATATCATTAACATACTATGAAACGTAGTTTCTATGTCCTTTTGTTAAAGTATTGAGAAATGTTATTAGTAAAGGTTACCAATCTGATACTATGCTAATCCATGTTGCCTATAAAACACATTTATCGATGATATTCTTGAATAAGCTTAGAAATAATACTAAAAGATTTTCTTAATATTGTTACGAATTTTGTATATAGATAGCTAGTGTTAGTACAATTAATTAAAATTGTTTTATTTCCCATGCAGTGCAGCAAGAGACGAATTTTAAGAGAAAGCTACGAAGGAAAACTAAAAATACAAGATCACGTGCATGTGTTAATTGTAACCATATTTCTCCTCTTATTGGTTTCCAGAAATCTAGGAAAGCAAAGAAATTTCTAGAACTCTCTTGCGACCAACTGAACGCTTTAAAAAGCCAGAGAGACATCTCCACTCAGTTGCTTAGTCACTGTTATTGCCATTTGTTTTACTTCTGCGCGAACTGAATTAGCTTTCTCTTTGAACTGCGTTGTAGTTTAACGTTTTTAACAGATTAAAGTATAACTACTTGCTGTATTGCTTTCTATTTAACGTAATTGCATTCTACTGATTATTAGTGCCTGATATTGTGAACACTCGTAAGAATATCTGTGAGGAAAATTCCAGCGTTTTAATATATTTCTTGTGATAAGAATATTTTATTAACGTTTTAACGGACTTGTACACTCAGTCTATTACGAATCTCCAAGCACGTGGCAATATTAATATATATTAAATATTTCGAACTTATAACAGTGCAACATTTTAAATAAATGATTATGTATCGATTTTTGGACTTAACACATTTGCATGCATGTTAATTCAGCATGATAACTTTAATCCTTGGCCGCTTTTCATCGATATTCTTTCCATGCGTGTTTCACTTTAACATGGCTGAATTTCTTTATAAACCTCGCATTTAATTCTCTTGTCTTTGATATCAGTCTGTTAAAAATGTTAGAACTAAAGATTATTTTAATCCGATATATTTTACAGATGTAGTTTATGTAAGAAGACCTATTGGAAACCTTCACTTGAAATAATATTTAGTAGGTCATGCTTTATTCCAAATAAGTTTCAAAAAGATAATTAAGTAAACTTTCTGATAAGAAAGCAGTATAAATGGCATCGCAAGCAGATGCATTTCAGCATTTTTCAAAAATAAAATGCACTAACATTTCAAGCTTTATAAAAATAAATTGAAAAAATATTGCTATGCTACATTTCTTCTATATTATCTTACACAGCTATACATCTTGCATACTTCATGATTGGTGATTATCTTGGAGTATTTCAAATTGCACTAATGGAGAATTTAATGCACATAAAATATTATACCTGTTTCTCAAAATATTTCACTTGTGTTTCAATACACAAAACGCGAGTTATGAGTTCAAATACCTTTATCATAAATAGTTTTAAAAATGCTTATTTTCGTAATTTATTGTTGCGTGCGTACGGGTTCGTTACGAAATGAATACACAAGTCCGATGAAAAATGAACAAAAATTTATTATTATCACAACAAAAATGCTTAAATCTTCTCAAATTATCATGCAGTATTACAATATCTCACAGTAGTAATCTTTTAACTACTCAAATGTCTAATAGAACGTAATTCAAAACAGCTAAAGAAAGCTAATCCGCGAATTCGCTACAATCAACCTGAGCAGTTTTCTAAACAACAACAAACTAAGCAACTACTACAAACTGAGGTGTTTTCCTCCTTTCATAAGATTTTAAAATCACGCGATAGAATTTTCCATTACTTTCTCGAAATCAAAAAGAGATATTTATTTATTTAATGCACGCGCTCTTGTATTTTTAATTTTCCGGCTTAGTTTTCTTCTTTTAATATTCGTTACGCGCTGCACTGCGCGGGAAATAAAACCAATTAATTTATAATTGAACTAACATTAGCTTTTTAAATACCAAATTCGTAACATTATTTTTATTCTCTAAAAACTGCAAACATCTCCATTTGTTATTTCTTTGATATTTTCTCTTCATGTATTTCTTTGTAGCCACAAACTGGATTTTTTTTCTAGTTCGGAAAGTTTTAAAGTTATGTGTAGAAATAGGATAAACATCCATAACATGTTCTGATAAATTTTAAACCTTTCCAATAATTCTTAATATTTGTTCAGCTGTCAACTGAGTCGTCGTTGACTAAGACGTAATCCCGTTCTTAAAACAGTTATTAACCCAAATGAGCAATAGGCTTATGCCCATTGCTTATCTAGGTTAATAAATGTCTCATTATCATGTTCATTAGCGTTCGATTTGTTGCACGCAATTACGCACTCTTGCCACCTCCTCGAGCGATAGCCGTCAGAGATCGAGAACGAAAAGCCCAAGTATAAATACATAATATACAACGGGGAATACCTCCAAAAGCTAAAACATGAATCATAATGCCTACCTTTAGAAGTTCAAAAAATAAAGCATACAAATAAAGAAAGGATTGTATAAACAGAAATTTGTAACATTTATTGCATTCAAAAATTACTTGTTTAATTAAGGTTTTAAAACTTGCTTTATTCTGCTCGATTTTGTTTTCAAAATTTTCAAAATTAACTATATTGAATCCGGTTTAATCAAACATTGATTATGCGAAGTATTTTGCTTCCACAATCTTCGTATCAGATGGAAAAAGAATTTTGAACGACATTTTAAAGTCTTTAAGGCTTATGGTCTGAAAAACAATGTTTTAATCTATTCATTTTACATAATATTTTGAAAATTAATGTTAAATTTCACATTCTTGTCGGTAACCGAATGCATCTTGTAATGTCTACTTGTTACGTAAAGTCATTTAGAAAATTCAAGCGCATAACAACTTCCATTTTCTCTCCTTCCATCAGAATATACTACTTCTCCTTCGTGCAAATTTTTACACCAAATAGGTTTAGTTCAGAAAGGCTATTTGTATGGAAACGGCATTTTGCGTCAAATCACTAAAAGCGTCGAATCACTTTTCAGATTGTTGCCACCAAATATTATCGCCTTGTATCATATTTAACGAAATTAAATAATGAAGAATCTGAATGAATGTATGTATAATTCTAGGAATGTGAAAAAACGACTTACGTAGAGCCATCAAATTTTGAATAACGTAGTCTTCCACCTGATTATGGACACCTGAAAGTTGGATTTTGGAATTTCGAAATTCTTTTATTATATATTTCATATTTTGTAAAACTTTAACGAATTTTTGATAACAAAATTAATGATTTCAAAGCGAGCAATGGCAATATTGTACGAAAAAAAAACTTTTATCTCCAGTGTGTAATACTCTCTATCAGAAATTCTAAAGATAAACTGTTATTAAATATTTTAACGCAAAGGGACATTAACCCAAATGCTCTCGAAACGTTTATGTGATTGTAAATGAAGAAAAAATCCCTTTGTGCGTAATATAAAATCTGAAAACCTTCGGATTTTTAATTTTTTTTTTCCTATCGGTTATATTTTCATAGTTTAATCGCGCGAATTTTGATAACTGCATTATCACAATGCAGAATGTCTCATAGTGTACCACAACTTTGGGGGTATTTTAAAATCTTGTTTCCCTAAACGTTTTGAAAAGTCATATAATCTATATCTATAAAGAATAAAGTATGTTTGCTTGTCTTTTAATAACCCAGTCACTACTATAGCTATCATCGCCAAATTTTCTACGATTCTTTTCTGGGTCCAGGAAAAGGTCGACGTCCACTTTTGTTTAAAAAAAGTAGCTAAAATCAGAGATATTAATTAAAAACTCGGAAAAACGATCATTTTCGCCTTCATTTTTTCCAGTGGCAGTCTCGCAAGCTGGAGATGAAAATCTGCTTTATTTCGAACGTTGCTGCCACTGCTAGCTTTCAAATCTTTGAGTTTCTTAATAAAAAATTTTTTAATTTTATGATGAAATAAAAATAGTATTGCCAAACATTAAATACATTTCCGATTTCAAAAATTCTTGATAAGCCATTTCGACTGCATACAACTTTAATCTGCCGAGATATTAATTAAAAACACTTTAAGTGCTAATTTTCGCACTCATTTTTCCGAGTGGCAACAGTTTTGCGCGTTGGATATAAAAAAAAATACTTTATTTCGAAAAGTGTTGCTACTGCTCACTTTCAAATCGTAGAGTTTCTTAATTCAAAATTTGTAAGTTTTACACAATCTATATATATAATGAAGAATGTATGTCTGTGTGTTGGTAGTTTTGTTCGCGTTAATGATTTCTGATCAATTATGATATTTTTGTCACATTTAATCAACTAAAATTCAATATAGTTGAAATATTGGGTGGAGCTTGAGCTTTTACGACCATTTGATTAGAAAGAGAAAAATTATTAAAAGCCACCTGCCATTTTTGCTGATATAATGAGACAGAATTAGGTTAGTTTTCTATCGAAATTTTTATGTGGGTTCCATATCGCATCAGGCTGAAAAATGTATGACTATGAATCGTATTTTTTGCACCGTTATTAGAGAAGGATTACAGCGGTGTCGTTCTCTCTGTTATTAAATGCATTACTCTCAATCTAACGTAACAGACATGGAAACTTCTACTAGTACTAGAATAAGAGCTCTTGTAACCAAATTTTGAAAAAAAATATTTATTCCAGGTTTTTCTATAATTTGGCAGTTAATGCATCTACAACTGATAATTATTGATTACAAGTTAAAAGAGAAATATATTTATTTTTACTTATATTCATCATTAAAGTTTCAAAAAGAATCTGTGTACTTTCTTAAAAATTTACACATTTCTGTATATTTTTCTCATAATAATTTTCATTTTTTTTCAGAGAAATGAAATTTTATTATTGGTTGGAAAACTACGTTTACTTCACATTAACTATAGTATGAAAAGTCATATATATATCAGCATTTTATTCAGTAAAAGAAATTTTTCATTGCATTATTTATGAGGTACAATACAAATGAATTACCTTTGAAGCTGGTTTCAAAATACGTTTTAATTTATCTCTCAATTTCTAAAGGTAATGAAAGATACATTAGCAATTTATAATTCACGTATTCTCTTAAATTTCCATTAAGACAATAATGGCCCAAGCAAATTTAATCATTTTAGCTCAAACGTCATAAAAGCGATGAACTAAATGTTTCATATTCAGTTATTATTCATACAATTGTTAATAAACTGCATTCATTAATTTATAATTATTGGATTCCATCGTAGTTAGGTATAGTTTTCTTTTTAATCTGCATGTTTTCTCTGATTCAGAGTTTTAAAAGTATGTTGTTTGATTGGAATTTCAAAACGATATGTAGCGAATCTCATCTTTGGACGTTTAACGTTAAATGTCAAGAGAGCTATTAAGAGGATATAGAAGAGAAATGGACTTATATGAATTAATTTTCTATAAATTAATGACGTAAAAGCTAGTATTCGATTCTACGATTATAATTACACAATTATTCGCAAATAAGTTAATTGGCGGCTCAATAAGGATTTTTCGTAGGTGAATAAGCGTTTAATAAATTCGAGCAAGAACAAACTAATTTCTGTTTGATTAATTTTCAGAGATATTTGGCTAGGCTTAGCGATAATAGAATGCTCCACCAATTGAGTACAAATGCTGATATTCATATAACACGCGGTACAGCAACTTAGCTGGTGGCAAGTAAGTAAGTAAGACTTTTGATTTACGAATATTTTATGTTATACTCCAGATTCAAGCGATCTTTCGAAAGCCACGTTCCATCAAATGTTTATTACGCTTCAATTTCCTTCCAATTAAATTTTCCCTTTCATTAATTTCTGTTTTTTTACTTGTGTCGAAAATAGTAAAAAGAGAGCGAAATTACTAAACTTTCTGTGCGTAGTATTTCGAATAAAAGTAAGTGATTTTACACTAAGTTTAGCTTTTTTCGTCATTTTTGATATACTCTATGACAAACTAAACTTGCCTTAATAATTTTTTTAATTCAACTTTAAATAATAGATGCGACAAGCTCGCAGTCCTGCCAAAACAGACACTGAAAAGACAATATATGTATTGAATAAAATGTTTCTTTGCATATTGTTACTGATTTTGTATATAATAAACAACTAGAAAGCCTGGCGATCATACCAAATGACCGCTGTTCTAGATATCATAAATTGTAATTAAAATGATTTGTGCAAAGATGTTTGCTAATTTAAACTGAATTACCCAGGGCAGGCAGCCAAGACGCCCCTTTGCTTACTGCCCCACGCGGTTTCCCCCTTCTACTTGCTTAAAGTAGAGTGCAATGAAGTAAATCACTGGGGGTACATTTATTATGAGCCACCGCTAGCTCAATCAATAAAGGTGATTTAAATAATGAAACGTTAATTCACATGTCAAAGATCTCCTTGTACACAGCATTTCTTGTGTAGATCTTTCCATCACTTTTAAGCTCGCTTTGCAGAGGACCATCCATTATTTTTAATTTTACGTCCGTTCTTTCACGAACTCTTAAACAGTCAACATAAAGTTGACCGTGTCCAAATGCAGGCTCAGGTAAAAAAATGCCAACACGCTTAAGCGTTTCGCCCTGAGCCTTATGGATGGTCATAGTAAAGGCAAGTTTTACAGGAAATTGTCTACGTCTCAATTGAAACGGCAACTCTGTGCCGTGGCAACTTCACCTCATTGGCTAGTACAGTTACGCAAGCAACCAATAAACTATCGCCTACAAACAGACACTTAAGCAGCATATATATATAGGTAGTGAAGTAAAATTACTCCTCCGAAACGGCTTGCTCCCGGGCCTAGCGAAGAGCACCGTTGGATTGCGCAGGTCCGTGGCACGCCATTTTGACCATTCGCGTCTTGTCGCTACTTTGATTAGCCGAGATATTCATTAAAAACTAATTGTCCCCTACGTTTTCCCTACATTTTCCACTTTCTTTGTTGGGTTTTCCCTATTAGAGGATTTGGCTACGTGCCAAATTCTTTTTTCTCGTATATCTACGGAACGGTGCCGAGTTGAAATTCGAGACGCATACCCTCGGATTCTAAACAATTCTCCGCATCCATCGATATCGTTCTCATCCTCGTACGACTTTAATCGGTCAAGATATTAATTAAAAACTGAGGAAACGTTAATTTCCGCGCTCATTTTTCCTAGTGGCAACAATAAACTATCAGCGACACACACTTTAGCAGCTTATATATATAAAGATATTAATAAAATAATACGTGAAACTATAGAACGTTTTTGTATAATGTAATATTAAAATCTGAAGAACCGAAGCTTTCGGGAAAAGTAAAAATACGCAAGGGCAAGTGTGTTTAACATAGAGTAAATGGCTGTCTCACTAAATTGGCGAGATATCGCCAAGCTAACGACTAACTTTTGCCGCCAAATTTGGTGAAAAATCACCAAACTTGGTGACCATTTGGCAACATTTTGGTCCGCTTCCTTGTATAACTATAATGGGTATTGTAGTTGAATAACTGTAATTAATCCTTTATGTAATTTTAATCGTGTCCGAACCTCATATGTCTTCCACTATGAAGTGGAAGGTACTGGAGATATCTCGACAGGCGGGGGAAAATATATAAGGCACAAGCAAGCATATTCATTATCTTCGTTTGAAACACATTTTAAAGCACTTATATAGGGTGTATAAATACAGCGGTGGCAGACCTTTCAGAAGAGATAGAGTACACCTAGACCAGCAATCGCCAGCTGCTGGTCCACGGACCACTGGTAGTCCGTGGAAAATTTTTAATGGTCCGCAGAAAAATTGAGACGTTATTTATATTTTTATGAAGATTCAATTTAAAAAATGACGAGTAACAAAAACTATTATGGAATATAGATTATATATTTTTTAAATTTTTGCTACTACTTTCAGCCAAATTCCTTCTGAATTTAGTGACTGTTTAGCTATTTTGCAGGTGTATCTAGCGACATTTGAAAGTGAGAGTTGGCATCCATGGGGATGCTGCTGTCAACAATAATAGCGCGAACTGGAATTCTCTTTCCTTTTGAATTACAAACATATGCTTTTGTAGTCGTTAATAACACAGTTTTTCTCGGTGTCAATAGGCAACTTGATGGATTTTTTTTAGAACCATCTGCATTCTTGTTTATAATTGCATGACTGGAAGTTTCCGTTTTTGTTTTGTCTAACTGTTGATCGATGGCGTCAATTCGGAATAAGCGATGATTATTATGTTTACAATAATTAAAAACTGACGGCATAACACCTTCAGTTTAATGATATTGCTGTGCGTTCGCCGGTTTGTTCCTGCCTTTCGTGAAGTTCCTTTTGAGTGATATGGAAATGTGAAGCTTTCTGTACAAGAAGGTAAGATTTTTGTACTTTTCATATAATTTTTCAATGTGAAAAAAATATGTGTATCAGTGAGATACACATATTTCTTTCACAGAAGATAGCAGATAGTTAATAGTGTTTTAATTGTTACTTATAATCAGGGACGTAACCTGAATTTACATAAAGGCATGCTGCCGAACAACAAATGTTTCGAAAATTATATTAACAAATGAAAACTAGAATTACATGTATTGGAAAGTTGAATATTGTTTTTGCGTATCAATACGTTATTTTTAAAGTCTGATTTAAGCGGTTTTTTAATAATTCATATTAGGGGTTCGCCAAATGTAAAATTATATATGTAATAGTGATTGAAGTTCTAAGTGTTGACGACCGCTGACCTAGACGACAGGAAATCACATAGCAATGCATGGTCAGAACGCTTTCCTGGCGTGGTAGTGACGACACAAAACGCAAAAAAGGACACAAACAGTGAGGCGAAACATGTTTTGTTATGTTTAGTTCAGCAGAAACCTACACATAAGAAAAAAAACCAATAACGATCGTCATTAATAGGTATTCGAAATTACGACCCTAGACCGTGATGCAGGTCTCACTTCTCTGGCGCATGGAAAATCTACATCATGAATGGAATATCGCACTGTTCCTGCTTCTCGATCGGGGTCCTAATTTCGAACACCTTCTTTGATAATGATCGTTGTCCCTTTATGTTGTGTTTGCTTTTTGTTTTACTCGGAATAATAAACATGTTTTCTCCCTTTCTTGACGTTCGTGTCGTCACTACAGCCCCAGGAAAGCGTTTCCTACCATGCATTGCTATGCGATTTCTTATCATCTAAGTGTGAACCGCTGTACTGATATACCCTGTATAATAAATTTCTAGTATTCAAATGATTACATAAATTTCCAATTAATAATAAGAGGAAGCTGCTATCGTTAATAGTTTGTTATGTAGCATATCTTAAGCAGATAGTTATCATTTTAAGCTTAAATGATGTTTGGAAAATTTTATTCATATAAATGTATTAAAAAATCACGTTAATAACCACCTGTTTTGAAACACATGTTTCATTTTCGTTGTTGCCTAGTATCCCTCTGAAAGTGCATGAACGAAATGGGCTTACTTTGTCATTTTAATACTAGTGCTTTATGTCAGACTGAGTAACAACGTTGTAATTAGTAATATTTTTTAAAGATGGTGATTTCAAATGCACATGTTTGGAAATGCCGTTGGTCACGCTTTGAAGCTCTCCTCAAGCACTGGTTCTCTTTATAAATTTTTATCATACAGAAATGGCGTGATATGTTAGAATAAGAGTTTGTAGACTTCTCGTTTTTCTGACCGGAGCCAGTTTCCCTTAGAAAGTCCTCCACGAAGGCTTCCCTCCTCTTAGGCAGATAGCCCTCGAGGCTTTGCCATAATCACACACACACACGTTTTTCTGACCAATCTGATTTAAGTAGAGATGAGAGGCACATTACTAAGAACTCATTCATGGAATGACCAAAGTAAATCGAGTGAGATTACTGTAGCTTTATGCATTGAAAAACGTGCAGTTTATATTTAATATATGATGATTGATTTCGTAGATAAACTAATAAATACTAATTCAGAAGTCAAACAACAAAAATCAGCGTTAATTTACAAAATTTTCACAGGACTAGTTTTATCTTGTTCATTTGCGGTTTTGCAGCTGCAGATGATGGTTCGGTAAAACCATCGAAACTAGTCCTGTGAAAATTTTGTAAATTAACGCTGATTTTTGTTGTTTGACTTCTGAATTAGTATTTATTCGGCGTGTTATTGTGTCTTAATTAATAAATACTAGCAGAAATTTTGCAAATAAATGGATTTTGAGTTTTATTTAAACATTTGCTGTCCTGAAGTTATGAGTTCAACTCATTTGACACAATAATGAATATGAAAACGAGAAAAGGAATGTACTGGAATTAAAGCCTACTTCTATTTGTCTTTCGAAATGATGGGGCAAGAAAGTAGTATAATAATGAGAAAGGCTATTAATTAAGGGCTGTTAATTTCGTTTTGGCATTTTGTGGCGTTTCACTGTACAGAGCATTTCGCTTTTCAACTTTTTGCCACCAAATATTATAGACCTGTGTTATATTTAAAGAAATTATATAGTGAAGAAGCTGTATAAACATATATTTATAAAACAACGGTACAACTAGAGCCATCAAATTCTGAATAACGTAATCCTTCACTGGACATCTGGAAGCCCGAATTTGGATTTTTTTTATTATCGATATCATATTTTATAACACTTTAACCCGATTTTTCATTAACAAACTCAACGATTTCAAAGCGAGCAATGGCAACACTGTACAAAAAAAAAAAAAAAAAAAAAAAAAAAAAAACTTTTTTGCGAGAGTGTGTATCGGAAATTATAAAGATATGCTGTTTTAAAATTATCTAGCGACATTGCTGTTGAATAGAATTGTGTGATTTAAGTGATAATATGATATTTAATAAATAAAGGTAATACACAAAACATTAATAAAACCTCTTTTGGGAGTAATATAAAACCTGAAAGCTTTCAAATTTTTATTATTATTATTATTATTATTTAATATAATGGAGTTTTTTTTCTTTTGTTTTTGTTTAGGACAAAAAGGTATATTAATGTTTCTTTCCATGTCTGAGCAATAGACAAAACTCGAATTGATTTTATAGACAGTCTATTCCGCTTATACATGACAGATGCTAATCTTGCACATATAGACGTACTGGTAACATAAATGTTACTTAAAAACGTAGTATTTACGCTGTAGAGACATTAGGTATATTTTTGGTAGCAGGAAAGACGAAAAACAACAACCGCCTTCGCCGGGAATCGAACCACGGACCTCTGGAAAACCGGCCAAGCGTGCAAAACCACTACACCACGAAGTCACACTAGGAAAGTGGGAGAAATACCTTATAACACGTACTAGCATTGTCTCAATAAATGGTTTTCTACATAAGCTTATTTGAAATAACAAAAAAACAAAAAAAAAAAAAAAATACCTCTCCCTTTGTAGAGGTTGTCCCACCTTTTAGTTCGGACACCACTTGTATTCTCATTAGTTTTTTTTTTTCGGGGGGGGGGGACAGGAGAGGTGAAAAATGTGCATTGCCCTCGTCGGAACTCGAACTTTGGATCTCTTGGATATGCATCAAGTAGGCTTCCACTTACATCCCGAAGGCGTGCGGAAAGGAGGAAGAAAATACCTTATAATCTCTTTTATTTAAATATATTCTCTAGTATCAAGTATATCTGATACTGGCCATTTGGGTCCTCCATATCGATTAAGTTTTTTATAAGCTATTTTCTCTCGTCTTCTAGAGTGTCTTCGTGGTGTAATGGTAGCACACTCGGCGCGTATTAAAGAAATACAGGTTCGATTGCCGGAGAAAGCACTGTTCTTTTTTCACATCTCCTGATTCAGAATAACTACAGTGTCTACAGTCTCTATAGTGGTGCCTGAACTAAAAGGTGGTGGATGATGACTTGTAACCACCAGATGATTTGGCAATTGTATCCCCTAATCCGCAGGCGCCCTTTAAAACGAAAAGTTTATAAGGTATTTTTTTCCGCCTTCGCGATGTAATTGGAAGTATACTCCACCCATATTCGAGAGTTCCAGTTTCGAGTTCCGATGGAGGCATTGCTCATTTTTTTCGTCTCCAGAATCAAAATACCCTAATGACCCTACAAGAGTATGATTATTTTTATATCATTTATTCTGTGTGTCTACTCTGTGATACCATTAGTTCTCGTTTTAATAAGATTCAAGAGATATCTCCCAATGCACTTTAGTCTGGAAAAGAAAAGATTTAATGCTTACATCTGTAGATTGAAACACCCCAAAATCTTTTATCGTTTTACTTTTCTTTCAGATTATTTCAGCTGTTTATTTTTAAGGCAATCTTCTTTGTACCTTAGTTTGTTATTTAATATTTAGTTAAATCACCATCATTCATATAGGTGCTAGAAAAAACTTAATAAAGTCATTAAAAGACAGCTGATTAGGCACCAAAAATCAATGACAAATCATTTAGTCCCTTGAGTAAAGTTAAAAGCACTGAAGAGAAATTATTTATTTAAAAATATGAAAACTGCACTCACTTGCATTGTGCAAGTGTCATTAAAAATGTAATTATTTGTTGAAATTTGAGAATGGGGAACTAAATAAACGTTTAGTAGAAAAAACAATAGTAGAAACAAAATCGGTATCTAATGTACAAATCACTTGTTTGATTCAGATTATTCTGAGATCTCTTTTTATTACTCATGAATTTGGTGCGGAGGATTAATTGAAGTTAATCTTTGCATGAAAATATTTGATGTAAGAATAAGCTTTAAATAATGAATCTTTTTGTGTGATCAAAATTAAAAATAAAACTGTAATTATTCCTTCTTACGTAAGGTACTTAAAATTAATTAATTTCTTTGATTCCTCAAAATTTGACGATCAGTTTTTTTTTGTATAATCCTTTTAAAATTACTTTAAATTTCGTAGGTAATTACTTCCTAATTAATAGCTTGTAGAGTTCCTCACTTTGCAAATGCTGTTGAACGTGAAGAATCTTAAGAACTGTTAAGCGAATAATCGCTTGAGTTCGTGTGAGAAGAAACAAAAAGATGGAAGGGTAAATAACCCTTTATTATTCAAATAAGACTTCACAGAACTCCGTCTTGGAGTGTACAATAAAAGTCGACACTTGGGCTTGAAATTACGAGGCTAAGAAGTAAACTAAAACTAATCTAAACTAAAGAGATATAGCCGAAGCTATCACAGTTTCATTGGAGTTGGTCTCTTAAACACGAGATGACTGCGAAGCTATCAAGGGCCCGAGTACGGCCGAGCGTAATAACCAGCATTGAGAGAGAGTAGCCAAAAAGGCGGACACGCGCTAATCAGAAACTCTGGTTCTCTCTAACTCAGCAAATAGAACTTCGTGGTTAAATACCGCTCCTCCTCATTGTGATTTCATACGTGATTCTAAAACTACGTTCTGGCCGGAAGTAGTAACTTAAGAATTTGACAGGAAAGAAGTTTTAACTCAAAATTTAACTGTTAATAAAATTAACATAATCCTTACAAGCAAATATGAAGTATTTTATTAAAAACTTAAAATTTGAGTTCACATTTATTTTATTTTAGCAGGAAATTTTTGTTATTAGCCCAAGAGGGATTTTAGTCCTGACTGGAATATTCGTCTCGAAACAGGATTTTACGTTGAATCATCACTATAAACGGCGTATCATTTTTGAAATTGTTGCCAACAAACAACATCGTTATGTATTATATTTAAAAAAATAAAATAATGGAGAATATGCATGCATATATGTACATTTCTAGCATTGTGAAAAACTATGATACCTATAGTGCCATCAAAATCTGAATAACATGGTCCTCCACCCGAATATTGGCACCTGGAGGCCCGTTTGAATTTCGAATTTATTTTATTATCTATTTCATATTTTGTAAAGGACTTTTTGATAAAAAAATAATCAGCAATTTCAAAGCGAGTATTGGCACCTCTGTTCGAAATTGAACATTTTTATCTCCAGCGCGCGAGCCAATCTATCGGAAATTCTACACATATGCTGCTTTTAAATATTTCCTCAGCTTGCTGTTGAATCGAATTTTATGTAGCATAAGCGCCAAGTACCTGATATTTAATAGATAAAGTAAATACATGTAACGTTAATAATAGAAAGAGAGACAAAATTGTAAAGCCATCTGAGTAAGAAAACTGAACATGGAAAGGATAATCTGAGAAAAGTCTGAAAAAACAGAAAAATGTATGCGAAAACTTGACGCTGCATCGGGAATTCTAACGTGTACTGCTATGCTGCTTTTAAAATGTTTGTAATTTTGCACTTCAATTGCATATGGCGTAGAAGTTTAACATAATTTTTTTTTAAAAAAATGGGGATTAGCAGGATTGAGTGTAATCGCACCAGTCGTACTCTAAGTAGTAGTATTTTCGGCCATGACTAAGGAATGAACGTGTTTCTATCTTTCGCGAGAGTTACAACATCACTAATATAAAGGGACTACTACTTCTATCGACAGTCCCTGCTAGACGGGACTTTTCTGAGAAACGAGATTTTCTGGTAGCACTGGTTTAGACGGGAGGATTCTTAGAAAAAAGAACCCCGGTGGAAGCGAAGACCCGCCTAGATACGGAAACGATGTTGCGGCTACGCGGGATTTTTTCAAACCTCACCGAAAATGTCTCGGCTGGAGCTCTGTCCCGCGTAGAGTCAACCAATCAGACGAAAGTTCTGCTTCCGAGGGATCACGTGATTCCAATATGAGCGATAATCGATTATTGTTTGGCGTCAAGCATTTGTAATAAGTGAAAATGGTAACCTAGCTACGTGGGTTTCCTGGAAATGTGCGGGTTCTGAGAGTTGTCCCTTCCGACGTCCACTTCTGCTTAGCCGAAACATAATGTGATTGGGACCTTTAAATTGTGCCCGCTAAAGTTCGGTCTCGCCCGTTTAACTCCCAAACAGCTACAGCTATACTCATAAAAGTGGAGTCTAGGAATAGTAAAGTGGCTAGGCGATACTAGATGAGATAACTTACAGCGCCACCTGGTGGAAAACGGTGGAGTTAGCGTCCCTATCTCAAAAACGATACGAAATAGGAAGAAAATGTGAATCACAAAGTTGTACAGCATCGTCGATTTAGTATGAAATGATACCTTGCGGAATGTACGTATTTGTTGCTAAGCGATTTCTGAAATTGTAATATCACGAAACTTGAACGAAAGGCGAAAAGATTATCTTTCGGACGAAAAACAAGCCCGCATTGTGGCACGTGTACTGTGCAAAACCATGTCATCAGCATATTCACAAGCCATAAGTAAGCCATTTGCACATTGTAATGTGCATATATCTATCCGTGGACACCTCTGGCGCATCATGCACAACAATGTCATCTGCACTGTAAACTAGAAAAGTCTAAGTCCTTTGTATTATCTTTTACTCTTCTTCTTCTGGACCGCTCTAGATAATGGTGAACGTGGTGCTGTACTGATTAACCATTATGGTAAAAGGACAGTGCCCACGTCCTCCGTCGCTTTTCGCTTGTGTTATCGCTTGTAATTCGCTATCTAGAGGACTGTGGTTCACACCCCTCGGGTAGCTTTCTTGTCTTTACAAACAGAGTAGACAATATGCAGATCGTGCACAGTCTTATCGCAAAACACATCAACTCAACGTAACTTGAGCTTGGTGTGCGAATTTGCCCATAATGCAAGTAATGTATGAAACGTAACACCTGTTCACCTGAGACAACTATAAAAGAGATATTTCCTTGGGGTTGTATGTTGGAACTCATGGCTGTGAAGCGATTTAAAAAAATGATTATTGTGAGATGGTGCTGAGAATGTGCTTTAGTGTGAAAGTGGCCAAAAGGCACGATCGCAGGGCTGTTTTATATGCAACGTTTACTTGCAGGTTCGCATCCTCCGTACAAAACTATCCTACAGGTTATGAAACGTTCAAGGGAGACAGGCTGCGTGGCGCCTTCTATCCGTCAGACCAGCTCAGTTAGGGCAGAAAGAGCGGGAGAAAATACCTTTAACTTTGTACTCCCAGGGAATTTCCACTCGATTGTCTTTTACCATAGTCAAATACAACCACTTTTAGATTTAGCATAGGTTGAGTAAATTTACCGCTCGATTATGGTTTGTAATAGTTAAGGACAGACACCGCTAGATTTATACGCATCTGATGATTGCCATTACAAATGCCATCCTAGTTATTCTATAGGATATGCCATTGTATTTATACATAACTAGGTTAGGTTTGTTATATACTCATGAGGATTGTCAGCATAAGAGGAGAGATGTATTCATGAATGACTCTCTATGGAAAACTGACCTGTACTCACATTATACAAGGAGAAAACTACGAAAACCAACCATGCAGTCAGCCAATTTGCCCTGAGATCGATTAGTCGCCTCTATCCACTCATTGTCGTACATATTTATTATTTTTCAATCTAAAAATATTTTACTACACTATGCACTAATCTTCTTTCTTTTATCAACTTTACATCTAAATATTCAATAATACCAGTTTCTTCGATCATCTCTCCTCACTCTTTTCTCTTTCTCCTACAGGTTTCTCCGTTTCTCTAAAATAAACTAGAATCCTTTTACGGAACTTTATTCTAATCACTTCTCATAACACATCAGTCCATACTTTTTCCTTTGTTCGCAATCACATTATCCGACCGTCAGCTTGAACTTCTGCAGAATTACAACTAAGTCTCCATGACATTTTAGTTAAGCCTTTGGAGGCCAAAATGCACGAGACAAACGTTTCATTCAAATGACCACAACCGCTCGAAAGGCCGACATTGCGATACTGTTTTCTTTTCTCCCCCTAAGGTATGCAGTATCAGGTGAAGTTTCACCAAATACATTGCATCAGATTAATGCAAACAGCATTTCGTAAAAGGCTAACGGAAGCTTTTTTGTTAGGAAGTAGAAAGGATGTCATTTTAAATTTTCACAACTCTTTGTGAGTTAATGGACGGGGAAGGGAGGAAACGGACTGGACGGGGACGGGCGTGGTTTTCTAAGGCTGCTGTCACACATATTCGTTTGTTTCGAAAGAACAACTATTTGGAACAATTTTTCTGCTTTGTCACAACAGCCAGTTACCATAGATTGCTTTGTGGTTAACACAGGGGAAACTGGTTCTCCATGACAAACCAGCTGATAGCATTCGAAGCTCATAGCTGATTGGTTGAAAACGAACAGCTTGCAACTTTTTTCGAAAGGAAGGAAAAAATCGTGCGTCTTTCTTTCAATAGTAAACCAGGCTGAAAAATTGTCCGAAACTGTTGTTCGTGTGAAACAAATGCGTGTGTGATATGGGTCTGAGGATGAAGTCTGTGAGCAGTCTACAAAACAGTTCTTCATGGCGCTCGCTGCACTATTTCAGCTCCTTTCTTATTCGTATAGGAATTCTTTCCTCGAAAACAGGAGTTATGATGCCAAAAAATGAAAAATATAACAAATAAAACTATTTTCTAAAAATGATTTAACTAATGCATGTATAATAATAACTGTTTTATGACATTTTAAGAACTACAAAATTAACAAAATAATTAAATGATAATATTTAGAATAGTAGTAATCAGTAAGGAAAGTAATAACAAATCATGTCGAAAATATAATCCATTTAGAATGTTAATCCTCTTGAAATTTTAGACAGCAGACTTTACGAAGAATTAATTTACTTTTTTCTTGCGTCTTTGTCTGTCCGCTTAAATATGGAATAAAAAGAATTTCTTATCATTACTATAACAATTTGAACAATCATTTTACTTCTCCAAATAATCTTGCACTTTTTAATATATATCATTTCGCAATATTCTTTGCCTTTGCTTTCCATACCTGGTTTTCTTGCTAAAATATTCCTTATGGTATTATTTAGTTCCTAATACCATAACTGAAAAATACCTGCGCGCATAATAATTCGCTTTGTTTAATAAGCTTTGCAGATCATAATGCGTCCTGGGATTAGTTGTTGGGAACTCTCTAAGATAACGAAATGAAAGGAAGATATTAATTTTTAAAATTTCATCTTCAAAGTTTATCTTAAGCAATTATATTTTTCATCTGCGTTCATAAAAATAAAGTTCCGAAGATAATGAATTTGCATATATATCTGGAATTTAAAATAAATTAAAGTAAAAAATTCTTACTTTTCAAACTGAGTAATACGAGATGATGCTTTTATTTTTGTATCATTAGAACAGGGAACATTCCAGCATTCATTAAATGTAAAAAAAATGCTTCTTCGAATGCTTTCTAATTAACGCCATTCTTCGGAGGATATTTAAATGAACTCTTTATTTCCTTTCTTTAAAAATGTAAAAATCTACTCTGGAAAACTTTTGCATAAATGTAACTTCTGCCTGCGAATCAAAAATTTATCATTAGAGAAAGAGACTCCAGTTTCTTAATTCCCACCACTATTTCTTATAAAGGAGATTTACCTTATTGTATTTAAAGATTCATCTCTAACTCGCACGCAACCGGAAGTCAAAAATCTTGATACAAAAAAACAGTCTTCTTCGCTGTTTATAATGAAGACCATCCAAACAATACTTTAGGATTCTCCTTCCTCCCCGCCGCAAACCGAGCTTCACTTTCGCTTCAAAACAATGGATTATTATAAACTGCAAAACTTTCTTAGAAAAGCACTCTTCTCAAAAATCGCTTCGTTTATAATGGTTTCTAATCTTTATCTCCTTTGCATATTTGCATAGATAATTAATGACAAGCCTGCGTATTTGGTATGGTGCATAGACCGAGAAAGAGAGAAGGCGAAAATATCAGAGGGTTATTCTGAAATTGTGAGGGAAGTTTTCTTTGATGGTAGTGGCCCTTATTATAAGATCGTTAGGATTTCCGATTCTGTGGTTAGTGCGTAAGGAGAAGCTGAAGCTCTGTAGCTGATACCTGACGAACAATTTCCATTTCTAAGGGAAGTTTCAGAAATTTACGCTTGCTGGATATGTAAAGATTTAAGGCATCAGTTATTATAAATGCAAAAGTTTCAATGGCCATAATTTAACTTTGAAACTGATCATGGAGGTCAGTTCATTACATCCGTTTCGATGCCTAGTTCCAGCGCAGAGTTTAGAATTATTGGGACAATCAGCGATGTAGTTCATTTACGAAATTTCACAAATGTTTCCGTATCATATATGATCATTTAAAAGTCAGACTTAATGTAAGCATTGCAGAACAAGAAAGTGCCTTGTGGTAAGCAAGAGATATTACGTGCAAAGTTTGGGCTTCAATAGTATCATAAAAGGCAGATAAAAAACCTTAGTTGCATGAAACTTAGTTGCATGAACATGAAATTCTCTGAGATCAGATACTACGCTAAAATCGCATTTTTATGATATAACAAAACAATTTTTATAAAAAAGAAATAGATGCCCATGGAAGTATTAATATACTTTTCTCTGTTTTCACTGACAGTTTATACCAATGAAAAATATCTGTGTTTTCTCAATTTTTTTGTGTTGGCTTAAAAAGAGTTTTAGACATTCACGTCATTGGCTTCTTTTACTGAAAGAACCTTGAGACATTTTATTCTTATTCCAGTAATCAGTTAAAAATAATAAACTTCAACGTATGGCTTGTACTATTAAATGACGCAATTGTTAATGCCTCATTTAACTTTATTAAATGACGCAAATATGTTAGCTATTTATATAAAGCATAATGTTTTTAACACATAATGCTATAATAATAAACACCGTGATACAAGCATACATGATAAAATATATTAGCTCCCTATTGCTTAGAGTTTGTACAATTTTTATATGGAGATTTTTTGTTTTTTCAAATTTCCCACTGTACGTTTTTTCCATAAGTTTCAATAAATGACAAATGTTATTGCTGATATGTTTCTATATATTTCTAGTTTTAATCATGTTTTTATTGGTTGCGAGATGAAATATGGCAAAATCAAATATTCTTCTATCAAAAGATTAAAAGTTTAAAAATTTAAACTCCTGCACCATCTTAAAAGCAAAGATAAATAATTGATTACATCCATTTTACAGCAGTAATTTGTCTAAAAATATCTTCATCCCTCAACAACTGAACGGATTTGGATTCAAAAGGGATTTTTGTTTCGTGACTTCTCTACGTGCGTATATATGAATCCCGCATAGCTCAAAAACGATTAGCTATTGAACGTTGAAATTTTGTATACGGGGTTGCTATAACATGTAGTTGTACACCTCGCCTTTCTTATTGCTGTCGGCAGGACCAAACATATATACACAACTACCCTCTTAACCGGCTCGGTGAGCTCTGTTTTTTTATTCTTAACTGTTGTTAAATAGTATTTGTTTTTGCTCAAAAAGTGACAGAGTTGTTCTTATGTTCCGGTTAGGTTTTTTGTGTCTTTAGTTGATCTGCATGCAATAGTTGTAGAATTATCAACAATTTAAAAGCGTTAAAGTCTAAGGCCTAATGTGAAGGCTATTTATTGCCTTTTGAAACTCTTAGCTGAATAGTGAACTCTTAGTAGAATAGTCAGTAGATGCACTAACTTCAATGTCATTTGCCCAGTGGAGCTAGAAGTTAACGGTAAACTGTTGTGCGCTGGAACTTTTGTCTGCCTGCCCGTTGGCCGTGTTTGTTTCGGCGTAGAAACTAATTTTAATTGCAAAAAATAGTTTTGCAATTAAATTGTTTTTTTTAACTCATGTTTTTAACTGTATTCTGTGTTTTAGGTTTTCCTGTCGTTCACAATTTTTAATGAAGAGTTATTATGTGTATTTGCCTTGCCGCGAAGTAAGAATCGATTGAATGAGAAATAAATCTCTAATTAAATTCGTAAAGTTTAAATAGGTTACTTAAGAATCGTTTGTAAGAAAAATCACAAGTCATAAGTGCACTACACAAAGTGCAGCAAAAGACATGTAGAAGGAGTCATGTGGCCCTCTTTTGTCCATATCAAGTGTTTTATCTCAGAAAACTGATCTATGAAACACTGTAATAATATCTTGACATGACTGTCATCTTCCCTAAATTAATTTGGAGTCTGAACACTTTCTCCTTCTCATCAGAAAGTAATACTTTAAAGATATTGATTGCAGAGCTTTTATTTCAAAGTATTTTCCATTCTGTGTTTCACAAAATTTTAGAAACGTTTCTATAAACATTCGGACAGAACCTACAGCAAGACGATATTGCATATTAAAAATTGCTTTTAATAAAATGTACTTTAGAAAAGAAACCGTACACCAAATACATTCAGTTAAGAATGATAGGAATTATGAAATTCATTGCTTATCTTTCTAAAACAATTTTGCAATCGTCAGTGTAGAAAATGATGTAATTTTTAAATTCATTATTTACAACTTCTTGTAAACTTCAGTTCTCAGCACTACTAAAAAATGGTCCAAAACTGGAGATGAATAATTCCAGAAGTTTAATTTTCTCTACGGTCCGGAGAAAAGAAAACAAAATTGTAAGCGAATTTAAATTTCACCGCCTTTAACTGTAATGCAAATTTTCATTCTTTATACTTATAATTTCCAGTTTCAAACAATAAGGGTACATTTTGTATATCGTAAACAAATCAAAGCTATTTTATTGACTAAGCTGAATTTCCTAAACGCAACTCTGTTTCCTATTTGCCGTTTACTATACAGAAATCTTACAAGTTTTCTCAAATCCACGATAATAATAGTTGTTTCAAAGCTTTAAATAAGTGTGAGGTGTATTTAAACAGGAAACATAATTTCAAGTCTTAAATAAATTCCATAGAGTCCATTTACGATAGCTGTCCATTTTGTGAATAGCATCATTACACAGGATTTGCCATTATTTAGATAAACATTTGCAAAATGAATCTTTTTTCTTAATAAGTCTGTTTCGATAAAATTATATACTTGAATCAAAATTTATTTAGAGGTGAAATATGGCAGTTTGAATCAGCTTTTAACCTCTGCGCAATTTAGTGCTCTTTCGATTGATTTGTTCATTATATTCACTAGCGTTTACTGTGTTTCTTGACATCATACTCGGGGAAAAACAGTTACCTCAATCGCTTCAAAATGTTACCCTGTCTTTAGAAGTAAAGGGTCATCCTCCTGAATCTACTTGAAACCACGAATTCCGGCGAGGGCACTGCTCATTTATCGCGTTTCCTGCTTCAAGAATTCTAATGACTGTATAAAGGTGCTCGAACTAAAGAGGTGGTGGATGGGGATTCTTCGCCACCAGGGTTTGGTGATTGAGTTCCCTATAACTCAGTCTCCTTTAAAAGGAGAAATATATAAGGTATTTTGTCCCTCTTTTCTGCATGCCTTCGTAGTGTAACGATAGCACACTTGGTGCATATTCGAGATGTCCAGGTTCGAGTCCCTGTGACGGCATTGGTCATTTATCGAGTTTTGTACTTCAAAAATCCTACTTACGCTACAACTATAAAAGCAGCGAAACTTCCGTATTATCAAACATTCTAACATCTAAATTCTTCCTGCTAAGTCACCCAAACAATATAGTTAGTGCAGTTAAAGCTGCTGCATGATGTACACAAAAATAGTTTTACTTATTAACTGTGCAATTTAAACGAAAATAACTTAAATAAAGACAGGATTGATTAATGAATGACTGCATTATATGTTCTCTTATTTCTTGGTAGAGAAATCGCATAATTGAGACATTGAAAACTCGGCACAAATTTCAGTTCTTATATCTATTGTATTTTTTGGCAAGAGTTTGTAAGATTTTGCTAAATTTCGTCTTAAATTTATTTTTTAGAAACGTATATCCATGACGCATCTGCTTTATAGAATTTTGAAGGTTTTCGATCTAGATCTTTCTCGCCCAATATTTTCTTCTTTCGGAGAGAACATGGCTTTTCACTATTCTGAAATTTCAGTATAAAATCTATTTTCTCAAAGTGGTGAATCAAAGTTACTGAGTGCCCATCTGTGTCTTTGAAGTGATGACCATAAGCATTTAGAATATTTGATATGATTCTGCTGTTTTAAAACGAACATCTTCACATGCTCATTTATTATTTCTTCGTGAAATTAATAAAAATGCATCTTCTAAGATCCATTTAATTTATGCAAATTCAACACAAAAAAAGAAATTCTAAGAATGTGTTATTTAACTGTCAGACTCTATTTTGACCTTCCGCCTACTTTAAGTCTAAAACTACCGCAATCAGAGTTTCAGCAATAATTCTTGCTTTTTCTAGTAAAGAGAACACGGCTGAATTGGTTACAGCCAAAAACATCGCGGTAAAAACAAGGCGGACGAAAACGTCGCGGAGAAAACAACGCAAGGCGAAAACGTCGTGCTCCAAAACATCGTGGTAGGTATTTTATTTTTTACCACGGTATTTTCGACGACAATGTTTTTAAACTGCGAAGGTTTTGAACCGCTTTATTTTCGACGACGATATTTTGCACCACGATGTTTTAGAAGTGCGATGTTTTCTCCCACGATGTTTTGTAGCGCTACGTTTTCGCTTTGCGTTGTTTTCTCCGCGACGTTTTCGTCCGCGATGTTTTTGCCGCGATGTTATCAGCTGACACCGGCTGAATTTCACATTACAAAATCTAATCGTTTCAAAAAATTAAGAAACATTAAGCTAAAACTACATATTACCTAAGATTAATGCCGCAGAACTTCATTCAACAGTTCAAAATGAAACATTTGCCTTCGTGAAAATCAACATTAATGAACATCTATTCATTACGTTAATTTTACAGTAACTGAATTTATGCAAATAATATATACAGATCTTATTATCTGAATTTATTTCGATCTCGTACAATTTTAAATCTATATATTTGAAAAAAAAAGTTAGGTAAATCTTTGCTCCGAGCAAAAAAGCATTTAAGCACTTTAAATGTGCCTTTGCTTTTAAGAAAAACTACATGATTTTTACTATAACATTCACACCTGCGCATTTTCTTGGTAGGAAGATGTATCTATCTTTTTTAACACAATATAAAACATCGAAAAGTAACAAGTTGCTAATAACTGGAAAAGGCAAAAATTGCATATTCTTCAGTTTTGCTTGGAACCGATAATATGTTATCATATCTAAAGCATAAAGTCGTCAGCTGTTAAAATTATTCATCAGTTTTCACCTTTAATATATTAGTTTTCACCTTTAAAATAGTTTAATCACTTCATAACATCAAAAAATAAGTACTAAAAGGAATGCAGGATACATAGTTATAATTTTAGTTATTTGAGTTGACCGTTTCGCTGAATGATACCTTTTTAAGCATTTCAGTTTTCACAAGAAAAGTACCATTCACAAGCCAACGTGTCTCATTCATTCTTACTACAATCTCTAACCTCTTAGAACCAGGAGATTTTCTGAAAACTATTTGAGTTAGAGAACATATCTATTGAAATATTTGTGTACCTATAATTTTTCTCATCTTTCTTTTTAATATTTCATGAATGTATTAATCCTAGGTCTTACATTAGTTTCTTCGACAAACAGCAATCTATTTTCTTACTTTCCATCCACAAAATTAATATGGAAAATGCTTTCTTTGATCTTTTTGTATTTGTTTGGTTCGTCCTCCTATAAATAGAAAGGTAATCAAAACCGCCTCTGTAACGCATCCTTGATCTTTAATCTGGAGCTGAATGATTCGAAAAATATTTTCTTTCTTGATAAAAAGTTATCATATTAAATGCATAGATACAAGTAAAGTCCCAAAAGTAGGAAAAGAATCTAAATTAAAATTTTCTCGATACATACAAACTATTTTAAAATTTTACATGCGATTTTATTTCATTTAAGGGGACGGTGGACTTTAAAATAGCAAAAAATCAACCAAAATATCGAATTTATTTTTTTTACTCTAGTAATATTCCACATACGTAACTACATCATATGCAAATAACCGAGTTCAAATATTCTAATTTGTAAAGAAGTTACAAGAATTTCAAATGTGTAAACATAGTCAACTTTGCTCTTTAAATTTTGGAGAAAATATAAAAAAAATATATTTCAACAGTTACTTACTGATGTTATAATTTGACCAAAAGAAGTATTTATTTCGAAAAAAATGGCTAGAAATGTCAAGTATTGACAACTATTAATAAATTTAACTTTCGTTATGTAAATGCTATAGGCGAAGAACAGGAGGAAGCCAAATCGTTTTTTCTACTCGTTACAAAAAAGCAAACTCAACGTCGCTTGAACCCAAGCAAAAAGGGAAGTTTACCTGCTTGGAAAAAATCAGAAATAGTAAAAAAATGTTGTAAGCATTAAAAGATAATGTAAATGTAACAAATGTAGGTAAAACATATGATGCGGATGAATTTTAAAAGTTTCATTGGATATAATGCATAAATTGTTTCTACCTCTAACTTCGAATCACATACAAATTTGCAATATGCTTCAGTTTTCTCAAATTTAATATTATGAGATTATAAATACTTAAATAATACGAAAATGTTATCCAGTGTCTACATATTCATATTTAAAGTTAATTTGCTATTTCTTATGACCATGTATTAAAGTTAAGTTTGATAAAAAACTTTAAATTCGGTTTTTTTCAAAACAATTTTTTTCGCATTTCGTATGTCTTGAAAATGTTCCATGCGTCTCATTTTTAGTTAAAAATGAATGATATTTGGAAGAAACTATTTTGTTTATATGTTACAGTAGATCTCTGTAAGCATTTTTGGATATGAGGTTATTAAGAAGTTTAAACTGTAAGGATCCTAAGTTTTACTAACGTTTATTTTATTTTAAATCTTTACTATCACTCCTTATTTTCTACTTCCGGCCAGAATTAAAAGCTTTAACTTATTTATGCAAATTTGTCTTGCTAACGTCAAGTACTTAAGTTGTGGCTTTTTGCCAAGCAAGAGAGAGGAAGGAGTTACTAGAAGCAGGCCGCTTGCCGTAGTAGTTTTACTCGGTTGCTGGTTGCCTTCAAGGCCAGAGGTTTAATCCTGTTGATAATTTTAAACGGATCGTAGTGTTAGCAGTTCTCTGTACTACATACGGCTTGTTGTTAATATACGGCCAATCTTGGAGTTAGGCACTTGTTTGATTAATCCAAAGTTAGTTTAGTTAGAGTTTAGTTAATATTTTTATATTCTTACGTTCAGACCACAAGTGGTTGGTCTCTGTATTCCGAAGTCCGGAAATCATTGTAAAGAGTGAAAAATAAAGGGTTTCGTATACCCTTCCTGTGTGTATTGTCTACTTCCCAAATTTATTGAATATAGCTTTAGTAAGCTCCCTGTTCCGAGTCAGGACATTTAATGTTCCCAAAGCAAGTAAAGAGGAACACACAACCTGATAAAACTTCTGATAATGTTTAACAAAAGGGGACTTTTTTTCCGAAAACTGGGTTTAAAATACTTTTTAAAAATTTCTGATCCTTCATATTCAATAACGGATACACAAAAACTTTTTTCAAGTCTGTATAACTAACGTAAAGGAAAAATATTGAAAATTAGCGAGCAAGGAGCATTTTAAATCTTGATTTTTTAATTTAAAATGTATTGACATTTTGAACATATATTTTATAAATTTAATAATGTAATACTTAGCATTCCCTTTAACTCTTTGAAAACCGAAGTTTTCATTAACCTGTACGCATAAAATACCGAACCGCCCAAAAAGGTTTTCGAGAGTAATTTCCTCCCCTCCCCAACCATAAACGCACAAAAAAGATAGAAGATTTCAAATATCCTCCTGTCTATTTACTAACAAATAAAGATAAAAAACCACAAATAAATCCTTTTAGGACTAGCTGTAATAAACTGATACAATGGATTTGGGGAAACTGCACCTACTACTGCATACCTTAGGGAAGGGAAGAAAATAACATCGGAATTTCGGCCGTTTTGGGCGGTTGTGGTCGTTTGAATGAAAGGTCGTCTCGGGCGTTATAGTCTTCAAAGAGTTAAAAGGGAAATGCTAAGTATTACATTATTAAATTCTCAAATATATACATAGACATACACACACACACACACACACACACATATATATATATATATATATATATATATATATATATATATATTATATAATCTAATAAATGTATATTTAACTAATCCCACCTAAAGAGTTTTCACTTATAGCAAATAAATAAAATATAGCTGCCTCAATCATTGCAATTCCTTTTAGCTGATGTGTTAATTAATTTAGCAAAGCAAACTTCTCGGAAATGTTTATTCAAAAAATAATTTCTACCAATTATTTTACATGTGTGATATATCGGAAACATTTAACACGGCTTTCCTAGAAGCTAACAAGAGCCTAAGTGGTCACAAAATAAAAGCTTTCCAGGAATATATGCACTCAAACAGCAGCAGGCTTCTAGTTATTTTAAGAGAAAGATTTAACTTATAAACGAATGGTGAATGATAACTATGTTGGATAGATTTACTAATTTCTATTCTTTGGCATTAGAATGCCTATTGATGAACTCTGAGATACTGTATAAATCTCATACATTTCAAACCCCGTACATTCAGAAATACAATTTACAATTTGCACAAAAAATGGGACAATTCTATATCTCCCGCTCTAATGGGCCTATTGACGAAATTTAACTTGCGTTTTTCATATCTCAGAAGTGCGACTTACGATATATATTGCATTTATATACAGCATTTATATATTGCATTTATATATTGCATAGTTCTAACATAGGTATTTTAACACAGAATTACACTTTTTTTGAAATCGCATGTAGGTTTTTTTCCCCATATTTCGATTCTACTATTCAACTTACGCCCAAATATTGAATTGTGTAAAATTTGGCGAGAAACGTACCGATAAATTTAAAAGTTTATCTTGTCGTATCTTTTTTCAGTTTGCTTCAGTTTCAGAATAATAACTTGGCGAAATTCTTCATTTATAGAACCTATTTTTAGATCAAAGGAGTCCTACAACAATCTGAATCACTTTTCAAATTGTTGCCACCAAATACTAAAGCACTGTGTTATATTTAAAGAAATTAAACGATAAAGAATTTGCATATTTTTCGCATTGCAAAAAAACAATGGTACCTAGAGTCAACAAATTTTGAATAACTTAGTCTTCCATCCGAATATGGAGAGCCTGGGAGCCCGAATTTTGAATTTGTTTTATTATCTATTTTACATTTTATAAAACTGTAGATAATTTGTCATTAACAAACTCAATGATTTCAAAACGAGCAATGGCAACATTGTACGGAAAAAAAAAAAAAAAAAAAAAAAAAAAAAAAAAAAAAAACAGTTTTAACCTCTGCGCGAGAGACCGTTAATCGGAAATTCTAAACTTAGGCTGTTTTTAAATATTTTTAACCCAAAGGAACATTAGCGCGAATGCTCTCGAAACATGTATGGGACATTTGTATTTTTATGACATTTCGTTTTCCTTTGCGCACGAGCGTAAAAAACGGAGCATCGTTCATACTTTCAAACAATTTATTTTATCAAAGCGCGTAAAGCACATTTGGCGTTATTATCGCTCATAACAAATACGTCAAATTTCAAAACGCTCCAGTACATAAATTTACGTACATCTGGGGAAAATTTTGAATAAAGAAATCTAATTTTTGGCAGATATGCCTAGAAATACATCTACTTTAAAATTACGGTAAAACGTTGATACGTTATAATTCAAAAATGTGTTCGTAAAATTTGTAAAAATTACTAAAATGTACAAATTTCAAAATCGATCAGAAAATACCCTCGAATTTTATTTGGACTGAAACTAAATTTTGACATGTGAAAGAAGAATCAAGTGAGTTTAATAAAAAAATCTGATGTGTACACCACATGACTTTCTTGACCGAAATATTAAATTATACGCATTTTCCAGTATTTCATTTAAACTTTATTGAATTAAATTAAATCTACTTCGTCGATAGCGCATTAACCATAACAGAATGAATGCAGTCTTTAAAGTGCACTATATTTGTTTACTATAGCGACACTTTGGCGCTAGGTTCACTTAACAGCGTTACATCTCATTCATTTTAAACTCAGACTGCACAAAAATTATATCATCTGAAGAATTTTCTAATCGTTGAAACATTCCACTCAAATGCTATAATGAATCTAAAACGATGTATAAAAGAAATTAAACATAAAAAAGAAACATTTTTTTCGCAGACGATTCACCTCCGCTTACCTTATGCGCATGAGCTACTCGTAAACATTCTCCTCTGTCCGAGACAGACTGGCGACAATATTTTCTGCTAATACAAAACACATATTTATTGAAACATTAAAGCATATTAAATTCTAAAATTAATATCTTTTTACAAATTTATTGGCTTTTTACAAAATTTCAAATGATATTAAAATGCGTATGCCTTCAAAATAAAAATTTCTTAGAACTAACATTTGTTAACATTTTGTTAACACTTGTTAACATATGTGTATACTTGTATATGGTATATTGTTGCCAATAAAGTCTGCTTGGCGAGATTTGCGCCGGTGAAACGGAAATGTACCAGCAAAAGTTACGTACTCCAATATCCTTTACTCCCATAATATTATTTTAAAAATAATAATTTGTCTCTTGAGTTATTTTGAGGTAACCTTGCGAGCATTAAGGGTTCTGCACGCAATATTCCGAAATCACTTGGCGAGACAATTACAGATTCTTGATCAAGAAGCGAGAGAATTTAACTATGCCATTATCGGAATGCGAACCATGGATCTTTTGACTGCTAACTGAATGTGCTTATTAATTACGCCCCGACAGTATGCATGGCATAAGCACGAATTCAAGATTTTCTGCTCATGTGTAGGGCTACTGGAGAGGCAAAGAGGCTCAGTCATCAAAATCCAACTGATAACAAATTTTCAATTACTAAATTATTTTTCGGGAGGCTCTAAAGAGACAACTTGGTTTCCATCAGTCATGTCTTTGTCGGTTTGGTTTAGTTTATTTGATTGGAAAAGCACTAGTGGGCTATCTGTCTAAGGGAAGAAAATACTCTCATGGAAGATTTTCTAAGAGTAACTGGCTGGTTTGAACCTTACACATGGAAAAAACTACGAAAACGCCCATGCAGCCAGCCCGTTTGCCGGAATTTGAACCCCGGATCGAATTACCAAGTGTTCAGCCACTTTACCAATCGCCCGCTGTGTCTATGACTCTACTCGAAACATTCATCGTCTGTCTGTTAGCTGAAAGCGCAAATCACTTACACCACGACAGAACACAACAGTGTATGCCGTTATACCTTACAACTAATTCCTTAAATCTAAAAACACAACCTAATATAAATAATGCTTTCCCAGCTCAAGAATGAAAGCGTGAAGAAAATTTTATTAAAAAGAGGACATGGCTAATTCAGAAGTCAAACAACAAAAATCAGCGTTATATTTTCAAAATTTTCACAGGACTAGTTTCGATGAGGACATGACTATTATTTTGGATTCAGCAAATTGACTAAACGAAGTTTGATCAAGCGGAATATTACTTAAATGCGCTTGCGTAAATATATACCCATTCATATATATTACCATTTTAGAAGTAATTTAATTATATTCATATGTAATAAAAGCATATATTGCAATAAAAATCAATTTTTTATGGATAACACCTTTCTCGCAAATATAATAATTAAAACATTTTATTTATGACCCTTCATTACTTACGAAAGAATTATGAATCAAAGTGCCCATTCGTTTCTGATTGCCCTGAATAACTCAGAAAAATGTAGGTTATTTTAAAATCGCTATACCTAATTAAGTTAAAATGCACGAAACATTGATCGTACCTAAGATTTAATAGCGTTTCCTTCTAAGGGTCATGGATAATGATGGAGAGTCTATTATCTTGTAATTATCATCTGCCTTGAAGGCATGAAATGTTCGTGCTCCAATCACATGTGCCAATCTATTAATATGTATATGAGCTAAGGTAGCCGGGATGAATTTATGTTCTCTTAAGTTAGACTAAAATGTTAGAAATTTAATGACTGTCAAAATTACAAGTGAGGAGCACAAAAAGTTAGTTCAAAGTTTAAGATACATTAAGTTATTTTCATTTTCCCAAATACTGCATTAAAAATATATCCTTTAGTTAATTAAGAAATAAAATAATCTGTTAAGGAAGAAAGAATGCAGTCTTTCCTATAAGTATGTATGTCACCTTCTAAGTATACAAAGCAGAAACTCACAGTTGAATGTATAGTATTTCTATGGCTCAGTTCTTTACTCGCAGAAGATGAGCAAGACAGAAATGTTAATTTTCCTAAAACAGTACTTCAAAAAATCCTAATTTTCAAAGAACTTATCTTTTAAGTTTTAAGAATATGGTGGACACCCTTGTTCATTTCGTAATTAAAAGCATAGAAGTAAACCAATGCATAAAATTAAAGTTCTTCAAATAAAATTGTCCCTAGTTAGCTGCAGATTTCGGATAAAATGCAAACGTAGATCGCTTTCCATACAGAGAAATTTCATTTCTCAACAAGCACACAGGAGAGACGTCAAATGACAAAAGCATAGAACGTTGACTGCGTCAAATTCAATATCTTCTTGATATTTAATTTGGGTCTTCCAGTCTATCAATATCCAACCTTTCTTCCTACAGTCTATCAGTATTTAACTTATGCTGGACAGATTCCTCTTCGAGGCAATAACAGTTTCAACTAATACACATTTGTGATCAACATGAAAATAGAGGCAATCTAAACATGCATATGGAGAGCACGACTGTGTCTTCTAGTCTAAGAAACCATATTATATCTCCCAACTTCTTGGCGTGCCTTCGTGGTGTTGTAGTCTGCACACTCGGCTGGTATCCAGATGTCCGTGGTTTCATTCCTGGCGAAGGCGTTGCTAATTTTTCAATCTCTCTGCTCCCAAAAAATACCTAATGTCTCTATAAGCAAGTTACAGAGATAAGAACATATAGATGATAGATGTTAATGTAGATACATAGAGTAGACGTAATTTTTATCAGATTTCAAATACAATATCAAAGAACTCCCATTCTCGTCGTATTGCTGCAAATAACCTCCACATTATAAATTCCAGAAGAAAGTTTTGCATATCCGCAACTTTTTGAAAATGTTCGTTTTCCAATTTTCCTGACTTTTATTTTCAGCATACATCCATTAGTTTTCTGAAGCAAATTGATCCTTTATTTCAAAAATGTCATTTCTAATAAAAATTAACTTTTCTTTAAATGTTACTCTCGGTAAACTTCTAGTTGCTAAAAAACTTTCATGCCCAAGCGATTCCGAAATCTGAAGTTGTCATATCTCAAAATTATGCACTACATCTAATTAGGTACATTTTATTTCTATTTATGTCGTCATTTAGTTTTCTTTTAGGTATTTAAGACTTCATCTAAGATAGCCATTTAGATTTTCATTATCCTTTAAGATATTCAAATAGTGATGATCAAGAATATCTCTTTATACGAACTATGGCAGATCGAACGATGCAGTACTTTCCTATGAAATAATTTCATAGGAAAGTACTGCATCGTACAAATGAAATTATTTCATAAGGAATGATGTCTGAAATCTGGTTAAGCTGAAGTTTACTGACTTTATAACAGAGGAAAGCTTTTGAAGGTAATTAATTGTGAAGTTATTTTACTATTTGTGGTTTGAAGAGAAAACAGCGTTTTAAAATTTGCAAATATTCATCTAATAAATATTTAATAAATATTTATTGCATTAATCATGTATATTTTTACAGTACATAAACATGGACAGTAATAAAAGCCCCCTGAATTTATTGGCGTCTTCATTTTTTTTAAATTTTATTTTCTACATATTTTGATGTTACTATTGACAATTATATTATTGTTGTTTTTTTGAAAGTGAGTTAAAGAATTTAAAAAAAATTAAAACAATTTTAGATTTTTCTAAAAAATATCAATACTGGAACGGTAGTTTGTTTCAATTGGATTTAAAATATGCTTATGCTTTATCATGTCTGCTATCCTTCGGTAAACAGATATTCAGAAATATCAAGGTGACACTTTGAGAAAGTTTGTCTCTCAAAATTACTTTTGTCAGTTTTGGGATTTTAGCTGAAATCAGTTGTTAGACTGGAATTTTAAGGCGGATCATTGTGAACAAAATCTAAGCATCTAATATATATATATATATATATTCCATTCCAAATAAGCATTTTAGTCCATTGTTTCAATATCTAGGCATTTTGTAAAATCTGCGAAGTGGAGTGAATCTTGTCTTTTAAAGGGATTTATCATTACTCAGTTATTATTAGAATTTAAATGAGTTAAAATACCACTCAAATGTTTCACAGTTTGGCTTTTGCTAGAATGTTTCCGGATAGTTTTAAAACTTTCGTCTTGCTTTTTATGTATGAATTTCTAAACTTAAACCATTCTCTATGCAAAGAATTTATACTCAGGATATGTAACCTACGTGGGCTTTACTGTAATTAACTAACTGGCTCTGTACACTTGGAAACACTTGCATTATGAAAGGCTTTATTCGTCAGCACAGGAGTGGAAAAGTACATTAGCAGTGTGATGCAGTTCGTAGTTGCTCGTATTTTCATCCTCGGATACAGGCTTTTGTTAAGATATGATCCATCAAGTGTATCGAAGGAACACAAAGACTTCAATCTACCGTCACGATGGATTACATGAACCAAAATTCGGCAAATTCAGTGACGTGCGCCTAGATGAACATAGGACGGGATTTCCCAGACTTGCAATTAGCAAGTCTTATTAGATCAATAGGACGGTGTACATAGAGTGAAAGGGTCTCTTGAATACTGCGGTCAATGAATGAGGTATCATAATAATCTGTCATTTCGACTTAACAACTTTTTTCAACTGACACTTAACAGGACCAGAAAACGAAGCATTATAATTTTAAAAGCAAACTACTTAATTTATATATTTTTTGTAATTGAACATGATATTGAAAATATGTTAAACTGAATTATATTTTGTTACTATTAAATAAATAATTGAAAATCACAGTTGAAATTATTATTGAAAAACTATACATTTGTTATTCTTTTTTTTTTTAGTTTTTGTAGTAAACTCGTAACTAAAAAACACAAATTGCTGTCATCTGTAAAAAGGTGGAGTTTCATTGTTCTAAAAACATGTAACAGCATTTAACCCATAAATAACAACAAATCACTAATTGTATATGTTGAAAGTATTTTTTTTTCATTTAGTCGTACTTTAAAATCATACTTTCGAGTCAGCTCTATTTCCCTTTATTTCAAAATGCATTCTGTGAGAGGCAAATTTCAACAGTTGCCACAAATTATCTGCGAACAGAAAATTTTTCAAATTTACATATCTAACAAAGTTGTTAGAGTAAATATATATTAGTTTAGTTAGTTAAGGATTTATGTTAAAGTAATATTGTTTTTCCCAGTCTCAAATTCTACATATACGAAATTTAAAAATAACATATATAGGTAAATTTTCGATTTTTGAACTTCCTTTTTTTAAGCCCATTTAGTTATAGAAATGTTTCGTTTTCTTTGAATCTGACGGTGTCGAAGTTCAGATGATTTATAAAAGAAATAAATCATTAAAACAGAATTAGTAATAAAACGATAACGATGAGTTACTCTTAAATATCTGCCTAAGAATAAAATTATGAACATTTTATTAAGGCTTTAAGTTTTCCACAACAAAAGTTAAATGTGTAAAATATAAGTTAAATATGCAGATTTTTCCTACAAAGAAAAGAATGGAAGTCTCATCCTAAATTATAAATTATTTCGTAGGGCGATATTTATGGCAAAATGCAAGTTCCACATTTAGTCTTGGATCTTGAACTCGCTTTCAGGTTAATTGTTGAAAAGTTACCCTAGCGACAAATTAAAGATAGCGGCTCCAGGGAATTAAATGACGGAGTCGTTACAGTAAATTTTGCCTCGGTTTACTGTTAGGTTATTAGGAAACATTTGCCCGTCTTCAAATGGTAGAGAATGATTTAAAAGCAGGGTAAAGATCGACGACTATGGTCTAAACGTTCAACTTTGCTTTTAGCCTTATACTCTAATTGTAGGTGGGTTTTACAAGGCACAGCTGCTCGAAGGACCACTCACGACCAGCATACTGGAACTTGCAATCTGGATGACCGACTTGCAATCTTACTGTTAAAGAAATCGATTCCGAGTAGTTTAGTTTAGTTTAGTTTACGAGTATGCTGCAACCCTCCTGGCCGACAGTAATCGGCCTCATGGTTAACGCAGCACACCCGACGCAGAAAAACAACAGCAAAATAATAATAATAATAAAATAAATAAATAAATAAAAGTATTTAAAGTCCTATTCCTATGATAGTCTTATTTTCATTCACAAGCCTCATAATTTCTGTTGCATAGCTATTCAAGAAGTTTCTTTTTTTCAATTAAATTTTGTTCATTTATTTTTCCAAATCTCGTCCTCACACTCTCGGTCAGTTTACATTCTTCCATAAAATGAGCTGCATTTCCGTACTTCCCACAAGCCAAGCATTGATCATTGCCCTGGAGATTAAATCGTTTTAAATAGGCCGGGAATCTACCATGATCCGTGATAACTTGAATAGTATCTATATTATTAAATAAATCCATTTTTCTTTTTATGGTCAAAATCCTCAAGTAACCCTTATTTTTATTTGAACCATTCCATTCCCGAGCCCATTTCTCAATTATACTTGCTTTCATTTTTCTCAAGGTAATTCTTCTGGAATCATTAATAGCCTCATAAATATCACCCTCTCCCAGGGCAGCCTCTTTAGCTAGCATATCCGCCCTTTCATTCTCGATAACACCAATATGTGCCTTAACCCAATGAAAATATATAGCATTTTTCTCTCTTATTTTGTTATCAATGTTTTTTATATCCAAAAGAAGTCTATTGCTTGGTTCCGGATTTGCCAAGCCTTGTAGGGCCGAGAGAGCATCAGAATAAATATGTATTGTAAAGTACTGTTTTAAGTTTTTATAACTCCACCGCAGTGCCTCTCTAACTGCAACCGCTTCAGCTTGATACTCTGATTTATTTCCTTTTAATCGTATTTTTCTAGTATAGATTTCGACTCCGTAATAAAAAATAACAAAAGCGCAACCAGTTCCACCTTCATATCCGGAGCCATCAGTGTATATATCAATCATGCCAGTATTCATATAATCTTTATCGTGCGGTATGCCCTTGAAATCTTTTGGATGTATATTCATAAAATCTTTTCTTGTCAAGGCGTTACCATTCAAAACATCACCATTTTCACATGTTAAAATCTTTTTAAAACCATAGCTGAGTAAAAATTTTTCATAATAAAATTTATAAAAAATTGAGAGTGGCGGAATGCCAGCAAGTAAGCAAATAACTTCTGTAGAAACAGTACGGAAAGCCCTTGTGATTGCAAGCAGCCAGCTCCTTTGCAATGAATCCAGTTTAGTTCTCAGTCTAATCAGTTCCCCTTCCCGGCAGCCCCACATGCCAATACCATATAACATTTTTGGCCTAATAATATTTAAATAAATATCTCTAAGGGTAGTGCTTTTTAACTTTAAAGTTTGTGAATCAAATGCACTTCTATAATATTTTAAAATTTTCTCTATAGCTCTGTGAATTGCCTTAAAATGTTCAATAAAAGTTAGCTTTTCATCAATAATCACTCCAAGATATTTAAAGTGACGTTTAAAATTAATCTTTATACCATTAAATTTCAACTTTGGTTTTCTGGTAGCCTTACCACCCCTAGCAAAGAAAATGGCATTTATTTTTTCATTGTTGAACTCTATATTTTCTTCTCTACTCCAGTTCATAAAATTTTCCTCTAAACTCTTAAAAGTTTTTTCAAGTTTCTCTAAAGAGTCATCATAGACAATAGCCAAAATATCATCTGCAAAGCAGAATAATTTAACACCAGTCATGTTAATAAAAATTTTATTGACAATGAGGCTCCAGAACAGGGGTGCGCTTCAGGAGCCTTGAGGACATCCTCTTTCAATATCGTAAACAAGATGGACAGAAACATTTTTTTTTGAAAACAATCTTCCTATTTTTTAGATAATCTTTAATAATTTTAAATAGTTGTTTTGTGATCCCTATTTTCTTCAGTTCAGATAGCAGGGACGGCCAAATAATTGAGTCAAACGCTCTACGGATATCGAAAGAGATCAGAGCAACATGATGTCTTTGCTTCTTATCTTTCAAATGAAATAAAACGTTATATAAGGCCAAATCTGTAGAATTGCCTCGTTGAAAGCCATATTGCCTGTCACTAATATAGTTTATTTCTCTTAATTTGTGTTGAATTCTATTTGTAATTAGTTCGTCATAAATTTTTGCATAAGTCTTTAAGAGGCAAATAGGTCTATATTCTCCATTACCTTTTGGAATGAGTATCATTTGACCAATTTTCCAAGCATCTGGAAAAACACTCAAATAAAGACATCTATTATATAAAATCAAATGAAATGTAGGAAACTCCTCAAATAATTTCTTAATAAGCCAAACCCCGATCCTATCTAATCCGGGGGCAAAATGAACTCTTAAACACTTAATCGTATAAGAAATTTCTTCATAGGTAAAAGCCTCTTCAATTTTGTAATCATCTTCCATATTGACCTCCCCCGCGATACTTAAATCACTATCCTGCTTTCCATATATGACTTCTTCCACAATTTTCCTATAAATCTCCTCCTCAGAGGCGATCACCACTTTCTGTGACTGTTTCAAAATCATTTGACTTCTTAATCTTCCTTTTGCAGTCCGATAATAATTATCATAATACTCATTTGGTAGAAAGATCCAATTTACATAATTTCTTTTAGTTTTTTTTAATTTTCTTTTTGTAAAGAGCTAAATTTCTTTTGTATTCAATTTTTCTCTTAAGTCTAACATTATCGTCGATCTCGCTAACCTGGGAACTCTTCCTTAATGCACGAATAATCCTTCTTTGCTTGTCCAAATCTTGAGTCCACCAACTAGTAATTTGTCTTTGTTTTTCCATACATTTTACTTTTAGGTACTTATCCATATTATCGATTAATAATTCTTCCAGTCGAGAAACGCACTCATTCATTTCCATTGAAGTCTCGCCTTAATTATTCTATCTTCATAGTATTCAATGCTTTTACCAATATTATGCAGCATATGTTTGACTTTCTTAAATTTCTACTGTAAGCAAAGAAGTAATCTTCTTCAATTTGGAAATCTTTCAGTCTCACTAAAATATATTTATGATCACTCAGTGACTCAGCATCTAGAATTTCCATTTCAGCGCTCCTCATTTTTAGTGTCGGACGACCCAAGCGCGAGATCAGTCCATCCAACACCCACTGGCGAGGAAAAGGTAGGTCTAGAATCACTATCGTTAAAAAGTTGTAAATCATGTTGTAAAATAAAATCGTTGACTAAAATCCCCCTTTGATCCAAAATCTTAGCCCCCCAGTTAAAACTTTTAGCATTAAAATCACCAATTATAATAAAATCTTCTGCATATACGTTAAAACCTTCTTCCAGTTCACCAAGGTGTTCATTCAGGTCTTCCGCTGGTGAGAAATAAACAGAGGTGATACTCATTTTGAAGCCTTCCCTTTCTACAGTGATTGTCACAATACAATCGGAGGCCGCCCCTACGGAAAACTCCAAATTTTCATTCACAATAATAATGGCCGCTCTTCCGTTATCTGCGTTAATAGTCCTCCATGTACTTTTAACGTGTGCCATTTTGCCTTCTATATAATACGGTTCCTGCAGCTCAATAATATCTGGGGTATCACTCAAAATTTTATCTATAGCTGAGAGCTGGACTGCTGCAGCTGCACAATGAGTTAAATTAAAGCTTAAAACCTTCATATTTAAAATCAAACAAAGCAGTAAAATATCCGTTAAAATCTCAACAATAAAAAAAAATTCATAAAATTTTAAAACCACTCAGTCTTCTCTTCACTGTTAAAAGCCATAGAATGTAAAATCAAATCACTTAAAATTTCTCAATATAATATCAAAAGTCTCTTACCTGACGCGAGAGGTGGGTGAGACAATCAAAATCCAAAAATCCAATATAGTACAAAAATCTTCTTGTAAAAATCAGGAATAGAAGTTTGCAAAATTTGTGAAATACAAAATGGAATATCTAAAATAAAAAACATGTAAAAACAAGGAAATTTGTCAGTCCCAGCCAACGTGCTAATCCAGCACCATTTTATAATTTTTATATATCCAAGTGATCTCTAATAAAACGTATTTCTTCCAAAAGCACCGGACAATCTTTTGAAAAAACATCATGATCTTCTGCATGTTTAGTACCATACTTCTTATTAATTTCTTTACAATTGATACAACACTTGGCAGTCGATTTACATTCCGTTCTTAAATGATTTAAAGAACAATTACTGCATGCCAATTCGTTCTTACAAAATTTCTTCAGGTGACCATATCCATAGCAATTTGAGCATCGCTTTGGACGTAGATACAATTTTACCGCATAGGATTTCCATCCAATTACCAATCGCTGTTCCTCCAAAAGGAAACCCTGACAGACACCAGAGATTTGAAATACACGATGAGATACCTCTCTTTCACTTGTCGGAATCCTAAACAATGGCCTAGTACAGTATCCACCACATTCACATTCCATTTTCATTTTTTCAATGATTTGATCATCCTCCACAGTATCTGAAATATTATAAATTATAACCTTCGGATTAATAAATTTTTTCCTACGAGGTCTCACAATATTCGCTAGTTTCTCATTTTCAGCAATTGCTCTTTCAAGTATTTGACAATCTTCTCGATTGGCTAACTGCACAACCACATCTCCATTTTTTCTACTAAAAGAATCAATAACTCTTATATCTAAATTTGGTGGACTGATATTTCGTTTCATTTCCGTAAATACATCTATATCATTCTTACGTGCTTTTATTACAATTTCATTATACTCAGATCCCTTAGGTTTCACTACCTTATCTTCCTTCTCAACCTTGGTATCTATTATACTAGTATTTCCACTCACTTTCTCCTCATTCTTCTTGTTTTCACTAACTTTCACATCTCATTTGATATATACTTTTATTTCAGCGATGTCTTGTATTAAGGTTTCCAATTTATCCTCTGTATTCTTCATTTTTACCATTTCAACATCCATTAAATTACGACGAGTCACCCAGTTAGCTATGTAAACTAATCCTTGATTAAGTGTTTCAATAAGTGCCTTTGCAATTCTTTTCTCTCTCATATCCTCAACAACTTTATTTAATCTATCGATTACTAAAAATACATCTTCGTCGTCTTCCAGGATCTTATTATCCATAGGAATGGATTCTCTTGTATTATCATTCATTTTAATGTAAGCACGCAAGACTGGGACAAGATGCGAGTTTAGAACATATTCACAAATAAAATATTCTATAAAATTCAAAAGTGTCTAAAAATCCATTTTCATATCAAAATCATGATATAAAACAATTAAAATAATTTTTCCATAAAAAACCACATTTTTATCACTACATTTTGCCCGCATCGGGTAGAAAGACTTAAACAGTTGATGCACCAGCTTTTCAAATGTCAACAAGCAGCATCCATTAGGCCTGGCTCAGTATTCAAATTTTTAGTAGTTCGTAATTTCAAAACTATTTAAGGTATTCAAGCAAACAGTACATATTCTGAAACCGCAACATGAAATCTCTCAAATAAAACTTGTTTCAGCACAAAAAAAGTCAATATTTACCAGTATATCAATCAATACGAAGAGCCTACCAAGCTCGCCGCTACGTCAGCTCAGTATTCGACAATTTTAAAGTTCATAAGCTTAAAACTATTTAAAATAATCAAACGAGCAATACATTTTCTGAAACCGTAACATATAATCTTTCGAATAAAGCAGGTTTTAACACAATAGAGTCAATATTTATTAGAATATCAATCAATAAAGAAGAGTTTACCAAACTCGCCGCCACATCAGTCAAGTCGAGTTGAGCGCATCCCGAGTAGTATAAGACATTAAAATTATGTTAGAATACTAACATAATTAAAGAGGCGGTCGCTGAATTCTGCCTTGCCGCTGGACATGATTGCCTACGGTATCATCTCGATGCCATAGATTCAAAATTTTTCCTTCTTCGATATGCACTCTGTGCAGCTCTGGAGAGGTGATGAAGGCCGCACATTTTCTCCACTGTCCTGCTCTGCGCAAAACGTTTCTCGCCGAGCGTTACTGGGAGGCAAGAGATATGTTAGATTAATGGACACTGTTGCAGCTTTGTTTTATATTGTGTTGTTGTGTTGCTGTATTCTGTATTTTTTGTTCTTGATTTTTGCTGTAACTGTTCACAATCTGCCATTGGAATTTTTTTTAAAAAAGCATAATTAAGAAAGTGACACAATTTTTAAGTCTCGGTTCATTTATAAGCTATTTTTGGTGTAATAATATCATATTAGTAAACTACTATAATAATTGTTAGCCGTTGTTTTAAATGACCGGATACCTGAAAATTAATACATTTGCCAGAAATGATCAATGCTCACATGCTATTTAGACATCTCATCACAATGGACATTAGCTAAGGTGCACCATCCATTGGAGGAGAAAAATTTCACACGAGTAAGGAGAAAATCTTCGAAATTTTGATGTAAAAAACGCCTTAGTTTTTTTCCTCATTTTGATGTAAAAACGCTTTAGGTGGGTATCCCAACCTACTTGCCCAGTCACAAGAAAGCTCTAAAGAGCCTTCGGCTTCCCGTGCTGCAAATCTAAACGAGCAGACTTTTCGGGCATGATAATAACGATGGCGAAAACGGTTTAAACTCCTTTAGTGGTTAGTCTACAACACCGAAAGGTACTAAATTGAATATAAATGATTTCATTAACATTCCCAACTCAAAATCGAAATGGCGCATAAAGAAAATTAAAAAAAGCAAAGAAACCCAGGATCTCGGCTCAGACCGCAATCAACACCAAAAATAAATTCACTCCAGGAATTAAAAGCTGCTGATGAACGATTATATAGTTAGATACAGAAGAGCTGCAAAAATCGCCGAACTCCCAAAATGTCTTCCAATGAAATCTCAAAGAAAGCATGCTGGATGAAAAGGTCCTTTTGAAAATTAAATACTATTAAAAGTAATAAAAATCGGAAATCGGTTCATCTCTCAGAAAACATGAACCGAAAAGCAAAACAGACCCAACACCCCTCAAAACGAAGGACATACTGAACTCTGGATTTTTTTCTGGAAAAAATCCTAAGGAATGCTGACGCCGAAGATGGAAACACAGAACTTATTTACCTTATTATTTATTATTATTATTATTGCTTTTATCTGAAGTAAATCTCGGCTTTCTGAAAGCGAATAACTGCATCAGAATTTCTTTTATTTTCGATTACAAGCCAAAATTAAGAGAGGTTCAGTTTTTATTTACATGAAATCTATCGAAAGCTTCTGAAACAAGCATAAACTTTTACAAAGGGTCAATATAACTTTTCATGAGTGCCCATATCATAATGAGGAAATGCCAAAAGTAGCTCCGAAGAATCTTCTAGTTGTAGGGTTTATATTTATTTTAACTAACATTTATTTTAAGTTTAAACTATCTTTCCTGTCAATCCTTACTTTCCCCTGGAACTGCCAATGCCAGAGTATGTAAATTTTAGTAAAACGCGCAAGGATTCAAATTATCAGCGGAAGTATTCTGAGTTAAATAGAAAGGAAACGAGTTCGAAGTGTGCTGTTCTTACTTCACGTGCGCAGAGGTAGTTAGCCAGAAATTGAAGAACCCCGCGTTTCGGCATGTGTGCTTGCCTTGGAGAATTATTAATCGTTCAACATGATATTCAAAGTTTGCTGAATTAGCAGCGGTATTGTAAAACGCGGTGAGGTTAGTTACTTTTAGAGAGCCTCGTAGTTAGAGTCTTGTTATTATTTTCTTTTCAGGTCCTTATTTTTATTTTACCGCCAAGTCGGCGTAGTTTGTGAGCGTCAAGAGCACGCAATTGTAACTTCTTAAGTTGAATAAAAAGGGACTTAAACCCTTAGCAAGACTCTGTCATTTTCCCAGTCACCTCTTGGTTGCGTGCAAGTTGGAGGCGCGCAACTCTACATAGTCACAAATTCTGAGAAAGCAATAAAAGCAGATTTAGCGTCCAAAAATTTCCCAGTTATTAAAGCTAAGTACTTTTTAAATCAAAGCTAATAACTCTGAAAAGTTACACATTTATTTTCTTGAACTCCACCAAAAAGGAGAAGAGAAAAAGATATTTAATGTAAACAACATTTTCAACATGAATATCAGAAATGAAGACTTTATTCCAAGAAACGCCCTCTGAGTGCTTTAATGCCAAAGTTATGGACACGCCGATTTTAGTTAGATTCTGCAATAGTGGCCAAAGCAGTCAATGTAATCTTTCCAGAAAGAAGACCCAAATATACATTTTGCGGAAATGAAAGTAAGCTCTTATTCTGGTTGCGAAGACAAGAAGGTTCACAAGAAGAGATACGGCACATAATAGAAACAACAACTCACAATCCAACAGAAACCAACATGAGGAAAGTTGACTTTCATGTCCTTATTGAAATTACTACCGTCCTGAAAAAGAAAATTCCTGCCTTACCAGGAGAAATAACTAACAGCTTCGAATGGTTCAAAGATCAAAACACGGAAAGTTTTCTATATGAAATTATATTAATTATAAAAGACGTTAAAACTGCCAAAACTGGTTGCAAGCTTTAGAGCCACAGAACTTATACTGAAATTTCCCGAATATGGAAATTAATTCAGATAAGAAAAATACAGTCTAGTGATAACATTAAGTAGCTTATTGAGGTGCTGCGTTCAACCCTCTCGATTATAGTTTAATTTTTTCATCAGTTAGACGTCCCAGAAATATTTTTATGGTTTTCTCAACAGCTCTTCATTCTAAAGAATATATCCACTCTAAAGTAAAATTTAGCTAACTACTTTTTATGATTTTTAAAGGGATAATGTGATTTACAGTGACGAAGACTTCTGTAAAAGCCATGTTCGAGTGAGAATATTCGAAACACACTATACATTTACATACATCTAATCTTGTTTTCGGGAGTCGGATGCGGACCCATCGATACGACCAACTGCTATAGTGATACTTCAGTGTTACTGTAATTTATTGAGACATTTTCTCAAGGCTTTTTCCGCAGAAGAAATTTTTTCTCTATTGTAGATTAGAAGACAGCTCTTCTCCTTTTCGCAATAATTTTTGGTGTAATTTAAAAATGATACAGAATTTTAGCAATTTTGTATAGGCAAATGTTTTTGTACGTTAACTCTTTTAGGTTCTGCTGTACATGCATAAAGTTTATTAGCTGCTTCTACGGTTGAAATGTCACTACTATGACAAGTTGATATCGCGCAGTAATGGATTGTATGCACATAGAACAGATGACAGTTTGATGAAATTTATTTTCACAGTTTTGGAACTGTCTGCAAAAGTACTCGGGCAGCTCTAACCAGTATGACAGAGCACAATCAGTTGTTGCCAGTGCAAACTACTAACAATGTTCAACGTAACTCAATGCAAAGCGCATCTAAAGAGCGAGCTTGCACAAGGATCTCTTAAATGTGAAAATAAAATCCTTAGTACTCCTAAATCTACTCTGAACTATATACTGAGATTTGATGCTCAACGGTATTTTACAGTTTTTTCCCAGTCTTATAAACCTCCCCAATAAATTTCCAGGACCTTCCATTTCTCGAAATTTCTGGAAGGCATATACAAATTAAGTTACATATAGGGGTTGGATACGGTTTATATGTGCATATAGGGATCAACTTCATTTATTCCATTACAGTACCAGTTACAGTTATTCAGAGCGAATTTCTTTTACAAATGTCTAGGAAAGTAGATTTTTTTAAACTGCATCGTACTTACGCATTTTGATCCATAAACTACTCCCCTAAATATTCTTTCCAGTTTATATAAAAGTTAAGACTTAGAGTAGCATATCCTTAGCTCAGTTGCTAAATAATAACAATAACTCTGAATCAGAAATAATTGTTCCCGTAATGTCTGATGTTTTATGGGAAACTTATGACATTGAGATATGCTTGTTAGCTGAGAAAATATAGTCCGGCAAAACGAGATGTGCCCCGAACGCCTTACTGGCGAATACCCGATTTTGGGGAGACTAAACAAATATAGTTTCGGAACAATAACAGACCGTTCCAAAAGAGATTATAGGCAGTTGAAGAGTTTGTCTGAAAATCTGATAGGTATTTGTATCCCTCCACTTTGGCATGTACAAGTTTAAACAAAGTGTTTCTCATTATGTAAGGCTAAAAAACACGATGGGTAATATAATGTATTAAAATATATTTAAATTGAATATATTTAAATTGAAGTACAGCTTGAAACCAAGGGCATCATCATTTGATTTTCGATTACTTTATTCTGAAACATGCATATTCAATCGGCGAAGAAAGCTTTCGGCTGATTTCACAACAATAGGCTTCATGCATCACTTCGCTGTCCAGAATAAATCAATGTCCTTCTAAAGCAACTGTCATTTATCTAATGAACTGCGACTGACATTCTTTTGGAACATTCAGATGAATATGCAGCTACACTGGAGGCAGCGACGTCATAGAAACGAATGCTAAACATGAGCCACATGCTTATAAATTTAAAATTATCGTAGAAAGAGGAATTATTACTTTTTCAACACATTCATATTGTAAAACTGGTATTGTGTTCAGTGTGTACTTATGCAATAATCATTGATTTCGGAGACAGAATTTCAAAATGCTACAAGGTTCTTTTCCTACCTTGATATTTGCATTGTTTATTATGTTATATACATGTATATATAATATACAATGCATGACGCAAGTTCTCTATATATACATGTAATATTTAGGCAGTCGAGCACATGAATGAAAGTTGGCAGAGATGATGACACAGAAGAAATTAATTATATTGATTCCACATCTTTATTCAATTCAAAAGACAGCTCATCATTCTTTACTAAATAAGATTAACTTTAAATTCACTACGTAATATTATTCGAACAAAGGGGAGGCAGATGCGAAGAGCAGCAGCATATGTTTTAACAGCAGAAGGAGAAAGCGGTCTCATGACGCAAAATGGCGCGAGTTCTCTATTTATAGGAACGGTTACGTAATAGGCTCGAATGTTCTCTAAAGTACTGGTCTAGGAAGAAGATCCTAAAATTGCGGAACGTTACACCATCACTAAATCTTCCTCAATTTTCACTTTTAAGATAAATTGAAAATTGAATATTATATTGTTGTAGTTGCCATACCCTCATTACATGGAATAATGGTTGCCACAGCCTACTCCAAAGTGAGTTCGGACTTTTATATTCAACCCCAATTTTGAGCGTGACTCCCCGGAGGGTGACACGGAGGTCTTCCACCCATCTTCCTTTCCACCAAACCACACGGGAAAACTTTCGACTCGCCGCCTATTTAAAGATCCTCCATGCCCCACGGACATTATACACTTACAAACATCTATGTCTTCACGGGATTCGAACTCGGGCTCTTCGGTACGCTGTCCACCGAAAACATCGTGAACGAAAACGTCGCGGAGAAAACAACGCAAGGCGAAAATGTCGTGGTATAAAACATCGTGGTAGAAAAGAAAGCAAAGAGTTCGCAGTTCTAAAACATCGTGGTGCAAAATATAGATCATCAAAAATAAAGCTATCAATAATGTAAAAATCGTCGAAAATATCGTGGTAAAAAATAAAGTACCTAAAAAATCATCGCATGGCGATAACATCGCAGGCATGCGATTTTCAGGTTTTTAAAGCTGCAAATGCATTTTCGCATAATGATTTGGGAGCGCAAGAAGGAAAGAAGGATATATTTACTTTTATATTTTATATTTTTGAATGAACCAATAAATTTTTACTGAAACGTAAGAAGGAAACTGAAGCATTTAAAAATTGAAAATGAATAGAAAATTAATGCAACTTACAACACTTAATAGAATTTTAAATTTACATACACTCTTTTGCAAAATGGCAGCAATGGTTGCTATAAGCATATTGACTACGAAATTAAGGCTCTGGAAGGCCACGGATGGAGAGGACAGGGCCAGCGGTCTCAATCAGTCTTTATTTTACAAAGGCATACAGCCATAAGTCCTGGTGTGATGGTGTGGAGCGTTTTTTCTTATGACAGCAGGTCATCTTTAGCCACCCTCCGTACATCTTTAACAGCTCAACGATATGTTGATACCATCCTACGGCCGATTACATAACCCTTCAAGGCACGTCATCCTGGGACCATTTGCCAACAAGATAATACCGCTCGTATATCTCTGAACTGTTTCCGTGCGGTTGATACTCTCCCTTGGCCAGCAAAGTCACCATGCCTTTCACCAATCGAACATGTATGAAACATGGTAGGCCGCCAGATACGGGCACCACAAAATATAGCAGATCTGGAGCGACAACTGATGAATGCCTAGCAGAATGTGTCGCAGGATGACATTAGGAACCTCTACCCTCCTTGCCTCAACGAATTCAAGCATGCATTGACTACTAGTTTGAACACTCAATGGGAGATTGTGAGCCGTGAACAGATACTATGACCGTGATTTTTTAATCATTATATTATCTGTGTATGAACTATACGCATATTCAATTTCATCAAAAACAATCACTTCGTTCATGGCGCTTCGATTTTTTTTCCCAAAAGAGTAGATTATTTTTAAAGGTCGTTAATAAATTATTATTTTTTATAAAGTTTTACTCATAATTTTTCATAAAAATACAGCATAAAAATGTTTAGAAAAAGGAAGATGACAAATTGCATGAGGTTACCTGTACAAAAATTGCTTAGTTATCAAATTACTTTCTTTCACGTTTATTAATATGATATCGTTTAGGTGAAAATTATATATTTTGTTTCCGTTTGTTGTTAAAGTGTCATTAACATTTCTTGCGCTCCTTAATCTTTATGCGAATATGCATTTGCAACTTTCAAAATCTGAAAAACGCATGTGTGCGATGTTAACGCCATGCGATGATTTCTAGGTGCTTTATTTTTTACCACGATATTTTCGGCGACGATGTTTTTAAATTGCGATGTTTTTGAACCGCTTTATTTTAGACAACGATATTTTGTACCACGATGTTTTGGATCTGCGATGTTATCTCTTTGCTTTCTTCTCTTCCACGATATTTTGTACCACGACGTTTTCGACTTGCGTTATTTTCTCAGCGATGTTTTCGTCCGCGTTGTTTTTGCCGCGAGGTTTTCGGCTGTAACTCTTCGGTACCGAAATAGGCTCCCCTAACAACTATATGGTGTGAGCGACGAATCTTATATTTTTCAGAATGATTAAATCTGGACATATACCATAATATGCTCTAAATAAGCCAAGGAAAACTGAGCTGTGAATATTAAATAAAGTGTTTTACAACCTTAAATAATTTTAAAATTGTTTAAAGATTTCTATCTCAGTCCCCGAAAATTGGTGAATTTTAAACTTTATCATGTCTGTTTTATTATTTTTTATTAACGCACATTTAACAAAATTAAAGTAAATGATATTGCCAGGTTTGAAGTACATGCAATTGTAAATCCATAACATTAACATGATTTTTTTTTAATTTGGTGTAAAGCAGCTTGCCCTTTGTTGGAAACTTTACGGCATCTGCTCTGATTGATAATCACTCATATTTAAAGAAAATCAGGTTTCGAGCATGTTGAATCTTCGCATCATCTTTCGAAGTTGAAAAGCATCCTGCTCTGTTTTAGTGTTTCATGCTTATCCGTCAATTCGTAAAATTTTTGGACCACTCAAATACATTTCTAGGTTATAGAATATAGTCTTTATAGTGTGTTCGATGCATGCGCTGAGTTTCGAAACTTTAAGCCGGTCAATTCTTTCAGATCGCTTGTCCTAGTTCTAGAACTCTATAGCAAACCTATAGAGTTCTGGTGAAAGGCGGGTCATATTTTATTTATACTCGTATAAGTGATTACATTTCAAGATAATTAATAGAATTTAGCTGTAGTATATTTAAGAAGTTATCTGTTTAACATGTGCTAAAAACGTTTTTTTTTAAATAGCAATAGAACTTTGTACCAAGATGTACTAGTAGCAGATTAAATGATATCCGAACCTAATTCATAAAGCTAAATTTATTTTGAAAGTTGATTGTGTTCAGTTTATTATGTTCACTGATCAATATTGAAACTCCGCTCCTCATTTTCCAGAAACTTATTTCAGAATGTCAATATCCAGCGAAGTATTAATTTTTTTCCACGAAGTACTTTTCACAGATCATTGCGAAATCATACGCTTGGTTTTACCAGATTTCTTTCTTTTGTTTTCCCGTTTACCGCTTTTCGATATTCTTTGCGCATCCTCTGGCGCATATTATGTATCATTAACTGCTCAATACAGCGAATATGTCTTCTCACCTGGTAATGTATCACTTCCTTTGCATTTCCTTCTCCATAGGAAACCACGTGTCTTGTCTTCCGCTCTCTGCTGCGCCCACCCTTCCAGTGCCCAAAATGTTTCTCGATTTACATATTTCGAACTTCTTCCAACTTCATAACTGTATTTAAATGGAGCACCGAGTCTAATGGACCGAGAGTTTCCACGACGTTTGAGCAAAACAAATCGATATGTATAAGCATTTTCGCCCCCAGGTTTCTTCTTAAAAGGGAGTTCGTAATACTCCCGAGTCGCACTTTCTACTCTAGTAGTCGCTATAGCCTGTCTCTGCTTCGTTTATTAAGCCTGCGACGGCCCGATTACGATTGAAGAGAGAGAGATACAAAATATCGATGAGTCCTTCGGATCGCTTTGTTAGAATTTTCTTTTCTATTCAGCCGCTCTGAGACGAGAGGGGTTTTTTCCCCTATCTTTTATGCTGATCCTGACGGCAACCTTGTAATTTCCTTCTGCTTTTATTCTTCATATTTTTCTCTTCAAATCTCTCTCTCTCGCTCTCTCTTTTCTTCTGTTTAGCGGAAGGAGTAAATGAAGATATTTTTGAGTAAGTACAAGTTTGCATTTTTTCCCCTTCTTTTCCGTAGTGAATTAAGTGGAAAATTATAGAATATGCTTCACATTCCTTGATCCAGAAGTGCCTATGGCAAGAAAACTTTTCTATGAAGGGAATGGGAAAGAAAGGAAACTGACGTTATTGAGAATATTGCGTTCCGAAATTAAATTTTATTATTTATTTTTGGCTCTCGAACAAGTGAAGTGGAATGACTAAAGATAAGAGCGGAAGCTTTCTTTGTACGTTCCTAATTTTTCTAAATATGAGTTCGATAACGGAATATTCAAGCAAATCAAGAAAAAAAAATATAATCGTTACCAATGTTACCAATGTTTGATGTTTTAGAGAATAACAAAAGAGAGCCAAGTGTGCAAAAAATTCGGGCTGACTTGACTTTATTTATTTGATGATTAACGTAATCAAAGCTGTTTCTTGAAGATTTAAGCCTTTCGTAAAAGACATAAAAATAAACAATTTTATTATTTATTTTATTTTCGAGCTCATTACAGGCAATGCATTATAAGTATAGTTGGCAACTAAGTATTAAAATAAGAAAGCCGGTATTAATGCTGTCGTGTTCATTATCAAGAAGAAAGTGTGAATAGCAAAAGAAAGCATTTTTGCGGCAGAATTATCTCAACATTCTAGCTATAGTTCGCAATTGTCCAGTGCAGGTGCATTTCGCGACTTCAATGATAATAGAAACCTCACCGCTCAAATTCATAACTTAACAAATTCATATTTTTTCTTTTTTCCTTTTATAACTCAAGTTAGACATATTAGGCCGAAAAATTCGCAGATGAATTATATAGCCAGAAGTAAATGTTAAGAATCTTAACATTTACTTCTGGCTATTAAATTCTGTGTGTATCTGTTTGCCTGTTTGTTTGCTTGTGGCATCATCTCCTCCGGAACGGAGTCGACTTTCAAGAGAGGAACCTCCCCGGATTCCAAAAATTCGTGGGAAGCCATTGCAACCATTCTCATTTCCCTGCGACTTAAATCAGCAGAGATATTAGTTTAAAAAAATCTAGAAGGTTTCAGATTTTAAATTACGTCCAAAGGGGCGCTTTTTTAATGTTTTGTGTGTTACCTTTATTTATTAAATATCATGTTCTTCGCACTTAAACCATAAATTTCAGTTCAATAGCAATGTCACAAAATAATTTTAAAATGAGCTTATTTTTAGAATTTCTGATACACAGTTCCGCGCGCTTGAGATTAAAAGGTTCCCCCCCCCCTGTAGTTGCCATTGCTGGCTTTGAAATCGTTGAGTTCGTTACTCAAAAACTCGTTAAAGTTTTACAAAATATTAAATAGATAATAAAACAAATTCCAAGTTAGGGCTTCCACATGCCCATATTCGCAGTAGGATTACGTTATTCAAAATTCGATGGCTTTATGTACGGTTGTTTTATCACAATGCGAGAAATATACGTACATTTATGCAGATTTTTCATTATTTAATTTCTTCAAATATAACAGAAGACTCTAACATTTGGTAGCAATAGTTTGAAAAGTAAAAGGGTCATTTACAGTGATTCAACGCAAAATCGCAAAACGAAAATATAGTCGTTCAGGATTAAAGCCCCTTTGGACTTTGGAAAAGCTAATTTTCGCAGTCTTTTTTCCGACTGGCAACAGTTCTGCTCGCTGGAGGTAAAAATGTGTTTCATTTCGAAACGTGTTGCCACTGCTCTCTTTCAAATCGTGAAGTTTGTTAATAAAAAATTTGTAAGTTTTAAAAAATATGAAATAAAAATAGCATTCCCCAACATTAAACATATTACTATATGAAATCATATACTGATGTTGAAGAAAGAACGCGATTGTTTGTGACGTCATTATGTCTAAAATTTAAATAAGTAGCTGGCTATTGGCAACTTTTTTTTTTATTAATTCCCCTGCTTCTCACTGAAAGATGACTGTTTTTAACCATGCTTGATGGTGTCACATCCTTGAGAAGTGCAACTGTACTTTGTTATGATTACTGCTTTCCTTCTCGGCCTGTTATGTTTCAGGCCTTTTTAGTTTTCACTTTATGATTTTCTGTTTAGTATTTTATGTTATGATTGTTCTACTTTCAGCGCCATTAAGGCACATTTACTTCAACTGAGCCGGAACACAGCTAGCAAGTGTACTAGCTACTCGCGGCATATCAAGTCAAGTCTTTTTGTTTCAGTTTTAATTGACACGATATGTTATTACCCAGCTAATACGTTTATTGATATTAAGGAACTTTTGTTATATTCCTCAATATCAATAAACGTATATATCAATTAATACGTTTATCATCCTCAATATAAATTGATATAAATATCAATATCAATAAACGTATTGTTGTATTCCTCAATACGTTTATTGATATTGAAGAACATTTTTTATATTATATTACATTTAAATCATGATGTCATACGTGTACATATTAAACTGAAATGTTAAAAGCTTATGTTTCCTGTATTAACAAGAAAAATTATTTACGAATTCGTTGTTGCTTGAAATGAATGAATTGATTTCATTCATATTGAAGTGTTTTTATACATTTGCTTTTCAGGGGAAGGTAAAACTTTTAAATTTTGCTTTCACTGGAGCCCACTTATCCGGTTAGTATAATATATAAAAAAATGACTTTTTAAGTTAAACTGTTTTAGTTAAATGCACTTAATGCAGGATATTTCAGCTACGAAATTATTCCAATTTATCAGAAATTATTCAAATTTATATAAAAGACAGAATATTGTGAAAGGGAAAAATTCATAAATCGAATGCAGTCATTCTCATATACATCATTTCAATACTATTGGTATTATAATTCTGTTAAATTATGTTAATCTCTGGATACAGTTGGTAAAAAAGATCTTTCATATTTAGTTACCAATGTCCAAGAAGATTTTTTATAATTAAAAACTTATTCATGTAAATTAGAAATGTTCTTAATACTTCATTTTTATTCTTCCAGAAAGCGAAAAATTAACAAAGAAAATCAACACCTCTGAATACAAGAAAACGTGCCTACCTGTTGTTTTATAGTTTATCAGTACTTCCGCGAAATGTAACACAGGAATCTTACAGAAAGTTTTCACGTTTTGATGCCTGGAATTATTAATATATGTATGCGCCTCTTAGCATACAACACAGTGTTCATATTAAGTGCTAAGAGACTGGGCATTTCCTTTTCAAATAGAGAAGTGTGGCTAAACATTGTAAGGAACAGTACACCTGATAACACAAACAGTACGTATGTGTTAATATAGTGTTTATGTTGTTATAAAAGTACGTGCTCACTCTTATATTATTAACTGTTAGTTTTTCGAAAGCAGAGGTTTCCGAGCATTTCTGACAAGAAACGGAATCCTCCTTTTTGTGTTTTCTAAATGAACTGTGGTATAACTTTTTAAACGCATATCTGTGTAGGAAGCTTATGAGGTATTTCTCCCGCCTTCTTGGCATGCCTTCGTGGTGTGGTGGTCTGCACGCTCGGCGCGTATTCCAGAAGTTTGTGGTTCGATTCCCGGAGAAGGCGTTGCTAATTTTTCAATCTCTTTTGCCTACTTGCAAACATACCTAATGTCTCTACAGTGGCGCCTGAACTAACAGGTTGTTGGATGATGATTCTTCACACCCAGGATTTGGCGATTGTGTCCCATAAAAACCCCAGTCACGCTTTAAAAAGGGGGAGTATATAAAGTATTTCTCTCGCCCTCTTGGCATGCCTTCGTGCTGTGGTGGCCTGCACGCTGGGCGTGTACGCCATAGGTCCGCGGTTTGATTCCCAGAGAAGGCCTTGCTAATTTTTCAGTCTCTCTTGCCTGCTTCCAAAAGTACCTAATGTGTCTACAAGCTATATTTCTGCATCTCTGGAATTTTCCGAAAAAAGGCAAAAGTTAAAGAGATATATAACAGCACTCTTGCCTTTTTCAAAATTTTCAATAATAAACTTTTAAAAGTGCTAAATTCCTTTGTACTAAAAATATAAAATTAAAGATAACATCTTCAGAAGTCTAGTCTGCAAAGCATTTGGCTGCTTTGATATGTTAAGAGCTCAAGTTCTGTACTTAGCCAAATAAATTCCGCAATATAAGTTTGAATAGGCATTTAATCCGGAATTTAACATCTCTGACAAATGCACTAAGCTGATTGCATAATTAAAAATTCAAATAAATTGAACCTATAGCATCATTAAAAATTCAAGTATGTTAAATTACATTGTACCAACAGATGCGGACAAAAAAAAAAGCGAAGAGTGTAAGCTTAGATATTTGTTGATTGATATTATTAGCGAATATTCCTTTAAAAATTTGATTTAAAAAAGGAACAATAGAAAAGAATAAAAGATTTTAGATTAGGTAAATCTCATAGTAGTACGATAATAAATATTTCCTTATTACTATTCCCAGGACTACGTTTGTCTTATCCTTATGTCTGGATGTCTTTAGTTACCTTAAAAAATAGAAAATGAAACGGTAAATCATTTAAACGAAATCAAAGAGAATGAAGAAAAATTTGGAAAACTTTTCCAATTTATCCGATTCACGTGAAAGGGAGAAAGAATTTTAAATGGAAGCTTGGCAAACAACGCAACGAAGGCTTCCAGCTTTGATGAAGTTCAGATTTAATCGCCACTTTCTGCATTTGTAATTTAGAAACAATAGGAAAGCAGAGCGTGGGCCTGAATAGAAATATACTGAAAGATGGGGTGGTTGTTCATTAGTAACTGTTTTAATTACTATCTGCGCAAGATATAAGCTTTCACTAGATGTTTTTTGCTTTTATGAATATTTATGATAATTATATGATGTAATAAACTCCCGATTAAATGGGCTTTATGGGACAGAACTTTCAGTCTTGCAGCTCATTCCCAATGCCCATTCAAAACAGCCTTTATAGATTTGCAATACGAATAAAATTTATGTAAAATTTGTACATAATTTTTAATATTCTGTTTATTAAACTTTTATTTAATTTTTTGTTTCGATGCAAAATTATGCTGTTATTTCATAATGTCAGCTGCAAATCCCTTATATCTTTCATTCTTTAATTCATTTCACGCTTACTTTTAATTTTCAGTATATTCCATTTCTTTTTATTTTCAGTTCTTTTAATTTGTTGTTGTTTTGTCCATATTACATGGAACAATCGTTGTCAGAGGCTACTGTAAAGAGAGGATGGTCATCTTTTTTCCACCCCCAGGTTTGAGGGAGAGCAACCCGGGGGTATTTTCCACCTCTCTCCCCTTCCACCAATCCACATGAGAGGACTTTCGGCTAGCTGCATATTTAGAGTGTCGCTATGCCGTACCGGCACTATGCATTTGCAAACGCCCATGTCTTCTCCGGGATTCGAGGCTGGGCTCTTCGGTACCGTAGTAGGCTCCCCTAACCACTATACGGTCTGGGCGACGTTCGTGAATTTGAATTGATGTAAAACAAAGGATCAGCAAAATCCATAGAAAAATTTATATTCAAAGCTATTGAGTCCCACAGAACTTAGATAACGACAATTAAAACAGAAGCTCAGGCCCTAAGCTCCATCTAAACATTTAGTGAGAAAATTTCTATTCATTACTTTAAATTAATATAAAGCAAGGCTCAGCAAGATCCAAAGAAAAAGTATATTTTAAGCTCTTGTGACCCAGAAAACTGAGATAACAACCATTAACTTAAGCGTGAATTTTAAACTGCAGCTAAACATTTAGTGAAAGTTAAAAACAAAATATAAACAAAAATAAATCGTAATGCGCGCTTTGGCTTATGCGTTCGACATTAGTATTTCAGCCAATTTATAACTTATTAATTGGAATAGTATGGGCACACATAATGTTTAATGTCAAATTTAATAATAATGATGTCATTCGTTTGCTAGAGTACCTCCCAAACAAACAAGGATAAAATTCAAGGGAACAAATGATAAAACTTTGCTAATAATAAAAAAAAAAAAAAAACATTTCATCATAGAGATCATGCATAAAAGTACATATGATACTTCAAGGAAAACTGATTGTAAAGATTAACGAAATACAAAGATTGAATGGAAATTTTACGTCTATTACCATTTCATCTCTCCTGCCTTCAAAAAAAAAAAAAAAAAAATACCTAATGACTCTACATTGCCGCCTGAATTACTATGTGACTCCGATGGACAACGAACAAGTATCCCCACAAGGCGCATATGTTGGAGACTCAATGGTGACAGCCCCTTGGACGGATTTGGCTTCCTGATGCAGACTATGAGAGCAGGAATTAAACCAGCGGTGCAATTTGACGGCAAAAACTCCGTCACTTCATTTTTGGAAGTCCTTGATACTTACTTCCAATTGTATCCGATACCGTAAAGGCAGAATGTAGCTATTGCCTCGAATGCTCTCCGACGACAGGCGGAGTTTCGGTAGGAAAGAGGAGAGTTAGGTTAGAGCCGCCACCTCTTTTGTTTAAACTTTTGCTTATCGCTGGTTCACGTGGCTTAATTGCATTTATTTTCTGCCACTAGTTTCGGCGGGGTTTTAGAATCGGGATCTAGCTGCGCCCTGTAGTTTAGTTCTATCACTTGTTAATATCTTCAGACTTTTAGTTTTGTTATCTGAATTTCAGTTATCGCCCGAGCAGAAGCTTAGTTTGTTAGCGTCGAGTTGATGCATTGTAAATTTTATAGAGTAAATAAAGGGTACTTTTAATCCCTCTCCTGCCCAGTTTTCACACGAAAGTTAATCTGCTGAACTCTACAATCTCCCAGATAAATATATGAAAAAGTTGATGCGACGAGTGGACAAAAATTCTTTCTCATATAGAAACGTGTTATACGGGCCAAGTTGCTTCAATCGTTTTGTCATAGTTTTATAACGAAATTGGAATCAACTGAATACATTTAATTTTCGGTTAAAAACAATTTAGCTGCTAGTCTAAGATTAGTGTTCTAAATTAATTCTATATATGATGCTTGAGTCTCATTCTTAAATACATATATTCTCAGTAAAACTAGAGAAACTGATTATCTCCATTTAGCATTTTCACAGGCAATGAACACACTTTGGAAATACCTATGTAAACGCAATAATTCTATTAGCGCGCTAATGGTATGTAATGGTTCTAATATGATTTGTATCAATCAAATAAATAAGCGATGAAATAATTTCAATTCAAAATGAGAAACTTGATCTCTAACTACAGCTGAAGGACTACAAAATCCTGGAATCTATCCGTAAAGTAAACCTTTTCACACTGTTTTGGTAGGTAACAGTTGGTATGAATATAACTTGTCGTAATCCTGGATATCTAAGATCTTATCCTGGATGAAAAGTAGTCTATATCAATTAAACCGTAATTCTTGTCTTCTGATGGTGGTACTGATTCTATTAAACCAATGTGAATACGTGCAAAACTCGTGTATAGAAGGGCACCTCTTACCTGAGAATATTTATATTGTTACGTTATTTTCTTCCTTCACATTCGTACGTGGTTCGTAGATTTGGACTGAATAACGATGACACTTAATGAAATATCGAAACCCTCTTTATTTAACCAATATTAATCAGGACAACTCCAAAGTCACTTTTTACAGTCGTCGAAGATATACTATAACCCCGCTGGAACAATCAGCGACACAGCCTTCAGGCTATCAGGCTGTCACAGTGAAGACAGCTTCGCTGCAAAACACCAGAGTACAGCTCCCGACTCTGCTCGGTCATTCTCGGAACTCCACGTACGAGAGTACGTGGAATTACACTTAACGACCCACTCGGTACTCGCTGCCCGGCTGTCAAGTCGATCGACTCCGCACGGACTGACTAACTCAAGACTAACTATCTCGCACTGACTCTCCGCGTACCAGCAGGAACGTTATATAGTTTTTGGCTTGTGTTCGAGAACATTCTGGGCTAAACCGGTAAGAATTCGTTCCAGAAGGTTCTCCATCAGTCCGTGGCATGTCGCGAATTTTGTCGCTAAATGTCGCTAAATGGCGACATAATAAATCACAGTGCGAGAAATATGCATACATTTATGCAGATTTTTCATTACTTAATTTCTTTAAATAAATATAATGCAGAACTCTAACATTTGGTGGCAACCGTTTGAAAAGCGAAACGGATATTTATAGTGATTCAACTCAAAATCGCAAAACGAAAACAATAGTCCTTCAGTGACAAAGCCCTTTTGGACTAATATTTCGTAAATATGTGATTTGATTTTAAAATCTGATTTTTTAGTAATTTTTATAACTATTTCAAAAACATTTTTGATTTACAACTTGTAACATTTTCCCCCGTAATATTAACTTAGACGTATTCCTAGGTATACTTACAAAATCCTAGGATATTTTATTGTAATTTCAGTTGATATACGTGAATTCATATATTGGTGCATTTTGAAATTTAGCACACGTGTTATAAGTGATAATTACGCCAAATAGGTTTTGCACTTCGTTAAAATTATGTGAAAGAATTAGCGATGCACCTTTTATTCCGCACAATGAAAGGGAAAGGAACATTGGTACAAAAAAATTAAGAATTTCGCCAAGTGAATTATTGTTGGCACAAACTGAAAAAAGTGTGCCAAGACAAAGTTTGCAATTTGTCGGTAAAATTTTGTAATGGTGAGAACACCATTACAAAATTTTAATTTGAGTCGTAGAATCGAATATAGTAAAATAATAGATATGTCATTTCAGAAAAAGTCTAATTTTATGTCAAAATACTTATGTTAAAACAATTTGAATTTAACAAAAATTCTCTATTCGTAAAAAGCAAATTTAAAGTTAATAAATTTGAATGAAATTTAATGCAAACAAATAAATGATTAATTACTGTTGCGATATAATCTGCAATATCATTTAAATTATGAGAGCATATGCAATTCAAGTACAAGTATCAAAATCCACGAATAAGTATAAAATTCCTAAAATTATTTAATCCTAAAAATTATTTATAAAAATGAATAAGTGAATGATTGTTGAGCAGGCAGGAGACAGACTTATCAAGGAGAAGTTGCCTCCAAACCTAACTTATTCTTCAATCATTCAGTTCGTGTTACGTCATCCAAGTAGGCAATGGTAAATGTCAAAACCAAAAGTAATACCAAATGTGGTGAATTACTAAAAAGAAATTTAAACAAGTAGAATTTTGAGAAATTAAAAGACTAGAATTAAAATTAAGAAATTAACAAGTAAGGGTAAAAAACTAAATTTTTAGAAAACCAATGTACTCGTAATTTAGAAACTCTTGCCCTACACGAATAGAAACTTCCACTACACGAATTAGGCATATAAATCAAAAAGAAACTAGACATTATCTATAAAAAGTAATACATATATTATACTTAAATAATAGTAAAAAGGCAAGTAAATAGTAAGTTTTAATTTAATTTACCAACTATATTTGTTTTGGAGTGGAGAAGCATTGCCAAACTAAATGACGTTAAGCAAACTTTAAACAGATGGCGCTAATGTAAGGTTGAGTGTAAAGCTGCTATCTGTGATCAATTTAAAAAATCTATTCTGTAAACTTTAAAGTAATTTGTGTTCTGTTGTAAAAATGTGAAAAAATTGTATTAAAGAATTATAAAATGCAAACTGCAACGTAATTTGAAAAAATGTTGCAAACTATTAAGGAATGTAAAATATTAAGGAAGTAAAAATTGAAAATGCTTTTGCAAAAAATTTCTTTTGAAAAAAATTACGAATAAATTTATCTGCAGTAAAATTTAATTTTATATTTTAATTTAATGCTATATATAAATATAATATATATCCTAAGTCGTTGTTTCAAGACATGAAAAACGCAAGTTAAATTTCATCAATCGGTTTAGGATACGGAGCTTAGAATTAGGAAGAGATATAGAAAGTCCCATTTTTTTGTGCAAAGTGCACACCCGTAGGATTAATCGACATTTGATTATAAGCTTTCGAAGATCAATATACGATGATTTTTCTCTCTATAATTCAGACGTAAAATCGAGAGTATTCAGGATTCTATAACGATATGTAACTGTTCAATCGTTTAATTCTAGATAATCATGTACTGGTTCCCGCTCTGAGCAGCTGTTTAGGAGAATCGTGGGCATAACTCATTTCCGAATGTTTTTTTTTTTTTTTTTTTTTTTTTTTTTTTTTTTTTTTTTGTTTGTTTGTTTCGAAAGTTAATCGTTTGTTGAAATTCCACTATTATCTAGTGTTCAGCGTATAGCGAGGAAGTTGTCAAGATTATTCTCTACCAGGTGGTGGAAAGATTTCTGAGTGTTGAATAACTTTGTGCTTAAATTTCGATTTGGGGAGGCAGGTTTGATTGTACCTGGAACTTCTAGAAATAAATAGTGGTATTGATATATATGCATATTATCTGTATTAACGGCTTTACTTGCTGCTAACCATACTTTTGCTCTGGTTCGGAGAGGAATACAAGTATCTGCTAGTCTCTCTAATTAGGAAGGTCCGACACCTAGTTAAAATTAAACAAAAAAATCTGACCCAATAATATCAATATTTAAGTCTCCAAGAGAAATGCCGCCACTTTTAAACACGACGTAATTGAAAGTCGAGTGTCAGGAGCTTTTGAACATAAAACTTTGACACTTGACAGCTAACTTCAATTCATTAACACCTTTTTTTGCATTTCTCTGAACTCGACGCAGCCATATTCAAAACATCAGATGCAATGTCATAAAACAGTAAACTTTTAACACCTGAAATTGCATAACTCCGCCCCATCTTCCATGAGTTTCTAGCTCGAAGGGGCTTTGTTCCTGAAGGACTATTGTTTTCGTTTTGGGATTTTGCATCGATTCACTAAAAACGGCGAATCACTTTTCAAACTGTTTCCATAAACTATTATCACCCTGTGTTATATTTAAAGAAATTAAATAATGAAAAATCTGCATAAATGTGTGTATATTTCTCACATTGTGATAAAACAACGGTACATAGAGGCATCCAATATTAAATGAACATAATCCTCCTAGAATATGGGCATGTGGAAGACCAAATTTGAAATTTGGAATCTGCTTTATTATCGATTTCTATTTCATAAAATTTTAACAAATTTTTGTACGCTAGGCGCGTATTCGAGAGGTCCGTGGTTTGAGTTCCGGCGAAGGCAATTCTCATTTTTCACATCTCACCTGCTTTCAAAAAATACCTTATGTATCTACGTATATATTTCATGTATTTTTAACATCCTTCACGTATTTTAATATGGAAGATATTATAAGCCTTCGTATATTTATATTCATTGCATCATCAATTTCTGCTGTTTAACTGCTAGTGGTGAAATAACAGCTAAAATAGATTGGCTAGAACAGGATATATTATTCATATGTAATTCCAGAACAAGCTCAACAGGAAACATATATAAATCTGAACATTATTTCATGCAGCAGGGAATTTTTTATTGCCTTCTGTTACCAAGTTGCTCACAGATAACAATTAACAAACTTTTTGTTGCAACGAACTGCCAGTGGGTTATAAAGTTTCAGTTTGAGATGCTCATACGGATTTGAACTCCGGATTAATAATACCGTCTCATATTTTCGGTGTTGTTTTCAGAGACAAATTTGCTTCTCTGTAGTTATATTTAGTAACATTACGTTCAATTTGTTTAGTAATATCAAACTTAAAGATATTTTCACACGTAATTTCTACATCGCTAAGATATTATGATCGGTATCTGAACAGCAGTAATCTCTATTATTTTGATGGAAATACATCAAATTTAGCTGCAATCGTTCAAAAATAATTTCTCCATTTCAAAACCAAATTCCAAGAAATTCGCCATTTTTCATCATCTTTAATATCTGATTCACCATTGCTGTATACAGAGGGTGATCACACATTTCAGACGATTTTCCCTGTATTTACAATAATATTTTGCCAACAGCTTTTGTATTTTAAATACTCTATTTGATAATCCTTATTCTTCACTATCTTTGTACACCATGAATTCTAAAACAATAAAAATATTTAAATACTTTTTAAAGTATCAGATGATGTGTTTTATCCCATTCTTTTTGAAAAACGTTCCAAAGTTCAAAGCGGATTATAGATCTACGTTTGAACAAATCAATTTTTGTTGTTGTCGTGTCCACATTACATGGAACAATTGTTGTCACAGCCTACCCCAAAGAAAAGTTGGACTTCTATTTTCCACCCCCAATTTTGAGGATGAGCACCCGGGGGATCTTGGGGTCTTCAACCCCTCTCCTCACCCACCAATCCACACAAGAGAACATTCGGCTCGCCGCATATTTAGTGCCGCACCGACACTATACATTTGCAAACATTCCTATCTTACCCGGGATTCGAACCTGGGACCTTCGGTACCGTATTATGATCTCCAAAATACTATACCATCTGGGCGACAACTCACTTTTTAAAAGCTAAACAGAGCAAAAATTCATGGGGTACACATTTCGAGATTTAGTAGGGGTAGGAGAGAAGGATTTGGCCTTGAGAACCCTTTCTTGTTCCATTTTGTTTCCCGGAAATTAGCGTTTGAATTTGATGCGTGGCTTCTTACTTTTCTTGATTTAGTTCCACTGATTGATGGGTCTGTGGGTTAAGAGAGATTATTAAATATTTGAAAATTGGGTATAAAATACTTCCCTGCTAATGTGGGATTGAGCTTAATATCTCCACCATTCTCTTTATTTTTAATTTGCCGTTCTTTGAAAAACCAGTAACAATCATAAATCTCTTCGAAAAACATTCATGAGATTCTTTGAACCAAGTTTTAAACTTTTTTCTTTTGTTTGATAATAATAAATGTATCTTTATTGCAGTCTTTTAAAAACATCCAAAGTTCATCTCTTGTGATAGAACTTTTCAATTTTTGCCTGGATAAATATTTCTCAAAAGGAGTTCTACAGTGTGCTGTGCTTTCCGTGATATGTCTTGGAGAAAGACGATGCACATTATGTTTTGCGCCTTCTCAAGATTAAAATCAGTATTTATTATTTTGTATACAGCTAACACTGGGCATTTATATAATTTTGCAACTGTCCTTTGAATTGGGAGATTTTCTTTTATCTTTAAAGTTCTTTGCAGCATTCAAAACAGTCCCTTTTTACCTTGGATGTGTATTTGGAACAATGTTTCCATTTGAATGTTTCCATTTGACAATGCTACCAGTCGTAGCTTTTGATCTCAAAAATCATGGCATTCACAGCATTTTTTAATAACTAGGTACGAATTGGAAAGACCCCAAACATAGCCTTCCATTCATTGCTTCTTTAAAAGCGCCATTTTGCATGAAACAAAACTGTCAATTAGCAGGTGATAATTTATACTTTCAAAAATGTAGTTGCAATTAAAAAAAAAAAAATCCAAGTAGACCTTTTTTTTATTAGCGAAGCAAAATCGTCTAAAAAATGTGCGAACCTCCTCCGTATTACTGCAATAGTGAATATAGTGAGTGGCAAAGATACCTATAATAAGGGGCATGGTGTTTTTATTGAGATTTAACAGAAAACTAAAAAAAAAATACAATGCTCTTCTGCGAAGTTTAATAACGAAGAAGTGATAACGCATGTAAGCAGAAATAATGTAATAAGCAAATAATGCATTATAAAAATTACATGTGTCTGCAACAGTTTAAAACATCTTTATATATATATAAGCGGCTAAAGTGTGTGTCGCCTATAGTTTATTGTTGCCACTCGGAAAAATGAGCGCGGAAATTAAAGTTTCCGCAGTTTTTAATTAATATCCCGGCCGATTAAAGTCGTACGATGATGAGAACAATATCGATGGATTCGGAGAATTTTTTGGAATCCAAGGATACGCGTCTCGATTTTCAACTCGGTGCCGTTCCGTTGATATTCGAGAAAAAAGAATTTGGTACGTAGGAACATCTTTCTAATAGGCAAAACCGAAGAAAGAAAGTGGAAAATGTAGGGAAAACGTAGGGGAAAATTAGTTTTTAATTAATACCTCAGCTAATTAAAGTAACAACAAGACGCGAATGGTCAAAATGGCGTACCACGGACCTGCGGAATACAACGGTGTGCTTCGCTAAACCCGGGAGCCAGCTATTTCGGATGAGATTATGTTATTTCACTCCATATTTTTTTTACCTGAGCCTGCACTTGGACACGGTCAACTTTATGTTGCCTTTCAAGAATTCTTGAATGAACGGACGTAAAATTAAAAATAATGGATGGTCCTCTGAAAGGCAAGCTTAAAAATGATGGAAAGATCTGCACAAGAAATGTTGTGTACAAAGAGATCTTTGACATGTAAATTAACATTTCATTATTTAAGTCACCATTATTGATTGAGCTAGCGGTGGCTCTTAAGAAATGTACCGGCAGTGGTTTCCTTCATTGCACTCTACTTTAAGTAATTAAGCAAGTAGAAAGGGCGTTCTCGCCGCCTGCCCTGGGTAATTCAGTTTAAATTAGCAGACACCTCTGTACAAATCATTTTAATTACAATTTATAATATCTAGAACAGGGGCCATTTCGTATGACAGCCGGGCTTTCTAGTGTTTTTATATATAAATTACCACAGAATAAAAAATAGATTTTAATTCACAGAGTATAAGGAAAGCATTAGAGAACTATGGCATTGAATGGAACTATGCATTGAATTCATATATTCTGCTTATGTACAAAAAACATTAAAATTTCAGTTTTTCAAAAAGCAGGGTTCTCTGCATACATGCGTTTATATTATTAAATATTATGTTTAAATCTTTAGCCCTTTCCGGCATGCTACCTTTTAAAGTCGGAGTTTTGATTAAAAAAAAAAAAAAAAAAAGGTAGGCAGTCTAATTAGGCCTAGAGGAGTACGCAAGTAAAACTTTGTGAAGATAGCAGTTATCGCTTTAATTCTGTGGGTGTGCCCATTATGGCACTCTGATTGAATAGAGCTTCGAAAAGAGTGCTGAAACGAGCATTTTTGTCAACGAACTGGCCGATGAGATGCGGAGAAACAAAGAATACAGACTGTCAATGGTCCTAGATTATCGGCGAACCCTTGGTCTGGGCACACCCATGGTTCGCCGTTTGATTTTAGGCAAGATTTCAAGATAAAAATTTAAAACTAATATAGAATAAGGAGATTAGCATACAGCCAAAAATCATAACATAGAAATTTCTTTCCTTTTATACCCTAAAAATAATCTGGAAGATTTCTTTGAAAAATGAGGGTCTTAAAAAACTAAACATGGCTAAAATATATGGACTGGTTTGTGTTGAGCTGCCATCTACTATAAATGAAGAAGGTTCAGAGTAACCCATAGTAACCTATAAATCCTTTTTCATTCAATTTGTCTGTGCGTGCAGAAGAAAATTTTTAGGTGTGTCCAGACCGGACACACTGTGCCACAAAGGGTTAAAGCAAAATCGTGATTATTTTTGGTAAACTAAACTGTTTTATGCATTACACAAGAATAAAGCCAAAAGATAAGTTAGATACAAAATTTAATTCCTCACAGATAAATTTAAACAAAAGTTGTCTAAAATCACTTGCATGGGTTATTTGTATTTAGAAACTGTCTTACGCAATCTTTTCAGTTTCTATTACAGAATCTGAAATTGAATTGAAACATCGTAATCTATTTAATTACCTGCATTTACACGACTGTTTAACTTTTGCTTTGAATAAAAGCGCCTTTTTAATGTTATCTGCAATACTTTCTTTCTTCAGACATTTTTTTCTACCATCAGTCCACCATTATATTTGCATTTCATTTTCTCGGTACCTCTTTGCATTTCTTTAATACCCTAAAGGAATTTCTCTTCGGATACTTCACTCGCATTTCCTAATTTTAAATGGGAATGTCAAAAATAGCCTTTGAAGCTCAAATTTATATCCATTTTCTTTCTAACATTTCTATCATCTTTCGAATTGATTTTTTTTTTTTTTTGTGATTATCCAAGGTTTGTGAACAATATCTTTAAACCTACTCCTGACTTATTTTGGCATTTGTCCATGCGATCTTTAAAATCGTCATCCTTCATTAACATTTTTATTTGATGGCTTAGAAATATGTCTTTATATTTTCTTTTCAAAATCAGGAGAAAACATAATGTAAGTGCATTTGTTATTTCATCAGTTTATTATCTGCGTGTTAATTGCATTCTGTTCATTAAATGCAATGCACATGTCAGTAAAATTGTTTTATTTTTCATCTAGTTGTTAGCCGGTATGCGTGGTAGTGCTACTAAATGAAAAGAAAGTGTTTGGGTTTTAATCCTGTTTATTGAAGTGCTTTTAGATACACAATATTTTTTGTTTCTCAATCTAGTGAGTACATGAATAAATCAGAAGGTTTTCCGATGGAGCGTGAGCGGGCTACATATAGTTGTCCATGCGAAAACCATGGATTTTATAAATTTAGTCCATAAACTTGCAGCAATTGTCTCCGTGCTTTGTTGGTCACTGAAAATGCGAGTCGCAGCAGAAACTGCAAACGTTTAAATTCGAATGGCATGCGATGCAATGCTACTTAAAGCAAAGAAAGGGTTTACATTTTAATTCTTTTCATTCAAGTGCTTTTAGATACACAATATTGCTTTGTTCTTTCACCAAGTGAGGTCAATTTCACTTTCTCACAGCGCAACACATTCCTGTAGATTCATTCTTACATTTGAAGGTTCTGCTGTACTTCGTAACGTACTTCGTAACGTTGCAGAGCAACGGTTACATGATACAAATATGGTGTTGCCACTCCAATAATAAATATAGTTATTTGGTAAATAATAAAATATTACAACCTGCATACTTTATTCATATTTCCAAAGACCACAGTTGGATGAAGACCGTGATCATAATTAGGTTCATAATGAAATGCACCGAGATTTAAATCAGCCTGCAGTGTTCGTCTGTATCGAGCAGCGCATACTCGAAGTTTTTCCAGTCTTGCTTCCTGTTGCTCGTGTGTTTCCGACGAACAAGCTTGGACAGTGAGTACTCGACATTTTTCCAGTCCTGCTTCCCATTGCTCCTTTGTTTCTCAAGCTCGTGATGCCTTATTTATTTGTTCTTAAGGTTTGGATTGAGCAATCGATTTTCGTTTTGATGGCATAATTGATTTCAGAGAGAAAATAATGCTTTCTGACGACCATTGCAAATTCACTTTCAAAAAGCAAAGAAACCACATGCATCTTAATGAGTGAAACATTAAATACGCTTCGCCGGAAGAAGACACACTTTAAATATTTTAATTTGGGCAGTGGCAACATATTGTTACGAAATGTCCAGGCGCGGTAAGATAGATAGAAATCACCCGTTTGGCGACAAAATTCGCAACATACCATGGACGGATGGAAGACCTTCTGGAACGAATTCTTACCGGTTTAGTCCAGAATATTCTGGAACACAAGCCAAAAACTATATAAACCCTGCTGGTACGCGGAGAGTGCGTGCGAGATAGTTAGTCTCAAGTTAGTTAGTCCGTACGGAGTCGATCGAGTTGAGAGCCGGGCAGCGAGTGCCGAGTGGGTCGTCGAGTGCATTGAAACTCTTAGGGTATCGCGCTTAGTGCATCGTTGAGAGCGTCTGTTGAGCTTCGGGAACGACTGAACCGAAGAGTTGGGAGCTGTGCTCTGTGTGTCGTCGAATGCATCGTGAGTTGTAGCGTGGAGAGTCTCGAGAGTACCTGTAGTTTCAAGAACGACCGAGCGGAGTCGGAAGCTGTACTCTGGTGCTTTGCAGTGAAGCTGTCTTCACCGTGATAGCCTGATAACCTGAAGGCTGTGTCGCTGATTGTTCCAACGAGTGTATAGTAGATCTTCGAGGACTGTAAAACGGGATTTTGGAGCTGTCCTGATTAATACCGGCCAATAAAGTGTGTTTCGATACTGCATCAAGTAGTGTCATCGTTATTCACTTCAAATCCACACGAACCCGTAACGAACGTACCAAAGGAAGAATATAACGTAACAAATGGTATCAGAAAATAACGTAACAATATATATCTTATGCTTTTCAAAATGGCAAAATATAGCTTTCAAATCGCTGAATTTGTAATCAAAAGTTCGTTAAATTAGCATAAAATATATGCATATAAAGAGTGCCGATATATGCATATAAAGAGTTTGAGAAATCTTATGTAGACAGTGATCTTCCTCTTACTTAAAGGTCGCGTGAGGAAAGTTTCATAAAGATTGGAATTAAACTGTAGATTTTTATAAAAGACAAACAAACAAACATTCATTTTTATATGCTTATATATATATGACCATTACTGTAATTTTTAATGTTAATATTACGTTTAACTTGTTATAATGAAAAATTTCGGTTCAATTTAAATCTCATAATTTTGCACATTTTTATTATCCAAATAAATAAAATTCTCCCAAATAATTATTTATAAAAGAACAGCAGATTTCCCACATATGTACTTTTTAATAAATTGGCTATTGGCTTTAATAAACTGCATTAACATTATACGTATATGAACTGTATTCCATTGAACTAGCTTCAGAATGACCCAGATTCATAAGCTAGAGTTATATCCTCAACGACTTTAAATCTGGATATAAAATAATATGCTTTTTTACCAAAGATATGTTTGCAAATTTAAGCACTCAAATGCAGAATAGAAGTTTGAATAAAGTTCTGTATTAAACTTTGAAATTAAAAACAGAAATTATTCATTCGGCTGAGCAAGAAATTTCACGAAATGTTAAAACACAAGTCCGCGAGCAAATTTTGAAGCAAAGAAATTCTGAGCTATTATTTTTTGGGAATCTTCGTACAGTTATCGGCATTTGAAAATTTAGTAACATTAAATATTCTACTACTGTTCCCTTCCTAAAAGCATGAATACTTCAATACTTTTCTTTATCTTTCAAGAAAGTAAATATTTAAACTCTTGCTAATAAACTAAACGATTGCGCATCAAGAATATTAGGGTATTCATGCAATGCCTCTAAAGAAAGTAGAGTAAAGAAAGCTGAGTAGGGAATCAACCGTTTTCAGGTTGAATGTTTTATGATAATTTTTATTTTCTTAAGTTTATAAAATGAAGTTAGTATGAGAAGACTAATTTATTAAAGTTATTAAAGTTAGTATGAGAAGACGAATTTATTAAAGTTAGTATGAGAAGACGGTGCCGAATGTCAAGGGAAAATTAGAATTGAGAAGATAGGTAAAAAGAATAGATGCAAAAAAAAAAAAAAAAAAAAAAAAGCAAGTTCTTTGACTTTACAAAAAATTTATTTCGAAAATTGAAGGACAGCGTAATAACATCAGTAAAGGCGAAATAAACTGAATATTGTACAAAAGAGAAAAATCAGAAATGAAATAAAGATATTAACAGTAGAAACTCGGAAACCAATTAAACTGAGTTTACAATAAGAAGTACCGTAATTAAAATATGATTTAACCAGACGAATTGCTCAGAATTAGGGGTCATCCAAAACGTCTCTTGTTATTGTTGTGACTTATCGCACTTGTCAGACATTAACAACAGAACAAGCCTGTGAAATCTATCGTAGCAAAGGCCTTGAGCACTGTATAGGTGACAGTGAGACTTTGCTCAGTTACGACCCCAATTTCGTTGCATAGCAGCCCGGTTGGGGAAGTTCCGAGTGTGTCCCATTCTTCTTCTCCTACCACAACCTCTCGAGAAGACTTTCGGCTCGTCGCATATAGAAGTACCCTCTTGCCGCACAGATACTATATATTTACAAATAGCCATGACTTCTCCAAAATTCCAACCCGAACCCTTCGTACAGCAGTCAGCGTCGATAATTGCTACTCCAGTTGGGCAGCCTCAATGAGGTCTTAAACTGTTAATTAAAAAAAAATGCATGTATGCAGAACTAAAAGCAATACTAACTAATCTAACAACACAATTCAGAAACATTTTAAGACCTTCATCATTTATTATTAAAACGCGTTAAAACATTACGTACAGAACCTCAATCTAATCCCCATTACACATGTATATTCGGAGTTTAATTACCTTTTTGAAAGAATTTTGAAGTCTTTCACAGTTCCGAATATTTTAACAAATTTTTTACTAGGCGGACACATGAGGTTTCCCCATACCTGCCCCAAAAAACGAAACTGAAAAATAGAAAATAGTGCAAAACTGTATTTATTGGCTTATTTTGTTTTATAAACAGTAAAGTATGTAAAATATGTAAACAGTAAAGTATGTAAACAGAAAAGTCTAACCAGAACATTACGACTCATAAGCCCAAATGGCGTTAGCTAAGAACGGCGTGACTCGAAACGGGATTTCACTTTGAATCACTATGAAAGTCTGAATCACTTTTTAAATTGTTGCCACCAAATAGTGAAGAATCTTCATGAACGCATACATGTTTCTCGCAGTGTGAGAAAACAAGGACACCTAGAGTATGGTAGTATAAATAATGGTAGTTCTTCACCCAGCTATGAGCAACTGGAAACCCAAATTTGGAAATTAAAATTTGAATCACTATGAATGTTGTGATAATGTTTTATGATAATGTTTTAAACTTTAACGAATTTTTGGTTAATACCTTTAACTAAGGATTTCAAAGCAAGACATGGCAACACTGTACGAAATCAAATATTTGCATCTCCAGCGCGCGACAAGGTCGTTACAGCAAATGCTCTTGAAACTTGTATGTGTGAAAATTAAAAAAGCCTCTTTGGGACGTAATATAAAATATGAAAGCTTTCATATTTTTGGGATTTTTTAATTTTTATTTTAGCTTTTTTTCTTATGTTTTCCACGAACTTCAGTAATTATAAAAAGCCACCAAAGTTCATTGTGTGTCCTTTTAAGTCTTACTTATTAAAGAGTTCGAAAATCTGAAAAATAAGACTAAATTTTGTTAGACTAGCACATGCTGAAAACGTTTTCAAAAATACCAGTATCGTATGTCTCAATGTATGTTATAAGAACACAGTTGTAACACACACCTCTTTAGCACATCATGCAGAACGTACTTTATAGTATGTCTGGGAACGTTTCAAAAATACCAGTGATGTACTTTAAAATGTATGTCCGAAGAACACGGTTATAATACGCACAGCTTTATCACGTCCTGTAGAACGTACTTTAACACATGGTGAGAACGTTCTAAAAAGTATAAGTGCTGTATATTGAAATATGTGTCCTGAGAACACGGTTATAATACGCACTGCTTTAGCAAGTCGTTTAGAACGTTTTTCACAGTACATGTTGAGAACGTTTCGAAAAGTACCAGTATTGTACTTTGAAATGTACGTCCTAAGAACACGGTTCTAACACGCACAACTTTAGCACGTTATGTCGAACGTATTTTATAACACAGTCTGGGAATGTTTAAAAAACACGATTGTTGTACATCGAAATGTACGTACTAAATACACGGTTGTTACACGCACCAATTTAGCATGTTATGTAAAACGTTCTAAATACACCTAACACCGTTATAGAACGGTATGACACGGTCTCTGAACGTTTTCGGAACGTTCCGGTGCTGCTTGGGTATATATTAGTCTGTCCAAGTACTGTTATGTAGAGAAATTATCTGATAGCGTTGTAAAAATTAGGTGAATGATTTTATGATTTATGGAAATCTTAATTTTTATTTGATTATGAATTATTTATTTTAAGGCTTTAATTTTGGGGAAAAACAGATGCTTCTGGGAATATTATTTAGTTTAAAAGAGTATTATTTATTTTCCTCTATTTGTAAATCTTGTACAAACTTTTATTCATTGTGAAAGAAGCAGGGAAAGGGAGGCAATTTTCGCCAAGTCATGATTTCGCGCGCTTTAGAATGTTCGAGAAAGAATTTTCATTGTTAGTTGACCTTAAGAGAGGAAAGTACGTGACGGAAAGGTCAAAGGTTGCTACTTGTCTTTCAATGTAAGTCATTCAGGTTTTTGGCGATTGAGGGTCCGGTTGTTGGCTAAGTGAAGAAGGCGCGCATGCGCGATCACCCTTATTTCCGCATTCTGGAGTTGAAAACGAAGATTTTGCCATAATTAAGGGGGCGATAAGTGAAGCCACAGTGGGAGCCCGTTTTGGGAAGGAGACGAAGGAAATTCGAGTTGGATACACACTTACTCTTGGATTCACTCTCTGACTGACTCCCTGATTTTCGGGCTTGCTGGACTTACGGGCTTGCTGGACAAAATGTAATTACGAAGAGAGATGTTTTCCGGCGGGGAGCGGCAAATATGCTCCCCGGCCGCGTTTGGTTAAGAGGCGAGACTCTCTCACTTCTTGGGCACTCACTCTTGGACTCGCTGACTTTCGGGCTTGCTGGACTTGTGGACGTTGCTCTTGAAAACTGGCTTGAAGGAAATTCGAGTTGGATTCTCTCTCTTACTGACTGGCGGGTTGAACTTACTTGGGACGTTACTCGTGAAGCTTGCTCTTGGGATGAGTAAGAACAGGCGAGCCGTAATTGCCTAGAAAATGCGTTTCTGACCTGAAGCTGAAAACCCTCTTCCTTGCGGCGTGCTGGTAAAGAGGCGAAATTTGAACGAGTTACCTGCGTGTTGACATAGGACTTTCAGGACCAAGCGGATAGCCGTCCTGGGCAGCAGTGCTCCTGTTCCTGTTCTACAGTGGAAAAATAACATACCAGTGTAACGATGAGCCCGGTCGACGTCAACTCTTATTAAGATACGAGTCCTCCACTTCAAGATGTCCACTCAAGATAAGTTTTATTTTTTTGGTGTGTTTGAACTTTAGGCAAGTTTTTCAAAAACGTCCTTAGCAGTAAAAAACAACGTCAAATCTAAAATTTAACTCTCAGGCCTTAAATTGTTTCCCTTTCCTTTCTTTTAAATCACCAGACAAACCTTAAGTTTTTTTATGAATTTAAATGAACAGACTCTCAGATGAGGTTAAGATTTTTCTTATTGTGTTGTAATTGAATAAACTGATATTTAATCTGGAACCTCTTACAGTATGTTTTCTTTATATATTTAATATGAACTTTTCCTTTATATCTTGTATATGTTTTATGTTTTCGATCCTCTCACGGCGCGGTCCCGGAATGCATTTTTTTCACAACGCAAAAATGCTGTACACGTTTCACTATACGATCACTACCTTTCACGGCAGGTAGTTTCATATTTAACATTTAACATATAGGAATTTCAGATATAACAGGGTACCTTGAAGTAAAACTATTTAACCTTGGTGGCGAAACTTTTTTCTTCATAACAGTACTTCCTCAGAATGCAAGTATTCTAATTCCGAGATATACTTAAAATGAGTAAGAACTAAACTACGTAACGAACGCCATTTTTTTTACAATTTATAAGAAACCTCATGACATCCTTTTCACATATTTTATTTATACCAAATATATGACGACTTTAGACTTAACGACTGGTTATTTTCAAATAGGGGTTAGGCCTGAGGACGTGCCTAAGACTGCTTTTATAACCAAGTCTGGCACTTATGCATTTTTGCGTATGCCGTTTGGCCTTTCAGGGGCACCGGCAACATTTCAGCGATGTATGGACATTGTGTTAAGGCCTGTTCTTGGAAAGTCCACATTTATCTATTTAGACGATATCATTATTACTGGTGATAATCTCGACCAACATGTACAGGATTTAAGGTATCTGCCTACGTTCGGAGCACTTTTTTTAAAAAACATAGAATTCTGATGAAATATATATTTATTTAGTCAAAATATGAGATCAAATCATGAAAATAGGTAAATTTTTAGGAATATTTTTATAAATTTTTGAAATATATGCAATTTTATGCAAATTTTTAGGAGAATTTAACACTTACGTTAAATGCCGTATATTTTTTCTCACAGCATATATTTCAATTTTTTTTATACTGTATACTACCACAACATTTATCTGTGTTATGAACTAAAATGTATATGATATTTCTAAAATTTACTAAAATATGTGTAATTACATGAAAAAACGCAGTTTTTTGTAAAATATTTCTTATCGTTTTATATAGAAATACTTATAAAACAATCAAATTAATAAATATTACTTAGATTGTAGCTTAAAACCTAATAAATAATATAGAAAACATTTTAATGAAATTTAATAGAGATATCTTTAGAATATTTTTAGTAATTACATTTCTTGTATGTAAAAACACTAGAAAAATTAGTTTTTCAGAAAACGCATTTAAAGATTTCACATTAACAGAAAAACTGTTCTGTTGTATTTACACACTTAAAATTCTCCACATTTGTACATCACACCCTCCATATGTTTATACTTAAGTAATTTTAATTTCCTATTTGATTTTAATTTTTTTCTGGCTATTTTCGAAATGAGCGACGAATGAATTTTCGAGTTCTTTATTCTTTCGCTATCAATTCCAAAGTAATTTTTAATCATTTCTTATTCAATTGATATGCCTAAATCTTCAAACACAGGAAGTAATCCAAGATACCCTGAATTAAAAATTAAAACGGCTATATATGCACCCAGCAACATAGTCTTTATACCTAACCGCAATGTTGCCAAACCCAGTTAAAAAAACCGCAATGTTAAGACACAATAACACGCCGAATAAATACTAATTCAGAAGTCAAACAACAAAAATCAGCGTTATACCTACAAAATTTTCACAGGACTAGTTTCGATGGTTTTACCGAACCATCATCTTCAGCTGCAAAACCGCAAATGAACAAGATAGGAAATAATGATTAGATATGATAAGAAAGCCTGAACAAGAATAAGCAAGTGGCGCCATCTGTTGGCGAAACCTCCTCCATTGGACATCTTCCATTGGAGAACATCTTCCATTGGAGAACTGGATTTTCTAGAGGCATTTCAGATTCATAAAAATCTTTCTGTTCTAGTTAACGATCCTAATTCCAATCCAAATTTGCCTTCGGCTTTTAGAGAAATTATGTTTTAGTTCTGGTTTCGCCAACAGATGGCGCCACTTGCTTATTCTTGCTCAGGCTTTCTTATCTTATCTAATCATTATTTCCTATCTTGTTCATTTGCGGTGTTGCAGCTGAAGATGATGGTTCGGTAAAACCATCGAAACTAGTCCTGTGAAAATTTTGTAGGTATAACGCTGATTTTTGTTGTTTGACTTCTGAATTAGTATTTATTCGGCGTGTTATTGTGTCTTAATTATAGAAGCCCCAAACAGGCTTACATTTTGCTTTCTTTTTTGCACGTGGTGTGGCCGTCATTTTGTGATTGTAGGAGTTTCTGTGAGTACATTTTTGCAATTTTCAAGTTATGTTTATGTTTTGTACATTTGGATATTGTGCTTTGCTTGTCTGATTTCATGCATTTTGCTTACAAACGTTTTGTTTTCTGTTCACTTCACTGAGGGATTTTTCTGCTGTTTTGTGTGTACTTTATTATTGCTCAGTTAATTTAGTTTGATTTTCTGCATTGTTTATCATGCCTTCATCCGTTAATCGTTTCACTAAATTACGCCTGAAACGGCAAAAATTCCTGAATCATCTTGACTTTTTACTTAAATGTAAATGTAAAAAATTGATCCCCAATTTTATTCAAATCAAATCTAATCAAAAACCTTCGAGTCGCGTTTCAAGAATTCTGTTAAATTGCAAGCTTGCCTTACTTCGGTCCGTGATAAGGGATACACGTCAACAATTGTCCAAAATTGAACATGAACTCTATAAGCTTCATCTGGAACTCGCTAAATCATATCCAAAATTCACTGCCCTTGAACAAAAGTCTTGGTCTAGAACGGAGAATGCAGTTAACCGTCATAAAAACACCCTTGCAGTTAAATTCGAAAAACTTCTTTTACAGTCTTCCAGTTCAAGTAGTTCAAAAAATCTTCCCATTGTAAACATCAAGCCAATAGTTAATATTTCTAATGTTAGTCTTTCAGAAGAACAAGAGAGAATTCTAAAATATAATTTTAACTTCTCACAAACCTGTAAACCCTCGATTCCAAAGATTTTGGCTCCTATCGAAAAAGCTTTCAAGTTCAGTAAAGTTTCAGATTCACAGAAAGAAATGATTAGGCATCTTATCGCTCATAATGTGAAATTCAATAATAAACCTTTGAAACCAAATCTAACTGCGAGAGAAAGAGCTACAATGCGCGAAATTCATTCTAACCCGGAAATTATCATTTCAAAGGCCGACAAAGGTGGCCAGATAGTCGTCATGGATAAGAACACTTACATCGATGGTGTCACTAAACTCTTAAACGAAGGACCATATAATCCGATCCCTAAAGATCCTTCACCTTCGGACTTATCCAAAATAAAAACTGCGATCAAATCTTCGCAAATCATTTCAAGCAACTTAAAACATTCGCTTATCCCATCTGTTGCGAATTGTGCCAGATTATATGCTCTTCCCAAAATTCATAAAAGTGGTATTCCTTTCCGCCCTATTGTATCAAATTTAGGTACTGCCTCGTATCCTTTAGCTAAATATTTAGTTTCTAGATTTTCCACTCTATTAGACAATAACATTTACACCATAAAAAATTCAATAGAGTTTGTAAAAAAGGTAAAAAACATTTCTCCTAAAATTTACTCATGGTTTCTTTTGATGTAAAATCATTATTCACCAATGTCCCAGTGGAGGGTGCATTAAGATGTCTAGAAACCAGACTTCGCGAATTTCATTTCTTTGCATCGAAATTGAAGAGCTAATTTCTCTCACTCAACTCTGTTTGAAACAAACACATTTTGTTTTCCAAAATAAATATTACAAGCAAACTGAGGGATTAGCCATGGGAAGCCCCCTCAGTCCCATCCTGGCTGATATCTACATGCATTATTATGAATCAAAATTGTTTGAAACTTTAAACTTCCTGGCATGGTTCCGCTACGTAGACGATACTTTTACCCTGTTTGAAGGTAATAAAGATGATTTAAATAAAGTTCTTCAACAATGAATTCTATTGATCCTGCTATTCAGTTCACTTTTGAACTTGAGACTTGCAATTCTCTTCCGTTTCTCGACATTCTGGTCACACGTAACACATGCAACTTCAGTACTACAGTTTACCGTAAATCTTCATCGGTTTGCCTTCCACCACACTTTAAATCATATCATCCGACTAAACAAAAGTTAGCTTCATTTTATTCCTATGTTTTCTGTGCTCTTCAAGTTTGCTCCTCCAAACTAGCCCTTGATGAAGAACTAAATTATTTAAAAGCAATAGCTATTGACAGGGGCTTTTCACCCAACATTATTAATCAAGCAGTTAAAAAATTCTCATCTGAACACACTAAAAGTCACACTCTTATTTTAGGAGATTATAAAAATTCTGTTGTCATTCCCTTCTTTCCATCAATTAGCTATAAAGTTGCACATATTTTGCAGAAATTTAACTTTCGGGTTGTTTATTCTCCCATCAATAAAATTCCAACTTCTATACTCAAGGACCCCATTCCGGATATGAATTCCTGGGGTATTTATAGGATTCCTTGCCAGTGTGGTTTAATTTACATTGGCCAAACTAAGAGAGCCTTAAAATTTCGCGTCAAGGAACATGAGGCATATGTTAGAAAAAAGGAAACACAGAAGTCTTCTGTTGCTCAACATTGCTGGTCCGAAAATCACACTTTCAATTTTTCTGCTGCCAAAATTATTCAAAAAACATCTTCCATTGGAGAACTGGATTTTCTAGAGGCAGTTCACATTCATAAAAATCTTTCTGTTCTAGTTAACGATCCTAATTCCAATCCAAATTTGCCTTCGGCTTTTAGAGAAATTATGTTTTAGTTCTGGTTTCGCCAACAGATGGCGCCACTTGCTTATTCTTGTTCAGGCTTTCTTATCTTATCTAATCATTATTTCATATCTTGTTCATTTGCGGTTTTGCAGCTGAAGATGATGGTTCGGTAAAACCATCGAAACTAGTCCTGTGAAAATTTTGTAGGTATAACGCTGATTTTTGTTGTTTGACTTCTGAATTAGTAACCGCAATGTTGCCAGTGCCAGTTCAAAGAATTAAGGCAAATAATTATTGCCAGAAACAAAAAAAGTACCCAGAATTAAAATGAAATGTTTTAGCACAATTTTACACACAAGCAGTTAAAAAAAACACGTATAACAACATTGTTTACCTTTAAGTTGAGCCTATTAAATGGCACTTCCGGTCTTTCTGCTTTCACTTCCAGTGCAGTTAATTGGCTATACCTTCTCTTCTAATTATCACAAACGTAAAAATGAACCATTTTCGGAATCCTACAAAATTGACCTTTCAAATTGGGCAATAAAAAAAAAATCGAATTTTTTCGCCGAAATCGTTTTTTTAACGTAGGCAGATATACCTTAAACGAGGTAATTAGCATTGTTTTCGCTGAACTGTAACAACTGCCACATATCTTCCGGTAAATCCTCGCATATATGGTTACCGTATTAATAATACAAACATTTATGAAATATCTAAAGAGAACTTCAGGAGGTTACTTCTTTTAAGTGCAATAAAATTTGGTATCCGTGTGCTTTCTGGTATGGAATTTTAAAATGTTTCACAGACTCATATATAGCTCTGTATTCTGAATTGATTAGCAAATTTATTCATGAATGCATTTTAGAGGCGAACTGAGAGTATTGTATTCTAACATTAGCAGATAGAAACAGAGATATCTTATTAACATTTAATTTACAATTTTACAGTCCCAAAATTCCTTTCAAATTCTCAGTGCAGCTCACCATGCTGCTTAGTGTGTATAATGATAATATGCAATATCCTTTGGAAAGGAAATTTTCATTTCACGAGTTCAAAAATTGGCAGATTTATGAGATCATATAAGATAAACACTGCATGTAAATATTCAAAGGGCAAACATGGGCCGTTTTATATCTAAATTTAAACAATTTTAACTATCCGTACTCACTTAAAATTTGACCATTGTTCCAACAAAACGTTCTTATTTCTTTCACAACTGCACAAGTTCTGCATACAAATTTCTTTCAAAATAAACAGCAGTATTTTCAGCAGTGGAACGCTAATGGTCTACAAGAATGCCCTCGAAAGCCAATGCTTGTTTTGAGTCAAAAATGGGAATTTTATCCAGATATTTTTCCCCGAAAGGTAACTACTGAATCGCTTAACGTAACAATGAAACGGAAAGTTAATCAAACTCTGTTTTTTAACGAATAATATTTAAAATGAAATCTCTGCTTGTCTTTCACGATGCTTATTTATCTGTCTTGTAAGATCAACTATAAAAATAACGAACTGTATTGTTACAAAATGTCAAGGCGCGGTAAGATAGCTTCGACGTAAAGCAGGTTTAGGGTTGCCATAAAATAGAAAGGGAAGGCAGGATTGCCACATTTGGTGACAAAATTGGCGATATACCATGGACGGATAGAGAACCTTCTGGAACGAATTCTTACCGGTTTACCCTAGAATGTACTCGAACACAAGCAGAAAACTATATAAACCCTGCTGGTACGCGGAGAGTCAGAGTCAGAGCGAGATAGTTAGTCTCGAGTTAGTCAGTCCGTGCGGAGTTTATCGAGTTGACAGCCGGGCAGCGAGTGCCGAGTGGGTCGTCGAGTGCATCGAAGAGTCTCGTAGTGTATCGCGATTAGTGCATTGTCGAGAGAGTGTATTGAGCTCCGGGAACGACTGAACCGAAGAGTGGGGAGATGTGCTCTGTGTGTCGTCGAGTGCATCGCGAGTTGTAGCGTGGAGAGTCTCAAGAGTACATGGAGTTCCGAGAACGACTGAGCAGAGTCGGTAGCTGTACTCTGGTGCTTTGCAGTGAAGCTGTCTCCACCGTTATTGCATGACAGTGGGAAGGCTGTGTCGCTGATTGTTCCAGCGTGTTTATTGCAGATCTTCGACGACTGTAAAAGTGTTTTCGAACTGTCCTGATTAATATTGGTAAATAGCGTATGTTTCGATATTCCATCAAGTGCTGTCGCCGTTATTCACTCCAAATCAACACGAACCCCGTACGAGCGTGAAGGAAGAAAAAAAACGTAACGTCTGGTGTCAGAAAAAAAAAGTAACAATATTTTTCACAAATTATTTTCAGTAAAATATTTACATTTTGTGAATCAACTGCGAAGGACTATAATTAGATATGGCAAATTTAATTCTTACAAGCTATTTTCATCTTGAAATTTCTTAACCAAAAATACAAGATTTAATTAAAAAATTCTTATGTATATACCACATGACTTCCTTGTACGGAATATTAAATTACGCGTATTTATTCATGCATTTCATTTAAACTTATGTCTTCGACTTTCATTAGAGGTATACTTCTCATTCAATTAGTTCAGCTCTGACTTCGCGGTAAGGCAAAAATAAAAAACTAAAAATATCTTCATTAAAAATTGAAAGATATAGAAACACGTAAAACACCAAACACAGTTCATACAAAAAAAAAAACAAATTTTGCAATCAAAATTAGAGTCTCTACGCAAAAACAAGCAATTCGGCCTGCAGGCAAATTTTTCGGTGCACAAAACCAAAACTTTCCTTTCTGTCCCACTTGGCTAAAATACACTGAAGATGCAAAAAGACTGTTCATTGTTTGCTAAGTTTCAAATGTAAACAAATGTGGCTGCTATGGTGAAAAAAATAGACTTAGCCGCACTTAAACAACTTTTAAATGGTTGATAATTCTACAACTATTGCATGCAGTTTAACAACAGGTATAAAATCGTTTACCGTGAGACAAGAACAACATAATGCAATCATTTTAAAGCCAAAAAATACACAATTTACCAGTATATAAGAATTTTAAAAAATGAGGTCACTGAGCAGAGTAACAGAGTGGTTATATATATATATATGATTTTGATGCTAGTGATTGCAACCAAAATAGGAGGATGCACAACTACATGGTTTAGAAGTCCTATATAGAATGTTTCAACGTTCTGAGTTTAAGCGTTTTTGAATTACATACATACGTACGTATCCACAGACGCAACGAAAAAATCTCTCTTTTGAATCAATTTTAAATCAGTTTTATAATTCGATTGGTGAAAAAGAGTCTATTATTCTGTCCTTACGTACAGATGACATGCAAAAACATCATTCAGTTGCATTCGATAGCGGTCAAATTGGATATTTCCTTTGAAATACGACATCCGGAATTTTTCGTGATTACAATACTTCCTTTGCTTCGCACAAGGTAAAAACAGAAACTAGAGGCTAGTTTCAAAAGCTAAATAAGACAGCCGTCTTCTCTTCCTGATAAAAACAGAGAAACTAGAATATCTTTTACCACTCTTAACATTGGTCGATAGTCAATGATAAAGGTATAATATATTATCTTTTATTAGTGGCAAGGGAAAATTCAGCATATCGGAAAAGACTGAAATAAAGTATTACCGATATTTAGAGACAGCATTTGATGATTGATGACTGCGGATATATAGTTTGTACGTAAGCATTTTGCTTGGTAAATTGGAATTTCCATTGCTAAATCGGAAACTGCTTGACACCCTTGTATTTCACTACATGTGGTAATGGTTCCCGAAAGATTCTCCTATATAAAGTAGTTTGCACATTATAAATATATCTTATAAATATGTTATATTGAAAAAAAATATGTTTGTAATTTTAAATACTTTATTCCATTATAACTTAAACTTAACTGACTCACTGTGGTGCCAGATAAATTAACAAAAAAAAAAAAAAAAAAATCAGATAATTCACATTCAAAAACTATTTCATAATATTCATATATCATTTCGACATTCTTATAAATATTCGTATAGTAAATCTAACAATCAATCAATTGTATATCATATCTATCAATCAATCGTATAGTGGTATAGTACAATTTAACTTTTTAGGTTTGCGTTGTGAGTAACCTATGTAAAGGGAAAATCAATAACTCCAAATTCAAGTAAACTCCATGTTTCTTAAAAGCCCCCCGGCTCAAACAAATGGAGGGACATGACAGACCACAGAAACTACACTAAATTAAACAAATGAAACATAAAATACATATCAAACACATTTATTAATTTCTAGAATATTCAAACATATGATAACTAGGTAAACTGATCAGTCCCCTACAAATTAACCTTAAGATGTAATTAAGACACAATAACACGCCGAATAAATACTAATTCAGAAGTCAAACAACAAAAATCAGCGTTATACCTACAAAATTTTCACAGGACTAGTTTCGATGGTTTTACAGAACCATCATCTTCAGCTGCAAAACCGCAAATGAACAAGATAGGAAATAATGATTAGATAAGATAAGAAAGGCTGGACAAGAATAAGCAAGTGGCGCCATCTGTTGGCGAAACCAGAACTAAAACATAATTTCTCTAAAAGCCGAAGGCAAATTTGGATTGGAATTAGGATCGTTAACTAGAACAGAAAGATTTCTATGAATGTGAAATGCCTCTAGAAAATCCAGTTCTCCAATGGAAGATGTTTTTTGAATAATTTTGGCAGCAGAAAAATTGAAAGTGTGATTTTCGGACCAACAATGTTGAGCAACAGAAGACTTCTGTGTTTCCTTTTTTCTAACATATGCCTCATGTTCTTTGACGCGAAATTTTAAGGCTCTCTTAGTTTGGCCAATGTAAATTAAACCACACTGGCAAGGAATCCTATAAATACCCCAGGAATTCATATCCGGAATGGGGTCCTTGAGTATAGAAGTTGGAATTTTATTGATGGGAGAATAAACAACCCGAAAGTTAAATTTCTGCAAAATATGTGCAACTTTATAGCTAATTGATGGAAAGAAGGGAATGACAACAGAATTTTTATAATCTCCTAAAATAAGAGTGTGGCTTTTAGTGTGTTGAGATGAGAATTTTTTAACTGCTTGATTAATAATGTTGGGTGAAAAGCCCCTGTCAATAGCTATTGCTTTTAAATAATTTAGTTCTTCATCAAGGGCGAATTTGGAGGAGCAAACTTGAAGAGCACGGAAAACATAGGAATAAAATGAAGCTAACTTTTGTTTAGTCGGATGACATGATTTAAAGTGTGGTGGAAGGCAAACCGATGAAGGTTTACGGTAAACTGTAGTACTGAAGTTGCATGTGTTACGTGTGACCAGAATGTCGAGAAACGGAAGAGAATTGCAAGTCTCAAGTTCAAAAGTGAACTGAATAGCAGGATCAATAGAATTCATTGTTGAAAGAACTTTATTTAAATCATCTTTATTACCTTCAAACAGGGTAAAAGTATCGTCTACGTAGCGGAACCATGCCGGAAAGTTTAAAGTTTCAAACAATTTTGATTCATAATAATGCATGTAGATATCAGCCAGGATGGGACTGAGGGGGCTTCCCATGGCTAATCCCTCAGTTTGTTTGTAATATTTATTTTGGAAAACAAAATGTGTTTGTTTCAAACAGAGTTGAGTGAGAGAAATTAGCTCCTCAATTTCGATGCAAGAGAAATGAAATTCGCGAAGTCTGGTTTCTAGACATCTTAATGCACCCTCCACTGGGACATTGGTGAATAATGATTTTACATCAAAAGAAACCATGAGTAAATTACTAGGAGAAATGTTTTTAACCTTTTTTACAAACTCTATTGAATTTTTTATGGTGTAAATATTATTGTCTAATAGAGTGGAAAATCTAGAAACTAAATATTTAGCTAAAGGATACGAGGCAGTACCTAAATTTGATACAATAGGGCGGAAAGGAATACCACTTTTATGAATTTTGGGAAGAGCATATAATCTGGCACAATTCGCAACAGATGGGATAAGCGAATGTTTTAAGTTGCTTGAAATGATTTGCGAAGATTTGATCGCAGTTTTTATTTTGGATAAGTCCGAAGGTGAAGGATCTTTAGGGATCGGATTATATGGTCCTTCGTTTAAGAGTTTAGTGACACCATCGATGTAAGTGTTCTTATCCATGACGACTATCTGGCCACCTTTGTCGGCCTTTGAAATGATAATATCCGGGTTAGAATGAATTTCGCGCATTGTAGCTCTTTCTCTCGTAGTTAGATTTGGTTTTAAAGGTTTATTATTGAATTTCACATTATGAGCGATAAGATGCCTAATCATTTCTTTCTGTGAATCTGAAACTTTACTGAACTTGAAAGCTTTTTCGATAGGAGCCAAAATCTTTGGAATCGAGGGTTTACAGGTTTGTGAGAAGTTAAAATTATATTTTAGAATTCTCTCTTGTTCTTCTGAAAGACTAACATTAGAAATATTAACTATTGGCTTGATGTTTACAATGGGAAGATTTTTTGAACTACTTGAACTGGAAGACTGTAAAAGAAGTTTTTCGAATTTAACTGCAAGGGTGTTTTTATGACGGTTAACTGCATTCTCCGTTCTAGACCAAGACTTTTGTTCAAGGGCAGTGAATTTTGGATATGATTTAGCGAGTTCCAGATGAAGCTTATAGAGTTCATGTTCAATTTTGGACAATTGTTGACGTGTATCCCTTATCACAGACCGAAGTAAGGCAAGCTTGCAATTTAACAGAATTCTTGAAACGCGACTCGAAGGTTTTTGATTAGATTTGATTTGAATAAAATTGGGGATCAATTTTTTACATTTACATTTAAGTAAAAAATCAAGATGATTCAGGAATTTTTGCCGTTTCAGGCGTAATTTAGTGAAACGATTAACGGATGAAGGCATGATAAACAATGCAAAAATCAAACTAAATTAACTGAGCAATAATAAAATACACACAAAACACAGAAAAATCCCTCGCTGAAATGAATAGAAAACAAAACGTTTCTAAGCAAAATACATGAAATCAGACAAGCAAAGCACAATATCCAAATGTACAAAACATAAACATAACTTGAAAATTGCAAAAATGTACTCACCGAAACTCCTACAATCACAAAATGGCGGCCACACCACGTGCAAAAAAGAAAGCAAAATATAAGCCTGTTTGGGGCTTCTATAATTAAGACACAATAACACGCCGAATAAATACTAATTCAGAAGTCAAACAACAAAAATCAGCGTTATACCTACAAAATTTTCACAGGACTAGTTTCGATGGTTTTACAGAACCATCATCTTCAGCTGCAAAACCGCAAATGAACAAGATAGGAAATAATGATTAGATAAGATAAGAAAGGCTGGACAAGAATAAGCAAGTGGCGCCATCTGTTGGCGAAACCAGAACTAAAACATAATTTCTCTAAAAGCCGAAGGCAAATTTGGATTGGAATTAGGATCGTTAACTAGAACAGAAAGATTTCTATGAATGTGAAATGCCTCTAGAAAATCCAGTTCTCCAATGGAAGATGTTTTTTGAATAATTTTGGCAGCAGAAAAATTGAAAGTGTGATTTTCGGACCAACAATGTTGAGCAACAGAAGACTTCTGTGTTTCCTTTTTTCTAACATATGCCTCATGTTCTTTGACGCGAAATTTTAAGGCTCTCTTAGTTTGGCCAATGTAAATTAAACCACACTGGCAAGGAATCCTATAAATACCCCAGGAATTCATATCCGGAATGGGGTCCTTGAGTATAGAAGTTGGAATTTTATTGATGGGAGAATAAACAACCCGAAAGTTAAATTTCTGCAAAATATGTGCAACTTTATAGCTAATTGATGGAAAGAAGGGAATGACAACAGAATTTTTATAATCTCCTAAAATAAGAGTGTGGCTTTTAGTGTGTTGAGATGAGAATTTTTTAACTGCTTGATTAATAATGTTGGGTGAAAAGCCCCTGTCAATAGCTATTGCTTTTAAATAATTTAGTTCTTCATCAAGGGCGAATTTGGAGGAGCAAACTTGAAGAGCACGGAAAACATAGGAATAAAATGAAGCTAACTTTTGTTTAGTCGGATGACATGATTTAAAGTGTGGTGGAAGGCAAACCGATGAAGGTTTACGGTAAACTGTAGTACTGAAGTTGGATGTGTTACGTGTGACCAGAATGTCGAGAAACGGAAGAGAATTGCAAGTCTCAAGTTCAAAAGTGAACTGAATAGCAGGATCAATAGAATTCATTGTTGAAAGAACTTTATTTAAATCATCTTTATTACCTTCAAACAGGGTAAAAGTATCGTCTACGTAGCGGAACCATGCCGCAAAGTTTAAAGTTTCAAACAATTTTGATTCATAATAATGCATGTAGATATCAGCCAGGATGGGACTGAGGGGGCTTCCCATGGCTAATCCCTCAGTTTGTTTGTAATATTTATTTTGGAAAACAAAATGTGTTTGTTTCAAACAGAGTTGAGTGAGAGAAATTAGCTCCTCAATTTCGATGCAAGAGAAATGAAATTCGCGAAGTCTGGTTTCTAGACATCTTAATGCACCCTCCACTGGGACATTGGTGAATAATGATTTTACATCAAAAGAAACCATGAGTAAATTACTAGGAGAAATGTTTTTAACCTTTTTTACAAACTCTATTGAATTTTTTATGGTGTAAATATTATTGTCTAATAGAGTGGAAAATCTAGAAACTAAATATTTAGCTAAAGGATACGAGGCAGTACCTAAATTTGATACAATAGGGCGGAAAGGAATACCACTTTTATGAATTTTGGGAAGAGCATATAATCTGGCACAATTCGCAACAGATGGGATAAGCGAATGTTTTAAGTTGCTTGAAATGATTTGCGAAGATTTGATCGCAGTTTTTATTTTGGATAAGTCCGAAGGTGAAGGATCTTTAGGGATCGGATTATATGGTCCTTCGTTTAAGAGTTTAGTGACACCATCGATGTAAGTGTTCTTATCCATGACGACTATCTGGCCACCTTTGTCGGCCTTTGAAATGATAATATCCGGGTTAGAATGAATTTCGCGCATTGTAGCTCTTTCTCTCGCAGTTAGATTTGGTTTTAAAGGTTTATTATTGAATTTCACATTATGAGCGATAAGATGCCTAATCATTTCTTTCTGTGAATCTGAAACTTTACTGAACTTGAAAGCTTTTTCGATAGGAGCCAAAATCTTTGGAATCGAGGGTTTACAGGTTTGTGAGAAGTTAAAATTATATTTTAGAATTCTCTCTTGTTCTTCTGAAAGACTAACATTAGAAATATTAACTATTGGCTTGATGTTTACAATGGGAAGATTTTTTGAACTACTTGAACTGGAAGACTGTAAAAGAAGTTTTTCGAATTTAACTGCAAGGGTGTTTTTATGACGGTTAACTGCATTCTCCGTTCTAGACCAAGACTTTTGTTCAAGGGCAGTGAATTTTGGATATGATTTAGCGAGTTCCAGATGAAGCTTATAGAGTTCATGTTCAATTTTGGACAATTGTTGACGTGTATCCCTTATCACAGACCGAAGTAAGGCAAGCTTGCAATTTAACAGAATTCTTGAAACGCGACTCGAAGGTTTTTGATTAGATTTGATTTGAATAAAATTGGGGATCAATTTTTTACATTTACATTTAAGTAAAAAATCAAGATGATTCAGGAATTTTTGCCGTTTCAGGCGTAATTTAGTGAAACGATTAACGGATGAAGGCATGATAAACAATGCAAAAATCAAACTAAATTAACTGAGCAATAATAAAATACACACAAAACACAGAAAAATCCCTCGCTGAAATGAATAGAAAACAAAACGTTTCTAAGCAAAATACATGAAATCAGACAAGCAAAGCACAATATCCAAATGTACAAAACATAAACATAACTTGAAAATTGCAAAAATGTACTCACCGAAACTCCTACAATCACAAAATGGCGGCCACACCACGTGCAAAAAAGAAAGCAAAATATAAGCCTGTTTGGGGCTTCTATAATTAAGACACAATAACACGCCGAATAAATACTAATTCAGAAGTCAAACAACAAAAATCAGCGTTATACCTACAAAATTTTCACAGGACTAGTTTCGATGGTTTTACAGAACCATCATCTTCAGCTGCAAAACCGCAAATGAACAAGATAGGAAATAATGATTAGATAAGATAAGAAAGGCTGGACAAGAATAAGCAAGTGGCGCCATCTGTTGGCGAAACCAGAACTAAAACATAATTTCTCTAAAAGCCGAAGGCAAATTTGGATTGGAATTAGGATCGTTAACTAGAACAGAAAGATTTCTATGAATGTGAAATGCCTCTAGAAAATCCAGTTCTCCAATGGAAGATGTTTTTTGAATAATTTTGGCAGCAGAAAAATTGAAAGTGTGATTTTCGGACCAACAATGTTGAGCAACAGAAGACTTCTGTGTTTCCTTTTTTCTAACATATGCCTCATGTTCTTTGACGCGAAATTTTAAGGCTCTCTTAGTTTGGCCAATGTAAATTAAACCACACTGGCAAGGAATCCTATAAATACCCCAGGAATTCATATCCGGAATGGGGTCCTTGAGTATAGAAGTTGGAATTTTATTGATGGGAGAATAAACAACCCGAAAGTTAAATTTCTGCAAAATATGTGCAACTTTATAGCTAATTGATGGAAAGAAGGGAATGACAACAGAATTTTTATAATCTCCTAAAATAAGAGTGTGGCTTTTAGTGTGTTGAGATGAGAATTTTTTAACTGCTTGATTAATAATGTTGGGTGAAAAGCCCCTGTCAATAGCTATTGCTTTTAAATAATTTAGTTCTTCATCAAGGGCGAATTTGGAGGAGCAAACTTGAAGAGCACGGAAAACATAGGAATAAAATGAAGCTAACTTTTGTTTAGTCGGATGACATGATTTAAAGTGTGGTGGAAGGCAAACCGATGAAGGTTTACGGTAAACTGTAGTACTGAAGTTGCATGTGTTACGTGTGACCAGAATGTCGAGAAACGGAAGAGAATTGCAAGTCTCAAGTTCAAAAGTGAACTGAATAGCAGGATCAATAGAATTCATTGTTGAAAGAACTTTATTTAAATCATCTTTATTACCTTCAAACAGGGTAAAAGTATCGTCTACGTAGCGGAACCATGCCGGAAAGTTTAAAGTTTCAAACAATTTTGATTCATAATAATGCATGTAGATATCAGCCAGGATGGGACTGAGGGGGCTTCCCATGGCTAATCCCTCAGTTTGTTTGTAATATTTATTTTGGAAAACAAAATGTGTTTGTTTCAAACAGAGTTGAGTGAGAGAAATTAGCTCCTCAATTTCGATGCAAGAGAAATGAAATTCGCGAAGTCTGGTTTCTAGACATCTTAATGCACCCTCCACTGGGACATTGGTGAATAATGATTTTACATCAAAAGAAACCATGAGTAAATTACTAGGAGAAATGTTTTTAACCTTTTTTACAAACTCTATTGAATTTTTTATGGTGTAAATATTATTGTCTAATAGAGTGGAAAATCTAGAAACTAAATATTTAGCTAAAGGATACGAGGCAGTACCTAAATTTGATACAATAGGGCGGAAAGGAATACCACTTTTATGAATTTTGGGAAGAGCATATAATCTGGCACAATTCGCAACAGATGGGATAAGCGAATGTTTTAAGTTGCTTGAAATGATTTGCGAAGATTTGATCGCAGTTTTTATTTTGGATAAGTCCGAAGGTGAAGGATCTTTAGGGATCGGATTATATGGTCCTTCGTTTAAGAGTTTAGTGACACCATCGATGTAAGTGTTCTTATCCATGACGACTATCTGGCCACCTTTGTCGGCCTTTGAAATGATAATATCCGGGTTAGAATGAATTTCGCGCATTGTAGCTCTTTCTCTCGCAGTTAGATTTGGTTTTAAAGGTTTATTATTGAATTTCACATTATGAGCGATAAGATGCCTAATCATTTCTTTCTGTGAATCTGAAACTTTACTGAACTTGAAAGCTTTTTCGATAGGAGCCAAAATCTTTGGAATCGAGGGTTTACAGGTTTGTGAGAAGTTAAAATTATATTTTAGAATTCTCTCTTGTTCTTCTGAAAGACTAACATTAGAAATATTAACTATTGGCTTGATGTTTACAATGGGAAGATTTTTTGAACTACTTGAACTGGAAGACTGTAAAAGAAGTTTTTCGAATTTAACTGCAAGGGTGTTTTTATGACGGTTAACTGCATTCTCCGTTCTAGACCAAGACTTTTGTTCAAGGGCAGTGAATTTTGGATATGATTTAGCGAGTTCCAGATGAAGCTTATAGAGTTCATGTTCAATTTTGGACAATTGTTGACGTGTATCCCTTATCACAGACCGAAGTAAGGCAAGCTTGCAATTTAACAGAATTCTTGAAACGCGACTCGAAGGTTTTTGATTAGATTTGATTTGAATAAAATTGGGGATCAATTTTTTACATTTACATTTAAGTAAAAAATCAAGATGATTCAGGAATTTTTGCCGTTTCAGGCGTAATTTAGTGAAACGATTAACGGATGAAGGCATGATAAACAATGCAAAAATCAAACTAAATTAACTGAGCAATAATAAAATACACACAAAACACAGAAAAATCCCTCGCTGAAATGAATAGAAAACAAAACGTTTCTAAGCAAAATACATGAAATCAGACAAGCAAAGCACAATATCCAAATGTACAAAACATAAACATAACTTGAAAATTGCAAAAATGTACTCACCGAAACTCCTACAATCACAAAATGGCGGCCACACCACGTGCAAAAAAGAAAGCAAAATATAAGCCTGTTTGGGGCTTCTATAATTAAGACACAATAACACGCCGAATAAATACTAATTCAGAAGTCAAACAACAAAAATCAGCGTTATACCTACAAAATTTTCACAGGACTAGTTTCGATGGTTTTACAGAACCATCATCTTCAGCTGCAAAACCGCAAATGAACAAGATAGGAAATAATGATTAGATAAGATAAGAAAGGCTGGACAAGAATAAGCCACTGGCGTAATCTGTTGATGAAACCAGAACTTAAAACATAATTTCTCTAAAAGCCGAAGGCAAATTTGGATTGGAATTAGGATCGTTAACTAGAACAGAAAGATTTCTATGAATGTGAAATGCCTCTAGAAAATCCAGTTCTCCAATGGAAGATGTTTTTTGAATAATTTTGGCAGCAGAAAAATTGAAAGTGTGATTTTCGGACCAACAATGTTGAGCAACAGAAGACTTCTGTGTTTCCTTTTTTCTAACATATGCCTCATGTTCTTTGACGCGAAATTTTAAGGCTCTCTTAGTTTGGCCAATGTAAATTAAACCACACTGGCAAGGAATCCTATAAATACCCCAGGAATTCATATCCGGAATGGGGTCCTTGAGTATAGAAGTTGGAATTTTATTGATGGGAGAATAAACAACCCGAAAGTTAAATTTCTGCAAAATATGTGCAACTTTATAGCTAATTGATGGAAAGAAGGGAATGACAACAGAATTTTTATAATCTCCTAAAATAATTCGGCGTGTTATTGTGTCTTAATTATAGAAGCCCCAAACAGGCTTATATTTTGCTTTCTTTTTTGCACGTGGTGTGGCCGCCATTTTGTGATTGTAGGAGTTTCGGTGAGTACATTTTTGCAATTTTCAAGTTATGTTTATGTTTTGTACATTTGGATATTGTGCTTTGCTTGTCTGATTTCATGTATTTTGCTTAGAAACGTTTTGTTTTCTATTCATTTCAGCGAGGGATTTTTCTGTGTTTTGTGTGTATTTTATTATTGCTCAGTTAATTTAGTTTGATTTTTGCATTGTTTATCATGCCTTCATCCGTTAATCGTTTCACTAAATTACGCCTGAAACGGCAAAAATTCCTGAATCATCTTGATTTTTTACTTAAATGTAAATGTAAAAAATTGATCCCCAATTTTATTCAAATCAAATCTAATCAAAAACCTTCGAGTCGCGTTTCAAGAATTCTGTTAAATTGCAAGCTTGCCTTACTTCGGTCTGTGATAAGGGATACACGTCAACAATTGTCCAAAATTGAACATGAACTCTATAAGCTTCATCTGGAACTCGCTAAATCATATCCAAAATTCACTGCCCTTGAACAAAAGTCTTGGTCTAGAACGGAGAATGCAGTTAACCGTCATAAAAACACCCTTGCAGTTAAATTCGAAAAACTTCTTTTACAGTCTTCCAGTTCAAGTAGTTCAAAAAATCTTCCCATTGTAAACATCAAGCCAATAGTTAATATTTCTAATGTTAGTCTTTCAGAAGAACAAGAGAGAATTCTAAAATATAATTTTAACTTCTCACAAACCTGTAAACCCTCGATTCCAAAGATTTTGGCTCCTATCGAAAAAGCTTTCAAGTTCAGTAAAGTTTCAGATTCACAGAAAGAAATGATTAGGCATCTTATCGCTCATAATGTGAAATTCAATAATAAACCTTTAAAACCAAATCTAACTGCGAGAGAAAGAGCTACAATGCGCGAAATTCATTCTAACCCGGATATTATCATTTCAAAGGCCGACAAAGGTGGCCAGATAGTCGTCATGGATAAGAACACTTACATCGATGGTGTCACTAAACTCTTAAACGAAGGACCATATAATCCGATCCCTAAAGATCCTTCACCTTCGGACTTATCCAAAATAAAAACTGCGATCAAATCTTCGCAAATCATTTCAAGCAACTTAAAACATTCGCTTATCCCATCTGTTGCGAATTGTGCCAGATTATATGCTCTTCCCAAAATTCATAAAAGTGGTATTCCTTTCCGCCCTATTGTATCAAATTTAGGTACTGCCTCGTATCCTTTAGCTAAATATTTAGTTTCTAGATTTTCCACTCTATTAGACAATAATATTTACACCATAAAAAATTCAATAGAGTTTGTAAAAAAGGTTAAAAACATTTCTCCTAGTAATTTACTCATGGTTTCTTTTGATGTAAAATCATTATTCACCAATGTCCCAGTGGAGGGTGCATTAAGATGTCTAGAAACCAGACTTCGCGAATTTCATTTCTCTTGCATCGAAATTGAGGAGCTAATTTCTCTCACTCAACTCTGTTTGAAACAAACACATTTTGTTTTCCAAAATAAATATTACAAACAAACTGAGGGATTAGCCATGGGAAGCCCCCTCAGTCCCATCCTGGCTGATATCTACATGCATTATTATGAATCAAAATTGTTTGAAACTTTAAACTTTGCGGCATGGTTCCGCTACGTAGACGATACTTTTACCCTGTTTGAAGGTAATAAAGATGATTTAAATAAAGTTCTTTCAACAATGAATTCTATTGATCCTGCTATTCAGTTCACTTTTGAACTTGAGACTTGCAATTCTCTTCCGTTTCTCGACATTCTGGTCACACGTAACACATCCAACTTCAGTACTACAGTTTACCGTAAACCTTCATCGGTTTGCCTTCCACCACACTTTAAATCATGTCATCCGACTAAACAAAAGTTAGCTTCATTTTATTCCTATGTTTTCCGTGCTCTTCAAGTTTGCTCCTCCAAATTCGCCCTTGATGAAGAACTAAATTATTTAAAAGCAATAGCTATTGACAGGGGCTTTTCACCCAACATTATTAATCAAGCAGTTAAAAAATTCTCATCTCAACACACTAAAAGCCACACTCTTATTTTAGGAGATTATAAAAATTCTGTTGTCATTCCCTTCTTTCCATCAATTAGCTATAAAGTTGCACATATTTTGCAGAAATTTAACTTTCGGGTTGTTTATTCTCCCATCAATAAAATTCCAACTTCTATACTCAAGGACCCCATTCCGGATATGAATTCCTGGGGTATTTATAGGATTCCTTGCCAGTGTGGTTTAATTTACATTGGCCAAACTAAGAGAGCCTTAAAATTTCGCGTCAAAGAACATGAGGCATATGTTAGAAAAAAGGAAACACAGAAGTCTTCTGTTGCTCAACATTGTTGGTCCGAAAATCACACTTTCAATTTTTCTGCTGCCAAAATTATTCAAAAAACATCTTCCATTGGAGAACTGGATTTTCTAGAGGCATTTCACATTCATAGAAATCTTTCTGTTCTAGTTAACGATCCTAATTCCAATCCAAATTTGCCTTCGGCTTTTAGAGAAATTATGTTTTAGTTCTGGTTTCGCCAACAGATGGCGCCACTTGCTTATTCTTGTCCAGCCTTTCTTATCTTATCTAATCATTATTTCCTATCTTGTTCATTTGCGGTTTTGCAGCTGAAGATGATGGTTCTGTAAAACCATCGAAACTAGTCCTGTGAAAATTTTGTAGGTATAACGCTGATTTTTGTTGTTTGACTTCTGAATTAGTATTTATTCGGCGTGTTATTGTGTCTTAATTATAGAAGCCCCAAACAGGCTTATATTTTGCTTTCTTTTTTGCACGTGGTGTGGCCGCCATTTTGTGATTGTAGGAGTTTCGGTGAGTACATTTTTGCAATTTTCAAGTTATGTTTATGTTTTGTACATTTGGATATTGTGCTTTGCTTGTCTGATTTCATGTATTTTGCTTAGAAACGTTTTGTTTTCTATTCATTTCAGCGAGGGATTTTTCTGTGTTTTGTGTGTATTTTATTATTGCTCAGTTAATTTAGTTTGATTTTTGCATTGTTTATCATGCCTTCATCCGTTAATCGTTTCACTAAATTACGCCTGAAACGGCAAAAATTCCTGAATCATCTTGATTTTTTACTTAAATGTAAATGTAAAAAATTGATCCCCAATTTTATTCAAATCAAATCTAATCAAAAACCTTCGAGTCGCGTTTCAAGAATTCTGTTAAATTGCAAGCTTGCCTTACTTCGGTCTGTGATAAGGGATACACGTCAACAATTGTCCAAAATTGAACATGAACTCTATAAGCTTCATCTGGAACTCGCTAAATCATATCCAAAATTCACTGCCCTTGAACAAAAGTCTTGGTCTAGAACGGAGAATGCAGTTAACCGTCATAAAAACACCCTTGCAGTTAAATTCGAAAAACTTCTTTTACAGTCTTCCAGTTCAAGTAGTTCAAAAAATCTTCCCATTGTAAACATCAAGCCAATAGTTAATATTTCTAATGTTAGTCTTTCAGAAGAACAAGAGAGAATTCTAAAATATAATTTTAACTTCTCACAAACCTGTAAACCCTCGATTCCAAAGATTTTGGCTCCTATCGAAAAAGCTTTCAAGTTCAGTAAAGTTTCAGATTCACAGAAAGAAATGATTAGGCATCTTATCGCTCATAATGTGAAATTCAATAATAAACCTTTAAAACCAAATCTAACTGCGAGAGAAAGAGCTACAATGCGCGAAATTCATTCTAACCCGGATATTATCATTTCAAAGGCCGACAAAGGTGGCCAGATAGTCGTCATGGATAAGAACACTTACATCGATGGTGTCACTAAACTCTTAAACGAAGGACCATATAATCCGATCCCTAAAGATCCTTCACCTTCGGACTTATCCAAAATAAAAACTGCGATCAAATCTTCGCAAATCATTTCAAGCAACTTAAAACATTCGCTTATCCCATCTGTTGCGAATTGTGCCAGATTATATGCTCTTCCCAAAATTCATAAAAGTGGTATTCCTTTCCGCCCTATTGTATCAAATTTAGGTACTGCCTCGTATCCTTTAGCTAAATATTTAGTTTCTAGATTTTCCACTCTATTAGACAATAATATTTACACCATAAAAAATTCAATAGAGTTTGTAAAAAAGGTTAAAAACATTTCTCCTAGTAATTTACTCATGGTTTCTTTTGATGTAAAATCATTATTCACCAATGTCCCAGTGGAGGGTGCATTAAGATGTCTAGAAACCAGACTTCGCGAATTTCATTTCTCTTGCATCGAAATTGAGGAGCTAATTTCTCTCACTCAACTCTGTTTGAAACAAACACATTTTGTTTTCCAAAATAAATATTACAAACAAACTGAGGGATTAGCCATGGGAAGCCCCCTCAGTCCCATCCTGGCTGATATCTACATGCATTATTATGAATCAAAATTGTTTGAAACTTTAAACTTTCCGGCATGGTTCCGCTACGTAGACGATACTTTTACCCTGTTTGAAGGTAATAAAGATGATTTAAATAAAGTTCTTTCAACAATGAATTCTATTGATCCTGCTATTCAGTTCACTTTTGAACTTGAGACTTGCAATTCTCTTCCGTTTCTCGACATTCTGGTCACACGTAACACATGCAACTTCAGTACTACAGTTTACCGTAAACCTTCATCGGTTTGCCTTCCACCACACTTTAAATCATGTCATCCGACTAAACAAAAGTTAGCTTCATTTTATTCCTATGTTTTCCGTGCTCTTCAAGTTTGCTCCTCCAAATTCGCCCTTGATGAAGAACTAAATTATTTAAAAGCAATAGCTATTGACAGGGGCTTTTCACCCAACATTATTAATCAAGCAGTTAAAAAATTCTCATCTCAACACACTAAAAGCCACACTCTTATTTTAGGAGATTATAAAAATTCTGTTGTCATTCCCTTCTTTCCATCAATTAGCTATAAAGTTGCACATATTTTGCAGAAATTTAACTTTCGGGTTGTTTATTCTCCCATCAATAAAATTCCAACTTCTATACTCAAGGACCCCATTCCGGATATGAATTCCTGGGGTATTTATAGGATTCCTTGCCAGTGTGGTTTAATTTACATTGGCCAAACTAAGAGAGCCTTAAAATTTCGCGTCAAAGAACATGAGGCATATGTTAGAAAAAAGGAAACACAGAAGTCTTCTGTTGCTCAACATTGTTGGTCCGAAAATCACACTTTCAATTTTTCTGCTGCCAAAATTATTCAAAAAACATCTTCCATTGGAGAACTGGATTTTCTAGAGGCATTTCACATTCATAGAAATCTTTCTGTTCTAGTTAACGATCCTAATTCCAATCCAAATTTGCCTTCGGCTTTTAGAGAAATTATGTTTTAGTTCTGGTTTCGCCAACAGATGGCGCCACTTGCTTATTCTTGTCCAGCCTTTCTTATCTTATCTAATCATTATTTCCTATCTTGTTCATTTGCGGTTTTGCAGCTGAAGATGATGGTTCTGTAAAACCATCGAAACTAGTCCTGTGAAAATTTTGTAGGTATAACGCTGATTTTTGTTGTTTGACTTCTGAATTAGTATTTATTCGGCGTGTTATTGTGTCTTAATTATAGAAGCCCCAAACAGGCTTATATTTTGCTTTCTTTTTTGCACGTGGTGTGGCCGCCATTTTGTGATTGTAGGAGTTTCGGTGAGTACATTTTTGCAATTTTCAAGTTATGTTTATGTTTTGTACATTTGGATATTGTGCTTTGCTTGTCTGATTTCATGTATTTTGCTTAGAAACGTTTTGTTTTCTATTCATTTCAGCGAGGGATTTTTCTGTGTTTTGTGTGTATTTTATTATTGCTCAGTTAATTTAGTTTGATTTTTGCATTGTTTATCATGCCTTCATCCGTTAATCGTTTCACTAAATTACGCCTGAAACGGCAAAAATTCCTGAATCATCTTGATTTTTTACTTAAATGTAAATGTAAAAAATTGATCCCCAATTTTATTCAAATCAAATCTAATCAAAAACCTTCGAGTCGCGTTTCAAGAATTCTGTTAAATTGCAAGCTTGCCTTACTTCGGTCTGTGATAAGGGATACACGTCAACAATTGTCCAAAATTGAACATGAACTCTATAAGCTTCATCTGGAACTCGCTAAATCATATCCAAAATTCACTGCCCTTGAACAAAAGTCTTGGTCTAGAACGGAGAATGCAGTTAACCGTCATAAAAACACCCTTGCAGTTAAATTCGAAAAACTTCTTTTACAGTCTTCCAGTTCAAGTAGTTCAAAAAATCTTCCCATTGTAAACATCAAGCCAATAGTTAATATTTCTAATGTTAGTCTTTCAGAAGAACAAGAGAGAATTCTAAAATATAATTTTAACTTCTCACAAACCTGTAAACCCTCGATTCCAAAGATTTTGGCTCCTATCGAAAAAGCTTTCAAGTTCAGTAAAGTTTCAGATTCACAGAAAGAAATGATTAGGCATCTTATCGCTCATAATGTGAAATTCAATAATAAACCTTTAAAACCAAATCTAACTGCGAGAGAAAGAGCTACAATGCGCGAAATTCATTCTAACCCGGATATTATCATTTCAAAGGCCGACAAAGGTGGCCAGATAGTCGTCATGGATAAGAACACTTACATCGATGGTGTCACTAAACTCTTAAACGAAGGACCATATAATCCGATCCCTAAAGATCCTTCACCTTCGGACTTATCCAAAATAAAAACTGCGATCAAATCTTCGCAAATCATTTCAAGCAACTTAAAACATTCGCTTATCCCATCTGTTGCGAATTGTGCCAGATTATATGCTCTTCCCAAAATTCATAAAAGTGGTATTCCTTTCCGCCCTATTGTATCAAATTTAGGTACTGCCTCGTATCCTTTAGCTAAATATTTAGTTTCTAGATTTTCCACTCTATTAGACAATAATATTTACACCATAAAAAATTCAATAGAGTTTGTAAAAAAGGTTAAAAACATTTCTCCTAGTAATTTACTCATGGTTTCTTTTGATGTAAAATCATTATTCACCAATGTCCCAGTGGAGGGTGCATTAAGATGTCTAGAAACCAGACTTCGCGAATTTCATTTCTCTTGCATCGAAATTGAGGAGCTAATTTCTCTCACTCAACTCTGTTTGAAACAAACACATTTTGTTTTCCAAAATAAATATTACAAACAAACTGAGGGATTAGCCATGGGAAGCCCCCTCAGTCCCATCCTGGCTGATATCTACATGCATTATTATGAATCAAAATTGTTTGAAACTTTAAACTTTGCGGCATGGTTCCGCTACGTAGACGATACTTTTACCCTGTTTGAAGGTAATAAAGATGATTTAAATAAAGTTCTTTCAACAATGAATTCTATTGATCCTGCTATTCAGTTCACTTTTGAACTTGAGACTTGCAATTCTCTTCCGTTTCTCGACATTCTGGTCACACGTAACACATCCAACTTCAGTACTACAGTTTACCGTAAACCTTCATCGGTTTGCCTTCCACCACACTTTAAATCATGTCATCCGACTAAACAAAAGTTAGCTTCATTTTATTCCTATGTTTTCCGTGCTCTTCAAGTTTGCTCCTCCAAATTCGCCCTTGATGAAGAACTAAATTATTTAAAAGCAATAGCTATTGACAGGGGCTTTTCACCCAACATTATTAATCAAGCAGTTAAAAAATTCTCATCTCAACACACTAAAAGCCACACTCTTATTTTAGGAGATTATAAAAATTCTGTTGTCATTCCCTTCTTTCCATCAATTAGCTATAAAGTTGCACATATTTTGCAGAAATTTAACTTTCGGGTTGTTTATTCTCCCATCAATAAAATTCCAACTTCTATACTCAAGGACCCCATTCCGGATATGAATTCCTGGGGTATTTATAGGATTCCTTGCCAGTGTGGTTTAATTTACATTGGCCAAACTAAGAGAGCCTTAAAATTTCGCGTCAAAGAACATGAGGCATATGTTAGAAAAAAGGAAACACAGAAGTCTTCTGTTGCTCAACATTGTTGGTCCGAAAATCACACTTTCAATTTTTCTGCTGCCAAAATTATTCAAAAAACATCTTCCATTGGAGAACTGGATTTTCTAGAGGCATTTCACATTCATAGAAATCTTTCTGTTCTAGTTAACGATCCTAATTCCAATCCAAATTTGCCTTCGGCTTTTAGAGAAATTATGTTTTAGTTCTGGTTTCGCCAACAGATGGCGCCACTTGCTTATTCTTGTCCAGCCTTTCTTATCTTATCTAATCATTATTTCCTATCTTGTTCATTTGCGGTTTTGCAGCTGAAGATGATGGTTCTGTAAAACCATCGAAACTAGTCCTGTGAAAATTTTGTAGGTATAACGCTGATTTTTGTTGTTTGACTTCTGAATTAGTATTTATTCGGCGTGTTATTGTGTCTTAATTATAGAAGCCCCAAACAGGCTTATATTTTGCTTTCTTTTTTGCACGTGGTGTGGCCGCCATTTTGTGATTGTAGGAGTTTCGGTGAGTACATTTTTGCAATTTTCAAGTTATGTTTATGTTTTGTACATTTGGATATTGTGCTTTGCTTGTCTGATTTCATGTATTTTGCTTAGAAACGTTTTGTTTTCTATTCATTTCAGCGAGGGATTTTTCTGTGTTTTGTGTGTATTTTATTATTGCTCAGTTAATTTAGTTTGATTTTTGCATTGTTTATCATGCCTTCATCCGTTAATCGTTTCACTAAATTACGCCTGAAACGGCAAAAATTCCTGAATCATCTTGATTTTTTACTTAAATGTAAATGTAAAAAATTGATCCCCAATTTTATTCAAATCAAATCTAATCAAAAACCTTCGAGTCGCGTTTCAAGAATTCTGTTAAATTGCAAGCTTGCCTTACTTCGGTCTGTGATAAGGGATACACGTCAACAATTGTCCAAAATTGAACATGAACTCTATAAGCTTCATCTGGAACTCGCTAAATCATATCCAAAATTCACTGCCCTTGAACAAAAGTCTTGGTCTAGAACGGAGAATGCAGTTAACCGTCATAAAAACACCCTTGCAGTTAAATTCGAAAAACTTCTTTTACAGTCTTCCAGTTCAAGTAGTTCAAAAAATCTTCCCATTGTAAACATCAAGCCAATAGTTAATATTTCTAATGTTAGTCTTTCAGAAGAACAAGAGAGAATTCTAAAATATAATTTTAACTTCTCACAAACCTGTAAACCCTCGATTCCAAAGATTTTGGCTCCTATCGAAAAAGCTTTCAAGTTCAGTAAAGTTTCAGATTCACAGAAAGAAATGATTAGGCATCTTATCGCTCATAATGTGAAATTCAATAATAAACCTTTAAAACCAAATCTAACTGCGAGAGAAAGAGCTACAATGCGCGAAATTCATTCTAACCCGGATATTATCATTTCAAAGGCCGACAAAGGTGGCCAGATAGTCGTCATGGATAAGAACACTTACATCGATGGTGTCACTAAACTCTTAAACGAAGGACCATATAATCCGATCCCTAAAGATCCTTCACCTTCGGACTTATCCAAAATAAAAACTGCGATCAAATCTTCGCAAATCATTTCAAGCAACTTAAAACATTCGCTTATCCCATCTGTTGCGAATTGTGCCAGATTATATGCTCTTCCCAAAATTCATAAAAGTGGTATTCCTTTCCGCCCTATTGTATCAAATTTAGGTACTGCCTCGTATCCTTTAGCTAAATATTTAGTTTCTAGATTTTCCACTCTATTAGACAATAATATTTACACCATAAAAAATTCAATAGAGTTTGTAAAAAAGGTTAAAAACATTTCTCCTAGTAATTTACTCATGGTTTCTTTTGATGTAAAATCATTATTCACCAATGTCCCAGTGGAGGGTGCATTAAGATGTCTAGAAACCAGACTTCGCGAATTTCATTTCTCTTGCATCGAAATTGAGGAGCTAATTTCTCTCACTCAACTCTGTTTGAAACAAACACATTTTGTTTTCCAAAATAAATATTACAAACAAACTGAGGGATTAGCCATGGGAAGCCCCCTCAGTCCCATCCTGGCTGATATCTACATGCATTATTATGAATCAAAATTGTTTGAAACTTTAAACTTTCCGGCATGGTTCCGCTACGTAGACGATACTTTTACCCTGTTTGAAGGTAATAAAGATGATTTAAATAAAGTTCTTTCAACAATGAATTCTATTGATCCTGCTATTCAGTTCACTTTTGAACTTGAGACTTGCAATTCTCTTCCGTTTCTCGACATTCTGGTCACACGTAACACATCCAACTTCAGTACTACAGTTTACCGTAAACCTTCATCGGTTTGCCTTCCACCACACTTTAAATCATGTCATCCGACTAAACAAAAGTTAGCTTCATTTTATTCCTATGTTTTCCGTGCTCTTCAAGTTTGCTCCTCCAAATTCGCCCTTGATGAAGAACTAAATTATTTAAAAGCAATAGCTATTGACAGGGGCTTTTCACCCAACATTATTAATCAAGCAGTTAAAAAATTCTCATCTCAACACACTAAAAGCCACACTCTTATTTTAGGAGATTATAAAAATTCTGTTGTCATTCCCTTCTTTCCATCAATTAGCTATAAAGTTGCACATATTTTGCAGAAATTTAACTTTCGGGTTGTTTATTCTCCCATCAATAAAATTCCAACTTCTATACTCAAGGACCCCATTCCGGATATGAATTCCTGGGGTATTTATAGGATTCCTTGCCAGTGTGGTTTAATTTACATTGGCCAAACTAAGAGAGCCTTAAAATTTCGCGTCAAAGAACATGAGGCATATGTTAGAAAAAAGGAAACACAGAAGTCTTCTGTTGCTCAACATTGTTGGTCCGAAAATCACACTTTCAATTTTTCTGCTGCCAAAATTATTCAAAAAACATCTTCCATTGGAGAACTGGATTTTCTAGAGGCATTTCACATTCATAGAAATCTTTCTGTTCTAGTTAACGATCCTAATTCCAATCCAAATTTGCCTTCGGCTTTTAGAGAAATTATGTTTTAGTTCTGGTTTCGCCAACAGATGGCGCCACTTGCTTATTCTTGTCCAGCCTTTCTTATCTTATCTAATCATTATTTCCTATCTTGTTCATTTGCGGTTTTGCAGCTGAAGATGATGGTTCTGTAAAACCATCGAAACTAGTCCTGTGAAAATTTTGTAGGTATAACGCTGATTTTTGTTGTTTGACTTCTGAATTAGTACTTAAGATGTAAATTAACATATATATCATTTTAAATCTTATACTCATGTTAGGTGTACTAAATTTTTTTAACATTACATAACTCACAATTTAGGCGGTTGTACCGTATATTAATATAGTATCATTACTCGGTTACAATTTAAATACAAAAGACAGAAAAAAAAATTCACTCACAGGGTGAAGTTCATACATTCAACTCCTATGCCATCATCGACTGATTAATATGGAGTGCTGATAGTTCAACAGATCGTCCTACTCATTGCGTTAACCATTCGAAGAGATCGAGAATGCCATCATCGACGGATTAATACGGAGTTTTAGAGAGTTCAACAGATCGTCCTACTCATTTCGTTCACCATTCGAAGAGATCGAGAATGCCATCATCGACGGATTAATACGGAGTTTTCGATAGTTCAACAGATCGTCCAGCGTCCAAAGTTTACTCGAGCACCACATTATTCCTGCTGTCCTTTATTCACAAAATCATCGTTAATGGAGGCAGACAGTTCTTGCGAATTTTAAAGATGACTTGGTTGCAACACCATTGAAGCTGTCCTTACAATAAATAAATTCCAGAGCATGGAATGATGAAAAAAAAAATCGACGCAGCTGGCACAGGCAGAATAAACAGCAATGCATACCTTAGAAGGGTCCTACACGAGTCTCTTTCATTCTGGAAGCCCCGAAACTCACCATAAGCGTAGAGCACCTTTGGAACAAAATCTAATTAGGAAGTCACAGCCGGTAAAAACAGGAATACCGCATCAGGATGTCAGGATCACCAAGAGAATCTGCCGAACAATTCTTGGGATAAGAGAAATCGAAATTCTTCTGCTGAGCTCTATGCCTTATACCAACGCAAATTCTCGCCAGCTAAAAGCCGAGAGAAAAATCATACCCTCTGCCGGCTGTTCACGCGGCTCGCGAGAAGCAAGACCCGAAGGGTCAAGCCCCCGCTTTTTCTCCTCTTACTCTTCTTGAAAATCAGAATCAGAATGAACTCTAGCCTGGTGCAAGCACCCAGGAAATCTCGGTTTCTCCGCCTCTGTGAGTTCATAGGCTTTCAAAAAAAATCATAAAATTAAATCTTACCAATCCCGGAATTTTATGTTATCTCTAAATTGAGAAAATGACACACCCATGACGAATCAAACACCAGAAAATCTGACAATGCAATCCGAAAAACATCTGCACTCACATAACGTGAGAAAAAAAATAGACCCCCCAACTAACAAGTGAAACTAAGCTTTTACGAAAATCCAATTACCAGCCACCCCCACTGTCTTGAAGTAAGAAAACTGCAAACTTTAAACAAAGCGATTTCCGTTTCCCACGCATTAGCTGAAAAGACCCTACTACCTTCATTGTTGGAAAGGCCATAAACCAGATGTGTGTCCTCGCAACCGTCTCTCGCCTTTGTTACAATTCCTACTCAAGAACAACAAGTTAAATAAAACCTTAAGAGCTTAAGAATACTTTTTTCCAGATTAAAATACACATGAATACAAATAAAAATATTAGAATAATAATAATATAAAACACATATTAATAATTTAAACTCGCTACATAACATAAAGTATATTTTACACTTGTACAGGATTTGCTTTTGAATCCGTATTCGTCCTTCCCAGGAACGCATGAAATATAACAAGAACAACTTTATTTCCGAATCAAGATTAGAACAAATGTAATTTTGAATAGCTACTTCATAACAGTATTTTAAATTGAATTAATTCAATTTAGTTCATAAAGTAAAATATCTAAAGTTGTTTACCCTTTAAATTATTTTAAAATGCATTCCGTTAATGGACAATGTAAAACTGAAGAAACTTTTTTTTCCGATTTGAGATATTTTGCAAATGAAAAAAATCACTACCAACTTTTGTTAATAACTTTTAAAGGAAATAAATTTAAAATACTCGACAGATTAAATTAAGTAGTTTTTGATGACGGGTTTAATGTCCACGTTTAGTTACAGTTTGTATTTATGATTAAAGCACTTTCTTCTTATCGTATGTTAATTCAAATGTAAAATGTAATGTGAGATTTATTTCTGAATTTGATTTGAGAATTTAGCTTTTTGTTTTGCTTTATAAAACATTGTTGATAGTATGTTACTTTAAGTGAGTTCTATTTGAGATATACTCAATTTACTTCTACCACTTCTGCTATGTATGCGGAAAACAGGTCACAGTATAAAAATAAAGAGAGTTTTTATGCATTGGTCCCCCCCCAAAAAAAAAGTTAACACTTTTTTCAGTGGAAGGGGGAGTAATAAAAATGTCTGCTATTTAGTTTTCTTAATTTTCCCTTTTCCATTCCTGTAGGATATTTTAAGTATTATAACAGTTCTAATTGCATCTACTTATAAAATTTATACATAAACGACAATAGAATGCAATCCATGCTTCTCACTGCATAATGACAAAAGTCAGGTGGAAGCTCCTCCCTTGATATTTGTAATACAGTGCATGCGAAGTGTACGTTTTACTAAAACACATGCAGAGTTATCCATATGGAACAGTGTTTTCCAAACTGTATTCCTCAAACAGTCACTCAGTTATTCCATAAAAAGTTTTGAAAATGAGTTAAGGAAACAACGAAGCATTGCCTGCTTTTATGTATTTAACACAGTTTAAAACAGCTTTTAAAAGAAATTTAGACAGAAGATATAAAACGAAGTGATTTGAATCCCACGCCTTATGAAGTTAGTAACGTAGCATGACACCCAGATGGCTTACGTTGTCTGCCAGTATTTCTGATCTGTGCTCAATAAAGAAATGTTTAAGTATTATGTTACTATTTTAAAAGTGTTAGTCTTCTTTGGATGTTTTACTTTTTTATTTTATCAACTTTTTAAAATTAATAAATATATATAAAACTTTTACTAATTAATGGTTAGGATATTTTTTACCTTTATAAGTATTATTCTTATAAAAAATGAATACTGAACATTTCCATTTCGATGGAGATATACCAGAAAAGCCAAATTTCATATTTTATTTCGCGATCAACTATAAAACTCCTTTACACTTTATTTGAAAATTTCACTCGCGTTTTTGTTAGCTAAGTTTAAAAGTAGTTCAAATATTGGCCCTGTTTGCATATGAAAATTTGATTCGCTTTTCTTGTTAGCTTAAGTTAAACGTAGTAAATCGTTGGATCTGATTTTGTCATTATTACAGTAGTCAACAATTGTCATTATTACAGTAGTAAATTAACGACCAAAATTCAAATGTATTATGTAACTGAAGAAATACGTACATATATAGATATATATTTATGTATATTCTGACATTTATATTATAAATTAAATATTATTCTTATAACTAGATGTGATAATTTTTAATAAAAGAGAGTATTGATATATTTTATTATCTATTTTGAGTATACAATAAGGCTGTTATCCACCAAATTTTAAATGTATTGCATTTCCGATAATTCTGCTACTGTAATCCTCTGCTAAACTTTATTTTTCAGTTTTTTTTTTTTTTTTTTGTCTATCTTTAATCAACATTACTTAATCATCTTTATATAAATTATTTAAAATAAAATTAACTCATCTTCTCAAGTCTTTTTATCTTCTTGTATGCTTTTAAAATACGATTTGTTAGATAAAAATGGGAATTTTGAAAGGAAAACTAGCAAGTACTTCTTCAGATACATCTGCGATTGGAGAAGAGTCAGTCAAAAAAGCAGGTGGTCAAAGAAAGAGTCAAAACAAAAATATGAAGATAATTATTTAAACTGGAATCTTACGACGGCTATAAATAAAAATGCTCCCAAAATGCAATGTGCGTTGCATTAAATAAAATTCTACTTAACGAGTTTTGAGCTCCAGCTAAACTTGATACATATTTCGAAAGAAAGTGCTTTTATTACAAAGAGAAAACTTCATTTCTTCAAGAGAAAATTTAAGTCCCTGGGAAAATCTGAACTTCGGATGGCAAAAATTGCTAAATTTAAAAACGCACTGATAACAGAGGCATCTTGTCGTGTTGAATTACTGTATTACTCGTAAGAATGAAGCACGTTCAAAAGGTGAAAAGAACATAGATAATCGGAACATATAAGATAACTTAAGAAAGCTGTCCCATTGTCCTTAGTCCATTTAACAACAAGATAAATACAGACATACGCGTGAAAAACTGCATTTATTTAATGCGACTATTTTCAAGTGCTTTATTTTTTACCACGGTATTTCATACTATGATATTTTAAAACTACGATATTTTAGCTTGATTTTCGATGACTATGGTTTAGCTCGATGTTATAGAAGAGCGATTTTCTTCCTTGATTTCTTTTTCCCGCGACGTTTTGTACGACGACGCTTCAGCCTTGCGTTATTTTCTCCGCGACGCTTTCGTCCGCGATGTTTTCGGCAGACGCCGATAATACTTAGAGCCTCAAAGAAAATAATTCACCTGCTGTCCCTCCAAGTAAGAGCAGTAACTTTATTACATGGAAGGCAGCTTTTGTTACAGATTGTGCAATTTCATTTGCTGATTAGTTTTTTGATTCTTTTACATTATATGTTCTTGTAAAGCATCCATTTTTATCGCCTGTTATGAATCTATCTAAAAAACTCTTTTCTTATGTTATAGCGACCAAAAATGTGCACAAAGTCACTGCTCAGTGTATACTTTCTGCCAAACAAAATAATACCTATGTACAGAGTTTAAATATGACTTCATGTTTCTGCAAATAGAGTAAAGAAGAAGAATTATATAAGTGTAAGCGTCTCAGCAATATTTTCAGTTTTAATCTTTGTATTGACATACATATTTTAATTTCGAAAGAACCTCGAATTATTTAACATGAGCCGTTTGAAACATTAAGCACTTGAACAACAGGAAAATTAGTATTGAAGATCTTAATTATCAATTCCTCAATCTATAAGGCATTTCTCTAGCCTTCTTAGCACATCATAGGCATTCGAGTCTCGGCGACAGCAACGCTTATTTTTAATCTTTTCTGCTCTCTCTCAAAAAAAAAAAAAAAAAAAAAAAAAAAGAAAGAAAATGATGTTTCTACAAGTCCTCTCTAATACGTTGCATATTACATATATAAACATCGCTTGTGCTTGTATTTCTTTTATAATGCAAATAACAACAGCAACTAAACTGAAACCGTGCAAATATTTTTTCGGTCTTTTTAATAGAAATATTATAATCAATAAAATATTTAATTTTATTGTATTTATGCTGTTGTTTTTGATATAATTCACTTAGCATGCTATTCATGAAGATTATTACTCACTACACGATCATTTTTATTATAATACACTGTATTCTGATTTTTGGTTTTTATAGAAATAATTATAAAATGTTTGCTTGAAATTTTTATAAATCTCATGCTTAATATGTTTAATTACTTGAATTTGTTATTTTAGATGAAATTCTTTAATATTGTTTTTAGATATTATTTTTAAAGAAGCAATCTCCTTTTAATTATTTCGCTTTTATAAATATTGGAACAATTATATATAACGTGTTTTTTTTTTTTTTTTTTTTTTTTTTTTTCAATCAGCTCCTAAAAGTATGTGGTAGAGATCTTAAAACTGCCGGTATTTTCTGTGTTTGCATACGGATTTAAGAAGATGATCCTCGAACAGCAAAAGAAATTTTTAATTACAAGAGGATTAAACTTAAAATTGTATTTTAAATTACTTAACACAAATAACGTAGATGTCTTTTTTTCCACCGTTGAATTACTTTTTAAGCATGATATATATAAAATCGATGAAGCTTGTTGTGAATTACCACCAGACTTATTATGATCTTGTGCAGAAGTGTCCAGCTCATCTTATAAACACATGTAGGAATTTAGAAACTGAATTATTCTAAACCAAATTATTTCTAAACTCGTCAGAAATAAATTAAAACTAGAATAATTGTTCATTCGTTGATGAATTTATTCGCAGGTAAATCCATTTAAAAATCTCTGGTATTTTGAGGTATTAAGGTTGAGTATATTTTGAGTATCTTGAGATTCTTTCAAATATTTAAACCGTTGAAATTTATATTAGGTGAAATTGTGTGAAAGTCTAAAAACGAATGCTCTTGGTAACATCATAGCAGTATAGATCCAACCGCAAAATTCTCGTCGCCTCGTTTAAAAACATGTGTATGCTATTCATCATAATTACATCAGTATGATATGATGCTTCGTGGAAGATACAATACGGCCCGCGGCCTGAAACATTTGGAAACATCTGAGTTAAGATAATAATTGATAGGATTTATTTATTCTCGAAAGTGCTCATCTTTCACAATACTGAATATAGTGTTTTCTAACATTAAAATTTATTAGTAGAATTAATACATTGAAATTAATTTACTCTTGTTTAGATCAATATATTAAATTTCATATACTGAACTTGTCTAGAAAGCACCATGCTGCCGTCATCTTTACTGTCTACCTTGAATTTGAAGTACAACTCTTATTCTTTTCACTTCGTCATAACAAACATTCCGAAGTCTACTAACTGAAACTGGACCGTGATTTTATTGCTCAGAATTTCTTGAAGCATACTTAAACATATGTGACCACTGGAACAGAATAGGAAGTGTAAGTAATATAAAGTTTGGAAATGAAATGTTCGGCATTATTAGTGTTTCGCACCAATTTTTGTGTAAAATGTGTCATTGGTATATTCCTTTTTTTTTTTTTTTTTTTGTATTCATATTTAATTTGGATCGAGAACTGTACTGAGAGTTATATTTGTCATTAAGGTTTTTTGGAAGCAGGAGACGGGAAAAATGGGCAATAGCTTCGCCGGAACTCGAATCTGGCCATCTGGTACACGCGCCGAGTGTGCTAGCGTTACACCACGAAGGCACGCAGAAAGGAGGGAGAGAAGAGACCGCAGAAAAAAAAGGGGCGGGCAGTTCTATATCTTCCGTTCTACTGGGCCGATTGACGAAACAGAAATTGGGTTTTTCATCTCTCGAAAGCGCGACTTAGGATATGTATTAGATTTATATATAGCTTTGTTCTAAACTAGATATTTTGACACAAAATAGGATTTTTTTCTGAAATGGCATGCCAATTTTTTCCATATTTCGATTCTACGTCTCAAATTATGCCAAGCTGCCACGTTTGGTAAAACTCGCGGGAGTAGTTTTTAAAAAATTAGCTCTCAAAATTTTACCTCCTCAATGGTAACTGAATTCGGTATATATTTATTAATATATTTCTTTTTATTACACTTATTTGATTCTTTCTTTCATATTTCAAAATTTAGGTTCATTCCAAATAAAATTTGCAAACTTTTATGATTTATTTTTTTTATTTGTATTTTAAAGTAATTTTTATAAATTTTTCCAAAGAAAGTTTGAATTATAATTTATAAATCTTTTGACATCATCTTAAAGTAGCTGTATTTCTAAGCATACATGCAAAAAATTAGAGTATTTTATTCAAAATTTCCTAAGATATACGTGAATTTATATTTTAGCGCATTTTGAAATTTGGCGTATTAATTATAAGCGATAATAACGAAGAGTGCTTTACGCACTCTGTCAAATTTATTTGAAAGTATAAACGAGAACATTTTTCCTGCTCGTGGACAATGAGAAAGAGGAAAGGAAAACAGGTTGCTATAAATTACGAAGTTTGCCAAGTGAATTATTCTTGGCGCAAACTGAAAAAAATTCGCCAAGATAAATTTTTTAATTTCTCCGCAAATTTCTTACCAAAAATTACAAAATTTCATATCTAGGCATAATCTGAGTCGTTGAATCGAAATATTTAAAAAACTTGGTATAATTATTTTAGAAAAAGTTCGATTTTGTGTCAAAATATCTGTGTTAGTCAATGCTATATATAAATATAATATATATATTAAAAGCTTTCGAGATATTAAAAAAGCAATTTGAATTTCGTCAAACGGCCCAGTAGAACGGCAGATATAGGATTGTCCCATTTTTTTGTGTGGGCAATGTACATAAACGTTTGAAAATTTAATACAGCGTTTATTTAACAAAGGCATAATACTATGTATGCTATTTCAATGTTATTTACCAAATTATCAATTATCAAAAATGAAGTTTTTAACGCATTTCGTTTTATATACTATTATATATTACCATACGAGACATTTTTGGGGATATATAACACAATGATGCAATGCATTATTGTTGAAATTATGATCTGAAATAATAATATTTAATGAATTGCTCATTTCTATTTAAGTTGCATTGTGTGTATATTTCTTCTTTTTTCATTTCTTTCTGCCCCAGTCGTAAATGTCGACCTCTTTGCCTCAAGTGAAGAAATATGTAGGCACGGCTTTACATGGAAATACTGTAGCTAATGTAGTAATCTATCTGGAAAACAAAATGCTGCTCTTTGTAGAATAAACACAATGGAGGAATTTAATAATAAGGAATTGTTTAACCCAAATCCGGATTAAAAAATTCTTGGAACAATATTGCATTAGCGAAAATAGGAAAGAGGATAAGAGCATACTGTCCAGCATAGCTTAAAATCAAATAAATAATATCTTTAGCTTAGGTAATATACATCAATTTTAATGCAGTATTAGGAATAATACATTTTGTCTCAATATTGTAATAATAATATAATTGTTGGAATTTAAGGAGTGATTATTCGTGGATAAAATATTATTTTTAATCAAATAATTTAATTAATAACATGTCAGTGAGATTAAAATTCAAACCAGAAGAAAAAATAGAAACCTTCTCATAAAATGCGCTTTTATTTAAAATGAATAAAATAATTAATGAAATAAAAAACAAAATAATTCATTTTACAGTTTAACGGAGAGAAAAGATTAAATTCTTTACAAAATTCGTCTGCAATTTTATATCATGAACAAAAAAAGCGTGAGTGTCTATGCGTGGGCTTATAGTTTGCACAATGCGAATTGATTATTATATTTCATTATTTATGAGACCCTGTTTTTAATATTCATGTTGTAAAGTTGCAGACGAAGTTTGAAAAGAGAGCTATTTGATCTCTTCTTTCCATGAAAATGCATCGTAAATGAACTTCTTCTTTTCAGCTCATTGTTTAATTCTAATTATTTTATAAAAATAATTTTTATTCTTTTATTTCATATTTATGTGTTTGTTAAACGAATTTATAGATTTTAAATTTTAATTTTATCAGATGATTATTTAGTAAAAGAAAAATCTAATCGCTTTTGGATTTTATAGCATTTAACCTCTTTTGGGGAAAAAAAAATTGCTTTAGTTCTAAAAACTTGATATACTCCACTTACAAGTGAATTTTCTGTCATATAAAGAATTTTCTTTTTGTTTTAAACGCATTGCATTTTCATTTTATTTGAAAAGTTTTACCTAGGCATAAACATAGGTTATATCATATGTTATATCTATTTTCAGACGAAGACGTTTACACTATTGTTCGTACAATTCTTACAATGTACTAAAAGTTAGAATTTCCTTGACCTAGGCTTTAAAAAATTCCTTAGCAAGGTATACTGAAATTTATTCAAGCACATAATAACAAATCAAGGCTTCTAACTGAAAGTATCATAATTTATAATGTAGCAGGCGCCGTTTAATGTGATTAAGTTTGTTGACGGTTATTTTGATAACATTAATCGATCGATAACATTAAACGATGAAAAAAAAAAAATAGTTCTCAAAACAGCAATGGAATTTAGAAAATTTAACACAGAAATATCATGAAACACATAAACAGGTATTTTCACAGCATTTTAACTAGAAAAATGCAAATGATTTTAATGAACTTTTCCTACTGCGATATTTTAGTATTCGAAATGTATCCCTCATAGAGAAAAAACATGCCAATGCAACATATTAAATAAAGCAAAAACATTCTTAATTCGTTGCAATCACTATAAACGGCGTATCCCTTTTCAAATGGTTGCCACCAAATATTACCGTCTTGTATTATGTTTCAAAAAATTAAATAACTAAGAATCAGCATGAATTTATGCATGTTTCCCGCATTGTGAAAAACAAAGGCACTTGAAACCATCAAAGTTTGAATAACGTAATCCTCTACGCGAATGGGGGGGCACTTGGAAACCCGAATTTTGAGTTTCGAATTTGTTTTCACATTTTGTAAAACTTTAACGAAATTTTGATTAACGAAATCACCGATTTTAAGTGAGCAGTGGCAACACTGTACGGAAACACAAACATTTTTATCACCTGTTTATCGAAAAATTTAAAGATATGCTGTTTTTAAATATTTTGCAATTATGCTGTTGAACCGAATTTTACATGTTGTAAACACCAAGAACGTGATATTTAATAAATAAAATAAACACACAAAACGCTCATAATAAAAAGACAAAAAAATTGTAAAGCCATCTAACATTACGCCCCAAAGGGCGTTTTTTTAAATATTTTTGTGAGTTACCTTTATTTTATTAAATATCACATTCTTCCCACTTAAACCATAAAATTCAGTTCAACTGCAATATCGCAAAATAATTTTTAAATGAGCATATCTTTAGAATTTCCGATACACAGTCTCGCGCGCTCTAGATAAAAACGTTTTATTTTTCTGTACAGTGTTGCCATTGCTCGCTATGAAATCGATAATAAAACAAATCCCATATTCCGAATTTGGGCTTTCAGATGCACAATGCGAGAATACATACATTTATGCAGATTCTTCATTATTTAATTTCTTTCAATATAATACGGGGCTGTAATATTTGTGGCAACAGTTTGAAAAGTGAACCGACATTTTTTTCAACGCAAAATGCCAAAAACGAAATGAATAGCCATTCTGGGATAACGCCCTTTTGGCTAAAAAGCTCAGGATAATATATGGCAACACTTAACTTTGCATCGGGAATTATAAAAGTATCCTGTTACACTGCTTTGAAAATTTTTGCAAATTTTTTGTTGAATTGCAGAGGGTGTAAATGCGAAGAAAACGATGCTTAAAAATAAAACTAAGCAGATATAAAAATGGAGACTAGTAGTATCAGGACTTGTGTTCCTCTTTACTTGCTTTGAAAACATGAACTGTCCTGACTCGGAACAGGGAGCTTACTCAAGCTATGTTTAATAAATTGTGAAGTAGACAATACACACAGGAAGGGTATACGAAACCCTTTATTTTTCTATCTTTACAGAGATTTTTTGAACTTCGGAATACAGAGACCAACCACTTGTGGTCTGAGCGTAAGAATATAAAACTACTAACTAAAACTCTAACTAAAACTAACTTTGGATTAATATACAAGTGCCTAGCTTTAAGATTGGCCGTTATTTAACAAAGTCCGTATGTAGTACAGAGAGCTGCTAAAACTACGATACGTTTGAAATTATCAAGAGGACTAAACCTCTGGCCTTGAAGGCAATCAGCAACCGAGTAAAACTACTATGGCAAGCGGCTTACTTCCAATAACTCCTTCCTCTCTCTTGCTTGGCAAAAAGCCACAACTTAAGTACGTGGCGTTAGCAAGACAAATTTGCATAAATAAGTTAAAGCTATTAATTCTGGCCGGAAGTAGAAAATAAGAAGTGATAGTAAAGATTTAAAATAAAATAAACATTAGTAAAACTTAGGATCCTTACAGTAGGAATGAGTGTAAACAGCAGACAGGTGGACTGCAGCTCAGCCAGATCATAAAAAATCTTAACAAACATTTTTTGGGCGCCCGTTAAAATCTCTAACCTTTCAGATTTTTTTTTAAAATTTATTTTCGGTTTATTGTTTTATTTTACTTTATATTAAAGAAAAAAGACTTGCGTTTCATCGCCTTCCAGACAGATAGAGTTGATCAAAATCTACATCAAACTAAAGTTTTTTTTTTTTTTTTCTGACTCATTTTAATGTTTGACTGAAATCCAAACCAATCTGTTTGGTTACTTAACTCCTCATTTGATGATATTCTTCTGTAACTTGAGAATTTTTATAATCAATTTTAAACTTATTTGGCGAATTTATCTTACATTTGGCTACTTTAATTTAATTAAGACACAATAACACGCCGAATAAATACTGATTCAGAAGTCAAACAACAAAAATCAGCGTTAATTCACAAAATTTTCACAGCAAAAAAAAAGTTCTGTGAAAATTTTGTGAATTAACGCTGATTTTTGTTGTTTGACTTCTGAATCAGTACTTTAATTTAATTAAAAAATTCTCCTATAATATTTTGATCATATTAATGATGATACAATAAGCAATGTTGTTTTTAAACGCTTCCGTATAAAAATGGGCAGGACTTCGGCAAATAGATAAAAATATCCGAATAATAACATTAACCGCGATCACATAAAACGTCGTCTACTGTACGTATTAAAGCCTATACTCTAAAGTAATTTGCTTAATGGAATAAATGGGCTGTGTTCAAGATTTTACTGGAACATCTAATTCAGTATGAAATATAAAAACGAATTACATTGCACGCAAATATATGAAAATAGATATTTAACAAATATTGCAGATATTCGCATTATTTATTAATACACTGCACAAAACATAATTAATTTACTTCAATATATTGATAGGGATTTTTGAAAATACCGAGAAAAGAGCATGTGTAAAATGTACGCCTGTCTTCAAACCAATATTGAAAAATATGATAATAAGAAAAGAAAAGTGCTGCAACTATATATTATTATCCACTGTAAAAGAAACTTTTCATAGACATTAGTGAAATCCAAAAAAAAAAAAAAAAAATATTGGAGTGTACAGAGAATTTTATATCTTGAACTCACATTCTGTAAAGAAACAAAAACTGTACATTTAGTTTAAAATTAGTGCTTTTTACAGCATTTAGTAACTATATAAAGTTTTAAAAATGAAAATGCAACACACTCTCTTTTCATAAATATATTTTTCTATAATTATTTATTTTACTCTTACATACGAATGAACGCAAAATTAATTATGAATCTTCACAACACATTCTTGTATAGCATAAGCACTTAAGAATAAATCTGGACAATTGCATTAGAATTAAATACATATATGATCCATACTGCAAATCTGGCATTACTTTCACTAGAGCAGCTGCCACAGACAAAGTAATTAATTATTATCTGGAATAGCATAGCTTGTCACAGTTGTGGCTGCTTGATTAATTCCGCTCCATTCCGCTCAAACACAATTTATTTTTTGTATTTATATATACTTTTACCTAGCAACTGAGGCTTATGTAATTGATAAAAAGGGTGTCAAGGAAAATATAAATATTTATTCGCTATACATCTATATTTCTGATCTAATTCTTTTACTATAATTAGAAAGGAAATAAATTCAAACACCCATAAAAAGGTTTCCTTGAAAATAACAGTTTTTTATTTAATGTGGAAATACTTTAACTCTAGGGTTTAAAGTAATGAAGTATTTGTTGCTTTAATTATAAATTAATAGTTTAAATAAATTAATAAGATAAATTAGTAAATATTTGTGCTAGATTAAAGCAAACTAAATATTTGTATCTTTAAGTAGTTTTCTTTAGTTAGAAAAAATATATATTTTCATTAATTTAATAATTTATCAATTAAAAATAAATAAGTAAGTGAAGCCATTAAAGGTAAACATTTTCAAGATTATCTAATATATAATAGGAAATGTAATATTCGCTTAATATTTTACATTAAAGTTATGTAAGATATTATTAACGTTGTAGCATTCTACTTGGCAGGAGAAAAAAAAATCCATTCCAACAGAAATTCCTATATATGGGACGTTTCAGATGCTTGAGAGCAGATTTTGGCCTCTATTGATGCGGGAGATTTAAATGCTTCTGTAATAACAAGCATTTATATCTTATAAATAAAAGAGAATCTGAAATGTTTCAGATTTTAAATTACGTTCAAAGGGGCGTTTTTTAACGTTTTGTGCGTTACCTTTATTTAATAAATATCATGTTCTTTTAGAATTTCCGATACACAGTTCGACGCGCTGGAGCTAAAAAGGTTTTTTTTCCCCGTAGAGTGCTGCCATTGCTCGCTTTTAAATCGCTGAGTTTGTTACTCAAAAATTCGTGAGAGTTTTACAAAATATGAAATTGATAATAAAACAAATTCCAAATTTCAAATTTGAAATTTTATATGCCCATATTCGCAGTAGGATTACGTCATTCAATATTAGATGGCTCCGTTGTTTTATCACAATGCAAGAAATAGACATACATTTATGCAGATTTTTCATTATTTAATATCTTCAAATATAATGCAGGACTCTAACCTTTTGTGGCAACAGTTTAAAAAATGAACCGACATTTATAAGAGTCCGAAGCAAAATTCCAAAACAAAAGTAGTAGTCCTTCGGGGACTCAAATCCATTTGGACTAATAATAAACTAAGATTTACAACTTAAAAAAACGCAATGCTCATCAGCTTCTGCTGAGGAATGTGGCTCATCTCAGAACAATTTGTAGAACCTTCTATGAAAACTGTTTAGCGGGAGATAAATGGAAATAAATTGGGACAATTGAGATAGCATGGGCTTACCTGAATAACTGCAATATAAAAAGTCTATTTAATTATTCAAAACGAAGAGAAAAAGTTACACAAATCTGGTTCTGTCAATATGAAGAGAGTATTAGTAAGGGGTTTATGATTGTCGTAGAATTCTCTCAGTGGGAAAATAAAAATAAGAAGCGTAGAAAAAATGTCAAAATCAGCTGAACGTACCCTCAGGCAGACATACAGAAAGAAGTACATGGGGCACCAAAACATCGCCATGGGCAAAAGTGGTATCGCCCCACTGATATAACCATCTATGGCACCCTGAGCTGACACGCTAACGCCATGCTCGGGAATTTGTTTACATTATAGCATTCATAATACGCAGTTATATATTAATGATGCATAATTTGCATTGCACACAATATTGTCTAAGATATACTTTACACGAGTACTTTGCAGTTGGATGGATAAATACAATAATTACAATAAGTTATTCACAGATGTATATACATATTTCTTTTGTGTTTCGGTTTAAAGCTTTGTTGGGGGGTGTGTTTATGGTATGCGGTACGTTGTTTGTGGTGCGAAAATTGATGTGTTATTTATAGAAGAAATTGCATTTCCTTATTCCAAATGCTTCCAAAGATTTAAAGAAATGTGCTATGCCCTAGTCGGGATTCGAACACAGGAGCTCTCGATGCCAGCCGGAATTACCCCACGCGGAAAGAAGGGCATCAAGGAAAAGCAACAAGTAATATTTCTAAAAGCACCACTGCATTCCTTGAAAGACTGAAGACTGATATAGGTATTGCATATACAGAATTTCAACGTATTATTGCAAAGTTCCCTGACGTTTCACTTATAGGTTATTCTGTTTATGATCTCTTGAACTGAGCTTTTTCTAAATGCAAACTCAAGATGATTGATGCATAGACGATTGGTGACAACCCAAGACGATTGATGGAAAGCAGTGGAACAGGAATGGAAATTTTACGAAAATCCCTTCTATTATGGAAATCACGATGCAGACTTTTTTCCAGAAACAAGGCTAACAAATGGAACATTTAAAAAATGTTCTTTACATTTTAAACATTATCGGCCTCAAAATCTTTCTAAAATTGTGTAGCTATCGTCTGTATAGGTACTAATAGTAACATATGTCAAAAATTGTTTTCGAAGGGAATCAGCGTGAGATGATCTGCAGAGCATTCTAATTTATAAAAGCGGTCCTCTCTCAAAGAGGAGTAATCTTAAGTAATCGAGTAAGTAATGTTTCTACGTAAAGAAAACTTAAGAAAAACTGTCATATAGCATCTCACAGGTATTCGATATACAATAAAATTGAAAACTGTGAATATATTAGAATGGATTTCATAAAGCATATTATTTACAAATCTCCAATTGTTGATTTAAAATGAAATTAAAGACCATTTCTGTAGATGTACTGCCAAGACTGTCGTAGTCAAAGTCAACAGATTACTGTAAATATTCTGTAAATTAATAAATTCTTATGAAATGAGACTTGCTGCTTGTAAAAAAAGCATGAAGATTAAATTAACAGGGTTTGTTTCTTTTATATTATTTTTGCCATTTAAAATGGAGCATAGTTTAAAATATATGAAAGGGATGCAATACGAGGAATTTTTTTTTAAATATCTTTTACACCGATGACATTTTAAAAGTTATTACGTTATTTATCCATGAATTTGCTTTAATATACGGTATTTTATCGATTTCATAGTGCACTCTTTTCCATATAACTGTCACTGAGTCTCAAAATTGCAGAATTTTTCAAGCTATTTATTATTTCACAGTAATTAAATTTTCTAAATAAAAGGTTATGGCAGGTATATTATTGTTAAAGTAAACTAAAATCCATTATTGAATATATGCGCTAGATACAATAACCGACATTGCAATTGGAACACCAAGAAAGAGTGACCAGAAAGTGAGAAACTCGCAAAGAGAGAGAGACAGCAGTGTAAAATAAGTGCTCTTTATTTCGAAATGATATGCACAATATATATAGAGAGAACTGCGTCGGCTCAGTAGGTTGTAGGATTATCCTGAAAGGCGATACACGAAGCAGCACATCTTGGTACAGAGTCAATGATACACTGGATGGTGTCCTGAGGAATACCTCTGCATTCCTTTCAACAATTTGCCACAGTTCGTCTTCTGAACCCGGCAATGGCAGGCTCTGCAAATGGCATCCAATCACATCCCAAATGTGTTCGATTGGTGACAGAACGGTGAACCCCGTGCACCTTGCACAGCACGTTGGCTGATGCGAGTGATGTGCGACCGGGTGCTATCTTGCTGATGAAGGGTATTGGGCACTCCCTGAACGTAGGGAAGTGTAAACGGCCTCAGCACATCATCCACGTATCGTTAGGCCATCATAGTGCCCTGAATAAGACATGGAGGTGACCTGGAGTTGTATGCAGTTGCGCCCGAAACGATGATGCCGCGGTGTCGCACGGTGAGGTGTTCCATAGTTGCTGCCGGATTGAACCTGTATCTATATCGACGCCACACTCGTACGCGGCGACTACTATTAGAGAAACAGAAGCGTGACTCATCTGAGAACACGATTCTGTGCCATTCTGTTGTCCACATTGCTCAGGATCGGCACCATTACAGACGTTGTCATCTGTAATGTGCTAACGCACGCCTAAAGTGCGCCTTGAGTGCAGGCCATTAGCCCTCAATCGACGGCAAATCGTTCTGGTCGATATGGTAATATCCAGGGCGTCTTGAACACGCTGCTCGGCGGATGCGTCGGTCCAAGCGTGCTGATGTCACTCTAGCTGCACCGGTAAACCTCGAACTTGCAACATTTCCTTGTGCCAGCCATCGTCGCTACGGCAGGAGCACTGTGGATACGTACAGGTGTGTGTTAGCTGACATTTACCGTATGGACCAACCTGCCGTTCTCAATCTGATCATCATGCCCTCGTAAAATTGTCTGTCGACTGGAACTGCCTCCGTTGACGAGGGCTTAGCATTTTCTGGTATTACAAGGAGTTTCTGAGACAAGAAAAATATTTCTATGATGATTTCGCTAGCAGAAATGGCGGCACGAAAAATTAACATTCTGCAGGTTCCTTCCCTTATATTTCCTTCATTGCGCGCTGGAGAACTGCGCATTTCATATCGTTTGCATAACTCAATGACGAGAGTCTATCCTGAAATTTGCAAAATTTTCGAGCCATTCCTTCTTGGTGTTGCATTTTCAATGTCGGATAGTGTATATGATATATATTTTTATAAATTTCTTCCTTTTCCTACTCGTTTTACTACTTGAAAACCGTGAGGGGAAGGTGCATGGTGTATACTCTGTCTAAATAGATAGCTTAAATTGAAAAAAAAAAACAGAATTTGTAAGTTCTAATCTTCTTTACTATTATAAACTGCTACTAGACTTACTTGAAAGAATGTTTAGCGACTTTTCATTAAGCCTAAAAGATGAATACAACAAGGGAAGGGTGAAACAGACCTTTTTATTGTACTCAGGCTATTTACAGAAGGCTCGGTCCTAGGCGCTTGCAATTTCTACATCCACATTTGAGAAACTCAAAAATGGTAACGAACTAAACATTGGATGATATCAAAGTTTGGCACGAATGCGAAGCGGAGACTCAATTCAAACAGCTAGTTAGTAGAAATAACAACGTGCACACTCAATGGCAAAAACAAGTTCAGACTAACTTTTCCGCTAATTCAGTTAATATATACTCTAGTTTACCCCAACTGATTTACGTTCTGGAGAGAAAACGCTATGGAAATAAGAAGGAAAAGAAAAGGCTAATAAATAAAAAGAACTATCAGTAAAAATATTATAAACCCTTATAACTTAAGACACATTATTACTGTTATATCATGTATTTCGAGGGAGTTATCACTTATAATACTATTCTTTATACTAACACAAAATGCTTTCCTGTTTGCGCATACGTTTTATTGTGCTACGGTAAATAAGAGCTGCTTCAATTTGAAATGTTTAGTTAATTTACGATATCTGCTTAACTTCTCTCTCTTGTACACGCGTAGCGGAGGGGTGCGGGGCTGGGTGTTGATAATAAATATGATAAATATATTTTTTACTTATACTACCGTTAAGCGCAGATAAGCGTTTAGGTACCCTGTCGTTCCTGAACTTATGTAACTTTTACTTATCTGTTAAATTTGAGAATTCGCGATTTTTCTATTCGCTTCTGCGATAGCCTCAGGTATTAATTATGAATTAATCTGTTACAAAAGTAACGTATTTAGCGAACATATAAATATTTATTCAACTTTCTACTGAACGCCAAACAAAATGACTGATAAATATATAAGAATTTCACTTTCTGTATTAATTGCCGTATTCTCTAAGTTACAGACTGCTAATAGTAAGTAACATAATGTTGCTGCACACACAATTACGTCACTGCAATGGCAAGGATCTCTAATCGAAGTTGTAATAGAGAGTTAAGCTGACACTTAGATTTATTGAACATCAAAGTTATATAATTTCAGAGCTTGCATGACTTATGACCTGCTATCCATTTATCACAAGACAGGAGAAGCAAAGTGAGTATGCCTTGTTCTATCATATTGGATTGATATAAAGTATTAATCACAAGGAACAGGAGATTATATACCAGAAAATAATAATAGCTACAGCAAATTTCTTTAGCAGCAAAAATAAACTTTAATTTGCTTGAAATCATAAAATGTTTTCGCAGTATAAGGATCGCAGTATGTAATTTGACTGATGATTTAAATACCTTTTCTATACTGATTCACAGTTATGTTTCTTTTTATTATTTTTTCATTAATTAATTAATTTTTTTGAAGCAGGAGATGTGAAAAATGTGCTATTATCTCTTCGAGACTCAAAATCTGGATCTCTCGAATAAGCTTCCAATTACACCACGAAGGCATGCGAAAAGAGGGAAGAAAATATCTCATATACTCCTCCTTTTCAGAATTGGATCGATTGAAGATTAGAGAACCTAGAAGCCAAGTCGTGATGGTGACGAATTATCATCCACCACCTTTTAGTTCGGGCGCCACTTGTAGAGCGATTAGAGGTTTTTTAAGAAGAAGACGTGAAAAATGTGCAGATCCCTCGCCGGGATTCCAACCCTGGACCTCTCGAATACGCGTCGAGTATTCTTTCAGTTACACAACGAAGACATGCGAAAAAGCGAGAGAAAATACCATACAATTTAGACTTACTAATAATCATACTAATATCTACGAGATAAAACGAAACTGGCCCTAAGAATTCATTTTAAATTTAGTAAACCAGTACAGTACATGTCCAGTAAGATAGTAAAATTATGAAGATATATTCAATTCATTGAAGATAGTTAAAATATGAGAAATTTAAGAAATGACAAATGCGCATATAAAAGGTAAAACCATATCGGTGAGAAAAAAAAAAAATCTCATTTTTACACCAAATGACTTCCTTGTACGGAATATTAAATTATACGCATTTTTTCTTGTATTTCATTTATACTTATTGGATTGAATTAAATCTATTTCGTCGATAGCGCATAAACCGCAATAGAATAGATGTACTCTTTAAAATTCACTATATTTGTTTATCATAGTGACACTGGCGCAAGGTTCACTTAACAGCGTTACATTTCATTCATTTTATAACACAGAATGCAAAAGTGTATATCATCTGGAGAATGATCTAATCGTTGCCATTGTTCTATTCACATACTATAATAAATCTAAAATGATGTACAAAAGAAATCTACCAAAAAACAAACAAAAAAAAAAGACACAGTTTTTCACAGACTATTAAAAATTAAAATCTTAAACAGTTATTAATTTATTGAAGTAAATCTTAAACATTTATTTCTTCGAATAAATTCCAGAATGAATTAAACCCGATTTAATTCGCAATGTAGAGACATTAGGTACATTTTTGGAAGCAGGAAGAATGAAAAATAATTCAGGAAGCAGGAAGAATGAAAAATAATTCCCGCCTCCCCCGGGAATCGAACCACGGACCACTGGAATACCGGCCCAGCGTGCAAACCACTACACCATTAAGGTACGCTAGGAAAGCGGTAGAAATACCTTATATACTTCCCGTTTTAAATGGCGACTGGGGTTTTTAGAGGACCCAATCGCCAAATTCTGGGTGTGAAAAATTCTCATCCAGAACCCTTTTAGTTCGGGCGCCAATGTAAAGACATTAGGATTTTTTTGAAGGAGGAAAAATGAAAAATTAACAAAGCCTTCACTGCGAATCAAACCATGGACCTCTGGAATACCGGCTCAGCGTGCAGAACCCCTACAACACGAAGGCACGCTAGGAAAGCGAAAAGAAATACCTTACAGAAATATTATCTTTGTTGTTGCGAAGCTTATTTTCTCTAGATTGGCAACAAATCCACTATTCTGCTAAGTTTCAAATGCAAACAAATATCGCCGTTATGTTAAAAATACTTAGGCTTAGCCGCAAATAAACAACTTTCCGATTGTTGATAATTCTGTAAACATTGCAAGCAGATTTATTAAAGGCATAAAAACATTAACTGTAAAATACAATTCAATCATTTGTAAAGCACAGCATGCACAATTTACAAACATATAAGAATGCAGAAATTGAGCTTACTGACCCGAGTAACATAGCGGATGTTATATGTATATATATTTATATACTTTTGGTGCGGTCGATTGCAACCAAAATACGAGGTGCATATGCTAAATTCTACAGGTTATAACATTCCTACATACAGAATTCCAACGTTCTGAGGCTACTCGTTTTTGAGTTATACGAGACACGTACTTACGCACAGACGCCACGAACAATACTCTTCAGAATTCATTTTAAATCATTTTTTTATATTTTCTTTGGGGGGGGAGAGTCTTTTAATCTCTCCTTACAGAGACTTTTACCTCCTTAAGGTTTTTGCGTGCAGATATCACGCAAAAACCTCGTTAAATTGCATTCGATAGCCGTCAAAATGGATATTTTCGTTGAAATATGATACCGAAATCTTTCGCAATCACAATACTTCCTTTTTTACTTCGTATAAGTTACGATAGGTTAATAGTTAGGAATTATTTTGACTAATTTGGATGTACGAATACAATTAAATATTTTTTTATTTTTAAAATTTTATTTTTAATTTATGAAATTATATTAACTAAAAATTTCAGCTAAAATTGCAGGCAATTGTTCACCACATAATAACTGCATTTCTTAGATGAAGAATCTGCGACCAGTTACAACTATCGGAGCTATGTCAGGAAGCCCTTTGTGAAGCTCTTAAGAAATGGTATTGACCCACAACGTTTGCTAATGGATGGCAATGCCTGTTTCCATCGGACATATCTGGTATCAAAATAAATGAAAGCAGTAAAAAATCACTCAAAACAAATCAAAATAAATGAAAGCAGTAAAAAAAGCTTATGTGCTCATTCCCAGACATATGCCTGATTGAACATGTAGGGGATGTCTAGAGCAAAATGCTCACATAAGAACGAAAACGTGCAGTTTTAGAAGAGTACAATTCTACAAGACATGACTTTACAGTTCTACAAGAGAATATGTTAAATTCTTTGAAACAAAGATATGAGGTATATACTTCTATCGGAGGTCACCATGTACCGTATTAAAAATAGATTTGTTATAAAACAGTGCAAACAATTTGTAGAGACATTAGGATTCTTTGGAAACAAAAGAGATAGAAAAATGAGCAAACGTCTTCGCCGGGAATCGAACCACGGACCTCTGGAATACGCGCCCAGCGTGCAGATCACCACACCACGAAGGCATGCCAGGAAGGCGGGAGAAATACCTTATCAATTTTTCTATCATTTTTAAATATCCATAACTGTAACTTTAAATTCAAATTTTTAAAACTGATGTATTGGGAAATATAGTAATGTATGTTAAATAATGCTTTTGTTATTGTTGCTGTTGTTACTTATGCTCACTTGTCTGACAGTAACATCAGCGCAAGCCCATCGTGGCAAGGAGCGCAAGATACGTCTGTCGTTGGCAACAGCCTTGAACACCTCACAGGTGATAGTGCAATTTTGATGGAAAGAGCCCCGGCGGTGTCGGGTCCGATGGTCTGCTATCCCTCACCTCTTCCACCAAACCGCAGGAGAGGACAATGCTTTTGTAGAAATATGTTTCAATAATTTTTCATTAAATGACTGTTAAACTTTATTTCTCTCAATGCCTTTGATTGTCACATACATTGTAGAAATAAACCAACTTTGCAGTAAAAGAAGTACACTAGATAGCAAACGGAAATATGCTTTTGCAGAACGTCTTAATATAGCTCTTTATTTACAGCTTAAACTAATTTCTATGGTGCCCTTCAAATCTTAAATTACAATTTTCGAAGATGAAAAGGCTTCTACGATAAGCAAATGAAGCAAAAAGTGATTGAAGTTCAGGTTTTAGTGATTTGAAAGAAATTCTCTTGCCTTTATTCTCTTCATTGAATCTCGTGTTTTATCTTCAGCGCAAAATCGTCTGCAGTAAAAATATTCATTTAAGTAAAGGAAAATAATAAAAAAAAACCTTCGAGGATGCAAAGAGCTAGGAAATTACTCTACCATAAAAGGAAAGTCCACAACAATTTCTTCTCCGTGAAATGGAGTTCCAATATTTGCTAGCTGGTGCGTGAGGCATTTCCTAATTTTATTCCCTGGAGGCCCTTTTAGCCGTTCTAGTAAATGTCAGATACAAAAGTTCCACCTTTAGTAGAAACATGATCTTTTCTTCATCATGGCGGATTCAATTAGATCGACCTGAAAAGTGGTTTTGACGTATGAAAGGGCTTCTGAGTTTGCTTCTTGTTAGCATCAGATGGTGAAGCCAGAATTGGAATATCATAGTTTTCTGTTACAAATCAGTAATGAATAGAAAGCACTATGCCGCCATAATATTCATTCACTTAATATTCTTAAGTTAGTTATTTAATATGTCTGGGAATAGACTAGTTAAAAAGAGGTAACTTTTTTAAAAATAGTAATATCTTTTGTTCAGTAAAAACTTTCTTTACTCTCTAGCTAAAGTTGTCTGGTCTTTGTGTGGTTACCAGAATTTACCAGAAATTACCAGAAAGTTTTAGGGTTAGCAAGTACATAAAAATGTAGATTTAATCATGCAAAAATACAAAAGCTGTTCTCACATTTCTAGACGATTTTCATTGCATTTACAGAAATATTTTACGAATATTTTTATATTTGAAATATTCTATTTGATAACCCTTATTCTTCACTACTTTTTTTTTTATCATACTTTCTAAGACTATAAAACGTCTTTTAATAGCGGAAGAAGTACTTAATCCCATTCTTCTTGAACAGCTATCCAAAGTCCAGGGAGGGTTGTAGGTCTTCGTCTGGACAATCCGCTTTTTAAAATTCCAAAAGCGCACGAATGCGTGGATGATACATTGGGTGATTTAGTAGGGGTATACGTGAAGCCTTGATACGTGTTTCTTGTTCCATTTCTTCATGAAATTAACAGAGGATTTTGACGTATGGCTGTTTGCTTTGCCTTGTTGCAGTTTTACTGATTGATGGCACTATGGGTAAAGAAAAGGTATTTTATATTTGACAGTTGGGTAAAAAATATGTTCCTGATAATACTGTTATGTAGAGAAATTATCTGATAGCGTTATAAAAATTTAGGTGAATGATTTTATGATTTATGGAAATTTAAATTTTATTTTGATTCTGAATTATTTAATTTAAGGCTTTAATTTTGGGGAAAAACAGATGCTTCTGGAAATATTATTTAGTTTAAAAAAGTATTATTTATTTTCCTCTATTTGTAAATCTTGTACAAACTTTTATTCATTGTGAAAGAAGCAGGGAAAGGGAGGCAATTTTCGCCAAGTCATGATTTCGCGCGCTTTAGAATGTTCGAGAAAGAATTTTCATTGTTAGTTGACCTTAAGAGAGAAAAGTACGTGACGGAAAGGTCAAAGGTTGCTACTTGTCTTTCAATGTAAGTCATTCAGGTTTTTGGCGATTGAGGGTCCGGTTGTTGGCTAAGTAAGAAGGGCGCGCATGCGCGATCACCTTTTTTCCGCATTCTGGAGTTGAAAACGAAGATTTTGCCATAATTAAGGGGGCGATAAGTGAAGCCATAGTGGGAGCCCGTTTTGTGAGGGAGACGAAGGAAATTCGAGTTGGATACACACTCACTTTTGGCTGACTCTCTGACTGACTCGCTGATTTTCGGGCTTGCTGGACAAAATGTAATTACGAAGCGGGATGTTTTCCGGCGGGGAGCGGCAAATATGCTCCCCGGCCGCGTTTCGTTAAGAGGCGAGACACACTTACTCTTGACTCGCTTAGGCACTCACTGCTTGGACTCGCTGACTTTCGGGTTTGCTGGACTTGTGGACGTTGCTCTTGAAAACTGCCTTGAAGAAAATTGGAGTTGGATTCACTCCCTTACTGACTGGTGGGTGGAACTTACTTGGGACGTTACCCGTGAAGCTTGCTCTTGGGATGAGTAAGAACAGGCGAGCAGTAATTTCCTAGCAACAACGTTTCTGACCGGCGAAATTTGAACGAGTTACCTGCGTGTTGACATAGGACTTTCAGGACCAAGCGGATAGCCGTCCTGGGCAGCAGTGCTCCTGTTTCTGTTCTACAGTAGTGAAGTGGAGTCTACATTTTTTGAACCAGTGGCAAGATGAGCCCGGCCGACATCAACGCGGGATAAGATAAGAGTCCTCCGCTTCAAGATGTCCCTTCAGAATAAGTTTTATTTTTTTTGGTGTGTTTGAACTTTAGGCAAGCTTTTCAAAAACGTCCTTAGCAGTAAAAAAAAGCAACGTCAAATCTAAAATTTAACTCTCAGGCCTTAAATTGTTTCCCTTTCCTTTCTTTTAAATCACCAGACAAACCTTAAGTTTTTTTTATGAATTTAAATGAGCAGACTCTCAGATGAGGTTAAGATTTTTCTTATTGTGTTGTAATTGAATAAACTGATATTTAATCTGGAACCTCTTACAGTATGTTTTCTTTATATATTTAATATGAACTTTTCCTTTATATCTTGTATATGTTTTATGTTTTCGATCCTCTCACGGCGCGGTCCCGGAATGCATTTTTTTCACAACGCAAAAATGCTGTACACGTTTCACTATACGATCACTCCCTTTAACGGCAAGTAGTTTCATATTTAACATTTTTTTATATGAATTTAAGATATAACATTGGTCAAGATGTCTCTACCAGATAAGTAATTTTTTTTTGTGTTTGAATTTTCACGGTATTTTCTTCATAACATTGGTGCCGTGACCGAAACTTAACATAACAATACGTGAAGTTGATCTTAACAGTTTCCCCCACTCTCTTTAATTTTATTTGGCGTTGTATCAAAAAACCACCAACCATCATAAATCCTTTTAAAAAAACAACTTTCTTTAGATACTTTGGAATCATGTTCTAAGATATATTTTTCTTCTTTTTGATGGGAATAAATGGATCTGTGTTTTTGCGGTCAAGTCGTTAACTTGAGTAACTGAATTAGTGTTTGAATAACTTTTTCTTTGCTAGGAGGCGATCTTAACCAACATTTTATTCTGGATATAGAACATTAATGAGTAACTCAAAACTCGCATTTTAAGGTAATGATATTTAAACTATATCAATATCGTTTTCGCCTTGCTTCTTGAAATATTGGATTTTAATCTAAGTTCGAAACTTGTTCTTCTATCTTCTTACATTGCTTTATGTTTCAACACCCGAAACACGAAGTGATCAAGATGTTGAAACTAGATGTCCCTGTCCATTCCTTTTGACCAGTTCGTAGGCAACTGTGAAGAGAAGCAGAATTGACAATGAATAATACTATGTTGGAGGACTTCAGAATGCGAACACGGCATGAGGAATTACGAATATTAAAGATAATACAAACGCCGATCTTTTAACTTTTTAATAGACTAGTCGATTTCTTAGCCATCATCCTAAAATAATTATCATAAAAAGCTAACCAATGTAATTTTACATTTGCAGCTAGTAATTCATAATGATAGAAAGGAAGTTTGGCGTTTATTGCTTTTATTAGTTTGTTAGTTAAAAAAATATTTTTAAAACAAAAATTAAATATCTTATGCTTTTCAAAACACTGTCATATTTTATTTTTCATAAAATATTTTATTTTGCACAGGGACAACATATTTCTTTTATACATTTCTGTTCTAAGTTTGTTGATTAAATTCGAAATGCAAATATATTACGGTCAGCTGAGTGGCAGCATAGAGTTTATCGCTGAGAAGTTTTTAACTGACAGTGTTTCACTGAGGTTTCTGATTAAATTTGAAACATAAATATCACGCTTTGATGAGCAGACCCTGATTGCTTTTAAATTACTGTTTTTTACTTCCTTGTACGAAGTAAAAAGGAAGTATTGTAATCACGAAAAGTTTCAGGCAGCATATTTCAACGAAAATATCCATTTTGACCGCTTTCGAATGCAATTTAACGATGATTTTGAGTGACATCTGTACGTAAAGACAGAATAAAAGATTATTTTCCTCTAAAAATTTATAAAACTGCTTTAAAGTGAATTCTGAAGAGAATGTTTCGTGGCGTCTGTACGAACGTGTACGTACGTACGTACGTATCTCGCATAACTCAAAAACGAGTAGCCTCAGAACGTTGAAATTTTGTATAGAGGACTACTATAACATGTAGATATGCACCTCGTATTTTGGTTGCAATCGGCCACGCCAAACGTATATAAATATATTTATAAATATATCTACTCCGTTACCCAGCTCAGTGATCTCAGTTTCTTTACACTTATATGTTTGTAAATTGTACATTATTTGCTTTAAAAATGATTGAATTCTGTTGTTCTTATCTTCCGGTTAAGGTTTTATGCCTTTAGTAAATCTGTATGCAATATTTTTAGAATTATCGGCAATTCAAAAGTTGTTTAAGTGCCGCTAAGCCTAATAATTGTTTTGATGGCGGCCATTGCTTGTTTACATTTGAAACAGCAGAGTAGTGGATTTGTTGCCAATTTAGAGAAACGTAGCTTTGCAACAACAAAGATAACGCCTTCATTTATTATTGGGAATTAAATCATGCTTAATACTTTCTGGAATTTTTTCGAGGAAATAAGTGTTTAAGATTTACTTAATTTTTAATCATTAGTAATTTAATTTTTAATAATTAGTAATTTTTAATACAGATATTTTGAGTTTTTTTATGTATTTTTCTTTGTCGCGAAGTGAGAACTGAATTAATTGAATGAGAAATACTGAATCGTCTGTGAAAAACTGTTTCTTTTTTTGTTTTGTTTGCTTAATTTCTTTTATACATGGTTCTAGCTTTATCTTTAATTACATGTGGCAACGATTTGATAATTCTTTAAATGCTATAAATTTTGTGCATTCTGAGTTATAATATGAAGGAAATATAATACTGTTAAGCGAACCTAGCGCCAGAGTGTCGCAATGGTAAACAAAAAGAGTGAATTTTAAAGAATGTATTTATTCTATTGTGGTTTATGCGCTGTCGGGGAAGTAGATTTAATTAAATCCAATAAGTTTAAACGAAATGCAAGAAAAAATGCGTATAATTTAATATTCTGTACAAGTCATGTGGTTTACACATCAGATTTTTAATCAAAAGTTTGTAAAATATTTTTCGCAAAATATGTTATAAATCTATGTTTTAAGGACTATACAAAATATTTTTCGCAAAATATGTTATAAGTCTACGTTTTAAGGAATATTACAAAATATTTTAAGGATTGTTAAAATATAAAAAATGCAAGATTAAAAACAAATTGAAATCTGACTTTAGTATCCGCATTTTAGTTTAGCAATTAATCATTATTTTGAACTAAGCAGTTACGCGATAAGCCTAATAGTTTAAGAATTAGTATTCCAGAAATTAAAGACAGAGAGTATAAAAATCTTAAATTTTATATGAGCTGATCGAGGCAATAAAACGAAACGACTGAAAAGATATGTATTACTTCTTCGTAAATTAGTGCCACGTAAAAACTTTTGCACTAAGTTAACAGTTAATTATCAATCAGTATTATTCAAGATACATCTTGAATAACACTTAGTTCTTCAAGCTACAACTTAAATGATTAAGAATTACTTAATTATTCAAGAAGTAGCTGGACATTTATTTCACTGCCTGGCTACATTTCCAACCAATATTTTCCTGTAGTGACAATATTTTTTATTATGCGAATGCACGAAATCTGTGAGTCATAAACAGCAAACACCTCAAAAATCTTTTGTTCGAGTTCATTCAATAAATGGTTGTCTCAAAATTAAACAAGAGTTCTTATCTCAGTCTGAAATGAAGACTCTTGAAACATTATTTCAAAAGAGCAGAGAAAAAAAAGAAATGGAGAAAGGATACAAAATATTCTCATTTATTATGAAGAGCATCAGGATTTCTGGCAGAGTAGATTCCTGTATGGAAATTCTTCTACTCTTAAAGGCTTGTGCTTGCTACAAAATCAACCAGTTTTATAATTATGTTGTAAATCGAATATTACATTTGTGAAAATTGATTATTTTCGTTCATCATACAATTATCTTTAACTTTAGTATTTTTGACAATAAATTTATGGGGTATTTTCTCCCTCCTTCCATTTTGCCTTCGTGGTGTAACGGTAGCACACTTAGCGCGTATGCGAGAGGTTCTAGGTTCGAATCCCGGCGAGGGCATTGCACATTTTCACGTCTCCTGCTTCAAAATAACCTAATGACTCTACAGTGGGGTCCGAACTAAAAGGTGGTGTACGATAATTAGTCTCTAACAGCATTTGGCGGTTGGGTTCCCTAATCACTATGCGCCCTTTAAAAAGGGGAAGTATATATGGTATACTCCCAACTTGCTCAGTATTATGTCTTACTTATCAAGCAGGATTTCAAAGAATTAAAAATCGTACTTTGCAGGAAATATAGTGTTAGATTCCCCACTGTGTAATTCTAAGTTACAGTTGAATGTGAAGAATCTTAAGAACAAGTAAGCGAATAATCGCTTGAGTTTGTGAGGTAGAAGACAACAAGTGAGAAGGGTGTAATAACCCTTTATTATTCCAACTAAAGTTTAACAGAGCTCCGTCTTTGGAGTTTTACAATAAAGCAGGCACTCGGGCTTGAACTTAGGAAACTAAGAACTAAACTAAACTAATCTTAACTAAAGAGTTATAGCCGAAGCTATCAAGATTCTAACGGAGTTGGCCCCTTAACGCTAACTGACTGCGAAGCTATCAAGGGCCTAAAGTACGGCCGAGCGTAATAATAACTTAAGAGAGTGTAGCCTAAGAAAGCGGACGCGTGCTAACCAGAATCTCTAGTTCTCCTTGACTAAGACAGTAGAACTTCGCGGTTAAATACCGCTCTTCCTCAATTTACATTTAGGCGGGATTCTAAAATTACGTTCTGGCTGGAAGTGGTAAGTTAAAATTAAGAAGCGATAGGAAGGAAGTTTAACTCAAAATTTAACTATTAATAAAATTAACATAATCCTTACAATAGTACAAAATTTAAATATGTTAAAATTTAAATATGTTAAAATTTAAATATGGCTATTTAAATATTACTTTTTCCAAACTAATTGCCCATACTAATCAGTTCTGATTGCAGAATTGTAGAAAATATACTCTGGGGAGCATTTAAAAGAATAAGTATTTCTAATCAAACACCCGCTCTAATGAAATAGAGTTACATAAAGCTAGAGCTGCTTCTACTGAATTATTTCAGTATGCTAGTGAAAATACTATCCATTTACTTTTCACACAGAAACCTTACTGCAAAAACGGATTGGCCACAATCTTCCCAATATTATAGAAAATTTTCCTAAATATTGGATGCTAATACTAATTAAGTTCCATCAGCCTGTATAATCTGTTGTAAATTGTGTTAGAAGAAAGAGATATTACAGCTGTTCTTAAAATACATAAGCTTCATAACTTAATTGCTATTATTTTATTCTCCAATAGAAGGCTTAAGCATTACAATGTTTAATTATCCAGGAATCTAACAAAATAATAAAGTCACAATCTTAAGAGGAAACCTCGAGAACAGAGCAAGATTTAAATACAGGGTGCGACAGCGTTCATAGCGTAATTTGAGTTGCATAGTACAATGACGTACTGCATGAATGCGCCCCAGCTCGTGCCGCATTCGTGTACTAATGAGCTGCCATTTCGAGTGTGACTGTGATATGGATCGGTGGAGTACACAGCATCGTGCCTTTGCTGTTGAAAGTTGTTTCAAGAATAACTACTCTGTTGTTGATACCCAACATCTATTTCGGCAACATTTCAACTTGGGACGTCATGGGAAAGTTCCAGATGGACGGACCATTGAGAGAGATATTTCCAAATAGAGTAATTTTTCTTTTTGGTTACATTTCCTGGCCGCCTCGCTCATCTGATCTTCATGTGTAGACTTTTTCCTTTGGCGCCACCTAAAGCAAGAAGTTTTCCGAACACGTTTGTGCCACCATTCCTGAGTTGAAGGATCGCATCAGCACTGCCGTCGGCAAGGTCCCAGGGAATACATTACGCCGAGTTATGGCAAGCTTCCAACGCCAACTAGATGAATGTGTTGTGCAGATGGGCAATCATTCGACAGGCGTCATATCCACGCAATGGACAATGACTTACACATTAGTAAATGGCATGCCTTTAACTATTAATTGACATAGGAGGTAATAAATAAATTACAGTTACTGCTTTATGGTGTGTTTTTAATATCCTACTAGGAACGCTGCCGCACCCTGTAGAAATCTAATCTCGTAAATGGCATAGAACTCTTTATGAAAATGATACTGACAGGGAAATTAAACAGATAGGGGAATTTTTGCACAGAAAAAAAATAGTAATGTATATGGTATATAAGAAAACAGTAAGTATGAAAAGCCTGTTCACTCCTATCGAATTACCTCTCCATAGCTCTGTATTTGCGCACAGAAAAAAACCATTTCACTTACAGTTTTTTTTAATATGTCGGTCACTAGGTGGCTGTAATTTTATTATTGATGGACCTAAAATTCAGCCACCGTTACCTCCTATGAAGGGATAAGCAATTTACATCCACGTCTTCTCTGGGATTCAAACACAGGCCCTTCTACCGAAGTGGCTTAATTTTGAGTTCCCCCATAAATGCTGGCTGGTTTGTAAGCACGAGGAGTGTAAAGCACAAGGAATGCCTTCTGTTCAGTTATTTGAATCCTGAATGCCAGTGGTTTTCTACCTTCTTACGTTCTTTGCTTTCTTACTGGACATAGCGATAAGTCGATGAGCTCCGTTCAGAGTCTTGTGGATGTTAGTGGATTGTACCTAAGAGGCTGAGACACTAGAAAATGCATTACAGGAACTGGCCCCTTTGCAGCGCTTAAATATAAATAGGAATTTAGGACTGCTAATTATTACGTCTGTGGAGACATAGGATATTCAAATCAGGATGGAATACACTTAGCAAAACGTTCCCATATTAAACTTTCTACAGCTAATGTCATTCGTTAGTTTCAATTGATTTCTTATTAAGCAAAGATATCTTGTTCTTGAAATTTGCAAACTTCTGACTCGGTTTTCTACACTGGAAAAGGATATTCGTCATTCTTTTTAGAAACATGAATGTTAAAGTAGCTCATTTACTTCTTATTTTCTTATTTTAAAGCTTATATACATTATTTTTATTTTATGAGCATAAAATATAAATGCCTAATTAAGATATGATGCATTGTAATATCGATTTTATGAATGCTTAATTGGACTATGTGGATTCTATGAGCTCTGAACTTTATAAATATTATGTTTACTACAATTGCACTTCATTTTTAGATTTTATTCCTCTTTCAAGCAATTATGTTTCAAAACTTCTACACATAAATTGTGTATTTTAAAATGGAAAATATAAATAATGCGGTTGTTATTATTTAAAACTGAAATAAATTTAGTTAATAATATATGTGGGATAATACTTTTTAACTATTGGTTAAGACCAGGTGTTCTCATTCATCGTCAACTGAACTGAGCAGAACTGTGTCAGTATAAGTCGATAACAACAGCAAAATTCTGCAGACATTTACTTAACTTGTGTGGAAGAAAGTATTCATTAAAAACTAAAGATTTTCAAAGCTTGACTTTCCGCTGTTAGTAATCAAATAAATATGATAACATTGTGATAATACATAACATCCATAAAATATTTTTTTCATTTTAAAATTCTTGAATCATATCAGCTCTCATATTTACGACCACATTTTATTCTAAAAATATCTTTCATTTTTTGCAGTGAAGATAAAATTATCTTTGTGTACTTATATAAACAATAAATATTATGTTACTACTATAATTGTTAGTTTTATAGCTAGTATATAAAATGTCTCACGAATATTAAATAAGTCACTAAAGTGAAGTTTATACCGTTAACTATAGATTTTGAATTTCACTAGGTAACAATCAAGTTACTTCCCAAACTTGATCTAAAATACGCCAAGAGAAGCCCAACCCCTATACTCCTTCTTATACAGCAACAATCGCCTTGTAAAGATAATGTGACAATGGTTTACGCCTTATACAGAATTGAACCTGAGAAATCAGTCTTGCCATCTCCCCCTCTCCTTCCCCCGACATCCAAGAGCAATATTTGCTGATAATAACAGCCACGGTAAATATTAACTAATATAATTATCCTTTAAAGAATTGCAAAACCTCTAATATAAGCTAAGCATATGTATATAATTACATCTTTTTAAACCAAGCGTGAGAATTGGAATATGAAGAAAGATTTCATGATCATTTTAGTACCACCTCAAGCACAAAAACCTGCTTCTTTAAGTAACGATTGTGCATCTTGTTGAGTTTGTAAAATATTTTGCAGCTGGAATTCAGACGCTCACATGCATACCAAATGCGACTAAAATCTTCTACTAAAACCACTTAACTGCAACAGCTGCCAGCTCTGTAAGACAAAGAGACAGTTAAAGTTTGAGCCCAGCTTTGGAGCAACTCAACTTGATGGCTGATCGCGTGAGGACGTGCCTATTTTTCTCTCCAGCGACTTCTAAGAGCAATAATTCTGTTTCGAAATCCGGGAGAAGTTAATAGTTGTTTACTTGAGAACATAAATTTGCGAGTTGGGATAAGAGGAATGTTCGAGTACAAGACGCACGATCGCGCTGAGATAAAAATGGTCCCCTCACAGAAGCTCCTCAGCAAATCGGTCTCAATACAATTTTTGAATCCATTCTCATAGGTCAGGGAGATAAGAATGATCCAAACAAAAGATATCCGTAAATAAAATAAGGGTTAGCATAAATGGTAAAGAACGTAAACTGATGGCTAGTAAATATCATATTTGACAAATTTATGATTATATTTTTGCATTTTTTAATGAACTTCATATTTAAATTATGTGAATTTTCGTTGTCGGTTTGAGATAATTTCAGTTTAGAGTTTAAGTTCTTACTAATTTCAAACATTTGAATATATTTAAAAAGGAATAAAGGAATACGAATCTAAATCTTGTACTTTTAAAAACTTCAATTAATGCGGTACATTCCGATGACCCCAAATATCACATGGCTTATGTACAGCTAATGTTAACAAACAATGCAGATGAGCTCAGAAAATACATGACTTGTACATAGCTAATGCAAGGAAGCAAGGTCATTATTCATTTTCTTCTCTCGTAGAATGTATTTCATTATAAAGTTCTGAATAATTATTTCTTATAGTTACGAATTTTAAACCGAAAAGAAAAATTTTACAGTAGTACGCAGGATATAAAAATTCAGTGAAACATGTAGAATGCTGTTTAATGAAAACGCATTACTAACAAATTAAGGCGTTAACTCCTTTAATTAATTATTACGTGTTTCTTCAATTTTATCAAAACCTACCTTATTACATGCAATGGCACAGCATTGCTGTATCTATTCTACTTAAAAACGGCCCGGTCTTTATTCAGGTCACCATGAAAGAGTTAAATAAACAAATTAGATAAAATAAAATAAAATCTGAAAGCTTTAAGATTTTATATTACGACCAAAGGGACTTTTTACACACACATTTCCAGAGCATTTAGGATAATGCCACTTGGTAAAAATATTTTAAAAAAGCTAAAATGGGGTAAATATTTAAAAATGGACTAATGGGCTAAAAATACGTATTTAAAAAATGCATATCGTTAGAATTTCAGATAGACAATCTCACGATAAAAATATTTTATTCCCTACAGTGTGTTGCCACTACTCCCTTTGAAATAGTTGAGTTTATTAATCAAAAATTCGTCAAAGTTTAAAAAATATAAAATATGTAATAAAACAAATTCGAAATCCAAGATGCCCATTTTCGGGTGGAGCACTACGATATTCAAAGTTTGATGGCTCTAGGTTTAATTTTTTCATAATATGAGAAACATACATACATTCATGCAGAATATTTATTTTTTAATTTCTTTAAATATAATACAGGGAGATAATAAAGGAAAGCAAAATAAGTGGAGGATAGAAATTTAAGGCCTCAAACATTGAGATATACCTACAAGAAAAAGACGTATTTTAAACCTATATCAACATATCAGTAGAAATCTGTTAGTCTTGACATTAAAGTCATTTAAGCTAATTTTATTACCTATTCTTATGTTTCGGTAGAAATTAATATTGTATACTTATCATCTCGATGGTAACTAATTTTGCATGACAGACGTATGTTTATGTACTTTTTATCCTTTTTAAGAGAGAGCTGCTTATGTTTATGTTTCCAGTAAAAACATAGATTAGTTATTTATGTTTCTTACCAAACGCGGCCTTAATAAATAATTAAGTGCACTTGAATTTCAATGAAAAACTATAATTTATACTAGCTATAAAATATTTTAAGTTACATGAATTATACATGAATTACTTTTTATTTATAAGAGATAATACCCTAAGTTAGATTCTTGTTTTCTTTTGTTCAACAAAATATATCGTTTTTTTTTTTTTTTTTTTTTTTTTTTTTTTTTTTTTTTTTTTTCTGAGAGAAAAATGGTAAGTTCTTCCTTCTTAAGATGAAAAAAAGAATTTCACTATTCTTTTAGGAGATAGCCATATCAGTATATAGCTTTTGGTACTCTTCTCTTATCAGGACCAGATTCAGAAATGTATATATACATAGATAGATGTATGCGTTCGTGTATGCATGTATATACTATGCACGTATGTATGTGTATGTATGTATACGTACAGATAGAGTCTAGTACATAGATACACACGTCTACATACATATGTTTCTGAATATTGTCCCGATAACAGAAATCTTTTTTTCCGTTTGTATGTATAAGGAATAATAAGTTTGTTCCTTAACTTCTCATTTCCCCCTTTTTTTTCTATAACACCTAAACAACCATGCTTAGTTTTTCAGAACTTCTTTAACCCCTTAACTGCCGCGGGCGTATACATACGCCTTGCTCAGCCGATGCGTTAACTGCCACTGACGTATATATACGCCTTTCCAAAATACTATCATTTGCTTTGCGCTGCTACCCGTAAAATTATTCGCAAAGCTTTGGAATGTAACACCACAATCACCCTGACAAAGTATACGAAGGAGGATACTATTTCAAAGAGGGGGGAATCGGAGAGGGGGATGTTTGCTGTGAAAGTAATGACTGCGCGGTATTGGCTGGTGTTGTTTGAGGGTAAAACGTATTTTTTTTATTCTGTGTCCTCCCTTTTCGTTTACTTTTTGTAGTAGGTTCCAGGAATAAAGAAATATATAACGGATGCTTCAAACCCATTTATCTTTTTTGAATTATTTTTTTGATGAACTGCTCGGGCTTCATATTGTTGCTGAAACTAACCGTTTTGTAGACGAGTATATGAACCAACACCTTGCAAAAGAAAAATAAAGATCAAAATCGTGGCATTCAACCAGTTCAGAATATGTGTTTTTTTTTTTTTTTTTTTTTTTTTTTTTTTTTTTAGGCATACTGATTTCACAAGGTATAACACTAAAACCTGATATTACACTTTACTGGTCTAAAAATGAATTGATCGAAACTCCATTTTAGAGATATTTTTTTATTATAAAAACATCATTTTTATTATACTTATATCTTTTTATTATACTTTCACTCAAAACATTAAATTTTGTACATTCATTTTTTTCTTTTATTCTTCATTTTGTGAAAGTAAACAGTTTTTAGAAAGTAAAACTTGCACTTATTTTCCCCCTAATACATTGCATAACTACGCGCACCTGTGTGAAAAACCGTGGCACTGGGAAATGTATATTGTACGTTTTCCGCGGCAGTTAAGGGGTTAATAAACATTTGCGAGTTGAGTGCTTAATACATAGTACTATGCACTTTCAATATATTCCTAATAATATTTACCACGTTTCATAGAGAACAATAAAGACGTGATAATGGGATAAATTATTAGGATTTTAATGGTTTGATTTAGTTTACTAATTTTTTTTTTTTTTTTTTGAAAAAGCTTTCCTTTAAATTATTGTTTTGCCACCTACAATTCTTCGACGGAATATTTTTTCAGTATTGTGTTTAATGTAAATGAGGTAGAACAAGTATTTAAGAAGAAGTTCTCGTTCTCTCCCGCAGAAGATCTGCGGGAGTAGAGCGTGTTCTGTGTTCTGTCTTCTGGCCGCGTCGTTGCCATAAGCCAAATATTACTACGTTCGACTGTATTGTTATGTGCCTGCTAGTATTCGCCGGTGAGCTTTAAATAAGGGCCAACTATATTAGTTATTTCTGTACAGCTTCGATTAGTTTTTAGTTTAGTTAGCATTCTTATTTTCTATCTTAACTTAAAGCCTAAGTGGAGGCTTCCTGTAAATATTCTTGAGTGGAATAAAAGCGCAATTTAACCCTTCTTTGGACCTGCTATTCAAGTCCTAGTGTAAGTACTACACACTTCTCAGGTATTCTAGCTGCCAAGGACAACCAATTTAGCTAGAATCTTACAGGCTTTCATTTTACATGCAAATTCTAATCTTTGTTTAGTTGACAACAATTAATTTACCGATAGTAAAAATATTTATACATTCTTTTTATAAAATCACCTTTCTTAAAGGTATATATTTCATGTCAAAAGTGAAATTGGAAACTCTTACGTCTGAAATAATTATTAATTATATTTGTTTCTTATAATACAATTAACAAATAACTGGATCGAGTCATTCACGATATATTTGATAATTATTTTTCGGTGTCAATATCTTTCTTATAACGCTACCGAAATCAAAATTCATCAATTTTTCAAAATTATCCATTTTATTGATGAATAATCAAAATACTCCTCCCATCGAATTTAGCTGTTCTTTCAATATGAACTGATTTCGGTTGTGACAAATAAAAATTTATTAGTTTTTTCCAACATTTACATTCTTATTATTATCACCCTAGCTGAAAAAGTTTTCCTTTAATAACTACAGAATACATGTTTTTCTTTTTCCCATTCGTGGAGAAAAAAACTAAGCTTTGGTATCTGAAATTTCGTTGTAAATGAGCACATCTGAAATAGTGTCACAAAGAAAAACATCAGGAGATGTTGATAGGTCATGAACCAGATGTCCTAAAAACGACGATTTCCCTTGCTAAATGGCTTTCGCGAATTTTTCTTCCAGTGACATTTCTTCAGTAACAAAGGTGTTTTGGTTCATTCGTTGTTTTTCTGACACCATAAACTACCATTACGTTTCTTTTTTTTAACAGATCACACTCTGTCATAACTTTTGGACATTATGGATAAATGCAAATGTCGAGGTCTTGTGTTTATCCTTTATTATGCACATCATTAGGAGTTGCATATATTACTGACAATGCGGGCATTTATATTTACGATTGAAAAAAAGAAGGAAAATACAAAATACTACATATAAAATAATTGAAATTCAAAATATTATAAATATTTCATAGACAAAATGTTCTATAGTAATTTTTAAACTCCTAGCAAAGGTGTTTGAAATTAATTCGAAATTTGCTTTTCATGGTAGTTAACAGCTGATAAAATTTCAAAAATCTCAAGTGTTAATTTTCATTCGTAATCTGATTACACAGCAGTTAACAAAAAAAAAAAAAAAAAAAAAAAGATTAGATACATAATAAGTTTTAGATACATAATTTGTCTTTTTTCCTAATGTAATTTCTCTGTATAAAATGCATTTTAAACTTCTCAAATAATGCACGTAAAAGCAAAGCATAAATGCTTGAATATAAATTACTAAAATAATAAATTAACGAATTCAGCTAATTTTAAAATGCAAGCAGTACACAATATGGTTGAGAATTTTAAAGATCTAGCTGCAAATGTCTGCTACTTCAAAAATGTATTATGTTAAATAATAAACCTTACATTTTGAAAGTTTTATTTTCAGTCCATACGAGTGTTACATTATAGCTGTATAGTGATCGTATTCATTTTGTTATTGCAGTGCTTACCATTCCCTAAGTGTTTACCTCAAACGAAAAACATACTGTATGAAATATTTAAATCAAACCCATAGCAGAATCTAACAGAGAAAAAATTAAAAATAGAGGATATAAGTTCTTAAGGAAATATATTAACTTTATTTCGATTTTACGACAAAGAAATTTATGAAAATAAAAGCCACTTTCTTTAATAATCGGCTGTTTAAATATGTGACATACCTCTTTGTACCCTCAATATCTCCAATGGCAGTTCGGTCCGAGGATCGAATCTCGAGAACGGCTAGATGCATGGGGTTTTCGTGTTTTTTTTAAGGGGTAACGAGTGTACGAGCCAGTTTCCCTTAGAACGTCCTTCAGGAATTTTCCTCTTTCCTCAGGTAGATAGCTCTTGACGCTTTCTCGTAATTACATAAACCAAACCAAACCCTTAACATCTCCCAATTCTGTTCTTTTCCAAAATTAAACTTCAACTTTATTAACTGATAGGAAGTTGAAGTAAATTTAGTGAACAATAGTAATCATATCTTAGGTTTCATTACCAACTGGTTGCAACTTTGGCATTTATTATCATGTAATATAAATACCACAAACGTGTCCTAAATTTCCCGGATATAGGTGGATAAAACTTGTTCAGATTTCGCTGAATAAGTTTACAGGTTCTCTGTTTTAGTTCACATTCTAATCTGCTTCAGAAAATAAGAAATGTTTTAGTACCAAAAATTAAAAAATTTAATTTATCCAGATTAGAATTAACTGGATTAAACGAAACGAACTTTTAAAGCTCACTTTTATCATATTTACGAGCTTCGAAAATCTAATGCTGTCTACATATACAGGTTTCATTTTTAAACCTACTATATTCGGAGTTCTTTGTATGGTTTAAATGTATGCTATGCATTATGAAATGAAGTGAATTACGACGTATAATTAAATAATAAGACGGGGAAAGTAGAAGAAGGAAGAAAACGCATATTATTTGAAATAAAACTTTCAAAATAGTCATCACGTTTATCACGTAATCTAAATTAATTTAAATAGTTGTTAGAAAAATCCTTTAAAAAATGGCTTCTGTTTGTTTGATATTGAAAGAAAATAACAAGAGCGTTTCTTATGCGCTAAGGACTCATTTTCAAGAGTTGATTCTGCATGAAAACTCTTGTGTTTAATTATTTTATCCGCTTAATTATTTAAAACAGAAGAAAATCAGAATCATATTATGTTCTAACTACTCAAATTATATTTTAAGCAAGTTTCCATTGATGATTACTAAATTCATTGTAGTTCAAAAGTCATATCTAATTTCTAGTTTTTTATTACATCGATTATACAATTTAATCGATTATACAACGTAAATCAATCAGTCAGAGCTTGGAATATAAACAGAACAAAATGGCTACTAAAAGAAAACTAACTATTTAAAAGTTAATATGCACACACATATATATATATATAAATTATTTGCATTCATCATTTAAAAAAATTTTGATTTAAAATTTATTAGTTTTTTACCATCCCTTTTAGATTTCAAAGTTATCTCGTTTTGTAATTTTTACATTAACTTTTTACGCGGTAACTATGATTTCTTTAGTATTGTTTGTTGTTTTTACATGGTGTAACTATTTTACTCGGGTGTAACTACAGTATCAAATGTACTTTTCAGCAATAGCTTTTAAACACTCCTCTTCTTTACAAATATATATATATATATATATATATATATATATATATAAAAAATTTGGGTAGTTTTCTTAATTTGGGTATTTCCTCTCAGTATTCTAAAGCAGTAATAACTTTTCTGGACTGCGCTCTTTCTAGATTAATCTGTCATTTGGCTGGTGTAATGCTGATGACAGCTAATGGTACCTAGAACTTAAAATTTTGAGAACTGAAACCTTTCTAATCTAAGCCAAAACCTTCTCTTAGCGAACTTTCACATTGGATAACTGTGCACTTTAGCTTCTGCTTCTCTTCTTGTAATGACGTTATTTCGCTGTGCTCTCTTTCTCTCTCTTTTTATCTTTCCAGTATCAATGTACATTTTATGGAAACTGGAATGAAGTGAGCTGTAGTCACAAATGTCAATTGAAATAAAAATGAATATTTAATATTACTCGGCTGCCAAGTTTCTAGTCATTACAGATTTAACATCTTAGCATTCTACGCAATCAGAATCCTTCCTCTTGATTATGAATCTACGTTCTAAAGTATCTGGATGCTACACCATAAACGTTACTACGATTCTGTTTCTCTTTTTCACCATATATACTATCTACTATACATATAAATTTTCACCATATATATACATATATAATTACAAAACCGTTTTTAGAAACCAAAAAGTATTGCTAGTATTTTCGCGCATTGAGCTGTTGAAAAATTATAAATATGAATTTCAATTTTTGGTCTTATGTGAAAAATTATTTCTAAATTCCTTACTTTAAGTCTTTGCTTATATATATATATGTTTAAATATAGATATACATTTAACAAATATTCTCTATTCGTATAAAGCTAATTTAAAGTTAATTTAAATTTAAATTTTAAATTATGAAATTTCAATATTTATAATAATAATTTTAAATAAATGTTAAATAAGTAATTAATATAATAAATTAATTATATATATATATGTGATGTACCAGCTTTTGTCCGGAATAAATAGATTGGTGAAGAATCATAGACGTAGTCGAAGCTCAAAATATCAGACGATAAGTTTAAAAAACAGGATTTATTTATTATTATTCAGGAGAAATAGCAGTTGCAAAAATCAGATCTCCGAATTAAATAAAAAAGAACTACTAATAACTTTTTGCATGAAGTTTACTGCATCGTTGCATTAAAGAAAAGACCACGATATTCCTTTGCGAGTCCTTTTATACAATCTGGAAAGGCGGAGCTTCCAAGAAATGACGTCAGCCTCGTCAGCCATTCCAGTTTGCTTTAAATATCTAAAGAACCTTCTATAACTTTACGTGTAGAAAAGGCGGGAAAAACAACTTGACTACGGGGCTGTGGATTTAATTCCACGCACTTTCAAATAAGAGACCGTCGCCATTAAAAATGAAAAGAACATACAGTTAGAATTTTAAGTGTATTTTTGACTATGGAATTTTATTATTACATATATGTATATATACTATATAAAGATTTAAAGGGATTCATCATTTTAAACTCATTTCCAAAATTAATTTTCTTTCCAGTTAAGCAAATAATACGACTATTCATTGCAACTTGAGACCATCTATCGGCCATATACTTTGTCTGAGATAACATCACATGACTCCACAAGCGTTAGTTGATACTGAAACTATTCATAATCCTCGTCCAGTATAGCGTTTTAGCATATCTCGTCTTTTTTTGGATAATTACTCGTAGCAGAAATAATTCTGAACCAATGTAGTTTAATGAAGGAGCATGAAATGAAAACAAAAATGAACATTTTAAGCTCGTTTTGAGTAATATTTTGTGGAACTATTTTCTGATTCTAAAATAATATGCATTTCAGATTGTTTCATTCCAGATAATCTGCATTGACTAAATTAATAAGCTGTTAATAAAAATAATTCTTTTATACTAGTATGTAATTTCAGCTAAACAAGTACGTATATCTTACGGACTGAATGTTTGAGTATTTTTAAAAGTGGTAAAATGTTCGCGCATTGGTTTGGTTTGGTTTGGTTTTATTTAAATACGCCAAAGACTGTAGTGTGTGTGTGTGATTATGGCAAAGCCTCGAGGGCTATCTGCCTAAGAGAAGGGATAACTTCGTGAAAGATTTTCTAAACGGAAATTGACTCGTATACACGTTACACATGGGGAAAACCACGAAAACGCCCATGCAGCCAGCTCTCTCGCGGGATTCAAACCTCGGACCGAACTATTAGTGTTCAGCGACTTTACTGCTCGGCTGCTGGTGGGCCAAATGTTCGTTCGTGGATTATAGAAAAATATCATTGCAAATTAATTAATTGCTTTCTGTACAATGTGAAAATAATTGATGCAAACTTAATGAAATGTTACATTTTCAATAGAATTATAATTTCGAGTGTGTGTGGTTTACTTTTAAAAGGAAAAAAAATCAATAATTTTTTAACATTCACTTTCCTAAAGTAGAAACTCAGCGAAATTCAAAAGCATTAAAACTATTCTGTAACTTTCTTTAGATAATAGGTTGCTGCCGTTATTATTTTGAATAATTATAATTATAGTTGTTATTTGTAATCCATTTACTCGTGATGAGATAGCAGATTTATAATGTATTAACTTAAATTCTCTTCGTAAGCATTTAGAATGCCCAGTATAGTATCTATTGGCAAGTTGCCATTTGTTTTTCTAATTAACTTCATCTATCTGATGATTTAATGATTAAATAATTTCGATGCTGCCTGGAACTTTTTATTCCACGTTCAGTTTTCTTATCGTAATGTCCCTCCGGGTTTTGACGCAGAGAATGCTGTGAAGGCTAGGATCTAGACCTATGCAGTCTTCTCGGCCACATGGTATAAAATTCATGAACCTGGCGATTCCAGAACACAGGGTTGGATCGTTTCTACGGTTTGACTTCGGGGGATTTGTGTAAGATTTAGAACTGATAGTTCTGTAGTTTGGTGTGGCAATGCGGTGTTGGGACAGAACCGAGTTTGCTAGGTGATGTCCTGATGTGACGGGCATCCCACGAAGAACTAGCGGGAGCAATTTGACGACCAGTCAGATCTCCAGGCGTTCAGGTCACGCCCCTCGCCAAATGCCAAGAACAGTTACCCTTCGGACCCAGCACGTCGATGAAGGTTTTTGGGGTAGATTAATGGCTGAGGCTAAGATTCGGAGTGGTGCCTGCATCTTCAGACTAATAGTGTTTTAGAAGAACTCCTAAGTGGAATTTTCGATAGATGGGCTGAGAATTGGTGTTTGTCGCCCAGATCTCCAGCCGAAATGAGAGATTTCTATTGTGACAGATCAACTGGGACTGCCTAAAATGGCGGTTTTTCATTAATTGCAGGGAAAGAGTACAAGTTTGTATTGTTCTATCTATAATGTATAATCGGCTTCTAATATAGCAGTTGCAAATTACGCTGTGTCAAAGTCGTAGACTTGATTGCATTAAAGCTCTTAATATTTCATATATATTATCTTTAACTATTTATTCAGGAATGATTGTGTGCAAAGGCGGCAGGTAGTGCATTTGACTCCGTATAATGATTGGTACATTTGTGAATTTGCGTAATATTTACTGCATTATTGAACTCAAAACATATTTATTACAATTACGAGAAGCTCTTTCCAAATATAAATAACTCATGGATAACATAGAACAGTTACTGAAATGAAGTACAGTCCTTGTGACGTGAGGAAACTCTCCAACGAGGGTCTTTTGGAGTTCAAGAGCATTCTGAGGTCTTGTTCCGGTGGAAAAAAAATCGTCAGACTTATTTAGCCACGCCTCAATTTTTCAGTAATATTTTACTATATCTGGAACGATTTTAGAGGAAAAACAAGATCATTAGTTAGTCAGCCCTCCTGAAATCGCGATGCTTTGACGACAGATACAGTGCCGAACGCTCAAATCTCTTGACACTGGTAGTGAAGTTACGTCTCTTGTACTGTCAACTGGAAGAAATTATTGCGTTTGCGATGTCAGAACCATGTCATGTGATACATCGTAAAAGTTTGGAAAAAGTTACCTGCGAGGACCACACACACAATTTTATCACCCTGTGTGGTACGACGCAATTGAAAGATTTATTTTCATATCTACAACAATGCAGCCTATTAAGATAAGTACATACGACGTATTTATGAAATAAACATATATATATATATATATATATATATATATATGTGTGTGTGTGTGTGTGTGTGTGTGTACGTGTATGTATCTGAGCGTGTAACAGCTAAACGTAACAAACTTAACACAAATTATGTGGATTTCAATTAAATTCAAGAGCTGAAGAAATAACTAGTATCGCGAAAGATTTATGTGGCAAATATTTATTGATTGCAATTCCAGTAAAGAAGCAAATGGATGAGGAGAAATATATTTCATCTCACACACCTTCTGAGACAGATCTCGGGAAAAAAAAAGTAAAAGAAAAAATAAAGAAAAAAAATTGAAAAGCTTTTTGAAATTCTGAAGCGTAAAATGGAATTTCTGCACTGTTGTGAGATGGGATGTTTTATTATTGATTTCCTTTCAATCACACGCTGTTACGATCTTGTAGCATTTCGTTATTCTCCCTTCCCTACTCCCCCACCTAAATACTATGCTTTGTATACCGACTTTTGGCTTCGTAATAATACAGCATATCCCTTTTCTGCTTTCCCTATGATGTATTCTTTCCTTTTCTGCTTTCTCTACAATGTATTTTTACGCGAAACCTTCGACGTATAGACAAAATAGCCCAAGGGGTGAGTTTTAAAGTACCTGAAAACTTCCTTAAGCAATTTGTAATAGCTATACCAATTTCAAAGCGGGCTTTCATAAACTCTTTTTATAAACTCGCATTTCTTTTCAGGAATTTATGTTATTATGAGACGAAACGCTTTTTATTATTTTATTTTTTGGGGTTATTTAACGCATAGAACTTGCATCGGTCTTATTAGCATTAAATTTAAATGTTGCTTATTTCACACGGAATAGTACATTAGACTCACGTTTCTTTGCAAAAGTTTCTTTCGGGTCATTTCCCTTGTAATATTGAGTTCACCACTGGTCGAGCGGTAAAGTCGCTGAACATTGATAGGCATCTCTCTCCTTAAGCAAATAGGCCTAGAGGCTTTGCCATAATCAAATAAACCAAAGCAAACTAAACCGTTGCAATATTTACTAACATGCGACATATGAAACGGACAGTACTTTTTTGAGATAGCAGTATTTAGGTATCGAATTTAGGAATCTGTAGTCAAGGATATTAAGAGCATGCCTTCCATTGTCAATTAGCTTTACTACAGATTTGATTTTTGAAGCCGAAACAGAGATTTCAGGAATTCAAATTAAAATAGTTCATAGATAAGATTTGTAAGAAGTGAGTAAAACTGACCTCCCGATTAACGGGATGATATTTTTCATATTGGGTAAACGATTACTGCGCATTAAAGAAATTAGTTAAACATCAAAATTTATGTATTAAAGAAGAGTTTTGAAGCTATTAATTTGCAAATACACTCACTGGCCAATGAATTAGAAAAACCTTCGAGATTTTAACTTGAATGCGTGCTACAGATGAAGTATGCAATTTTTTTTTTTTTGACGTGAGTTACATGCTAATAGAATGCTGTGCCAGCCATACTAAACCCTCGCCATCTTCCCAGTAACAGCCCATCACACGGTCTACATGAGCAACCAAAGAGCATCGACTTCAAACATTTTAGATTCCATGAAATTCCATGAAATTCCATGTATTGAAGTGTGCTACTGTGCAAACTACGATCTGTGTTTACCGAAACCACGAATTGTGCAAATACGCAAACTGCGAAACTGCAGAGTGTGAAAATGTGCATCCTCCTGTACTAAAATTACCGCTATTTGTATCACTACAACCGCAACCAGCTGCACCCTCCTGTTTCCTCCGTCAAAATTCTCGCAACGATCTGGGAACAGCGATCTTATAAGTGCATGTTCGCAAACAGAGACCTCAAGCAACTGTAAACTATGTGCAAATTATGAGCAACACGCGCAAACAGCGAATTATTTGCGACTATATACATGTGCAAACTGTTTACCTATGTGAACTACGCAACCGTGGACAACCTTATGTGCAAACTGTTTACCTATGTCAACTACGCAACCGTGGACAACCTTATGTGCAAACTGTTTACCTATGTGAACTACGCAACCGTGGACAACCTTATGTGCAAACGCTTATGTAATCTATGCCCTAGGAACTCCTAGCACGAAACTCAACATATTGTGCACCACATGCCAGTTGAGGTCATTAGTCTAGCAGCTTAGCTCAACACATACCTTAATTATATTTCTCTGTGTGCTTTAATACTTCCTCTTGCCCTCTTTGTTCTTCTTCCTTTTTTAAAAAATTCTGCATCATTTTTGTTTCCTTGCCTTTTCTTTTCAGTCAAAGTCTCTGCAGATCTGCAAAACAGAACACGAGTGCCCTTGTTTGTCTATGTACAATCTTTTTCATGTCTAAATAAACGCCCGACGCAGCCTCTTGGGGCTCCAGGGAGCTGTTGCCGCTAGATAGGGGAGGTAGTGGGACATACGCCTGTTTACCTATGTTAGACAACAGGCGTCCCCCTCCTTCGTAACGTGTAACCTGGGGTTAGATTGCTAGTATAAGTAAGGTGAACAAGTACTTTACGCTATGAATGAAGTAAAATGGGGAAAACGACAGATCTTTCACCATTTGAAAAATGAGCTCATTGTTGATGTGACCTCAATTTCGAAGACAGCAAATCTCTCTCAGTTCTCAAAAGCCAAAGGTTTTCAAAAATTGGATCTAGAACCCACAGTCCTTCTCTAGAAGATGTAACTGCGGTTCGAGCGCCGTTTTGATGAATTGTACCGGAGGACAGGAATTCTACAGTGCATCAAGTGACACAGATCGCCAAGGTCCTTCCCAACAGATTTCAGCTCAATTGAAGCCATGAATCCATCTTGTCTTACTCGCAGTGTGGGCTATCATGATATGAGGTATATTCTGCTGGCATGGAAGCGGTGTCCTGGTATTTCCAGCACCTTCCTGGCCAACGCATAACCCGGATCTTAATCCCACAGATCACGTGTGGGATATGATGGAAAGACCCATCGGACAGCCCTCTCTTCTTCCATCTAATTTTCAGTATTTAAAAAGCTGCATAGCATTCTCTGGACGTAAATGCATTTCAGAAGCATGCAGAAACTACGGTCAAACGAATCAGATCAGTTATATTTGCAAAAGGTAGTCTAATAAAATATTGATCTTGGTTTCTAATTCATTGGCCAGTGCGTGTATATATTTTAAATTTATAACTCTTTGAAATGAAGTCAACAAACCTTGTAATCATTCTATCACCAAATCTTATAATCACTTATAAACCGTTAAAAGTGGAGCTTGTAAGAGATATTTAAGTTCTGATAGTAAACACGGTAGGGTTTTGCTTATTTTTACTAACAGTTTTTTTTTTTTTTTTTTTTTTTTTTTTGTGATTCTTTTCTGAATTCTCTTATTTCCCCTTTTGTTTTCTCGCCAGGATATAAATTTAGTTGAGTGAACAAGAGTAATTAAACTATTGGACAGAAAAGGTCAGGCAGAGCATGATTTCGCTGTTGTGAGCACACGTTTGTTAGTTTCTACCAGCTATTAATCTTAATAATTGCTATACATTTTTGTCATCGAGTTACTATCCCGTCGGTGTAGATTTCCTGAGTAAACCAGTTAGTTTAAATTGAATTGTGTAGCCGAGCACTACTGTTTTACCTTTAAAATTAGTATTAATTAATATTTCGACTACATATAGAAATTTCTATTAACGCTCTCAATTGTAATGTGCATTTATGTAAGTTTGAACAAGCGCCTAACACAGCATAAAACGTTGATCTGAATCATGGGATATAGTTTATAACAAATATTCAAGCAAAAAACGATACTAATAGTTTCTGAAAATGTGACGGTATTTGTATGCGTAAATCAGTATTTCCTAGAATAAAGATTTTTCAAATCCGAATACAAAAATAACCTGATTGAGTTGGCACTGCCTATTTTACTCACTCTCACAGCACCAGAAATAAAAACATATCAATCATTCTGAGACTTAATGATGAGAATAAACGAAATTAAATAGTAAATAAATAATACATTATTTTATCGTTAATTATTTATTAAACAATAATTTATTATTTATATTAAATAAATACTAAACAAAGGAGAATCAATTATTTTGTTCTTTTATTTTACAATATTCCGTTTTGCTCAACAATCAGCAATAAAATATATTTCCTCATGAAATTTACCAAAAACTTCGTTAAACTTTGATCAGCTGAGTGCATTCACGCGACTCAACTTTTTTCTCTTCTCCTTTTGTAGTATAAGATTATTAGAAATTATAAGTGTAGATTTATTTATTGGCATATGAATAAGAATGTAATGCATCGACATCAACTGTCTCAATAATGCTGAATTCAATAAATAAATGAATGTAACATAACACTCTCTAGGTGTATCAGTTAGAATTAAAAAATTTGTGGTTATTCATCAGTTTTAGATGTCTATCGCTTGGTCCATGTAATAATACATTTTACATATTTCGTGGAAAAATAGTAAATCCCCCATACCCTGAAATTAAACTTCGGAATTTTATTTAACAGTGACCTGCTATCAGAAAGCTTTTTTCCTTATTCATCCAATTTTATACGATGAACGTTTTTATTCTTAATCGTTTTCTTCATGATCGTTTATTATCGAATCATTAATGGCATACTTTCTTTCAAAGAAGATAAACGTTTCTGTAATTTTTTAAAGCATCAAATCGTTCTAAAGAGAAATGGAGGGCCGTCACTAAAACGGAAGAACTTTTTCGGTACTAAACTTACAAATGATTTCAAAAGTGCAAAACATTTAAAAGAAAACGGCAGCTTTTACAAGGCGATTATGTCATTCTGTCGACTGAGAAATATTACTAAAAATGCTCTGCATAATTTTAATGGATTTCTTATACAATATATTATATTTCATATTTTATTATATTCCAGATCATAAATGCGGATTGCTGATGGTCGAGTATCTAAATTACTAATTTAGAAGTCAAACAACAAAAATCAGAGTTATATTTTAAAATTTTCACAGGATTATTTTCAATGGTTTTACCGAACCATCATCCTCAGCTGCAAAAGCGCAAATGGATGAGATAAGATATAATGATAATATAAGAAAGCCTGGACAGGAGATAAGCCACTGGCGTAATCTGTTGATGAAACCAGAACTTAAAACATAATTTCTTTAAAGGCTGAAGGCAAAGATGGATTGCAATTAGGGTCGTTAACTAGAATAGAAAGATTTTTTTAATGTGAAATGCCTCTAGAAAATCCATTTCACCAATGGAAAATGTTTTTTGAATAATTTTGACAGCAGAAAAATTGAAAGTGTGATTTTCGAACTAACAGTGTTGGGCAACAGACTTCTGTGTTTCCTTTTTTCTAACATATGCCTCAATTTCCTTAACGCGAAATGTTTAGGCTCTCTTAGTTTGGACAATGTAAATTAAACTACACTGACAAGGGATCCTGTAAATACCCCAGGAATTCATATCCGAATGGGGTATGGAATTCGGAATTTTATTGATGGGAAAATAAACGACCCGAAAGTTAAATTTTTCCAAAATATGTGGAACTTTATAGCTAATTGATGGAAAGAAGGGAATGACAACAAATTTTTTATAATTTTCTAAAACAAGAGTATGCTTTTGTATGTGTTGAGATGAGAATTTTTCAACTGTTTAATTAATAATGTTGGGTGAAAAGCCCCTGTCAATAGCTATTGCTTTTAAATAATTTAGTTCCTTATCAAGAGATAGTTTGGAGGAGCAAACTTCACGGAAAACATAGGAATAAAATGAAGCTAACTTTTGTTTAGTCGTATGATATGATTTGAAGTGTGATGGAAGGCAAACCGATGGAGGTTTACGGTAAACCGTAATACTGAATATGGATGTGTTAAGTGTGACCAGAATGTCGAAAAACTCAAGAGAATTCCAAGTCTCAAGTTCAAAAGTGAACTGAATAGCAGGATCAATGGAATTCATTGTTGAAAGAACTTTATTTAAATCATCTTTATTACCTTCAAACAGAGTAAAATTATCGTCTACGTAGCGGAACCATATCGGGAAGGTTAAAGTTTCAAACAATTTAGATTCATAATAATGCATGTAGATGTCAGCCAGGATGGGACTGAGGGGCTTCCCATGACTAATTCCTCACTTTGCTTGTAATATTGCTTGTAATACTTTGACTTCTAAATTAATATATGTTCAGCGTGTTATTTTATCTTAATCTAAATTACTATTAAGGCAAAAAGAGGTTTTGTAAACTTTGACGTCTTAATTCGCATCTATGCAAAATTGTAATAAAATGTACATTAAAACCCTTCATATTGAATGCAACTGTTTAATTTACTGAGTGATATTGCTTTAATAATAAGCTCAACCCTTTTATAGAATAAATTTTAGTTTTCATTCTGCAATGCAAGTTTTAATCGTGAAACAGTTTTCAAATCACCTCAACACATTCTAGCAAAATTTAGTTATCGTCTTAAAAATACACATAGTAATTATTAGTTAAGAGGGGTAATTTTCCTAGAAGGGTTATTAACTTTGTTTTGGCATTTTGCATTGGTTCACTATAAACGGCGTTTCACTTTTCAGATTGTTGCCACTAAATATTAGCTTTATATTTAAATAAATCAAAATGATGAAGAGTCTGCATGATTGTATGTATATATCTCGCACTGTGAAAAACCCACGGTACTTAGAGACATCAAATTTTGAATAACGTAGTCCTCCAATCGAATATGGGCATCTAGAAGACCACATTTGAAATTTAATTTATTATTTATATCATAATTTGCAAAATATTTACGAATTTTGGATTAGCAAACACTGTTCACAAGGAATGTCAACACTGTACAGAAAAACATTTTTATCTCAGTGCGCGAGACTCTGTATCGGAAATTCTAAAGATATGCTCTTTTCAAGTTATTTTGAGATATTCCTGTTGAAGTAAATTTTATGTTTTAAGAGTGAAGAACATGATATTTAATAAATAAATGTCACACACAAAACGTGAAATAAATATCTTTCTTTTCAACAATATAAACGTTCAAATTTTATAAAAATACAGATTCAAGTTTCCTTTTTTTATTTTTTGGTATCTTATTTCTTAGTGTATACTTTCATTTTCTTTTACCCGGAAATTATTTTAACCTGGCTTCCTGTTGAAACTATTGATTGCAAAAGTTTCATTAGGCCTTAAAGAATTCTCCCTAAAGAAGTCTTTTCACCGAGTTCATTATAAGAAGGAGGAAACAGATCAACGAATGGACAACCTAACTCGCTTACTTACTGTAAGCAATTATGTGCTTTTATGTTTTAATTAGTTTCTATCTATATTCTTCTATTGGCAAAAATAGCACTTTTTTCATATATTTGTATACCATGCGTTAATAAACGTTAATATATTACATATTTGTAGCCATTACTGTCTATCTGTTTACGTTTTTCTATTATCAAACACGTCGAGGGAAGTTTCTTAACTAAGGTTTTTTGTAGGCTTCGAATGTATTTCCAAGAAATTAAATAAATTCACGACTATCTACGTATTTACATATTATCGCAACCACCTTGGCCCAGTGTAGCGAATTTTAAGGAAGGAAAGGAACAAATAATTTTAATCTAAAAAATTATGTATTACATACATACAAATTATGTTTATTATGTTTCATTGGATATTTGTTACAAAAGTAATCAGTAAACAGAAGGGTTTTCATTTTTGTTATGGGGGAAATTTCACAGCGATTGCTTTGATAAAGGATTCAAGCCTTTTTACTTCCTTGTACAAAGTAAAAAGGAAGTATTGTAATCGCGAAAAGTTTCAGGCAGCATATTTCAACGAAAATATCCATTTTGACCGGTTTCGAATGCAATTTAACGATGTTTTGCGTGATATCTGTACGTAAGGACAAAATAAAAGTTTTCCTCTAAAAAATTATAAAACTGCTTTAAAATGAATTCTGAAGAAAATTTTTCGTGGCGTCTGTAAGAACGTATGTACGTATGTACGTACGTATCTCGCATAACTCAAAAACGAGTAGCCTCAGAACGTTGAAATTTTGTATATAAGACTACTATAACATGTAGATGTGCACTTCGTATTTTGGTTGCAATCGGCCTCGCCAAACGTATATAAATATATTTACATATATATCCACTCTGTTACCCGGCTCAGTGATCTCAGTTTCTTTACTCTTATATGTTTGTAAATTGTACATTTTTTTGCTTTAAAAATGATTGAATTATGTTGTTCTTATCTTCCGGCTAAGGTTTTTATGCCTTTAATAAATCTATATACAATATTTTTAGAATTATCAATAATTTTAAAGTAGTTTAAGTGTCGCTAAGCCTAATAATTTTTTGATGGCTGCCATTGCTTGTTTACATTTGAAACAGCAGAGTAGTGGATTTGTTGCCAATCTAGAGAAACGTAGCTTCGCAACAACAAAAATAACGCCTTCATTTATTATTGCGAATTAAATTGTGCTTAATCTGTCTGGAAGTTTTTCGAAGTAATAAGTGTTTAAGATTTACTTCGTAATTTTTAATACAGATATTTTGAGTTTTTTATGTATTTTTGCCTTGTCGCGAATGAGAACTGAATTAAATGAATGAGAAATACTCAATCGTCTGTGGAAACGGTTTCGTTTTTGTTATGTTTGCTTAAATTCTTTTATACATTAATCTATCTTTATTATAGTATTTGAATAGAACATGTGGCAACGATTAGATGATTCTTTAAATGATATAAATTTTGTGCATTCTCAGTTATAATATGAACGAAATATAATACCGTTAAGTGAACCTAGCGCCAGAGTGTCGCTATGGTAAACAAATCGAGTGAATTTTAAAGAATGCATTTATTCTATTGTGTTTTATGCGCTGTCGGCGAAGTAGATTTAATTCAATCCCATAAGTTTAAAAGAATTGCAAGAAAACGGTGTATAATTTAATATTCCGTACAAGGAAGTCATGTGGTGTACACATCAGATTTTTCCTTTAGCATTTTTGCTGGAAATACTGTATTCCCACAGAAATTTCACGTTTCTTTTTCTATTATAGGGAAATACTGTAGTATTTAAATTCTGTAGTATTTCCCTATAATAGAAAAAGAAACTTGAAACTTAAAACACAAATTTAAAAAACGAGTTTGCAGGAAAAAAAATCTGAAAGCTTTCAGATTTTGCATTAAGCCCAAAGCGGCGTTTTTTTTAACATTTTGTGTGTTACATTTATTTATAAAATATTATTTTCTCCTCACTTAAGCCATAAAATTCAATTCAACAGCAATATTACAAAATGTTTGAAAGAGCATATCTGTAGAATTTCAGATACACAGTCTCGCGGGCTGGAGATAATTTTTTCTTTTTTTCCCCGTACAGTTTTGTCATTGCTCGCTTTTAAATCGTTGAGTTTCTTAATCCAAAATTCATAAATGCTTTACAAAATATGAAATTAATAATAAAACAAATTCCAAATTTGGGCTTTCAGATGCCCATATTTGGATGGAGACGTACGTTATTGAAAATTTGATGGATCTAGGTACCTTTGTTTTATCACAATACGAGAAAAATACATACATTTATGCAGATTGATTCTTCATTATTTAATTTCTTTAAATATAATACAGGGCTCTAATATTTCCTGGCAATAATTTAAAAAGAGATTCGCTGTTTATAATGAATGCCAAAACGAAATTAATAACCCTTTTCTGGGCACATTGTCCCTTTGGGCTAAAAATAATCATAACTTTTTAATAAAAGCCATTGGAACTTGGAATACAACAAAAGAGAATTCATACAAAAACGGAGACATTAAACTTAGTATTTATAAAGAATTAACTGACCTTACAGCTTATTGTGTTATAATTGATTTTTAAAATGTATTTAAAATCTCCTTTTATTAAAGAAATAGTAGTGTTGAATTTAATTTCTTAATGCAGCTATGAAGTAGGAACACACCTTTGATCACATACGGCAAAAAGTCTAAAAATGTGCAAAAGGTGAATCTATTTCTTTTAATGTTATACATTAGGATGACACGTAACAAACTAAATTTTAAAATTCGCATTTTACCATGAGAATGCTATAATCATGCGCATAATTAAGAAACTATTAATCAAATTTTAGATATAAATTATTAATCAGTTTTAATGCAATATGTATGATATTTATATATATTAAATTAACCAGCTCGTTTAAAATGTCTTTCAATTTTCAGTTCTAAATTTTCAACTCAAATATGTTTGGAAGATGCAAATTAGTTAATAAATTAAAAAAGATATGCCTATCAGTAAAGATAAATAACAGGAAGAGCGAGGTCATACTTAATAATATAAAACCATCGGAGTTATTTCGTTCAGCATATTCCTTACAGCTGCTGATTCCCTTTTCTCTATTGCTGGTGCTAAATCAAATTTATAGCCCGGTTTAGAAGTAACTTCAAGCTTTATATAAAAATGGGATGACAACTAAACTGAATTAACGAAATATCTCCATAATTTCGAGAAATCAGCGAATTTTTTTAAACCTCTCAGTCAATATATTGCGTTTAATGACACAATGCAATGCTATGAATTTTTGTTTTGTTAAAAAAGACTTGGAAATGCTTTTCATCAATAGCTAGAATTAGAAGCAATTTTCAGATTTACATATATTTATGCAAGTTATGATAGCAATAAGGTGCTTCATTACAATTTCTAAAATTTGAGTTATCTTGTCCATTTGCGCAAAGTTCGCATACTTTATCCAGAAATTTCAGCACAATGTACAGGTGACACATTAAACACATCATTCAATTTTTTAATTTGATAACTAACTTATTCTTCTACGGGCAACCCATGAATAACTGTTGTAAAATAAAACAAAAGTGAAAAATAAATGGAAGTTCTAGTAATTTTATGTTTAAATAGTATACAGCAAATTCAAAATTACTGCATTCTTATCTATGTAGTGTATTCCTACTTTCCTCAAAATCTGAAGGAAACTTACATTCAGCTTTTATCCTCTAGCGGGCGCGTGGTTCACTAAGAAAGCCCAAATTTCAGAAAACTGCCTAAACAAAGAGACATTTTCTTCATTTTAGTGCAAAAATGGCCCTGATGCTTTGTTGCCCGTACTAATATAATTTTAAAGTATAGGCTTAATTACTTGGTTATATTTCAAGATGCACGTATATATACGTTCTTGCAGGTATCACAAGAAATATTGTAAGTCGTATATATACGGCTTTGCCATTCAGAGGGTTTTAACAGCAGCTCTTATTCTCCGACTGTTGACATTGTAAACTGTAAGTATCGCCATCTTTTTAGCGATTATAATCAACCATATTCTAGGTAAATAATCTTAAAATGACGGACGGTCTGCCGGCCGCATGTGATCCCGAAAGAATTTTTTGTTGCCTGAGAATAATTTCAGTTATGCATTTGCTGCAAAGATTTTGGCATTTAGTTATTTGAAACCTAAGATTAAATTATTTTCCTTACCATTAAAAACGAACATGGAAAGGTGCACCAGATAATTTGTAAATAGAGCTAGTGAATTAACAGTGTGCTATAAATCTAATATAACTTTCAAATACTTTTGTTTGTAGATGCCTAAAAGCAAACAATTTCACACGGATTTTTTCACACGGACAACGCTTTATTTGGGAATATGTTAACAGCTTTACGTTCATAGATGAAAAATTAATAAAAATAGAATTCGATTATCTACAATCGTGATGAAGAAAATTTTCAGTAATTTATCTCCAAAACTACAGGCTTCAGAATGAAATGTCAAGCTGTAGTAAAAAATAAAAACGCTTATAGTTATTAACATGCAAACATAAGTATTTTATTTATGCATCGAATAAAAAGTAATAAACAACAGACAAAGACTGGTTACCATTATTTATTCTCAAGTTTTTTTCCAACTGGAAAAATTTCTCTTAAAGCATTCATATATTTGTTTTTTCAAAATTTTTTAGTTTAAATAAAAGTAAACTATTTAATGATAATTAAACATGTCAGAATGATTTGAAATAAATGTCAGTCTAAAAATTTAATATTTCGATATCAGTATATTTGAATTACAAAGTGTAATCCATAATCATATCTTACAGGTACCAAACTTCAAATTTGAGTTAGAAAATAAATATAAATTTGAATTTTTCCCTTTGCGATATAATCATTATTGTTTATGCTTGTTATGATAGATTTTAGTAAGCTAAAGATGAAATAAATATATTTTTGATTTTTTGTTAAAACAAATAAATAAAAATTCTACCCCTTCACCTAGTTTCAGATCTTGCAATCGGTCCGAGTGTAATTTGAGTTTGAGACTACTTTTCAAAGGCAGAAGTCCCTACATTGATAATACCAACGTATTCCACTACAAAATCAGGATTCACTTAATGTTTTTCACTCAAGTCACACAATAAATTCCTACGACAATTTTTACTTCATAAAAATGCTATTGTTTATCATAAAATGATATTCTTATAAGTTAATATTTTTTATTACATTTCTTCCTCAGAATCAAAATCTGAACATTATACGAGCGCATGCGGTGTTTTAACTATTAAATGTTAAATACTAATCAATCTCACCATTGATATATTTGTTATTTTACATATTATAATAATATTGGTAATCTAATTTCAAACTTTACCAGTTAACTGTGATTGACGAGTATACTCGTTATGGAGAAGCGACACGATTTTGTGTATTGGCGAGTATACTCGTCATGAGTATTTTATGTTAATGAAATAGAAAGATAAGAGGAAGGTTAATTTAGTAAGTACTGTACATAATGACAGCGTAATAGAAACAGAGAAAAGAAAAATAATAACAAAGAAACCGGAGCTAGTGATTGATTATAATAAAAAAATCGGTGGAGTGGATATGAGCGATAGAATTATCATAGCGTACTCCACAGCAAGAAAACGAGTCAAAAAGAACTACAAAAAGATATTTCTCCATTTCTTAGGCATTATGTGTCTGAATGCATTCATATTATATAAAAAAATAATGGAATATTATCGCGTATCAACTTTTTGCTCAAATTTATTGAAGACACTTTTGCGACGTATCCAATTGAAAGAAATAAATCTACACAAACTCGGCCATTACATCTAAAATAAGCCAATTATGCAGGAATCATGTTCCGGATTATATACCCGGAACATCGAAAAAAAGAACAACCCTACACGAAAGTGTTCGCTTTGCTACAAACGTAAGATCAGGAAGGAATCGCGTTACTGGTGTTCGATTTGCAAAGTCCCATTGTGTATAGTACCCTGTTTCGCTGAACATAACTCCACAGCAGGAATTTAAATTCTTACTTTTATATGCATAATATTTAATTTAAATATTGCGTTTTTAGTTTAATATGTATGTAATATATGCCAAATAAGTAAATATTAGTAATAAAATTTTCAATTTTACAAAATAAGCCCGTCGTGCCTCCCAGTCGGTATAGTGGTCAGGGAAGCTGACTGCGATGCCGAAGGGCCTGGGTTAGAATCCCAGAGAAGGCATGGTGGTAACAGTCCGTCCCTTCATAGGAAAGGCGATGGTGGCCCACCTATTAGGTGCCTCCATAATAAAAAGACCACCACATCCGGCCTTGTATAGATTAATGGACTGGGTTACATTTGTAATTGTTCACAATCTGCCATTGAAAAAAAAATAAATAAACCCATCGTTTTCATCCAATATCTTTCCAGCGCAACTTACTTTGTGATTGACGAATATACTCGTTATGGCTCGATTCTGTCAACACAAAACGGTGCTCCCTCTTAAACGAAAGCGCCACAGTTAACTGGTTAATTGTAGCTCGAATAACACGACTTATTCTTTTTCATCTCTTTTACATATCGTTTTTCTTTCATCCTTGCTTCGGTGTATAGTAAGTGGAAAATTGTTTGTTATTATAGGTTTAAAATTTTGTTAGACGAAGTTCCTTTAACTAAACCTCTGAAGTGGCACGGGTGTTTTACCTGCATCATGAAGAGCTGTACTGAAACCGCTTTTAACAGCTAAATTTGTACAATTACTTATTTTAGTTTTTGTTTTCATAAATTTATATTGATTAAGATGATATTTTCATCTTTAAAGTAAATAAAAAAGCAAAATATTTTACATTTAAACTAATATATACCAGGAGACAATATATATGTAATCACGTGACCGGACAAAGGCTACCATGCCACTCAGAAGGGTATCTTTCTTCATATTACATTTGCTTTCAATGATGCTAAACTTTACAAGCCACAACGATCCATTAGAAATGGGGCCAGTAATGTATTTGTTTTACTGAACGATTGCAGTGGTACTTTATACAGAAAAGTAAATGACAGACTACCCTTGCTCAGAAACTTTGCTGTCATTTTATTGAGACAGAAATTCTCCCTAAATTAAGGCATCAAGCTTAGATCTATTGAAAGGTAGACTGACGGGCTGAAGAATCATTTTCTTCAGAAAGTGCTTTATAGTGATAAATGGTCAGTAATGATGGGTCATGTTTTAGACAGGTATTTATCATCACTGCGTCACTGGTTCTGTGGCTTGTAGGGGGGAAATGTTTTAAGTTCGGAAGCTTCATTTTCTCAAAAGAGGTCATCCTACCATCAATTTAGAGATATATGTAAGAAAAAGTCTGCTATCTACATGATTTGATGGATTGCGATGAAATGGAGCAAAAACTATCACTTTCAACAATTAAAAGAGACAAACGTCATTGCGAAAGAATACAAAGTTTGAATGCTTAATCTAATGGTTCCTTCCTAAATTTGTGTAACATTCAATCCCTTGTTTAATGCTATTTATCCCATTTAATATTAGCTATCGTAATTTGCAATATTAGACATTTTTGTCAGTTAAGATCGTTCGTAGAAGAATTATTTATGATTTAATTCCTGCTTACAGCTATAATAAAATGTTTTTAGTTAAAAATGTTCATTTTAACTAATAGCATTTCTTTTAAAAGAGAGTAAACCAATTAATATAGATTGAAGTAAATTTCGTTCTTCAACTGACATTTGTTTAAAGCAAAAGAAGAATGATGAAGGTAGAAAAACATTCAGTGGTATGCTTTCTAAAATACTTTTATTCAAGAAAAAAAACTTAATCGTAGCCAATGGTTTTCATTAAGAAGAAACTGCCATATTCAAGAGATTTATTCAGTGTACCGGATATTATTTTTAGTCAAAGATCAATTTGATTGCTTAACTCTACTAAGAAAAGGATTCTGGGTACCTTTGCTCTTTGAACATTTACAAGGAATCAATGTTTTTCTATAATACTTTTCTGGAGTAGTTATGAGGATATTTTTGTCCTTCCAAGAGTCCTGACTTCCTGAAAATACATAGATATCTTTGTTTCAAACCAACTTCAATCCTAGACTGATATTTGTTTTAGTGTTTTTAGTTATTACTGATAGTCTTCATTTTAACACTGTTTTAGATTATTTAAAAGTTTGAGAATTATATTGCAGAAACTATAGTAGAACACGTTGAAATTTCTGTAAATACAATTATTAAAATTTTGTGTTTTAAATTATAATCCGTTATGTTGAATGCTTTCTGTAACTTTAAAGGTGTAGTTCAATATACAAATATATAATTGCCAGACACTGCTTTTGATTTTATCTTAGACATTTTGCTTAAACTTCAGAAACCAGTCCTTGAGCATTTTGAAATTTGAAATATTTTGGGCATTTTGAGATCAGAAATATTTGAACAAATTCCAGCATAAAAGAGTATCATATTATTAATTTAAATTAAACCCTTCCATGTGGTATTTATTATAAACATTTTAAAAATACAAGAGATTTTTATTCTGAATGTACGTAATAATAGAAGTATCATTTATTAAATGTAATAATATTTCAGACTTGCATGAAGATTGTAATTTAGGAACGATATTAATTAGTCTATCAATTAAACGTGTTATAAATTGAATCAGTTCAATATCTAATCAAAAATTAAAACAAAGTTAAAAAATCATTAAGAATTGGATTACTTTAAAATTTCTCAGTTTATTAAAGAACTACAGTTACAATCCGGAAGATAAATTGTAGATCTTATGCTATATTGAAAGGCAACATTCTCAGAACTCGACATTTGGCAGAGCGGAAAACATATTTAAGAAATTACGTTTATAAGAAAGACGAAACTGCGGGAACGTTTAGTCGATAATTGCTTCAGTATTGCAACATAACATAATATAATGGTACGAAAAAGTTTTCACTCCTGAAGTTTCTAATAACAAAGACTAAAACCAAAGAAAATCGAAAGATATTTAAGGAATCAACAAAATGTTATGATATTTGTTGCTACGAAAGTTTACCCATTCTCATTAATCCAAAACTCTCATTAATTACTTTTGCCATTGGCCATTCTTATTAGTTAATAAATTAGATTGAAAACGGTACTTTGCAGTACATTATACTGCTATGCAAAATCGTATATATGAGTATAGAAAATGTGCAAGTATGAAAAATTAATTTCTAACTGCAGTTTCTGTCGGAAGAAAGAAATATTTTATATTTTGTCAGCCCATAAATTCGTGCGCATTTTTTGGTAAATTTTCAAATAATATAAAAAAATACAATTTAACATTTTAATCAATTATATATTTTCCTCCATTATTTACAATGTCTCGTCACCTTATAGGCAGCTTTTCTTATGTCAGTGCTGTAGTTTTATGTAAAAAACTTGAAATTTCATTGTGTACATCCTGTATAGAATTATTTTTTTTCCAGTAAAAAGTTTGTAACGCACAAAATAAGTGCAAATTATTTGGGGCAATATCTGGGGAGTAAGCAGGATGTGGCAAAAGCTCCCAATTAAATTCACTCATTTTTTGAAGCGTTGTTCGAGCCGTATGCGGTCTAGCGTTATCAGGATGAAAAACACTTTCTTGATATTCACCCATCGTGGGCGTATTTTGATTCATTCTGAGTTTCGACGGCAAAGTTGTTCACTATAAACTTCTGAATGAATCGTTTGATTGGGTTCTAACAGTTCAAAACGTCCCGAACGATGCTGCTTTTCCAACTTTAAATTTTTTAAACCATTTCTGGGCCAGTACTTACACTAATAGTGTGTTCACCATGTAATTTTCAGCACACGAAAATAAAAAATGTATCACAGCACGTTTGTACTGATTATCTGTATTCATCTTCTATGGGTACTAAAATATATATGATCTGAATAATATGTTAGTCAAACGATGACAAGTATCAACAGGTTCAAAATTGTATTGTTTTAGTAAATGCGTCATAGTGATCTTAATGCGCACAAACTTACGGACTGACACTGTACATTTCGGAAACGGAAAAGTTTTGAGAAAAGGAATTACCCACGCCTATATACATAAAATATATGCAGTAGAAGATTATAAAATGTTTGAAACAAGCAGTTAGAGATTTTATTTTGGTAAATACTAATCTTATGCATATACGTCAAGGTAGTTATCAATTTTCTCAAAGTAGGGGTAGGGGAGAGATTTTTAAAAGAGGTCTTCAACACTGAAAATATATCGAGTAATTTTTGTATGATAACTATTCCTCTAGTATTTCATTTACTAAAATGTCCAATACATTTTATTAAGCGCAAAACTTTCCATAACAGTATAGTATAAGTTATAACTGAAAACATTTACTGAACTTTATAAGAAGTTTTCAGGGCTGATTGTAAGGTTATTTCGGGAATATCTTAATCCGATTTATGCAGAAATGTAAAACAAAAGTTGCTTATTTTGGCATTATCATTTTTCATTGGTTCCAGTTGTGCTCGCTATAATGTAGCTGGTCTCATATATTTTTTATTAATTATTTAATATCTTTTAAATATAGGCACGTAAAGGCATGGGAACGGAAAGGTATAGAAGATAAGTCACAATTAGATTATGTTTAACATATTAAACAACATAAAATATAATGAAAATTTTAGGAAATATACATTTTGCACGTATAAAATCCTCTTACCATTAATATCGAAACTGCGTTATGGAATGCTATATAGCCGAGTTTCTTCTCTCCTTGAAATCTGATTTAGAATATTTTTCTTTTTCCCTATAACACTGATAAATCTTATAATAACTACTCTGATAATAAGTAATCGATAATAAATAATTTGTGTGTTCTCTGCATAAATGTTTATGATGTACTTTATCGTTAAATTTCTAAAATAATCACTTAGATAATTCTGTAGCTGGTAACGATGAAGACTGATCTCCTTTATTGCATCGTGAAACTGATAACACAAGAGATAAAACTATGTCGCGATATGAGGCTGCGAAGAATATGAGGCCTATTATAGCAGTTTAGTAGGTAATGGTGGCATGGCATCAAAGAAACGTTTTCCTTATGATAATGTTTGATTCCCATCAATAGCTTGCACTTCCAGTAAAAATTAATAAATAATTGGGAGATTTTAGTTACATATATGTTATTGATATTAAAGATTATTTTGTAAGATATATGCCTTAAAAATTTAAACTCCAAACTAGGAGTCATTCAATATGTAACAACGTTACGTGTACATTTTACATTTAAAATCGGTTTAAAATTTTAAAATGGACAAAAATATACATTCGTGATAAAAGATTCAATAATATACAGTGAGGAAAATGTATACATAAAACTTCTCTAATCTGAAAAAGAAATTTAATTTTGTGAAGGTATTTTAATATAAATATCCTGATTCATATGTAAACGAATAAAACCTTCACTGAAAAATATTTCAACATTTATTTAATACAATAAACCTAGATATGTAACTAAATCAAAAACTAACTTTGCATATAGTGAAAACAATCAATGGAATACATATGTATAACGCTATGTTAATATTAAAATAAACGAACAATTTAATATTTAATATATTATCATTTTGCATTAAGAATGCTGAAGATGCTTAGGTACATTTTAATTTACAAAATTCAGTATGCATTCAAGCTAATTTTTTACTTAATTGTAAACACTTGCTCATTGGATTTTGTGAACTTTTGCAATATCTGTTTTCCTCCTAAATATGTTTCACTAAGTTATATCGAGTAATAGTGCTAGTGTTTCTGGAAAATGCAGTATGTTTTATTACAGTCACTCGTTTAGAGCTTTGAGTTTAAGGTCGTAAAAAGCATTTTCAATCGCAAAAAGCATTTTCAGAAATACCTAGATTGTGCACCCTTTATTTCAAATTTGTTTTTTAAAATGTTTAAATAACCATATTCATTCAAAACACCTTCAGACCTTCAGTTATGTACAAATTTCCAACATCGCTTGCGGCCAACCAGCGGCCCAGCGGTAAAGTCCTTGAACACTGGTAGTTCGGTCCGAGGTTTGAATCCTGCGAACGGGCTGGCTGGTGTTTTCGTGGTTTACCCCATGTGTAACGTGTATTCGAGCCAGTTTCTCTTAGAAAGTCCTCCGCGAAGGCATCCCTTCCCTTAGGCAGATAGCCCTACTATGCTTTGCCATAATTAAATACACCACCATCGCTTGCAACCAGTTCCCCACACTATTATATTTCAAGCGTTCTATTTTACCATTGCTTGTATGTTTTTCTTTTTTACTGTTTTGATAGCTTTTTCCTACACTAATTTACAATCATATGATTACCGAATATTAAATTGATTTTCATCTTAAAATATTATTTAGTGCTGAAATCCGTTAGCCTTGTTAATAAATTCTTTTGTTAATGAATTCAAACTCTTTGTTAAAAAATTTTATCAACTTTGTACTATTAAAATTTTTTGATCATTAACCCTTTGAAGAGCACCGGTATATAATATATACCGGTTGTTTGTCAATTTTTTAACCTCCGAAAAAATGCTAATTTTTCTACACCAAAAGCTATAATCGTAAGTTTCTAGTGTTTCCTTTCAATTCTAAATGGTAGCATCACTCTATGAATGCTCAATATTTTGCAGTTATGAAATTAATATACCTCTTTGCAAGGTATCATGTTGGAAGATTGATAAATTCTATTGGAAGGAAAGAAAAGATTCAAAACCTGCAAATATATGACGTACACATGCTGAATCTTATATATTTACTTCATTTTTGTCAGAAATGATAATTAACAGAAGATTATTTATACGATTTTAAAACCGGTATATAATATATACCGGCGCCCACACTGAGGGTACCACGCCAATAGATGGCAGCACCAGTCTTCTCCTTTTATACTCTGTGACATGACAGAATTTCTTTATTATTATAACAGTTTATGATGTAATAATTTTTCATGATTAATTTATAAGTCGTTTAAGATTCAGTATTATGTTCATGGAGGAATGGGGAGTTTATTGACTCTGCGCTAGGACTGAATACAAGTATATTAGTTTCATTTATTCTTTGTGTACTCAGCTCGAGTTTCATTCGTCTGTGTTTAGCTAAAATTTTTATTTCAGCACTTATCTCTTTCCTAAGAGAAAGACTCATCGATTTCAAAATTGCCATCTGGGGTCAAAACTTTACACAATTGTGGGGGTTAAATGTGGCATGTTAGCCTCCAAAAGACACCCGTTGCTTCGTGTTTTCCAAAATTCTAGAATGCAAGGAAAATGAAAGAGGTGATTGACAACGAATTTGTCATTCGGGAGTCACGCCTTCTTCCTTTTGTGAGGTGTGATAAGATCACACAAAGGGAAAGCTCACTTAAAATGGAAATGTACTTAAGGTCCATCTCACCCGAAGTCGCGAGCTCTCCGTCGCTCTTCCTTCACGAAAACTGCTGGTTTGAAAGCATGCTTTTATTCTTTAGGGAAATTCTTTGTTAATTTCAGATGAAAGACTAGAGAACACAAGAGAAATCTGCGCTCTCGTTGATACAAATAGGTTGTTTCTGAAATAAATTCTCACAGTTGGTGAAAGGAGGAAAAATATTTCTAAGGCCCGTTTTAGATGCAAACTAAAATTTATCCAAAAGTTGAAAAGGAGCCCCTATGCAGCCAAAGGGGTTGAAAATCAGAATAAGAGCTTTGAGGTGTATCAAATAATAAAATTGTTTAACGGTGTTTCTTCCTGAACAAAAAGATACATTACAACCTATATTTACAAAAAATAAAAAAGGGACTCTTACGGTCCTTGATGATCTAAAGTGTGTGTGCGTGGAGAGGGGGGGGGGCGATTCTTCGTATCATAGTATGAAGCATGGTTGTTTTTTCACATATTATCTAAAGTATAAAATACAACTTCAAAAAGGCAACATACTTTCTCAGCTGAGTCGGTCGTAGTGCTTCACTTTTCAATTTTTTTAATTTTCGGCTGAGTTCATCTGCTTGTAATATTATACTAGTTCAGTTACAGCATGATACGATTTACACATGCAGTGTTATATTTGCTAAATTTTTTTATAAAATAATATTGAATTTAAATCAAGTTGAAAAGCTTTTTACCTATATTTTACATAAGTATGTTCAGCTGGGTTGCGTCATCAAAGTGCATAAAAAAACATAAATTTTATTTTTAAAATTTTAAATTTCTGCCAAAATTTAAAAAAAAAAATGTCTTTAGACTTACATAACTATATTCAAGCACTCATCACTAGAGACGCACATCAAAAGTACCCACAATTAATTTTAAAAACAAAGATTAACAGTTGGCAGCTACCTGGAAAAAAATGTCCTAGAGGGGCGCCGGTATATAATATATACCGGCTCTCAAAATTCAGGATTTCGCTCTAGATTTTTTTTAAGTCTCAATTTTGTGTCCTTAGGGTCCATAAGTTATAGTTCATGCAAAATTTTACCACAGTTTAAATTATTTTATATACCGCCCCTCAAAGGGTTAAATAGATAAGTGAAAGTTCACTTACCTTCTAAATAGGGCTGCCCTGAACTGCCTTCTTTCCTTCTTGTCGGTATCCGTCTCTATGATGAACTTCGAACACAGCTATAAACTTTTTAAGAAATTTTAATTCGTATGAAAGATATCTACAAAATATTTACAAGTTATAATGATTACAAGCATAATTTATACGGAGACGGTCTATCGTTATACATCTGTTAGACGCGTCAGCCGTTCAACTGACTACTTTTAGTCTCTTTCGCCAGAGGGCGTTCGTGGAAGTAAAGTTCTAGTAAGTAAACGCGACACTCCCACCTTGAGGTCCAGTATCAGCAGAGGATGGACCTCAATTGACCTGTAGTTCAAGTCTTTTGAGGTTTCGTCATACGTCGAGTTCTGTACCTCACTAGCATATCCGACTCAGGTGTAAAGTTGAGTTCAAGAGGTATGAGGTTCTTAGTAGGTCTTATAATCTCCCCTTGTGCAGTTTTCAGTTTCACTAATCTAATGCGTCCGTCGTGGGATGGAAAAATTTCCACGATTCTAGCTAAGGGCCAGTTTATCCTTTTTTCGTTGTTGGACACAATTACAAGATCACCAACTTTCACAGAAGATGGTTCGCGGATGAATTTTGAGCTTTGTTTTAGTTGCCCTAAATATTCTGATCGAAATCTTTTTCGTAAATCTTTTCTCAATTTGGCTCTGTAAAGGTATCTTTTATTGATGGATTTAGAATCCAAAAGATCTAATTCAGGAACTCCAGTCTCTGGAATTTCTGTTAGAAACATTGCTGGAGTGAGAGCTCTTAAATCCTTTACGTCTTCTGACAAATACGTGAGAGGACGGTTGTTCATAATGCTCTCGCAGTCACAAATGATTGTCAACAATTCTTCGTAGTTCAGAGAAGATTTTCCTAGTACCTTTCGAAGAATTCTCTTTAGTACTCCAATTAATCTTTCCCACCACCCTCCCCACCATGGCGAGGAAGGGGGAATAAATTTCCATTCAATTTTCTTAACTGTTGCATTTTCTAAGATAGAATTCCAATCTATGGTCTTAAACAAATTATTTGATCCAACAAAATTGGTTCCATTGTAAGAATATACAGTGACAGGTTTACCCCTTCGAGCGATGAATCGCCTGAACGCGTGCAGGAAACTTTCGGTTGATAGAGATGAGACTAGCTCTAAGTGAACTGCTCTATATATTGCGCAAGTAAAAATGACGATCCATGTTTTTTGGCCTCCTTTTAAAATTAAATGACCCGTCAGATCAACACCAATAATCTCAAAAATTAAAGCATCTCTTATTCTGTCTTCAGGTAGTGGCGCTTGAGGAGTCTTATATGAATCAGAGTGGAACCTTCGACATCGTACACAGTTTTGGATAACCTTGCGTACGGTCTTCCTACTCTTTATGATCCAATATTTTTCACGCAAAGCGCACATAACGAATTGTACTCCAGCGTGACTTAGCGTTTCATGTTCAGATTTGATCAGTTTTAATACTAATGGATGTTCTGAGGGAAGTAAAACTGGGTAACGAAAGTCAGCATCATCGTCTCTCTGAAAGATACGTGTTTTCACTTTTATAAGGCCATTGGAGTCCATGATAGGTTCTAGAGCACGTATTCTTTTATCTTTCAATCCTTCGAAAGATTCTCGTTGGATGAGTCGGAAAACCACTGTTTCAGCTCCTTTTAGTTCCTCGACTGAAATTCTCCCATGAGTTCTTTCAGATGGTGGTGTTGTAGCATTTTTAATGAATCTAAAGATCAAAGATACGACCTTTATGAGCTTTTCGAATTTTGAAATATTGTCAAAAAGGTTAAATTTATCTGTATTCGTGTTATTGCTGGCTGAAACCACAGTTCGTTTTCTCTCTCCATTTACTATATCGAAGTCAGGATGTTCTCTATCTGCAATAGGCCACTCTTCTGGAGGTCGATAAATCCAATCTGGTCCTTTCCACCATTCGGATTTCTTCAATTCTTTTGCAGAGCAACCGTGAGATGGCAAATCCGAAGGATTAAACTTTCCGGGAATGTGATGCCAGTGATCTGGGTTACTCAATTTTCGAATCTCATTTACTCGATTGGCTACAAAAGTGGACCAATTTTCTTTCTGTTTTATCCAAAAGAGGGTATTTTTGGAATCCGTCCAGTAAAAAACTGGTACCTCTTTTAATTTCAAGTCTTCTCTTATTGTATGAGAGAGCCTGGCTCCAATAGTGCAAGCGAGTATCTCTAGTTGAGGTATGGTGTGTGCTTTTAGCGGAGCAACTCTCGCTTTAGATTGTATCAATTGACAAGTGACTCCACTCTCACCGCTGTGTCTAAGGAAAATGCAGGTCGCATACGCGTCCTTGCTTGCGTCTGAAAATACATGCAGAGTGGTACTTTCGTCTATTTTGGGAAGCAATCTAGGAATTTTGATGTCTTTCAAATATTTTAACTGAGATGACCATGTGCAAAATTTCCTTGCTAGATCATTCGGCAGATTAGTATCCCAGTTAATTTTCTGTTTCCAGCACTCTTGCAGAATCAGTTTAGGCATGAGAGTAACTGGACTAGTAAACACAATTGGGTCAAAGATTTTACTCAATTCGGAAAGAACAGATCTTTTGCTCGATACAGGGTTTTCTTCATGTTTTACGTGACAAGACAAAGTATCGTCAAACAAGTCCCATTTCAATCCCAATACTGACACAACATCTTCATAATCTTTATCAGAAAGGTTTAGAATTGAAGTTTCATTTTTAAGTCTATTATGTTTCCAACCTCTTAGGTCAAATTTTGCAGTAGCCATGATTTCTCTAGATCCTTTGATAAATGAGTTTAATTCTTCAATTGATTCCACGCTCGCTACGCAGTTATCCACATACATGGCTTTCTTTAGCTTTGAAGCTATTTCCTGATGTTGTTTTGGTACATTTTCCAAATGGTAGTTAATTGTGGCAGCGAGTAAAAAGGGGCTGGCGTTTACACCGAATACAACCCTTCGGTGCCGATATATAGTCAGTTTTTCAGGCTGTCCTTTCTCCCACCATAGGAACCGGAGAAAATCTCGATCCGCTGGGTTCACACCTATCTGAAGAAATGCTCTTTTTATATCCGAAATTACTCCATACTTCCCCTCTCGAAATTTTATCAAAATTTTGGGGATCAATTCAAGATAATTAAGACCCTTTTCCAGGCAGTCGTTCAGAGATACCGAATTTTTCTCCTTTGCAGATGCGTCGAACACTGGTCGAATTTTGGTAGTCGAATTTTCCCGAAACACTGCTCTATGTGGCAGATAATGCCCTTTGATCTTTTCTGCCTCCGAAATATTGATAGGTTCAATTTTTCCCTCTTCTACCCAATCCTTTAAAACGGTTTCGTAGGCTTCTAAGGAATTCTTAGTCTGAAGGGTTTTCACGCAAGACTTCAGACGCTTTTCTGCAAGGATTCTATTATCTGGCAACTCAGGATGAATTTGAAGCCATGGAAGTGACACCTGATACCTTCCAGCGTCATCTCTATCTAAAGTACGGATGAAATAATTTTCTGTAGCCTTTTCTATTTCTTGTTTTGTTTGCGAAAGAGCTGGTTCAGTTATTCCGATAGAATCAAGAGACCACAAGTCACAAATTTTTCTGTCACTAATGTGTAGTGATAAAAGAATTTCATTAAAATTCTTTCCCTTTACCTTTGTTCTCCCTAATATTGTCCAACCAAGGTGTGTATTCATCGCTACTAAACTCTCCGTTACGTGTATTATTTCCCCTGTAAAGAGTTTTCCGGCATAATCTGCTCCTACAAGCATGTGTATTTCGTTAGGGTGTTTTTCAAATAAACAAGAATTCTCATTAGTTACATCACTGGGAAAAATTTTGTAACCTCTTAGTTTCTTTATGCAGTCCCTATCCTCCAATTTTGGAATATGTGAGCATATGGTTTTTTGGCTCAAAACCTCCATTTCGCATGTGAATCCTGTTTCTGGATTATTTAACTTAATCAGATACTTGTTGTAATTTTCCCTTTTTTCTATTCCTCCAAAAAGCCCATGAGTCACACTTTCCTGACCTAAAGATTTTAGTTTTAATTTCTCCGCAAGAAATGTTCTGATATATGATCTGCTACTTCCGGTATCCAGAATTATTCGTATAAAATTGCTTTCACCATCTCCGTAAACATTGACAATTAAAGTTTGCAAGATTACACTTTCATAGGATGAATTATTCGTTAAGGCCTTATTTTCAATTTGTTCTTCCTTAATTTCTCCGTTTTCGTTTTTAAAACACATTATAGTGGCATGTCGTTGTTTACATAATTCACACCTTATTCTAGAAGTGCAATTAAAACTAAGATGCCGTGGGTGTAAACAGCGATAACATATTAATTTCGCTTTGCATTTCTCCCTTTTTTTCTCAGTAGACCATAAAGATGCTTGTTTACACGTTATAGACTCGTGATCAGAAGAGTCGCAGAAAACACATGGTGTTTGTCCCCCCCCGCAAACTTGCGTTCGTCAACTCCAAAGCTGCGTGTTTCGCAATAGGTCCGGTTTCACTCAGTTTGTTATGCTTTTGCGGCGCCGCCTTTGGCTGGACCGTCTGGAATGTACGTTCCCGCGCAACTAATTGCTCAGAAAGAAATTCCACTAGGTGACTCAAATCGTAATTTGATTTCCGAACTGTTTTATTATACTCCAAAACCAAATCTGGGGGCAATGTTTTAAGCAAAATAGGTGTTAATAAAGCTCCATATGTTTCTGAGGTCATATTTAATGATTCAAGACATCGAATATGTTTCTGTATATAATTGAATAACTTACGAAAATTTTGAATGTCATTACAATCTTTTAGAGGTCTTATTTTCAGTAATTTATCTATATGGGCGTTTATCAGTACATCTTTATTTCCAAATCTTTCTGTGAGGAGTTTAACTGAAGTTTCGTAATTTTCTTCGGTTAAATCGAAACCGTCAATGGTGTTATAAGCAGTACCTCCCAAAAAGGATTTCAAATAATTAAATTTGCTTATAGCGTCAAGCGTTTTATTTTGATGTATGGCTGATGAAAAAGTGTTCCAAAATGTCAGCCATTCGCAGCTCTCGCCATAAAACTTCGGAATCGTAAGTTTAGGAAGCTTCACATTATGACTTTCGATTTTAACGTTTTCTATAATACTTTCACTTAACTGTTCAGTGCTTCGTAACACATTAAATTTTTGTTGTTCTATATTAATTTCTTTCAATTTTTTGTTAGCTTTGTATTTAAATGTAGTTATTCTTTCACGATATTCGTCAACACCGTTTAATTCCTGGTCAAGATAATTTATGTCTATTAATTTTTCTATATCGGCATCTATTTGTTTTAACTCGTTCGATTTTTCATTTAAGAGTTCTAAGGAAATTTCTAGTTCCTCTGCATTCACTTCTGTTTTTGGTAATTCAGTTTCGATTCGGCCAATTAATTTTGTAACGGCAGCCCTTATGTGGCCGCGTTTCCTTTTCAATGTATCGATGAATTCCGTCATTGTTTAATATTCAACAATTCAACAAGTATCAGCAATCCACTAATTATTTATGCTTATGTATTATCTATCAACAATTCAACAAGTATCAGCAATCCACTAATTATTTATGCTTATGTATTATCTATATAACTGATATCAATTTAGACAGTTTCAATAGTTAGGAAAACAGCAGTTACTGGCAGTCCCTGTTCGGGCGCCATGTTAAAAAATTTTATCAACTTTGTACTATTAAAATTTTTGATCATTAAATAGATAAGTGAAAGTTCACTTACCTTCTAAATAGGGCTGCCCTGAACTGCCTTCTTTCCTTCTTGTCGGTATCCGTCTCTATGATGAACTTCGAACACAGCTATAAACTTTTTAAGAAATTTTAATTCGTATGAAAGATATCTACAAAATATTTACAAGTTATAATGATTACAAGCATAATTTATACGGAGACGGTCTATCGTTATACATCTGTTAGACGCGTCAGCCGTTCAACTGACTACTCTTTCGCCAGAGGGCGTTCGTGGAAGTAAAGTTCTAGTAAGTAAACACGACACTCTTAATCTCTTCATGCTAGGTTCACTTACAGATTGTTTTCAAGAGGTTACTAAAGTACGATATCCAGAACTATGTAAAGTTTCTTTATGTTATTAACCAGTTATTTTATGATTTGGACTTTTACTGTCAGTTCTCCCGTCTGTTTTCCCGCCAGAATGCCAATTAATCCCCATTTATTTAAGGTGCGATTTTTAGATTGCAATATAGAACGTGTTCTGCGTCTTGAGACCACGTTAGATGTATGCAGGTTGCATGTGTCGAGATCTGTAGCCACAGGGCGTTCTTTATATTTGCTGTTAGTTGAATATCCACGTCGGTTAAGTTTTGATGAATTTCACGTTAACTGATCTGTATAGTCTCTGGCTACTAGTTTATTTAAATTAGATTTTAATAAACTAGTAGCCAGATTATAAGTATCTTCGCCACAAGTAACTGAATCAGTTGTGAGCACCGACTATGCCTTCCGTTCTTTCTTAGTTTTAAATAAAGGGTTTTTTACACCTTTCTTAAATGTCTGTTGTTATTTTAGACTTCGCTCAATGTCTACCAAGATCTTGGACACTACAGAATGATTACAAAATAACCAAACTTTTTATATATTTGTCTGGCAGCTTTCCGAATTTGTGACACAATCCAAACAGAGCTTATAAAAAGATTAATGTACATGGTGTTTATAAAGTCTCGGACCCATTTTGATGTTTAATAACTCATAAAATAATGAAGATATAAACAAACTTATGACATTTATTGATGGAATAACTTATATATTTTCTTTTCAGGTTTGAATATCTTTACTTTTGTAAATATCGTCTGCGCGTGTGGTTAATTTCAGATAATTTCATTTTCCAGTCTAAATATATATACTTTTCTAAATAACGTCTGCTTATTAATTGCATTTTTCTCTCTTTTGTTTTTGGCAACTATTGCAATGTTATGTTTACTTTTGATGTGTTTGTTCTAGTACATTTGTATGTGATGTTTTATTCGACCGGAAATTAAGGAGAATGCATACACCACAACACATGCTTACCGGTACCTGGCGTGAAATTGAATATCGACTTGATATTCACCGTGAGACGAAGGGAGCACACGTGGAAGTTCATCGACAAGGGTCATGAAACTTTTTGAGTCTATCTAACCATTTATGTTATTCATTTTAATCCATCTTTATTATTTTATGTGTTATTAAACATGAGAATGGGTCCGGGACTTTATAAACACCCTGTATATTTTCTCCAAAATGAATTTTTCGACTCCTTTCCTTAACTACGATGGTATCCCAAAACGATACTTAATTTCTGTAGTTTAAATTTCAGACATTTTAAATTTGTTTTCGATACGCTGCACAGTAGAATTATTTTAGCTAACATTCCCGTTTTAGAGATTTTTCCATTTTTGAGCTATTTTATAATAACATTTCTGACATTATCTGGCATTCACTTGTTTTGGTACCCGTTCGTACGCCAAAACTTAAAGATTCACAGAAGTAGTTTGAGAAATAAGCAAGAATAAAAAGTAGATTACCACTTAGTTGTTGCTATGGTAACTATAAAATTTGCATACAAGAATGCTGAGAATTTTACCGTATGAATGGTTATCTTCTTTACAATTTTAAGCATTCTTGGTAACAGCAGTTCATCTTATATAGAGAAAATATCTCTAGTTCTAAGCGTTTACATGTTCCTGTTATGACTTTAACCGGTTATATAGTAAGCGAGTTATAAGTTAATTAGCATAAAGCAAATTGGCTTAAACTTTTATGCATGGTATATAAAAACATTTTCGCTTAGCTGTATGAAATTTTAAAATGTATTATTAGACTCTTAGTAAATTTTTACACTTTTCACACCATCATTTATAAACTAGGGAAATAAAGGACAACTTATTTGTTAAAATTTGAATTATTAATCTTTATTTTTGTGCTAAGAGAGGAATACCGCATTTACACTCATATTCCCCCAGCTTTTTCAGAGCAAGCTTTTGTACATTTTTTAAATATTCACGCAATGCTCTCTTCCCTCAAGACGTTCAGAAAGCTAGTTAAATTTTAAAAAGGATTCGTCTACATAGTAGTCGCTAGTCTCACTGAATTCCATGTGGATATGTGGTGCATGGGCTCTAACTATCGAAGCTTAGAATAATGAAGAACTTTAAGGGGTATCAGAAACCCCTATACCGACAATGTTAAATTGGCCATTTTCGATGTACCTTTTCTCAAAATCTGCTGTAGATACAAGCCTGAAATTTTTTCTGTAATTAAAGTATACCTATCTAATTATACTGAAATGAGCTTTTGAAGCATTTTGAATTTTAGAGTAAATTACAGAATATATTGTGTTAGGCATAGTAAAATTTAGCACTTTTCTCACACAAAAAATTAATTTTTTTTAAAGTTTATTACAAAAAGCTCATTTCAATAAATATTAAGGAACCTAATAAATAAGCCATAAAATGTTTAGATACCTGTGAGCAGTAGTTCCTGAGAAAATGTACATCGAGTATAAAAAAATCACGTTTGGAGAAAAACGCATTTTTAATTAAAAATCCTCATTGATCAAAGCAGTAGATGACAAATTAAAACTAGATTTTTTTACAGCTCTAATTTTCATAGAAATTAAAGAATGGCATTTTTAGAAAGATAAAAGTGCAGAGAATTTGAAAATACAAAAATCCAAAATCACAATTTTTTGAAGATTTTGGGGTTCCAACGCCCCTTAAAAAAACCAGGATATCTAGCGTTCTTTTGATGTCTCTGAAAATCATTGTAACAGTGGGTCCCTGTTCGGGCGCCGCTGTAGAGACATTAGGCATTTTTCGAAGCAGGAAAAGTGAAAAATGAGGAAAACTGTTGCAGGAAATCGAACCACGGACCTCTAGAATACGCGTCCAGCGTGCAGACTACCACACTACGAAGGCATACTAAGAAGGGGCATACTAAGAAGATATCTTACAAAGTGACCTCTATGATGTGCTTAGTTATTGCCTTTACAACCTTTATCCCAATACGTTTTAATTGTTTATCTTGTAACCACACTTTTATAGCAATCATGGGTTTTTTTGCCGTGCATTCCATTTTGCCAAGATGCTCCTTGAGAACGTTCCACGAGCTTTCTATCGTATTTCACTTTGTTGAATTTTCAGGCCTATTTCCCGGCATGAAGCTTATGATGTGATTTTGAATTCTGGCACGGAGCCATGTCATGTGAAAATGTTCCTGCAAATGTTTTACAGAATTGCCTAATCCTATGTTTTAAAATTCCTTACTTTATCACCAATCTGAATCAATAGGAACTAGGGTTTCAGTGCTTTCTGTGGTAATGAAATCCGAAAACATTTGTTTCGGAAGGTATTTTGCAGTTTGCTGGACATTGTGTGGTCTTATTGATAAAGTTTTGCTTCGTCTAACAACATTAAATATGTAACCATGAACAAATAAAAATGTCTTATTGCTGAAAGTTTGTTGAACACGGTAAGGTATTATTGATTCAGTCTTGTTTCGTCTAAAAACGTTAAATGTACAATCATGAACAAATAAACAAAGTCTTCTCGCTGAAAATGACCTTTTTCAGTCATTTGTGGCCACGATTTGTATTTGTTTTGGCTCATAACAATCGTTTTGCTTCCCCTGACGTATCAAAAGTTCTTTTTAATAGCCTTCCGACCAGCAGTGACAAGACTACGCTGCATGTTCGGATGGTGAATATCAATACCAATGAACAATAGATTTATTTTATGGTTTTTGTTAATTTTTATTGGATTAATAATGCCATTTCGGTGTAGGAATACATCAAATCTGGAGTTGGTTTTTCTTTTTCTGGATGAAATGATCCAACTTCATTTTTGTCTTCTCAGAGTCAGAGAAATATTTGGTTTTCCAACACCAAATACAGAAGCAATATTTGTTACAATCACGGACGTGTGATTGTTAACTATAATAATCTCTTTTTGGTGTCTTATCCACTTTAGTACACTAAAATGAACAAATTCAAAATGTTCTTAAAATATGCAAACATCTCTTCTCACAGAAAAAAGCTTTAATGCAGTAATCCTAATGTATTGTCCAAGCATGCTCTAAGTAGTCAAAAGCAGACATCCAGATGAAATAAAGACAAATAAAATTGCTTTAAGGGACCTGCTGACATCACTTGGCAACCAATTTAAAATTTTACGGAAAAAATCTCTTCGTCTAAATTAATTTGTACACTATAATAATTTTAATGTAAATTCTTGAATGAAGCTTCCGTTCTATGCACAAATTTCTTGCTTTGGTTTTAAAAGTTTCAAGAAAATAATACTTCTACTCAAATAATATGTATAATGCATATACTCGCACACTGCAAAAAGTAAATTTCAAAATTCAGTTAACTCATCGTTTAATAAATTTCATCTGTATAGCATCTTAAACTGAATGCATTTTGAAAAACAGAATTCCTAAATTTGTGATTCTTAAATTTCCCTTTAATTGAATATTCTTTAATATTAAATATTTTTTTTTTCTTTTTCTTCCCTTTTACTTTTTATTTTAAACTGAAAGATTCCAGACATTAAAAATTCAAGACTTTGGTAAATCATTACAGAATCGGATACCGAATAGACAAAAGTTATCGTTCGTCCCACCTCTAGAAATTTTTGAACTCGAAGTATTTCAAGAAATTATTTTCGAACTTAATACTGAAATCTCATACCGTTTAAAATGATTTTTGGAAAATTTATTGAATGCAACAAAATAAAGAATATAGAATTATCACTGCTCAACATATTTTCATCGCTGCTCAACAGATGTTTATCGCTGCTCAACATATTTCAAATATGCACATTGGGGAGCGTTTACCAGCTGTTAAATGTAGCACAAATTTTAAGGTGTTCCGGTTGATTTTATCCACAAATAATCGTGTTTACTTTCGTTCTTCTTCCTTCATGCTGTGAAGGTAGCGCAGATATAATATAAAACCTTTAACGAAAAGCAGGAACATATACCAAAGCGATCGCATCTTTTCATGCTTGTAAATATCGCTTTCAAATCCGCAGTCACTGATAATACTTCACGATGAGATATTTTCTGTACATTGTTCTTTCATAAGAGACAAAAATATCTAAATGTGTTGTAAACATAATATCTCAAATTTCTTCGGACAAATCTGACATAGAAAGTTTTACGTGGTAACGAATGTCTAAGATTAAAAGAGTGAAACTTCTTTTAGCGAATGTTTTAAAGTATCGAAATAAAGTCAGGATATGCTTCTAAGTTATTGCACTATTATAGGCACCCCTATCCGTAAAACAGCAAATGGATATGCCAAATAAATATTCAATTCATAAAGGAACTTGAATGATAACTTCTTACATCAGTTAAATACAGGTGACTACATTTCTTCTCTGCACGATTGTTCTATGTCTGATAAATATTTATGCCGTACGTTAGGAGGGATTTAAAAATATAACAGGACCTAGCTTTTCAACGAGAAATGCAGACCAAATAACAGCGCTTAGCAAATTTATTTTCTCCAAACTATGAGGATTCAGCCATACACAACTTCTATAGAACTTCTCAAGAAAAATAGTAGTATGCTCTATATGTTTTCGAAATTTTATGCAAAAAGAAATTAAAGTGATAAAAATGATAGATAAGGTAAAAGTAAATTAAAGTCACCCCTCTTATCCTAGATACAAAATTTGCAAGGCGCAGATATCGATTACATTGAACAGATGGCAGGCATCAAGGGAGAAACTTGAGGTAAGTAAGCTATACACGTGAACTGTTCCAGACTTTAAACATCTAAACTTGGGAAAATTAAAATAGGGCATTAAAATTTGATGAAAGCAAGATTTCCAAGATTGGAGATATTATTAATTAACATGAAAATTAATTTAAGAGACTTCAGATGGTAATTAAAGCAATGTTTTTCTTTTTTATTTCTTTATTTATTTGGATGTGTTTTTAAGAAGACTCAACGTTTTCGAGTAATTTTAGTCCACATTTACGAAAAGATAATCTTTTTGATAGTCATTTTTTCGCTCTTTATTAAATGATATTAAATAATACCGTATCTGTATCCCTACTGATTTACTGTACCGATATATCTATTGATTCCCTACAGTATCTGTTGATATTAAATAATATTATATACATCTAATTGAGATTTTAATGTTGATATATTTAATTTCATAAGACACAGTCATACTATATAATATTAAGAAGCATAGAAACATTAATTAATCTCTAGATATTCCTATGTATACTAGTATTAAAAACTTTCTTGTATTTTACTTTTTATTTATTAATTGAAATTATAAGAAGAAAATGCATATTTGACTCCTCATGCAAGATGTTATTTTCTTACACCGAGCAAGATAAAAAGGCACTAAAGCGATATATGTATGCATGTACATTAGTATGTGCATAATTAAAAACAATAGTTCAGTATGTTATAAAATGATTTCTAATTTTCTAAATTGCAAATCAAAGTTTCATATAATTTTTATTTTAAGGACTATTAAAATGCTGTCCTATAACGTGTCATTTTAAACTCGCATCGCATGTAGGACAATATTCTTCATCATTAAGAATTAATTAATTGCTTAAAATATTTTAAATCTCCTTACTGTCATAAATCATGAAAACAAACTATCGCAAAATTCTGAAATACGTACGAAGACGGATGTCTTGAATTTACGTTAATTACTGTAAACACAAACATTTAGAAATAATTTTAGAAATCGAACTTTTAACTTTAAGCAGCAATTCCCTAAACGAATATGTGCTTGAATTCTTTTTGAGCCAATTTCTTGATTGTAAATATCGTTAGTTTCATTTAATATCTAATAATTGATACAAAGTTACTTTTCTGTAATTGATATGTTCGCTAAAATGGGTTGTAAGACATTTTATTATCATTAATGTTATGTTTTATGAGGAGAGATTCATATTCATGCAACTTTATTCCGAGGATAAACGAAATTTTGTTGATTATTTTCTTAGAAATCACACAGTTTTCAGCACTTATCGCGATTTCCAAAACTGCAAGTATGATGAATAATTTTAAAATGTGATTTAGTAATGATTTTGCTTTCTGAAATTAATTTTAATTGCATATATTTAGATATTTTGTGGTTATTATAATCTGTAATTATTACGTTTAATAATCATTTATTAAGATAAATTAACATTATTTTCTGAAGCTATTATATTACAACCTTGCAATAAAAATCATACCTTATCGCAAATTCTGAAAATTAATGAGGCGAACTATGCAAATAATTCAAAAAAAAAAATATTTTCTCAAATCTGTTCTAATCTACAAGTTTAAAATTAGAGAGAGGAATGCATTTTATAAACGTTCCCTATATAAACTGATGTTTATATAGGGAAAACAGTGTTTTCATTAAAATTATGTCATCAAGTGTGTATTAATTTAAGGGATAACGAAAAAATTGAATTTTATAAGGCATAAATTCACCAAGTATTACATATAATTACTTATTTTAGTCATAATCAAAAGTATACTGATAATGCATTGGTTTGAGAAGAAATATGCTCAACTGATGAATGAATATGAAAGCGTATTTTAGATTGTATGCATTTCTAAATATGTTTATTTGCTATGTTATATGCAGCTAAATAAAGATAGCGGTTTGTGCTTTGAAAAGTGCTTTATTTAAAATCGAAATATTTTTTTTAAATGCTAATCGTTACTAACTATTATTAACCTTCATTCGCATAATGTGCAAGTTTACTTTAAGCCACTATTTTAGGGTTACAATAGAGAGTACTTTGGATACGTTGTTCACTTTCGTCATCATTCCTTCTAAGGTATCTGCAGTTTGATTGAAATCCTTAGAAAACGTTTTGGGTTCCATAACGGGAGGTGATCTTCTTTCTTGAATTCACTCTTCGCAGACTTGGAATTGTATCTCGTCATCATTCTCTGGAAAGCTATCTCAATCCCATCCCTGGTGAACGAATGGAGGTCTTAAAAATATGCTCCTACAGATTTCTAAGGTGCGACTGTGACGAAGACGACATGAGGAATGTCCAGCGGTCATTGGACAGACTAGTAATCATAGTTAAATATCATACGTGATGAAAAAAACGCAATGCTGTCATGGACTGTACGCTGGGAGGAATGAATGCAGTTTCCTTCCCAGTCCTGATGACTTCGGATACGAATAAAGAGAGAAAGCCCAATATTGTTTGATTACATTTCTCCACCAAGCCATACGAATTCGGATGAACGAAAATGCTTGATGGGAGTTTTCCTTAAAACGAGACTACGTCATAATCTTTGAAACATAGATGTGAAGTTTATTCCTCAACTTCGCTGAATTAGAAGACCTCTAAAACGGGAAATCCACTTTTGTCTTATAATTTCTTCCACGGTTGAAATTTTTGATCAGAGATTTTATAATATTTCGGCCATTGGCAGAATTGGCTCTGTAGAAATAAGATCTACTTGTTATCCCTAGTTGTGTAAGGATCCTAAGTTTTAATAACGTTTATTTTATTTTAAAACTGTACTATCACTTCTTATTTTCTACTTCTGGCCAGAATTAAATGATTTAACTTGTTTATGCAAATTGTCTTGCTAACGCCCAAGTATTTAAGTTGTGGCTTTTTGCCAAGATTTAGGGAGAGAGAAGGAGATTTAGAAAGCAAGCCGCTAGCCACTGCAGTTTTACGAGTTTTCGCTCGGTTGCTGGTTGCCTTTAAGGCCAGAGTTTTAGCCCTCTTGGTACTTGAAAACGTATTGTAGTTTCAGAAGCTCGGCGTTCTACATACTTACCCTTTTAAATAAAGGCCAGTCTTAGTGCTAGGCATTTGTATACTAATTCAAAGTTAGCTTTTAGCTAGAGTTTTAGTTAGTAGTTTTATATTCTTACGTTCAGACCACAAGTGGTTGGTCTTTGTATCCCTAAGTTCGGGAGTACTTGTAAAAGTATAGAAAATAAAGGGTTTCGTATACCCTTCCTGCTTGTGTCGTCTGTTACACACAAATCTTGAACATAGCTTGAGTAAGCTCCCTGTTCCTATTCAGGACACATCATGTTTCCAAAGCAAATCAAGAGAAACACAAGTCCTGACAGTTGCACGATGTAAAGCCTCAAAAATATATAGAGTAATCCTTTCGAATGATGTTCCTGCATTATGAAACCCTGATAAATCTCGTGTAAAAATGTTTGAGGGATTTTCAAGGCTTGCAAGACACACGCATCACACGATTTGCACAAAATTTCAACATCTGCCTCAGGTTAATTCCATAATAAACGTTTACGGATATTATAGAAGTACACCACAATGACTATTATTAAGTACACCACAATGATCATTATGAAGTCATTGTGGTCACCACAATGTCCACCACAATCATTGTGGTGAAGTCACCACAATAACTATTATGAAGTACACCACAATGACTATTATGAAGTCATGACAACCACAATCATTGTGGTGAAGTCATCACAATGACTATTACGAAGTACACCACAATGACCTTCAGTAGAGGTACTGGGAAGCCCTGACAGAACACTACGGACTTTAAATATCGGTGCTGTCTGAAAGTCGTTCCGTCATCGGCTTCCCATTCGCGGTAGAGAAATTCATCCCGCAAGTGATGTGTATCCTCGGCAGCCCATTGTCGATTCATATACGGTATGCAGCCCAGTATCGGTTCATCATCATAAATGTGTGTTTTTTCTATCTGTTAGGTTTCCCGTAAGCGTTTGTATTAATTATTTACCATTAATCATATAATCATTTATTAATCATTTAACCAAACTGAAGTGCCACTGAATTATGGATAGACATGTCTATGCAAATTTTATAGCTTTGCACCGCATCTGTGCTCAGGTGATATTTTAACTCAGATTTTAGCTCATCAATGTTAGTTCAGTTTGGCGTATATAATTAATAATATCTCAATTTTTCACAAAAATTGCACAACTAGTTTTTAAACAATTATCTCTCAAATGTTTAGCTCATCAATGTTAATTCAGCTTAGCGCATATTTATTAATATCTCCTTTTTTTTTTACACTTACTTGATTCCTTGATCGACAGTTCGAATTTTAAGTTGAATCCAAGTAAAATTCGCAGAATTTTTCTGGTTTAATTGTTAAATTTGTAAGTTTTAGTAATTTTTATAAATGTTTCGAAAACATTATAAATTATAATACCATCAACTTAAAGTTATTTATAATATTTACCAAAAATTATTTTTCAAAATTTCGGAAGATATGCGTGAATTTATACACTGGCTGGTTTAGAAATTTGGCATATTTGCTATAACAGATAATAATGCTGAACGTGGTTTACGTACCTTGTTAAAATTATTTGAAAGAATGAACAATGCACTTATTTATTAATATTTTCTCTAGTGCACAATGAAAGGGAAGGAAAGTAGGTTACCATAAATTAAGAATTTCACCGACTGAATTAATCTCGGCGCAAACTGAAAAATGGTGCGCCAAGATAATTTTTTTAAATTTCTCATCAATTTTCACAAAATTTAACATTTGAGCAACATTTGAGTCGTAGAACTGAAATATTGAAAAACATGGATGTGTTATTTCAGAAAAAGTTGGATTTTGTGTCAAAATTACCTACATTAGAATAATGCTATATATAAATCTAATACATGCTTTCTGACAGGAAAAAGGAAAATTAAATTTCGTCTATTTGCCCAGTAAAACAGGTGATATAGATTTTTTGTGCAAGGCATACCATATGTAGGTAATTTGACGGTATACTAGAGGAACGTTCATTGAACCTCTTCATCTGAAGTGAAAACAATATCGAAGCCCATTTCTTAATTTTAGATTTGCTGTAATTAATAAATCCTTTTTTTAACTTTATATGTAACATAACTGATAGGTAACAATTTTTAAATATTTATGGATTTTTCATCATTTATAATTTCTGTAACAGTTAAAAAACTAGATTTTAAATTAAAGATGCATTTTTGATATGATATAACATAATTTTAAGAACTCAAATTATACATTTTTTTTGGATTCTCATTATACCAAAAATTAAAATTATTGGAAAATTTTATAGAAGATTTTATATACTGATTTTAATAGTTTTCAAAAGGGCGTTGGAATATTTAAAGTGTGAGAAATTCAAGAGGGAGTTTTTTAATTGTAGCAAAGCAATGCTGGGATATCTGCCTAATGATAATAATTGTCATAGTGGACTTCTTTTTCTAGAGCCCACTGGATCGTTTTCACGATACATAAGGGGAAAAAATGAGTTCCCGTGGTGTTAAGTTGTATGTGGTGTTTTGAATACTAGTAGAATTATTAGTGTTCTCATCAAATTGATTATATAAGAACAAAACAGACGGATCGATTCTTGCTTTTAATATGACATTAAATATTCCCTTTTTTATTTCCTTTCCTTTTTAAATATTATTATTCCGAAGGGGCTTTGTCCCTGAAGGACTATTGTTTTCGTTTTGCGATGGTTCACTTAAATGTCCGTTTCACTTTTCAAACTGTTGCCACCACATATTAGACTCCTGCATTATATTTGAAGAAATTAAATAATGAAAAATCTGCATAAATGTATGCATATTTCTCGCATTGTGATAAAACAACGGTACACAAAGCCATCGAACTTTGAATGACGTAAACCTCCTACGAATATGGGCATGTGGAAGACCAAATTTGAAATTTGGAAGTTGTTTTATTATCAGTTTCATATTTTGTAAATCGGAAATTTTGAAGATAAGCTCAATTTTAAACGATTTTGCGATATTACTCTCGAACTCAATTTTATGGTTTAAATGCGAAGAACGTGATATTTAATAAAAAAAGTAACAGATAAAATGCTAAAAAAACGCCCCTTAACGGACGTAATTTAAAACCTGAAACCTTTCAGATTTTCGTTTTTTTTTTTATTATTATTTTTTTTTTTATTTTATTTTATTTTTTTTTTATTTTCCTTTTTTTGACTGTATAAAACAACTGGTTAGTTTCAATAGCATTCGAAAATACAAAATAAATGATCACGTGTTTGACATGTCCGACTGTATCAAAAATAAAACAGAGAAACGATAATTAACACATTGTCCAAAAAATTCCTCAATCAAGACTTCCTGAACTTCAGCTAAAAGTTGGTGAAAATTACTCAAATTAATTTAAAAAATTGATCTTTTCTTATTTTTACGCGGATTACAGTGTATATTAAAAAAATCTTTAATTTAAGCAATTACGATACTTAAGTTTTATACTTTAAATAATCGAATATTTTCGTTCCTTAGCAAAAAGGAAAAAAACTGAGCTAGCTTGATCAACCTCCTTTTTTATTATCAAAAAAAAAAAAAAAACTCCTTTTTATTTTAATGGCTAATGAAGGAAGAATAGTATTGATTTTCGTATTAAAAGTTTGATCACTTTTTTCCTTCTTGCCAAAAAAGAGAAAAATGGAACATCTCAATATGTTTTTAAGCATATATTTTGCCGCCCAAGGGCTTCTTTAGCCCAATTAAAATCTCCCAATTAGTAACAATAAAAAGATTACAAAGATGTTCTATTAAGAACCTAAAAATACTTTATTCCTAATGGTGAAAGATACACATAAGAGAAAAATTAAGAGGCATATTTGACTTGATTCTGTGTGGTATAAGCAATTTAATGTACTTCATAAGGAAAACAAAATGTGCAGCACCATAAGCTCCTTGCAATGATTTTTTTTTAATGTTCGTCTGAATCATGTAACTTTTTATTACCTATTGAATAAAGAAAGAAATAAAAGATAAATAAATAAACAATGAAAAAGAAACTCTTGCAGATCTAAGACTTGAATTACCACTAGAGAAACCGAAATTAAAAGAACTCTATCTACCACTTCTCTATAACTACTTTCAGCTTTTTCGTTCTTAGACAAAATCTTTTGTGGAATATGTTCAAACAGGTTTTAAAGAGTCCAGATAACCGACAGTTCAGATAATCGAGACGCTGCTGTACTTTAAAAATGTAATTATATTTTTCAGCCATTCCAATAATCGGGCCAAGTTCCGATCTAGTTCGAATCCAGAAGATGCATATGCGTTTCCGTGGTTTTCCCATGTGTAACGAGTATACGAGCCAGTTTCTCTTAGAAAATACTCCACGAATCCAGCTCTTCCCTTAGGCAGATAGTCGTAGTGTACTTTGTCATAATAAACTAAAAAAAAGCAACCATTCTTAATAACCGAGTGGCAGAATCGCTAAACACTGTTAGTTTTATATGATTCCTAATCGTTGGCTGCGTGAACATTTTCATAGTTAATCTGTAGCGTGAATATGACCCAGTAGCTTTAAAAGTCCTCCACGAAGGCATCTATCTTTCCAGGCAGTTAATCTTCGCATTCTTTGCCGTAATAACAAATAATTCAGTCTGGATTAAATTTATATTTTCGGTAAGGAATTAAATGCACTGTAAATTCTAGATATCCTTTCAGGGTTAGATTCTTCTCGAATTCCTTTTATTTGTAATCAGTATATTTTATACAAATAATAATGAGACAATGTAAGAAAATCATAAGTAATTCTTCCCTTTCCTCATTTTGCTATTTTAATGGCTTAAGTATAAGCATTGTTCAAATATTACTCTTCGAGTGATCAAAGTTCCACTATGTATGAACATTCCTACAAAAGCTTACAAAATGGTATTTCATAATTCTTGTGTTATGGCGTGTAAACGCAATACATATCTGCATAAGGGAAGAGATGTCTGCGTAGAGATCGTTCTCCGGTAAACTAACTAATGTTCACTTTGCACATAGAGAAAACCATGGACACATTTTCCCCTAGAGTCTGACCCCGGTCAAACTTCCAGTATTCAGTTGTGTTAACCACTCGTTTAGTGGAGCCGAATGACTGAAAGCAAATTTTCTGTTATTTAAGCTTCGTTTGTGAAAAGAGCTTACTTGACGTCTTCCGAAAATATTCACGCTGGGCGTTAGCTAGTGTTGTACCCGGCTGTGTTCGTACTTAAAAAATAAGAATTCTCTATTTGCAAGGACATAATAATATAATGATACGTGATAATAATATTGGCAGGTAATAATTCAAGAGATGACTTGAGTATTCGAAAAGCAGCCGGTGGATATTTAATATGAGAGACCGGAGAAGAAAAGCTTTCAGTGGAGACTTCTGATTTTTAAATACACATTTTTTATTTTCGTAATAAAGCAAGCCTTTATATGCATAAACAGCTTAACACAGCATCGTATATGGCTGCGAGATGCACACCACAATTTTGTGCAGCTTATCACTTCATACGAAGGACTAAGGGGAAAGTAAGCGCTGAGTGGGTAATAGCAAGATAAACAAGGGGAAAGTAAGCGCTGCGTGGCTAATAGCAAGATAAAGAAGGGAAAGTAAGCGCTGCGTGGCTAATAGCAAGATAAAGAAGGGGAAGGTAAGCACTGCGTGGCTAATAGCAATATAAAGGAGGAGAAAGTAAAGCGTTGCGTGGCTAATAACAAGATAAAGAAGGGGAAGGTAAGCGCTACTTTTCTAATAGCAAGATAAAGAAGGGGGAAGTAAGCGCTGCGAAGGCTAACAAAATAAAGTAGGGAAAAGGGCTGGGCATTAGTATCGGAGATATTTATAAACTTGATTTCTTTATTTAAATTCTGAATCTGCGATTGGATATGAGCTGTCCGCAATGCCAAAGAATTACATAAGCAAGAATGGAATGGAAAGACTCAATTTTTATAAACTCAAAAAAATTAACTCAAGAAAAATTTTTATAAACAATTTAGAACCGAAAGAGGAGATATGCAGATTAAAATGATGAATTAAAAGCAGTATTTTCCAAATTAAGTTAGTAATTTTAAGTTTAATTTTGTTTTATCTAACGTGCACACAGATGCATTAATGTCAGTGAATATGTTAATGGCAAAGTTTGAAATTCGGCATTCTGTAGAATGCCTAGGCATTGTATTTAAAACTAGCCCGCAATGTATGAAACGATACGTATTTCAATGTATGAAACGATACGTATTTCAATGTATGAAACGATACGTATATATTATTATTATAATGTATGAAACGATACGTATATAAACGATACGTATATTCACATTTCATGGGCATTCTATAGAATCCCAAATCGGCGAAGTATAAAATACATTTCCGATTCGTTTCGAAGAACCGAAACTACTTACCAGAAGTTAATAAATGATGTGAAAAGGCCAAAATGACTACTATGAAGGTACCACGAGACTACTGGCCGCGGAGTCGCTAAGTGTGATGTTTGTGGAAAACAAAAGTACATTCATTTATCCTGTTAAAGAAAGCGTCAGTACAATACAATATTACGTCACGGACGCTGAGTTATTTCCCGGACTTCATGAAAACTCATTTGAGTACTGACACAGACGACGTGACAGAATAGTGAAAGAAGTTCCACCAAATACAAAACCTTAACACTTAATACTATTAAACTGTACAACCACCTTTGTGAGCACTGTCAGAAAAAACAAAAAGGTTTTAAAAAAGGCATTGTTGTAAAACTTATGATTGTTTTTGAATTTAATTTCCATTAGATCTTACTGATACCCAGTCTCAGCCAAATAGAAAATACAAATTTATTATGTTGTATCAAGATATTTTGAATAATAGGTTTTTTAATTGTACTCTTTCATTAATTTTTCAAAATAACATTTGTATTTTTGAGGAATAAACGTCTTTTGAATAATAGCCTTATCATAAACTTCTTTCATACTTTGCCTAAAGAGCATTTGTCATTCTATATAATGGCTAGGTGAAGTATATACAACGCCTAGGTAAAGTATGTAATAATTCTCATATTTCATACTTTGTCTAAAATCATCCGGCATTATATGCAATGCCTAGGTATTCTATGGAATGCCGGAGTTTCATACTTTGTCGGTAACAAATGTATTAATGTTCAGATTGGTGTTCTTTCAGAAACAAATAGCTTACAATAAATATACTGAAATTAAATATTTTATGAATCTTCTTAACAGCCATTTCGTTAAAATGTATAAACCAGAATATTTATTACCAATAACGATGTTTATTTTTAAAAAATACTCATAATTTTTTAGAGGTGGCAATCTATTCCAGGTAGTCACTATGAGATATTTTATTGCATGTAAAATTTACGGCAGTGAAGAAAATGCAATCACACCGCGCTCATCTTTGGTTAGTGGTGCTGGTTGTTATATCGCTGGACCTGAATTCAAATACCGGAGGAAGAATGGATGTTTGCAGGTGTATAGTGACTTTGCACCATGAGAGCACATAAAGCAGCGTCGAACAGAAAAAAATCCTGCGAATAGTTTTGCCACTGGAAAAAAAAATGTAGAAGACTCTCAATCAAAACTGTCAAAACTCTCAATCAAAACTGGGACCGTGTTGAATGCTATCATCTCTGTAATAACCAATATTCTTCTCTATGATACATTCGTAGATCTGCTGAATGAATAAGAGAGTTGATGATAAGGTAGGCAAGAGACTAAAACAGAGCAAATGCAAATATACACATAACATCAGGGAAATTTTAATCTTAAACATTTTTAAAGAATCTGAAATTTTGCTTAATTTTCTCTTTGTTACTAGCTTGCATCTTTTCCTGTCAGCAAACCGTTGCTACAAATTTTTGTATATATGTAAATAATTTTAACGAAGTTATAGCTAAAATTGTAATATCATTATACAAAAGTATAATGTAACGTGAAAATCTGAACAGTCAAAGGTCTGCCGTAAAAATAAGATTACAGGGAAAAGTCAATTTAACACTGAAGTAAATGGCTCTCTCTGTATTGGCGAGATATCGCCATGCAGACGACGGTTTTGGCAACTAGTTTTTGCCACCAAATTTGACAAGAAATCAACAAAAGTCGTCACATTTAGTTACCATGTAGTAACGTTTTGTTTCTGTACCTATAGCAACTAATTGACACCTCTATGTAGCTGTAATCATATCAGACCTTTAGATGTAACTTTAACCGTATATGGCTTCCAGCAATTTCGAGAAATGGAAGGTACTACAGAATTTTATGCGGCAGGGTGATAGCTAAAAAAGACCTGAGGGAGCATGTGTTCTCGGTTGTTAGCTCAGGGGGTGTATTGAGATATACGTGAGAACTACCCCTTTAAGATGCGCTTTGCATTGCATTGTGTTTAACGTTCTTAGTAGTTTGGATTGTAACTACTGATTGTGCTCTGTGTTACGGAGAAGAGCTGTACGAGTTCTTCTGTGGAAAGTTCAAGAATTGTAAAGTGTTTCTTTTGGTGAAAATAGATTTTATCAAACTATCATCAGTTCTGTACGCATTTAGTCTACTACGAACCCGTATACTCAGAACAATGTTCATTTGCACTGAAATTTATATTTCAGTTCAAAACATCATTTGTAAATCTTATTTATTCCTCTATCGGCTTTATAATTATATAAAAAGTGTTCTGGCATTATATATTTTAAAGAAACCTTTCCGTTAAATGCACCACCAGTGCATAATTTTCAAAAATCACTAAAAGGAGAAAAGTCATTGAAAATAATTAAAAATATAAAGTAATAAATGTTGCTTACAGTAAGTGCAATCAAAGTAAATATATGTGCTTTATTTGGAATTCATCTCTCTATAATAGAAAGTAAATGACAAAAGAGATAGATGTGTATTTTAAAAAAGTAGTCAATCAAGTACTGTTTACTTACGGTTTATATACGAGCACAATTTTAAGTACTTTTATTTGGAATATACTTAATTTTAAGTTATTTTTATCATAGACGGAAAATAAATCAAGGCATTATTTACTCTGCATAGCTAATCTCTGTTATTTACATAAACATTTGCATTAAACACTATAAGATCCTTTTTATAATTAGAATTTATTCCTCTGAGTACACATTATAGATAATGAACTTCGGATGCTATTTCTTCTTCTGAATAGCATATCCGAACGAATATTTGATATTTTCCGTATTGTTATGAAATAAAATTAACTACTTTGTTATACCTTATCATACTCTGTTGTTTTTAAGTGAATTATCATGCAAAATATCTTATTTGAGACACTGAAATGACCGCTCTTCCAAGAAAACAAAAATCTGATGTGGACACCACACCACGTGACTTCCTTGCGTGTAAGTTATACACATTTTTTGCTGCATTCCATTTAAGCTAATTTCATCGAATTTAATTACATATATATAATTTAATGATATATATATATACAGTGGTGGCCAAAATTGTGGACACTTTTGGAAATTTTTATGTTTTTGAACTTTGTATGCTTATAGAGAATGTTACGTTTCGCAAAATGCAAACTTGTATATATCATTTTAAAGAGAATTTATTACTGAATTCAATACGAAACACAAAATTCAATTATTTGCAATACAAAAAAAGTTATATGTACTTTAATATAAATAAAAAACACAGTTATGAAGTGGTTTGTAATGTATAGCTTTCCTGGCCAATCGCAGTTCTTGTTCTGAGAACCAATCAAATGTTAGTAACTGCCAGTAGAAGCTGACATCATGTTTACACTTGAAACAATTCATTATTTTGCTTTGTTCTGTAGAAGGAGGACCTGTTTCTTATACACTGCAATTACAAGTAGGAATTTTTGTAAAAAATTTTAATATTTAGTCAAGAAGCAATGACATTAAATAAAAGAGTAGATTGGACACCTAGAAAGAGATGTAATATTATTGTGTTACGAGAAAGTGGTCTTTCCTATGCTGAAATTGCAAGACAGGTGGGTGGTTCGGTGACTACATCTGGAGTCCGATAGTTTTGTTTACGATATCAGGAGACAAATTTAATAAAAAAAAAAAGAAAGAAAAGGCCGAAAAAGGTGCACCACATCTATTGATGACAGAAGAATAAAAAGACTATGTCTCCAAGATAGAAATATGTCATCAGCGGCCATCAGAAGTGATCTGAATGATGCTGGTGTTTCTGTCGGTTCAAGAACAATCAGGAGAAGATGTTGGACTGAGAGGTAGAATTCCACGAAAAAAGCCATATCTTAATTTTCAGCAACGAAAAAAAACGACTACAGTGGGCAAAGGAACACATTAATGATGGACAGATGATCAGTGTTCACAAGTTATATGGAGTGATGAAACTAAGATATCCATATTCGGTACTGATGGGCGAAAATATGTAAGACGTAGAATAGGAGAAGAGCTACATCCTGACTGCATTCAAGCAACTGTGAAGAACCCAGTTAGTGTTATGATTTGGTCATGCATGTCAGGAGATGGTATTGGTCGCCTTCATGTCATCGATGGGACACTGAATGCCAGAAAATACATTGACACTGTTCTAGAACCAAAACTTCTACCTTCCATCAGAGATGTCTTTCCCAGCAATGCTTCGTTTATTTTTCAGCAGGATTCTGTTCCTTGCCACACGGCTAAAATATCGAAAGAGTGGTTTCGTACAAAGAGCATTAAATTGTTGTCATGGCCAGGAAACAGTCCTGACCTCAATCCTATCGAAAATTTGTGGCACCGTTTGAAAACTCTTGTCCGAATGATGCTCTCATCAAATAAAAGGGAACTAATTGAGGCTATAACTGTTTCCTAGCATCATGTAATAACGAAAGAAGAGCTTAAATCTCTTGTCAGCTCAATGAAACGTCGATGTGAAGCTGTAATCAAAAATAAAGGGTCGATGTGAAGCTGTAATCAAAAATAAAGGGTACCCTACTAAGTACTGAAAACTAACTGCAATCATCACTCATATATATATCGATAACTATTATCGTTTAACTTTTTTGTATTGCAAATAATTGAATTTTGTGTTTTGTATTGAATTCAGTAATAAATTCTCTTTAAAATGATATATACAAGTTTGCATTTTGTGAAACGTAACATTTTCTATAAGCATACAAAGTTCAAAAACATAAAAATTTCCAAACGTGTCCACAATTTTGGCCACCACTGTATATACATACATATTTCTCATACAATTAATTCAGTTCTCACTTCGCGGAAGAGGAAAAATACATAAAAACTCAAAACATCTTCATTAAAATTTCCAAAATACAGAAAAACATAAAACACAAAATGCACTTAAAATCATTTAATTTTTTTTACTATTAGAATTAGAGTTTCTATGCAAAAACAAGCAATTCGGCTAGCGGCAAAAAGGCAGGATTTTTGCACAAAACTGAAAGTTTACTTTTGGTTCCACTCAGCAGAATGGCCTTGAACGTGCAGAAACTGTTTTAATTCACTATTTTACTGAGTTTCTAACGTAAACAAATGGCCGTTCGTTAGGCTTAACCAGCCACTATTAAATTGTTGATAATTCTACAAATATTGCATGCGATAAACTAAAACCCTTAACCGGAACATAACAGCCACATAATTCAATCACTTTCAAGCAAAAAATGCACAATTTACCAACATATTAAGAAAACAAAAACTAAGCTCACCGAGCAAGGTAATAGAGTGGGTTATATATTTACATATATTTATATCGGTGCAGCCAATTGCAACGAAAAAGAGAAGTGCACAACTACGTGTTATAGTAGGCCCATATACAAAATTCCAACGTCCAACGTTCTACAGCTAGTCGTTGAGTTATGCAAGAAGATGCATATTGAATCCATTTTAAACCTCTTTTAAAATCCTTTTTTTTAAACCAATACTTTATTCCGTCCGTACGTACATATGTCACCCAAAAACATCGTTCAAATGATTTCGAGAGCGGTTGAAATAGATATTTTCTTTTAAATATGTTGTAGAGTCATTAGGTATTTAGGGAATCGAACCACGGACCTCTGGAATACTCGGCTAGTGTGCAGACCACCCCACCATGAAGGCTCTGTAAAAAAGCAGAAGAAATACCATATATACTCCCCTTTTAAAGGGCGACTGGGGTTTTTAGGAGTCGCAATCGCCAAATCGCGGATGGGGAGAATCATTATCCAACACTCTTTTTGTTTGGGCGCCACTGTGGAGACATTAGGTTATTTTTTAAAGCAAGAGAGATTGAAAAATTAGCAACGCCTTCGCCGGGAATCAAACTACGCTCCTCTGGAATACGAGCCGAGCGTGCAGACCACCACACAACAAAGGCTCGCTAAGAAGGTGGGAGAAGTACCTTATAATGTTACCCGAAATTTTTCGGGAATACGTTTCTTCCTTTATTTCGTAGAAAGAAGTAAAAATAATTAAGTATCATTAAATTTGAAAACTGAATGCTTAAATTTTCTACGAAATTCAGGCTTGCATAATTTTTACCTGTAAAACTCATGATTTTCTACATTCGCTATTCCATAAGCTCGTTTCTTATGATGTTTGCAGCGTACCAGAAACATAAAGTTTTCTGGCTTCTTATTTCTTCGAATATGGATATAAACTAGTTCAGAAATATAAATGAATGTTAATGGTTTTCATAAGAAATCCGCTTTTATGGAATTCTATCGAGGCCAAAAAATGGTTCGCCCTTATAAAATAAATTACGTGACAGGATTTGTTTTTAATATGTTCACAAACTGCATTGAAACTTCCGAAAAGACAACAAAATGGTTTGAAACGATGTGGGGCTTCTATGAAAGTGCTCTTGTGGAGAATATGACTGAAAACTAAAGTACCGAGCTTTAAGGTTCACTTAGGATGTAAACCAATCTGGAGTTTTGATGCTAATTCAGTGAATGTAATCTATATCCTGTGAGTAACATCAGTGAACAATTCAAATTATAAATATACGTAATACAGAATGCAATCAACATTGCACGTAATGATGTAAAATAAATAAATATATTTTTATTCCAGATGGAATTTAAAATGAGGATAGATATTAAAATCCTCATTTTTTCAAGATGTTATATTAAAAAGGACTGTAATATGAATTTGCACGAATTAGGGCTGAGACGCGGTATAGGATATTAATTTTTCTTAAATTTCAGTATTCACCTCATTGCCATAAAATGACATAGATGAGTCTAAGAAGGCTTTACAACAAAATAGCATATGCATGTCACCTAATACCTCCACCTGTGTTTATATAACGTCATGGCACTTTTTGCTTAAGGTTTTGCTTTAAGATGTTTTAGTTAATCTGACCAATACAGCTAGCTGTATGGAATCTGACTACAAGTTGCCACTAATTTCCTTTCCCGAGTTATCGAAGATTGAAGGGTTACGTGCATGCAGACTAAATAGCATTTAACATTAAAATTTTCATTGAGTCTCTTCTTGAGCATTACAAACAAAAGTATAAAGATTATAATCTACTTGACGAAAGTAAAATTCTCATTTCAAAAGATAGTCAGTCCTACGAGGAACCACAATTCAGTACTCTTCAGCAAGCTAGGCATAAAACTTTCAGCTTACCGATTTGGAGAGGAACTTTCCTCGTCGTTACTTACTCCAACAAGGAATAATCGACGACTAATGTTTCCAGTGGTTCCATTCTTATGATCTGCCACGCTTATGACTCGGCAGCCGTTTTTCAGGTAGAACTCCAATTCAGGTAGGATCAGGCACCCAACATAAAACAACTGCAGGCTACCACCGACTGACCGACTTCCGATTCCAGTTAACTCATTAAATCCCTACGCTGTTCTCAAAATTTGCATACCCCTCTGGAAGGAGATGATAGAATAATATGCAAGTTCGAGGTGGTAGAACAATATTCAAACTGTCACGAAATGATAGATTCAACTGTAAGTTTCTAGAACATTTTCAATATGAGAATGACACGTATTTACAATCAAGCGATTTATAATATCATTTAATAGCTGGAATTGGAATGGGCCATAGCATTTGGGAAATAGGCAGAAAATCGGAATTTTACTTATTACAGTTTCAAAATGCAACATGATGGCAAGCATTCCAACAATTTAATCAATTAATCAATTTCAAAATTAAAAATTTTAACAAATGCTCTATGACTACTGAGAGTTGCGTAGTTAGGAGATGTATTGACTAAGTGTAATATAATAAATGTAATACCTTTCCTTTAAGGAAAGATACTTTTCCGTTTTTGATGTAATGGATGATTGGGTGAAATCTTTTAAGGGAAAATTGGTATTCTAGACCTACTCAATAGAGAGGAATAACTTTAACTGTTTTCTCACCTTAGCCGACATTTTAAATAACGACAATTTTAAAATAGACATTAAAGTTTACAATAAAATGTTATAATATTTGCATGGCTTGCAGTTAATTCTTGTTCAATATTTCCCACAGTGCTAGGAAGACCGTTCTTGGATTCGAAATCCAGTCATGACGACAACTAAGCGGATTGATATGAACGCAAATGATTTCGAAATATTTATTTATTTGATTACCAAGCATAATCTACTGAATCAAAGAACTACCGTTAAACGAATTGTCAGAAGAACATCTGAACTCATCAAAACGAGCTGCTCATATTTTACTCCCTTTTGTGACAATATATTTTTAAGAGGCAGATTTTTCATATTAAACTTCAATAAAATCCAGAAACTGACTTGATACTGCACATGATGTAAGAATTCAGGCTTCTAATATTATGCCTGACAAGCCGCCCAGCCGGAATGCCACTGAGGGAGGGGTTTCGAAAATGGACCAATGAGCTTCTATTGCTCTTATGACATTAAATCTTTGTGCATGTGAGCGTATCTTGTTTATGCATTAATTTGCATTTCTTTTGCAGTTATAAATGTATGGCGTAATGGTAGAAAATCCCGTAGTGTTTTCGTTTTATGAGTTCAATTAATAGCTGACATTTCACTTTCGCGATTTTTATTACGCATTATTATTTGAATTGATGTTCACGGCATAGTATGGCTCTTTACTTTGAGAAAATGACTCACGCTACAATTAGCCTCGAATATTACGCATTTACTAACACCTGTGGATTAACAGAATTCAAGTGTAAATATTTTTTTTTATTCAGCTGAGAAGGACGGAAAGTGTTTGATGAGTATTTCTTGTGTAGACAGTATATTTAAGAGCAGTTTTTAAATATAAAATTTAACACACTAAATGAATACGAATGCAAATTAGTAAAGTTCACTTTGAATAAAATTCTGCATTGGCTATTACGATAGAACATCTTTTTCATATAGTTTGCAATAAAAAGTCCTGACTTCTATTTACATATATAATTGGTGTTAATATTTTTCTCATATGCATAGTTTTATGTAAAGATAGCATTTGGGCTCAGATGTTTATCACATATTTCTTTTTTCATCTTATTTACCTTTTATTAAGTAATATTTCACATGGATATTTTTGTGGAGTGTCCAACATGTGTTTGTATTTATTTCAGATTCTTTCAACCAGGTAGTGAAATCTGCACAATTGCATATATTTGATCTAACTTTGAAAGAAAGATTTTCAGATGAAATGCTTTAATTATTTTGTACAGACAATTGCGGGGCAAAATATTTTCAACCATCTTGCTTAAATCTTAAAGCACGCGAAAGGTCATGTGACATGACAGAAATATTACTGTATGCCCATTTATCCATCCTAGAAGCCACTCCCTCGGTGGCTACACAGATGTGCACTTGTGAAATATGCAACCAGTATAGTGGTTAGTGACCCTGACTGCTGTAGCGATGAACCCGAGTTCGAATCCTTTAGAAGGCATGGTTGTAACTGTCCGTCCCTTCATAGGAGGTAACGATGGACTCCTACCCAGGTGCTTCCATAATGAAATGGGCATCACTTATGGCCCTTCTAGTGGCGCAAGTCTACTGGCTATTAAATTAAGCACCTGGTCATCAAAAAATATTACGCTTGCATTAAAAGCGTCTGTAGGTTAAATGCTCAAGCAAATTGAAATCACTGAAAACTGTAGTTGCAATCTTTATATTTTTCATTTAATTAGTTTTAAATGTCATTTCTTGTAAAATTAAAAATTGAATTACATTTGTTAACAGTGCTCCGCGATGTGAGACGTTTAGGAAACTTTGATCTAAGTTAAGGAGATATTTACCTAGCTATCCCCTTGCGTTGATTTAAAATGATTCTGAGAAATGTTGATGTTTCATTGTTATCAAATTATATTAACAAATATTTATACCTTAGATTTAAAGAAATTTAATTTCGTTCCGCTTATTTATGAGTTCCTATATTACTTGCTTAATAAATATAAGTTTATTTTTATGAATTGTTTTCTGAAATTTTATTCTTAATTAAACGCGAAGTTCAAAATTTGCTTTTAATAATTTTTTTAGTGTTAAACTAAAGTTTTCGTTTCCTTTCCTTCCTCTTATTTGTGTAGGAAGAATTCGAGATATTCCAGATTCGAGAGATTTAAGAGCTCTTTCTCATTGAATGATTCAAGAAATTTTATGATTCTTTCTACGTCTTGTTATGATATTTAATTTATGGTAATACTGCTGTAAGCTGATCATTACCTTAGTTCCTAATTTTCCGAATTTAGATCAACTTGTATCTCTATTCCCTAAATGAAGTTCATTTGTACTAATGAGCATGACATGCCTCCTTTATATCCTTCTCCATCTAATGAGTTAAAGCTTAGTTCCTGCTTATCCAATTTTAAATGAAAATTAATATCACTCGCAACGCCTTCAAGAAAAGCCTCTCAAGACGGGTTCCAGATTTAGGAAGAATAATTGACTCTCCTACTGCATTAATTACGTTACTGAGTTATATCTTCACCATAAATCTGATTACCACTAAACTAATGAAATTTCGATCGATTATTATGTTACAATGTGATGAGAGATTTGCTTCAGTGTTAAAGATCGCAACAAACTTGGATCAAAAGAGCGCTATGTTAAACTTGAGGAATATCTTGATTTATTTATGTATTATTTATTGGGTTCGGTTCGGTTCCTGCGGATGGTTCAAAATTACGTTTGGGTTTACCCAAACGAAAAGCACTTTTCGAGTGTTCATATGGAAATTCGGAAGATATATACAAAAGAAAGATATACATGTACATAATGCGCGTATTCCTTTGGACTTTGGAAAGCGAACATGTATTGATTAATTCATGATTTGAGCAAATGAAATAGAGAATAAAATGCAAGGTAGAATATATCCAGATAAAAGCATTTATTTCGGTTAGTGAATAATACACATAACAAAATAAATGATTGAACAGCTATTCACTTTTGCTTATTTCTTTCTATTATTTTTTGATTTTGTTATTTTCTAAACCTTGTTAATATACTTACATTTGAAAATGGCTGCAAAACGAAGGTTTAGAATTTTTAACTTTCAAAATTTAATATGCGTAATCTTTAGTTTATATTTAAAGGTAGATCTTTCGCATGAAGTTTAAAAATTTCTTTCACGTTCTTATATTTATCCTCTTTCGAACATATCTATCTAACATAGATACATAATTATTTTATGTTTGCATCCAACAAAACATAATTGGATGTTTGATGATCCAATATCCAAGATCCATTCAGAGGCAAAAGCTGTTAACTCTTCTGAGTAAACTGTACGAAATATGGGTTCGACTCATAAAAAATGGTTATAATATTTGATAAGATTTTCAGTTTTCAAATTATAAATACATTTACATGTGCACCGAATTTCAGGATTGCAGTTTTTGCTTGGGTAAATTAAAGTTTTGTTAAATTAATGTCCATTTATGAAATATTTTATTATACTGAAATGTCCACATGTGCTAACATTTGTTGCATCGTACCTTTTTTAGAAGCATAAACTCACCTGAGACTCTGGAAGACATAAGCGAATCATCACTATGTCTTGGAATTTACTGCAGAGACGTATTAAGGATGTAAAAGACCTTTTTATTGAACTCAGTAGTTCAATAAAAAGCACTGTTTGTGCTTACAGATCCAGCCATCCTTGATGGCGTAACTCAAAATATACCTAAACTAAGTTGTAAATAAGACAAAAGCTGCACAGAAAGAATAATCGAAAGTTAACTCAAACCCAATCCCATCGCGACAAGCCTAATAGTGAGAATAACGCAAAGACGCAAACTGCTGTCAAGAGATTCAATTAGTATTATGGCCTTCAGCAGGCGGAAAAGGCTTTGATTCACCAACTTCCTTTAAATACTACGTCTTTCTACCTCATTTCAATACGAGGAAACTAAAATTTGCATTTTGTAGGAGAACAGAAAGCGAGAATGGCTGTAAGGTTTTTGAGCACAAAATAATTGGTCAGTTAAAAATGAATAAATCCTTACACATTCTTCGTTGAAATTTCCCCGTGCCCTTCAGAAAAATGATAATTTTCGGAGAAATTAAGTCGTGTTCATTGAAAGGTTGTTAAACATATCAGTGGGGTTCAAATCTAATAGCCTGTTTTAAGATTTCAGCTCCATTAAATGGTTTAACGAATTCTTGTGTGATATTATTTGAACATATTTTCGAATGGTTTTGATACGAGAGACCATACGCATAACAAAGCCTTTTCAGTGAATAACACTAATTTTAGTCATGTCTCAGAAATATCTAGAATTTCGTAGAAAATAGTAGAGTTGAATAAACCTGAACGTTTTTTCTATAAGTCAAATATTTGATATAAGTCTGAGTCTTTATTCGGAAGAGTAAAAATGAAATTCAAGATGTCTGAAGTATATATTTCGCGTAAAAATAGTCAGTGGATAGGTTGCCGTAAAAAACAAATAAAATAAAGATATGGCGGAAATAGATAGAAGCAGGTGCAGATGTATAAGAAAGCAAAAGGAAAAGATAGTTTTCTGAATATAGTGACGAATTTATGCAAACTATAGTAACACTTTTATAACTAATGTCAAAATTGTTATAAAGATCACTCTTTTTCTTATCTGTACATTAAAAGATGCCCTTATTTTATCAATATATATAACTCAAAGTTAGCTAACTCTATTATGTTCTCTAAGTACAAATGCAATTATGTTATCAGCGTGTAACTGCGTTTGATCGTGCCGATTCATCGGTAATAATTCACCTCATAGTGGTAGACTAATTTGAGCAACAATGCATTGGAAGGCAATAACAAAGTACTGATGACTGAAAAGTTATTGAAAATTCCTATAATATAAATGTGGACTACTGACCATAACAATTTTACAGTCATTACGTTTTTAGAACCAACAGACGTGAAAAATGTGCAATGCCCTCCCTGGGACTTGAACACTGGACCTCTCGCATACTCGTCGAGTATGCTTCCGATTACACCAAGAATGCATGCGGGAATGAGGGAGGAAATATCTTATATATTCCTCCTATTCAAACTTCGTAATGCAAGAAAATTAGCTAGTTAATAATTTATGCAATTAACCTTCCAGCACGTGCGCGTCGTATTTTTTACGACATCTGTTATTTTATCGCTTTTGACACGAAAAACGCCAGAAATTAGTGAATATTGATAATAAATTTGTTAAGAAATAAAATATTAATCTTATTATTTCAAAACACAAATGATATGAAATTCAAATATAAGTAAATTATGTTTAAGTTCTTATGTTAGTGAGATGGAAATGCACTAATGTATTTCACTAAAGAAGATTTTAAATTTATTATTTAATAATTATATTTTAAAATCGAAGCTAATTTTAATATTCATCAAACGCAAGTATAGACAAATAAAAAAGGAGAACACCTTGGTAGGAAAAAAAGTAAGTTTAGCATTACTTCTGCAAGGAAATTTTTTTCTTACTGGTTACAAAAGCGCACTTTAAACTAACTTTAATATTTTTATTTATTTCTAAAAAATATGAATAAAAGAAAATAAGTAAAGGAAATCGTATTGTTTTCCCATCCAAAGGTTTCCTTGTCTTCCTTTTCTTCATCAGATAGTTCTTGAAGAATGCGAGCAAAATCAGCTGGTTGCACGTATTTTTTGCCGTGAAAACCGATATAAAATTTACAGAGCCAAATGTATTCAAATTAAAATAATACACGGCAATTAATAACACAAAATGACAAAATATTTGGGAAAAAATATTTTCCGAATTTTCAATCACGAGCACGCGCGTGTCGTAAAATTTACGAAAAAGCTGCCACGCAGCACAAAAGCACAGTTTAAAAAAAAATCAAATGACTTCCTGTTGGCACATTTCATGACGTGGGGAAAAGTAGAAAGAAGGAAGAGAAATGACCTTCAGACGTCTCAGCTTCGATATGCGAAAAATGTGCATTAAAAACTGAATTTGTCGTAAATTTTGCGCATACGAGCGTGCTGAAATGTTAAAGAAAGATTTTCTTTTGCAATGGTCAGTTATAAGTTATGAATTTAACAACTTTTGTATGTTATCAATATCTACTTTAAGACATGAAAAATTTCGCTTGAGCAAGTCTTGAATTCGGCTGATGTCCGGTTTCAGCACTTCTCTCAATTTTTTGAATAAAATCGCAATTCTAACAGAATGCAATGAAGCTTTAGATAAGACAAACTCCATTGTGCCATTGATTTGTAATATTAACAGGAAATGTTAAATGTCATATTTTATTTACCAGTTAAACTGATATTGGTTCTCGATACAGATGGGCCGAACCAAACGCATGGGAATACTTCAACCGCTGAAGGAAGAAAAACCTCCTCCTCAAAAGGCGAACCACTTAGGAAGAGGCATTTTTATGAACTATATCCATTTGGTCAAAATGTCTTTAAATGGGTTAGAAGCGAAAATATATATATATATATAAACTTGCAGTGAGAAGAATATCAATGAAAATGGTGGAAATTTGATTTGGAACACCGAACTTTGGTTTTGGGGGATCAGGCCACCCAATCGCCAAATCTTGGTGGTGATGAATGATCTTCCACCCCATTTTAGTTCGTGCGCCACTTGTGGAGACATTAGGTTATTTTTTTTTGAAGCAGGAGAAGAGGAAATGTGCAGGTCCCTCGCCGAGAGTCGAGCCCTGGACATCTCGAATATGCTTCTAGTATGCTTTATATTACACCACGAAGGCATGCGGAAAGGAGGGAGAAAGTAACTTATAAGTTATTGTATTTTTGTTTTGCGCGTTTATAAAGTGATAAGGAAAAACAACCAATTTTAAAGTAAGGAAAAACAACCAATTTCTATTTCACAAGTTATGGCAGGTCTTAAACGGCTGCCGCAGCTAGAAAGTAAATTGCCTGCAGTATTTTTCACTTCAGTTTTTTTTTTTTTTTTTTTCTTAGCGGATCTTAAGGAGATTTGAGTTAATGTTTAGAGTTTGTGTTTGAGGTGGTAGTTCTGTGGTATTGGACAGTAGTTTAAGAAATGTTTAAGGTTTCTCCCTTTTCGCCACATACACAGTATCCGATGAAACAATATTCGATTCACAGATGCATGTGGGAAAAGAGCCTATTGATGTACCTCGCCAAATGTCTTAGGAGTGCGCTTGGGAAACGAAAGTTCACTGTTGCACAAAGTTTATGAGTTCCTATACTATTATTAGTAATACCCCAGTAATTCTGACGTAATTTGTTTTCTAGGTTTCGTTGATGTAGCTTCGGGTGAGAGGCTAGCCATTGAATATACACATTAGGCATACCGATTTCTTATGCAGCCTTTTTTGCTAACTTTTCAGCGATTTTACTGTTCGACTACTGGATATCGCAGAACGCGTTTGAGGAGACTGCACCTTAAACTCTGTACTTTAAAGATCCGCAAGTATTGGACGTTTCGGCTTTAGCACCAGTTATGACTATCCTGTTATATTAAACCACAAAGAAAGATTATTATAGCCTTCTTTGGTATCCAGTGAGTTGTTTAAGACGTAGCAACAACTCGCTGTTTTCACAGTAGCATCTGCATCATATTAACGTTTGCTTCCAATTACAAAAACAATCCTAACATTTTAACGATTTGACTACTTTAATTCCACTATTATTCACGTAGAATCTGGGTAGAATAATTAAGCATTTGCCTAAGGGTATTCGCGAGGACTCGTTCAAAGGCTTTCCCCAGCTCTGAGAGGACGTTTACTGGCCAATATGAGCTCGGATTAGACGGATCTTATCCTTTCTTGTTTAACATAACTATTTGTTCTATCTCGAAGCAGAAGAAATAATATCATACAGACATAACCCGATAGAAAGTAATCAATGCAACTGAGATTTGGCGACCTTCTGGTAAATGCGCCAGACCACCCAAGCAGATCCAATGTTGAGGATATGTTGCATTCGGGTAGAGACGTACAATAAGGCTGTAATGTGAGAAAGCCCCATAGTGCTGAAACCATACGACAGATCGCACAACAGCAGATACATATACGTGGTCCAATAACTGCGTCACTACTTGTTGAAAAAAGATGACATAAGTTGCACTTGTCAGACGTCTTGATGTACGTAGTACTATCTACCTCGAACACCTTGCCATAGCCGCCCCATATTTGAGCCCTACTTAAGCATATAAAACCTGTTTTCTCTCTCTGCTTCTGTCATTCCTTTCAGATTGTTACGAAATGTTCATGCACAGTAAGGTAGCTTCTCCGCAAAGCAGTTTTAGGGTTACCATAAAATGGCAAGGGAAGGCAGGGTTGCCATGTTTGGCGACATTTGACGACAAAATTAGCGATATGCCAAGGACAGATGGAGAACTTTCTGGAACGAATTCTTACCGGTTTAGCCCAGAATGTTTTCGAACATAAGCCAAAAACTATATAAACCCTGCTGGTACGCGAAGAGTGAGGGCGAGATAGTTAGTCTCGAGTTAGTCCGTGCGGAGTCGATCGAGTTGACAGCCAGGCAGCGAGTGCCGAGTGGGTCATCGAGTGCATCCGAGAATCTCTTAGTGTATCGCGGTTAGTGCATCGTCGAGAGAGCGTGTTAAGTCCGGGGAACGACTGAACTGAACAAACGGGAGCTGTGCTCTGTGTGTCGTCGAGTGCATCCCGAGTTGGAGAGTCTGGTGTGTACGTGAAATTCCGAGAACGACCGAGCAGAGTCGGGAACTTTGCCATAAAGCTGTCTTCACCGTTATTGCCTGATAGCGTGAAGGCTGTATCGCTGATTGTTTCAGCGCGTTTATGGTAGATCTTCGACTATTGCAAAAGTATTTTGGGGTTGTTCAGATTAATATTGGTAAATAGTGTTTCTATAAACTCTATTTACCAATATTAATCCGGACAATCCTAACATTGACAGCACTCCAAATCCACACGAACCCCGTAACGCAACAATTGGTATCAAAAAATAACGTAACAATATATTTGTGTCATGTTTACGGCGTCAAGAATTAGTTTCCGGCCTATGTGATTTTCCATCATCTAGGTGTTTTCTATCTCTCCTCAATGATTCCCGAATTTTCCTAACACCATTATCTGAAATAATAGAATTAATTATTTCAGTAAATGTTTGTCGCATGGAAATCATATGCTTTGTGGGATTCCATTTGTTTATTTATTTTTCAAATTGAGAACGTTTCCTAAACTTAAAGACTGGAATATCGAATTAAAACTTAAATTTCGTTATTTTATAAGATTTTTTACTTTATAAATGTCAAAAAAATAAACATTTGTGTCATTTAACACATTTATTTAACTCAAAATGTATGTATATGGCGAAGATGGTGAAAATGAAGATTGTAAAATGACTTTTCAAAAATCTATGCTTTAAGCAGTAGCACTTGAAGTTCTCTGATTGTTCTCTCATAAATAAAAATAAACATTATTAATGTAAATTTGCTTTTATAAAAATGAAAGCAAATTAACAAGAAACTGTGGAATAGAAACCTTACTTAAGTTTGACTGTTTTCCTTTATTATTTTATAAACGCACCAGACAAAGATTAAATAGCTTATATAGCATATTTTCTCCCTCCTTTCCGAATGCCTTCGTGGTGTAATTGAAGGTGTATTCGAGAGTTCATGTGGTCGAGTCCCGCAAAGGGGACTGCACATTTTCACGTCTCCTGCTTCAAACAAATAACCTAATGATTCGACAAGTGGCTCCCGAAATAAAAGGTAGTGGACGATAATTCTTCATCACCAGCATTTGGCAAGTAGCTGTTCTAATCCCCAGTCGCCTTTTGAAAGTAGGAGTATATAAGGTATTTTCTCCCTTCTTTCCGCATGCCTTCGTGGCGTAATTGAAAACACACTTGACGCCTATTTTAGAGGTCCAGGATTCGAGTCCCGCCGAGAGCACTACACATTTTCCCCCTCTCCGGCTTCAAAATAACCTAATGACTCTACAAGCGTTATCAAATTGACAAAGTAACATATTTATACTCATTCCTGAAGCGTTTAATAACATAAATTATATGTAAAGAAGAAATATGAAAATAATATATATAATGTAATATTAGGTTTCACAATCTGCAGAAGCAAACCTAAGAAATGTTTATTTACTTAAATTACGTTAATGCTCTGTCTATTCATCTAACCTTCTAAAAAGTAGTGTTAGTTTAGCGAAATTTCCGAAAAGTAAGAGATTTATCAGAAAAGTAAAATGTTTTATTTTTGTTCCTTTTAACTCATTACTCAAAAATAAAAATAGGCACACTCATTTCACTGAAATAGCTCGACGATTCTCGTGTTTCTCATAATAACTTATGAAATAAATTTTTAGTATGCACTTGCAATATGTTATTTCCTAGAATTCAGTATGAAATTTAGTCTTTCGCAATCAGCTAATTTACAAATCTGAACATTTTGCCTTCTTTTGTATAGGATTCAAAAGCGAAAAAAAAATATCCTAAATTTTGATTAGAAGAAAAAAAAAGGGGTAATATTTTCTGGAAATTTCCATTAAAAGTTTCTCCGAAATTTCCGTCAAAAGTTTTCCCGTAATCTTATTATACAAATGGAAAAAATTAAAAATATAGTAATAAAAATATTTACCTAAATATTTTTATTACTATATTTTAAATATATTATATAAAATATAAATATATAAAAATATATTATATAAAATATAGTAATAAAAATATTTAAGGTATTTCTCCCGCCTTCTTAACGATCCTTCGTAGTGTAGTTGTCTTCACGCTCAGCGCGTAATTGAGAGGTCCACGGTTAGATTCCGGGAGAAGGCGTTGCTAAATTTTCATCTTGCCTGCTTCAAAAAATACCTAATCTCTCTACAGTGGCGCCCGAACTAAAAGGGTGTTGGAAGATGATTCTCCTCACCCAGGATTTGGCGATTGACTCCCCTAAAAACCCTAGTCGCCGTTCAAAAGGGGGAGTATATAAGGTATTTCTCTCGCCTTTTTAACGAGCCTTCGTGATGTAGTGGTCTGCACGCTCAGTGCGTAATTGAGAGGTCCGAGGCTCATCTTTCCTGCTTCAAAAAAATAAATAAATAAATAAATAAAAATACCTAATGTCTCCACAACTCTAAGAGACGTTACACATGAGACAAACTCCAGAAAGGCACATACAGCTAGTCCATTTCTTAATATTTGAGCCCCCACCGAACTTACAGTATTCAGACGTTTTACCCGCTCAGCCATTAGTGGGCTTTGCTTTCCTTAAATTCGACTGTATTAAGCGGTTAAAGATTGAAGCAGAAACAGAAACCCAGCCAGAGAAGGGCTGAGTTTCTGTAAAGCCAGAGAAGGGCCGGGTTTCTAGTGAAGTAAAAGCCAGAGTACAAAATTCTGATAAAAGATTGACACTAATCATAGCATGAGAGCTTCTAAAACTCTTGAAGCATTTTTCTGTTTCCATGAAAAGAACTCGGTTTTGTTTTTGTATATATAGCTGTCCATTTTCGTTTTTGCTCAACATTGGTAAGCAGGATCTGAAGCATTCAAAAACTGAATATCTCTCCCGATTTTGCTAATATCCTGTAAACTTCAGTGAGAAAAAATGCTGTAACTAAACTGTTAACATTGCTCTTTAAGCTTTGTAGTTTAACTCAAACTATCCTGTAAATATATTTGTGACATATTTTTAAGTACATAAATTTTAACGTACAGCCCATAAGGGAAAATGGAAATGAATAAGAACCAAGTAAATCTAGTAATTAAAATAATGCGTAAAAAATGTATAAATTCAGTTTGAGAGAAATGCGGTGTCCCCTGTCTAGTTCTGATAGCATAAAATCATTTAGTGTCATCTGAAAATTATAGTTAAACAGTATGTTTATCGTAATTAAGAAGAATTTTAATTATGTGTTGAATTTTGAAGTTTTATCACACATAAAGAATCTTTGCTTTAGAACTAACTTAGTAAAAAATTTTTTATCCAAATATTTGAATTGTAATTAAGTTCCATATATGAGTCATACGTCTTTGATAATAATATATATAACATTTTATATCTTTATTTTGAAATATAAATGTAACTTGCATCTGGAATTAAGGCTAGCCTTAACTATGAAATGATGTTTTCTTTACTGAATTGTATATATAAATCAAACTATCAAACCTACCAGCTATATTATCTTCAGTTTTCAATTTAGAACACTTTGAAGTAATTGTAAAACACTTTTACACCAGCTGAACTCAGTTTATGAAATGTTTATATATATATTTACCTGTCGAACTTAGTGTATTCTCCTGATAAACGTTCGTATTCACAAACATTTGGACGACAAGAATTTCTCACTGTGTTGGAAAACAGGATTGATTCGGTGTCAGAAGAGCACCAAGGCATCTTCCAACTGATTTCGATCATCTGAATTGCACTTCAAACATATGATGTATGCTTCAAACATAGATTATCGGGCATGCATTTCTGTTGAGCTGATTAGATTTCAATTGATTTATTACATGCACTTCGTAACAATGCAAATTAGGTAGCTTGGAAAGTCCTATAGTATACTTAAGTATACTATAATCAATAAAGTAGTGCCTAAAATTTAATTTCACAACGAGCTTAGTTTGGTAGTTTCGATATATAAACTCGAGTTTGGAAGTTTCGTTTTTAATTTAATAAACATTTTTTTCTTCTGTAATATAATTATCCAGAAATTTACATAGACATTGTCAAAACTTCTAATAAATTAGTTTGCAAATGAAGCTGTACTGCCATATTTCGAAAACGTTTTATACAGTGTCTTTGTTGTCAAAAATATCTAAAGCTGAAAACGCGCTTTCTAAACTAGCTGATAACAAAATTATTTATTTCTATAATTCTGATTACGTGATTCTAATACGTGGTTAATATCTTTGCTTCGTTATGGAGCAGACAACTGAGTTGAAAAGTATTAATTTATCCAGTACATTGTTTCACTAGTAATAAAATGGATAATCTTATTATGAATAGTGTTATGGAAGGTATGTTTGATATTCATGATTTATTCTTTTTTCTAAGATTAAAAATACATTTTTACTTCCTTGTACGAAGTAAAAGAAGTATTGTAATCGCAAAAGATTTCAGTATATATTATTTCAACGAAAATATCTATTTTGGTGGCTCTCGAATGCAGTTGAACGATTTTTTTTCGAACTGTCTGTACTTGCAAACAGAATAAAAGACTGGTATCTAAAACTGATGTTAAAACAGATTCAAGTTGAGATATTTTTCGTCACTTTTGTACGTATGTACGTAAGATTGTATTTCACATAACTCAAAAACGAGCCTTCATAGAACGTTGAAATTTTGTACATGGAACTGATATAACATCTAGTTATACACCTTCTATTTGCATTGTAATTGATCATACCAAACGTATATGTACACATATGTATGAATATATGTATTCGGCCCACCAGCGGCCGAGCGGTAAAATCGCTGAACACTGGTAGTTCGGTCCGAGTTTCGAATCCCGCGAACGGGTTGGCTTCATGGGAGTTTTCGTGGTTTTCCCCATGTGTAACGTGTATACGAACCAGTTTCCCTTAGAAAGTCCTCCACGAAGGCATCCCTCCCCTTAGGCAGATAGCCCTAGTGTGCTTTGACATATTCACGATACACACCACACCATATATGTATTCCCAAATTATTACCATGCTCAGTGAGTTCAGTTTTGTTATTCTTATAGAATACACGTATTACAAAGTGTTATTTTGTCCAAACTATCGATCACTGCGCCTTGAAAAATCAACTGGCAAAACGAATACATAATCTAGTTTATATTAATATCCGCTAGATGTCAGTTGTCTTCTGTTTCGCGTGGTAACCGTTACATGTTTGAAATGGCTACTCTGCAGCAGAAATCATTTTGTGTTTTCGAATTTGACACCCTGTTACTTCTTCTTGTGGAGTTTCATTAAGAGGACGTTTATGTACCACCGCTCCTACAGAACCTGGAAGAGGTGACGAGCCGGATCTGTACTGTCATAACATCAGTGAGGACGGACATGCTTACGCGAGTATGGGAGGAATTTGAGTATCGATGTGATACTGTTCGTGTCGTTGATGGACGACATACTGAACATCTGTAACATCTGTAATCTGAACTTGAGAGGCTCGTACATATGTGTACAAAGTTTCATATTTGTATGTTATACTGTTTAATAAATATATGCATTCGAAATACGTATATTCTTTTTGAAACACGCTATATGTTGGTAACATGTGCATTTTTCGCTTTAAATGTAAATTATATTGTGCCTTCTGTTAATCTGCATGCAATAGTTTTAGATTTCACACTCACTCCAGCTAACACATTTTTTTTGTCTTTTTACCTTTAATATTAAGCATCGCTTTCTTCGCACTTCGCCACATAAGTTCAAGAGAAAAATGACTAAGTATTTAAAAATAGTATACCTTTATAATTCCCGATAAAGGGTTAGAGGATTCCATACATTTTTTTTAAGATTTGCTATATTGTTTCTATCAAAAATAACTGCTCCATCAGCTAGTCGTATGAAAGAGTTATCATAAAAATGAAAAAAATGTATATAATAATTTTATATATAATTTTATAAATGTATATAATAAGTCCAGATAGTGTCAGTTGATAAAAGTATTTAATATTTCTAATTAGACATCTCGTGATTTAATTTCATTTTTATAATATTAATAAAACTGAAAAATATAGAAATATTTTAAGAACTGCTTTTATTGCTTTCCAATCATTTGGTTTGCATCCAGAAAAGTATTAAATTTGAAAACTAGATACCTAATTATTTATACTGAATGGTAGCATATCGTTGTATGGAGATAATAATTATTCTATCTGAGGAAGTGACAACACGTTGCTTTCAAACAGCCAAATTTGTGGATTAAAATTGAAAGATAAATATATTACATTTTACCGAACGACAATAATCTGCCGCTTTGGAGACAAAAATGTTTTGCTTCGAACAGTTTTGCTTCGAACTGTTCGATGGAGCAGTTAGCCACTTCTCGCTTTCAAAGCGTTGAGTTTGTTAATCAAATATTCCTTAAATTTGCACAAATTATGACATTCATAACACACAAAATATAACACGAAACAAATTCGAATGCACAAAATATGACATGAATTGAGAATTGAAACAAAATCATGGAACAGGAATTTAAAATTGGCACAAAATACGACATGAAACAAATTCGAATTTCAAAATTCAGGTTTCGGATGGAGGACTACAGGTAATAATATTTCTGTGGCTGTAATTATCATTATTTGTAACAGTGCGAGGACCAAACATATATGTGCACTGAATGGCAAAAACATTATAACCACCTTCTCAATAACGCATTGGGGGACCTTTGGTCTGCAAAACAGCTGTATCTCGCCTTGGCATGTATGCCATAAGTTCTTGGTAGTTGTCTGGAGACGGATAGTACCAAATGTCTAAGCAGCGGTTACCCAAAATCAAGATATTCTGACATAGTATTGTTTGAGCTCTGAGCTGCCCTCCATAACATTCCGAAAGCTGTATTTGGTTACGATCTGGAGCGTTATGTGTTTAGGACACTAATTGGATATTATCCTTATGCTCCTCGAACTACTCCAACACAATTCGAGCCTTGTGACACTAGGCGTTGTGATGCTGGAATATTCCATTTCCAGTTAAGACGACAGACGCCAATAAAGGGTGCACCTGATCTGCAATTATGTTCAGATAGTCCACAGCTTTCATAGTCTGTTCTACCAAAACTAAGGATTCCAGAGCCGCCCATGAGAACTTCTCCCAAAGCATAATACTGCCACCACCAGCCTAAGTATAACTCGCTGTATAGGGGGAAACAACTATTCGCTTGAAAGACGGGATACTCTGACACGAACCAACACTGACCGCTGATCTGCGAGCTCCCAAGCACTTGCACTTTGAGCTGAACTGTGTTGCGCTGTCAGCTGTCTAATGAAAATTTCGCTGTAAAAGCAGGACACTGTCCGACGTCCTTTTTTCTCTTATGGCGCGTGAACATCCGAAACTTTGGCTTTAACGCTGGTTTTACCGACGTTTATCCACTTTGCGTAAATACAAACAACGGCACATTGTGAACAAGCTACCAGTCTTGCAGTTTCCAAGATACTAATTCTGACTCTTCTGGCCATTAAATTCTGCCCTCTGTCAAATTCGCTTATAAAAGTAACCTTTCCCATCACTCGCAAAAGCAAATGTAAGAATGATTCGTTCCAAGTTACAAGTTCAGCTGTGATCCGCGAATAGCTGGCTGGAATGCCAACTGTATTCCAGCTGTCTTAAAGCAGACGCTTCTTCGAGCACATCAGGTGAGGAAATGCATGACTGTGAGTCCAGAGGACGGTTTTGCAGGTGTGGGGAGGAAAGACCATTTGTTACTTGAGAGATTTGAGGAATGATTCGTTACCTTTTCCAGCAGCAGTTAAATACCATTCCCGCTTAATCACTTGCCTTCACGTCATTCAGACAAGTTCATTGAAAAATGGGGATGGTCATAATATTTGGTCTCGTCAGAGTATGGAGATTCGTTTTTATTTAATCTTTAAAAAAACGAATATATTGCGTAACATTTGGCGGCAAAAATTTGAAAAATGACTTGGACACAATAGAAATATGGAGTTAAGACTGGAATAATGTAGTCACCAGGTTGCTTGTGCGCGATAAACTATCCTAGTCGAAAAAATTGCTTTTCACGAATTTATGTGAATTCAAAAAATGTGCATCACGGGAAATTCTGAAGTCCCAAGAAATAGATTTTTTACTAGGTTAGAATTTTGGGTGCAGACATAAATATTAAAGCAAGCAAGCAAACTAATAATTGCTGCCCTTACATCATATTTACTTTAGAAATCGCCTGGAGTGTTTTAATTTGCGAGCATTATATATATTACTATCAGAGTTACTAATGTATTTGTTATTGATTAAAGAAAATTTTCAAGAAATTTCTTGCCTATCTTATAGCGTATATTTTAAGCTGCACAATATTTAATTCATCATGTTTTTTATTGTTACAAATATAACAAGGTACACTGTATAATTGATGAAGAATAATAATTTTGTGCACTCTTTAATTGCTTTCGATTAGTTCGGCTTGAGTACTTCCAGGCAGGACAGGCATGGCATGACATGAGAAGCAAGATAGCAAAATTTGCGAATACGTATTTTATTGTATGCAGAAAGAAGGCTGTTTCGAGCAACTGGGGGAAGAAACTAGCTTTGCCTGGTCGAAACTTCGGAATAACAGCAATAATGTACGATGTCCATGTGAAACTATTAGTGAGAATTAAAAAATATTTTCAATGTTTCAAGTGAATTTTTCAGTTTTAATTTTCATTTTGAGGCAAAATAATTTCTCATACGGGTCTTAATTTTGAACCAGAGCTTTTCATTAACCCTATTTACGATAAGAATGCCGCCAAAACCGTTATAGTGGTTAGCGTAGCTGACTGGTGTGCATGGATGAAAGCATGGATGTTTGTAAATATATAGTGGCCTTGCGGCATTAGGGCACTCTAACTATGCAGCGAGTTGAAAATCCTCTTGGTGATAGGGGAAGAGGGGTGGAAGACTCTCGGAGATGTCTTCCCGAGGACTTCAAAATTGGAGGCGGAACCGAGCTAAATCGCACAGTCATCTTAAGGTGCTCAAGACCGTTGCCAACAACAGACGTATCTTGCTTTCCTTGCTACAAGGAATTTAATAGGCTTGTGCTAACTACAGGTCAGACAAGTTAGCATTAGTCAACAACGCTCAGAATGGTTAGTTTAGCTATCTTAATGAACATTGAAATATGTCTCTAATCACTCTCGCTTAAATGCCTTTTTCCCACCTTTAAATCAAGACGCGGTATTTTCAAGAAAGGTATAAGAGCTACAATATTTTAAAACTAGAAAACAATTGTGTGGGTTTTCTCGCAGATACGAAAGATAGTTGATTTTTCCCCCAAAGAGAGTGCTTTTTTAATTTGAATAAACAGAGATCCATTACCTAAAATTTTCAATCACAAACACAATACTGGGGAATGGAGTTCTTTTCAGACTTGATGAAAAAGAGCTTATAAGCAATATTGGTTAAAACTGAATGATTATGTATTATTATTGATTACTAATGAAACCGTGTAAAAATATAAGTAATCTTCTCGAAAGTTTACAGTAGTATCAAACTTTTAAGGTATTCGTATGGCGATTTGAACGTAAATCTATCACTTGACGTAAAATTCGTATAACAGATAAAAAAAACTTCATAATATTAAAAAAATTATATTTTTATATCGATACAAACTGATTTTTTATTAATTAGATATGGCAAATGCATACTAGGTATACCCGCTTGAGGACAGAGAGGACTTCTTTGAGGATTTTATAAATGAAACTTGCTCAAATTAATATTACAAACAATTGTTTTTGTATTGCGGTGCCCCTTCTTTTGGGCTATAGAGACACTCGTGCCCAGGTGGACTGAAAGGAGCCTCAAATTCTTACACTGGCCAAACCAGAGAATAAAATCTTGCAGCCAATTCGTTCTCAGGGAGATGAAACCGGATCAAACTACCAATGATCAGCGATCTTAACAGTTTGACTGCTAGTAGATTCATTAACGCATGGAAAAACATTGACTCCAGTGATTAAAAATACTGTTTTTACGTCTTTAGTAAATCCCGTGAAAACTTCTTCACACTATACTGTGGGAACTGTAACTGTAACTACGATTGTGTAAGAGCGCCATCTAGATCAGGGTGTGGTCGGATGAGATGAGACGTGAACAATAGTGAGGACAGACGTGTCCAAAATGTTTTGACGATTGTTCTTTTTTACTTTTTTTTTTTCATTCTAATGTAAATACATAAATCCTAGTTTAACTTCATGAGTTGTAGTTATGCTTATCATCAATCCTTCCCCATAATACTGCTCCTTCGTGGCTACTTCTTTACACTACACAAAAGTTTATAAAGCATTGTTTTTAAATTATCGAAAGGGAAAATAGAGGATTTTTCTCTTTCTAAAAATAAAATTGCTTCATTCTTCTCCCCCCCCCCGAAAAAAAACTAAGAAAGGTACGTTTTGTTACTTACCTCAACAGGTGGAACTAATGAGTGATCCGAGGTTTCTAGAATACCATGGAAGTCTAAATCTTATGCGACTAAGTAATTTAAAAACATGATTATTATCTATAAATAACCAAAATGAAACTGAAAATTGGGCTTCTTAAAAGTTATAAATCATTGAGCTGTTAAAACATTCTCTTTAATATTTACTTAATGACTGGCAAATTTCGCTTTCTCATAGGCATTTCTCTCTCATTTTGCTGATTTTTGACCTAACAAAGATCCAAAGTAACTGCCTTTATTTTCGATCCTGAATATTGCCTTGAACCCTTATAAAAGAAGATGAACTGACTGAGTGACCGTCTAAGTTCCAGAGAAAAACGGAAACATTCACATGAAAGAAAACAAGGTGCAACTGATGCCTAGTTTTTTTAATAATCATTTTAAATTTTATATAAAATAAATTTTCTTGGTGTGCCATTAAAGCTCTCACTACGTATTTTTTTTAAATCAAAATAGGTTAAAAAATTGCATATTTTTTATTACATATTTCAAATCTACATATATTTTAGAGTTAAAATAAACAAAAAATTTTGTAAAAGAGTTTTTTTCTAATATAGAATTAGATTATAGAAAAATGTTGTCAGAATACTGAAACTGAAGAGTAATGATATAAAAAGCAAATTTTGAAAATGAATATTGGTTAAATTATGATTTATTTTATAAAATACAAAGGTAAAACATATATACTAATGAACATATTTGCATAATGTAATATTTTTCATATCAATTTGGCACCACTGTCGAACGTCTTCAATAAAAACTGAATTTTCAGATTCATCACTATCTGCAGAGGAATCTCATCAGTTTCGCTATAACTATCTTCAATATACTTGAAATCAGAGTCAAAACTACTATCAGCGTCGGAAATATCGTCAAACATATAGGCTATATCACTCGCGAAACGCTTCCTGCCAGACATCTTTGAGCTCTGAAAAGCGAGCGCAAAATGTTACGTTGCGTAATTCCTGTATATTAGGCAGAAGTGTGCACAACTAACGCTCTCTGTTAGTCCACATATAAATAAGCAATTAAACATCCCAGAAAAGCCGAAAGGAAATCTTGAACAAGGAAAGAGTGGGTCCCACAGATAGACGGCAAAAATTTATCCCCGCAGATATCGCGGGGTTGCGCAAATTTTGCTACTTCTACGTTGCCCGTGGATATTGTGGGATGCGGAGCGAGAGGATTAAGTTAGATAGATCGTTCTAACAATCCAATATGATAGATCTTTCCAATCATCCGATATAAAGAGAAATTTTCTCATTTGCCATCTTATCTCCAAGCTTAAATTTTACTTCTTAATCTTTCGAAGTGTATTGGTTTCGAATCAAGTTTTATTATTGTCAAGAATCAACTTAAGCAAACATAGATACACATACTTTGAAATGCCATAGTATGTATAGTAATTCAGCAAATGTCTAAGCAATTTCTACGGCTGATAAAATAAGTATTGGTAATTTTGTCTCGTCTATATAAACCTCAGGTCTAATGTAGAGCTGTTATCAACACCTTCGGACTTGATAAGCTCTATAAAAGCCGATGGCAAAGTGATTCCCTCATCCATTAATTAAGGTTTATAGTAGTCGTAACTCTGAATCCCTTTCATTATTGCCTCATTTGTCTTATCTAACTCTTACTGTTACTATGTTCTTGGAAAGGATTTCGGCTCGATTTTCTGGTGATAATTACGTAATATCTGTGGGTTGGCTCGTGATTTCTAAATCACTCATTTTTAACATTGCTACGTGATTTTAATCATATAAATTAAATAAAGAAAAGCCGAAAGGTTTCAGATTTTACATTGCGCCCAAAGGGGCGTTTTTTTCTTTCATTTACATATACGTATAGGTTTCGAGAGCATTTGTGCTACAAATATATAAAAACAAAATATCTTTAGAATTTCCGGTAGACAGTGTTGCGCTCTGGAGATAAAAATATCTTATTCCGTCCAGTGATTTCGGGATTGCTCGCATTGAAATCGTTTTGTTTTTTAATCGGGAATTTGTTAAAGTTTAAAAAATATGAAATGGGTAATAAAATAAATTCGAAATTCAAGATTCGGGCTTCCAGGTATCCATATTCGGGTGGAGGACTACGTTATTCATAATTTGATATCGCAGTTTATTCACAATGCAAGAAAAATCGATGCATTCACGCAGATTCTTCATTTTTTCATTTCTTTAAATATAATACAGGGCGATAAGATCTGGTAACATCAGTTTGAAAAGTGATACAGTTGCGTTTATATTCACACAATACAAAATGTCGTTTTGAGACTAATAGCCCTAGCGTGCATTAAATAAAATAATGTGTGCTAATAAAAAGGTATCATTTACAGATGCAGTTTTGTCAAAAGCATAAATATATTGAAGCTAGTTATGATTTTGCCTCAAAATGAGCATAACAATTTTGGATTTCCCCTCTCAATGGTCTAAGATACATCAGTGTATTAAGAAAATGCATAATAAATTTATATGCATTCCTCAGACATTCTAAGAGATTGTACGAATACATGAGATTTATAAATCTTCACACGCGTTCGATACTTCGAAAAGCATATATTGATTTACTATCGTAGGCTGTAGAGTAACAACCGGTAGGGAAAACAATAAGTGAAATGGACTGTTCTTTGTTTGGAATGCATCATAAAGACACGCACCATAAAGATCATAAAGACATAAGCTTTAAAATTTCTGGAAAACATTAAGTATAAATATGGAAATTGATGAAGACATTATCTAACTTAATATACACTGTACACGTTAAAATTCAAAACAATAATATGTCATTAACCAATGTATAGTAATGTAGGATTATTGCTTCTTCCTATCTTTAATAAATTTCTAGCTTTCTTGTCATTCATGGACTCATTTTCAAGTCAGATAGTTCTCTGTTATTTTACTTTCTGTCTGTGTACTTCAAACCAGGACATACTATCATCATAAACGTAATTATCATGTGATAGCTTCACTATCAATTTGAACAATCATTTACATATTCTTTCGTAGCATTACGAAGAGCTTGTAGAATTACGAGCTTATAAAATTGCTACTTTACTTGCATTACCTAAATGCGGAAATCTACTACATACTTATATTGCGTTTAAAAAAGTCTCTATTGTTTAAATTCCTTGAAGGAAAAAAAATGGCTTTAAAATCAGTAATTAACATACATCGTGATAGCTTCCGCATTTACAAGAATATGGTTAAAACGAATTTCGCGAAACAAATAGTAAAAATTAATAAAATATTGAAATAAAGAATACATTGAAAGACACTATAAGAAATCTAAAACCAAATGTCAAAACGAAAAACTGCTTTGATTGCCTTTAAAAGCAAAAGAAATAAATTATTTAAATTAATCAAAGCGTACTAGAGCTATATATATATATAATGCATTAGAAATATGGACATGAGCACATCGGGTAATGGAAACTCCTCTCATTCTCTACCACCATCCTCTCCGCGGGATTTCAGGCTCTACCCATTATTAGTGCTCCTATTTCAAAAAGACCCTATAATCATAGACAATCATTCGAAATTTAAACGTTTCGCTCAGCATCTTTCTTGGCACCATGTGATCGAAAAAAATAGAAAATATATCTTTCAGAAATCGAATTTATAAGGTATTATTTTCCTCCTTTCCGTATGCCTTCCTGTGTAACTGGAAGCACATCCGATTCTCACTCGAAATGTCTGGGGTTCGAGTGCCGGTGACGGCAATGCAAATCTTCCACGACTCCAGTATCGATAGAACCTAATGACGCTAGAACTTGCTCCCGAATTAAAGAGAGGTAGACGATAATTCTTCAACACCAGGACTTCGCAACTGGGTCCCCTAATCCCAAGTCTCCCTTGAAAAGGGATGTTATATGATGTTTCCGCATGCCTTCATGGTGCAATTGGAAGCAAACTAGATGCGATTCGTAGGGTTCGAAGTTCGAATACCAGTAACGGCATGCATATTCTCACTTCTCTATCAACGATATAACTTAATGACTCTACAAATGTAAATCATGCTTTTCAGTTCTTGAGAATTAAGAATTTTAAAAATAAACAATTTTAAATTCCTTTATCCCTATTTGAACAAAACTTATTGTTATAAATAAAATTTAAAAAAAAAATTCTTGAAAGTGTTAAAAGTAGTAGGAAAAATTCTTTAATTTAGGAAACACAAACAAGGACACTATGGGCGAAATCCCTTTTGAAAAAAAAAAGGCATCTGAAAATTTCAAATAAATTAAAATGGGGTTTTTATGCTGTAATAAATGAATATACTTCCAGTGGCTCTGATTGATTATGGAAAGCAGGTTACTGTTATTTCATTAAAAACAAGAGATATTATTTTTTGGACGCATGGCTTTAAACTTCTTTGCTATTATAAATCTTACCATTCTAGGAATATATTAACAAATCTGATACCGTCTGGGTTTGAGATTATTACATTTTGAACAACGTTAATTCAGGTTAGTTTATTATTTTCTCATACTATTTTGCTCAAAACCTTAACTGTAATTACAGTTTTAAGACTCTTGTACATCTAAATTCTTACGAAAGAATGATAAAACGTTTTATAGTTGTTAATATAGACACATTTTTAATATTCTAAAAGGAAATAATTTGTATACATGTTAGTATATCAGGACGGAAAAGAGCTTATTATAGTTGCACAAATATAGCCGATAGCTGGTTTTACGCAATTTAATTCAGCTGTTTCTTTAAGGCGACCTTAAAATTAAAACTTAACATTTATTGCAAATGAGTGGTGCTACTAAAATTTTAAAAGATAAAATCATTTCATCAGATTGTCAGAAAAGTTTAAACCCTTTAGCTATCATCTTGAGCAAAAGAATATTTATCTCAAGAAAGGTAGTACAATAAAAGCAAGTTTATCTTAATGAATAAGTTTATCAGGTTCAATGTTTCTTCTAACCTTCTTCGGAAACATACAATGACCTGACTAGAACAGAGAGCTTACTAAAGCTATGTTCACTAATTGTAGTAAGTAGACAGGATACAGACGAAGGGTATACAAAACCCTTTATTTTTTCTTTATATACAATGACTTCCGTACTTCGGAATACAATGACCCTCCACTCGGGGTCTAACTTAAAAGATATCAAAATAAAACTAAACTCTAATTTAACTTTAGAATAAGATTGGCCTTATAATAACAGAAAGCGTATGTAGCACAGAGACTGTGAACACTACAATACGTTTAATTTATCAAGAGGATTAAAACCTCTGGCCTGGAAGGCAAAGTAGCAACTGCGTAACTTCTAAGGTAAGCGGCCTGCTTCGAACTCACGGCTTCCTCTCTTCTGCTTGGCAAAAAGGCCACACTTAAATACTTGGCGTTCGCCAGACAACTTTGCATAAACTCCTTCACGCTTATAATTCTGGCCGGAAGTAGAAAATAAGAAGTGATAGTAAAGATTTAAAATAAAATAAACGTTAGTAAAACTTAAGATCCTTACATACTTCCCGCCAGAGTTAATTAGTTTGAAACTGAGGTCTAAAACGACCTTGTTGAAAACTTTTAGCTCTAGAAACTAACGCGAGGCCAAACTTTTACAATCATAACTTAGCTAGAAACTAGAAAATTTTAAAAGAAAGAAATTTGTTACAATAGCAGCTCCCGGAATATACAACAATCTTTTTTCTTTTTCATCTGTACTGCATCAAAACAGGAGCTTTATTCAATTCTGGTTCCTTCCAGAGATCTGGAAGAAAAACTAGTTTAATGAAATGTTACAGAATGACATTGCAAATAACATATAGAATATACTTTTCTTAACATTCTTATTTCATTCATGGCTATTTTAATTATCTCTCCCCGTGCTCTCTGACATGTGTTGTAAAAACACCAAACACGAATGTGTTTCTGTCTATGTGTTCAACACTTCCTCCTACAATCAAAACACTAACGTGTTAAAATTCAACATACGAGACCTCTTAACACACCCTAATTTCAACTCTAGACCCTGAGGTACTATTCTGAAAGTGGCTAACTCTAAAGTGTAGCGTCAGAGAGCCTAACTACATCATTCAACCTTTAACACATATTCACCATGATTTAATCTTTACAGTCACACGAATAACAAATTTTTAACATTACTTTCACTTTTACCATATCACGGTATTTCTAAACATTCAAAATAACAGTTCGCATGTATACAAGAACATATCAAGATGCCGTTAATTTTACACATTTGAACACATACATTAGTAGTACATTGTTAACTTCTATTCTTTTCAAAGCAAGTGCCAATTCTTTCTACATTGAAATAATACTACATTTCAAAAAGTCTTTCAGACTAAAACTTCTTTCTTGTTAGAATGTTTTAAATAAAATTTATACAATAACTTTTTACAATATTTAAGTCTTTATACAGCGCTATTATACATCAACTTTTAGTTTTACGCGCGAGTAATTGAAAACATAATAAGAAAATCGGTCACAACTCATTTCTCGCCCTTTTGGCGATAAAGGTAGACCTCGCATGAGGTAAAACTTCTTGAAATCTGCCCCTTGCAGTAAGAATGAAAGATTAACTTAAGTTTGTAAAGTAACATAAAATTTTACTTATCTTTGTAATATTCAGACATCCTTTTCTGGGCCCAGTCTTTAAAGGTGCTGCAGACCGTAGCTTGGTTGATCCTCCTTCTTGTACGGGCTCGCCCTTCAGTGCTTTCCTCTGGAAGCTTCCGTTTTTCACCACTACGGCCACCCTTGAACATCTTCCTTCTGTCCTCTGCTTGTGGTCTTGGCCGTTTGAAGGCAGCTGGTCTTGGTGGAACCGGGAAACTTCTGTCGTGATCCTGCTTGGACCTCGTTGTTGGCCGTTCAAATTTTTCTTGTACTTTTTCCTCCGCCGCTGATGGCCCTTCCGCAGTTCGGCGACTTTTGCTGCGGAGAGTTCTGTCGGATGAGTCAATCTTCCGTTTCACAGCCGGGTTATAGTTGCCGTCCTTTCTCCCGGTCTTTTCCACATACGTCGTCCTTCTCCCTTCTTCATTCTGGGGGTGTTCGTGAACTCTGTTTTTTGGACGGTGGAACGGCTTCTTTTTCTTTGTACCTTCAATTTTTCCGCGGGGCAGTTTTCTTTTCACTTGCTTCTGTCTCTCATTGGCTTGCCCTTGTACTTGTCGTTTTCCCACCTCTGGAACTTGTACCTGCGGTGTCTGCCGTACCGGATCCTGCAAAAGATCTGAAAAGATTTGCATTTTATTACGGTCATAGAATGGTTTTATCTGGTCAATGTTTGCGGAACAGGTTTCACCATTTCTTGCCTTTAACACTACAACAGCGTGAGTTATTTTTTCTATAACATACGGTCCTTCAAAGCGTGGAAAAAATTTGGCAGTTTTATCTTCTGGTGCTGAAGAAAGTGAATGCTTAATTTTTAGTACTTCATCCCCTACTTTATAAGTTACTCCCCGTCGTTTCAAGTCATAATACAATTTTTGTTTTCTTTGTGCTACTTCCGTATTCTTTTTTGCTTCTTTTATTAGTTTTTCTATATCACCCATTTTAAATTCTGGGGCTCTTTGTTGCACATAAAATAGTTTATCTAACGGTATTATAATCTTTCTGCCTAGAAATAACTCAGCAGGAGTTTTGCCCGTTGTATCATGTTTTGCGGTCCTAAGGGCGAAAGCAAATTCATTGACATAGTTATCCCAGCTTTTATGAAAATTCTTAACATAACTACGGATAATTTTCACTATATTTCTGTTGACCCGTTCCGCTATATTTGATTGCGGCCGATACGAGACCATTTTTAAATGACGTATGCCCAGTTTTTGGCACATGTCTTCAAATATATTACTTACAAATTGAGGACCATTATCCGATATAACTTTTAGGGGCGCCCCGTATTTTAAAATATATTTATTTAAAATAGAATCGGTAACTAATTTCGCGGAGGCTCGTTTTAAGGGAACAATTTCGGTCCATTTACTAAAATGATCAACTATAACAAGGAGATAGCGACTTTTGTTTAACTGACTTTTTGGGAAAGGGCCCAATAAATCGATGCCGATTATTTCATTTGAAAATTCGGATTTAATACTATTTAGAAACCCGGCCGGGCGGAAATTAATATAATTAACGGCTTGACATGTTGGGCAGGACTGGACATACGCCCTTGTTAACTTTTGCAGTTCAGGAAAGTAGACTGCCTCGCGTACGCGTTGAGTAGTTTTTCGAATACCAGCATGAGAAGCTAAAGGGCTGTCATGGAGCTCTTGCAGGATATTTAATCTAAGACTAGCTGGGATAACAGGTCGAAATTCGTTGTTGGAATTCGTAGTTTTTGTATAAAATAATAGACCATCTATTAGTTCGTAATGGGCCGCCCTATTTCTTATCGCCACAATATCTTGGTGGCTAAAATTTTCAGGATCCTTCAAATACTCATAAATGCTTCCAAACTCAGGATCCTTACCCAGTTCGGTTATTACAGTTTCTCGGGAATTTATTGTACACGCTGTCAGCATTGCAACTTTTACGGTATTACCCTGTTCGTCTAATTTAATTCGTGACAGGGCATCTGCTACGATATTTTCCTTTCCGGGGGTATGCTTGATTACCAGATTATATTCTTGCAGCTTGAGTGCCCATCTTATTAACCTTGGGGATAAATTTTTTCCAGAGTACAATCTAGTTACCGCCGCATGATCAGAATATACTGTTATCGGCGCCTTTCCAAAATAGACTCGGAACTTTTGCACTGCTAACAGAACTGCAAGTGCCTCTCTCTCGGTCGCGGAATAGTTTCTTTGTGTTTGATTTAAAGTTCGGCTAAAAAATGCTACTGGCTGCTGATTTTGCGAAAGTACCGCTCCTACCGCATAATCCGAAGCATCCGCTGAAATTTCTAAATTTTCATCCTTTTCAGGAAATTTCAACACAGGGGCTTGCGTTAATGCTTGTTTTAATTTTTCGAAAGCACTATTGGCTTCGGCCGTCCACGAGAATCTTGCCTTTTTCCTTTTTAATTTTAACAATGGCTCAGCGATAGCCGCAAAATCTTTTATAAAGGACCTATAATATGGACAAAGTCCTAGAAAAGAAGAGAGCTTCTTTGCCGTGTTTGGAGTCGGATACTTTTGTACAGCGATTATTTTTGATTCATCTGTCTCGATCCCTTTATGCGATATTTTGTAACCTAAATATTTTAATTCAGGGGCTGCAAATTTGCATTTTTCGACATTAACTTTTAGACCGGCCTCATTTAATAAAGAAAACACCTGTCTTAAATCCTGTACATGTTGGTCTAGATTATCACTAGTAATAATGATGTCGTCTAAATAGATAAATGTGGACTTTCCGAGAACAGGTCTTAACACAATGTCCATGCATCGCTGAAATGTTGCTGGGGCGCCTGAAAGGCCAAACGGCATTCGCAAAAATGCATAAGTGCCAGACTTGGTTATAAAAGCAGTCTTAGGCACGTCCTCAGGCCTGATCCCTATTTGAAAATAACCATTCGTTAAGTCTAAAGTTGTCATAAATTTGGTTGATTTTATGTTCCTTAAAATTTCTTCTATAATTGGTAACGGATATACCGGATATTTCGTTATGGAATTTAATTTACGGTAATCAATAGCGAATCTCCACCTTTTTGGATGCTCCAAAGGATAATCATTATTTTTCTTACATAAAACCACCGGACTAGCATAACTACTTGAGATAGGCGTTACGATCTTTTTACGTAGCATATCGGTAATATGCCATTCTATAATTTTTTCCTTATTCTTATCATACCGGTATGGTTTTTGACGAACCGGCAATGCATCTCCGGTGTCAATACTATGGTTAGTAACCTGGGTAAATCCTGGAATATCACTAAATAAGGAAGCAAATTCACTTACCACTTGTCGGATTCTATCTTGCTCGTCATTAGGCAGGTGGTCAAGATTTAACCTCGGCGGTTCAACCTTTTCTACACGCACTGGTTTCATCGTCAGCTTAAGAGACGCTTCATTAAAATCCAGTGTAGCTTGTGCGTCTGAAAGAAAGTCTATTCCTAGTATTAAGTGTGCTTGCAAATTCTTTACTATAAAAAACATCACCTTTACTTGTTCGTCCTTGATACGGATGTACAAAGGTACTTTACCTACGCACTTACATTGTTCTCCTTGCGCCGCTAATACTGTTGTATTATCCGCATTATATATGCGGTATTTGCGAAAATACTTTCTAAAAAAGACTTCTGCCACACAGGAACACTGCGCGCCGGTATCCAGGAGTGCGGTGGCCGGGATATTATTTACCAAGACTTCAATCTTCGGAAGAGTTAAATTTTTCACCATTACTGTATTTAACTTGTAGGAAGAGGGGTTTTCGTGGCCTTCGGATTTCCGCACCCTCTCGTTAGCAGAAATCCGTTTTAGTTTAAATTATTTTTCGTTTCGGTGCTTTCCTTCTTTCTCCGGCCCACCAGCGGCCGAGCGGTAAAGTCGCTGAACACTGGTAGTTCGGTCCGAGGTTCGAATCCCGCGAACGGGCTGGCTGCATGGGTGTTTTCGTGGTTTTCCCCATGTGTAACGTGTATACGAGCCAGTTTCCCTTAAAAAGTCCTCCACGAAAGGCATCCCTCCCCTTAGGCAGATAGCCCTAGTGTGCTTTGCCATAATTAAATACACCAAAATAATTAAATACACCTTCTTTCTCCACTGGCCTTGAGACTTTTTTCCTGGGTTGCTATTGAACTGTCGACGTTCGCCGGCTGTTTTTGAATGCTCGGGTTTCCTTGCCCACTGATTCGCTTTTTCTCCGTAGCCATGTGCTTGAGTTTGCTGTAGTCTTGGCGTACCAAATTGGTTTCGCTGTTGATATTGGCGTCTTCTTTCGACGTCCGCCGTTCTTCTACTTTCAAACTGGATTGCTAGCTCAAATAATTTTTCCAGTGTAGTCGGATTTCTCAATTCAATAAAGTCTTGCACTTGGGGTAGTAACCTCGGCAAAATCACTTGAATTATTTCAGGATCCGGACGGTTTCCATACAAGAGCTTGAAAACGTGAATTTTTCTTAAAATAAAACTAGAGATGTTTTCCATTCTTTGTTGATATATACTGAAAAGTTCTGTTTCTAATTTCGCACGATCCCTTACAACAGGGAAGGCTTTTAGTAGGGCAGTCTTGAAATTTTCGTAGGTATAGGTGGGACTTCCTGCTTGACCCAAGAGACTTCTGCCGATACATTTGAACCAGTTAAGCGCTTGGCCCCTCAAAGCGCTGGTAGCTAAGGTAACTTTTTGAAACTCGTGCACGGGGTAGAGCATGAAGTGGTCATCCAATTTTTCCAAAAAACTGGTTACCTGTGAGTTTCCATTAAACGTTGCTTCTGGTTTCATCGAAGCGCGCATGGTCTGGACAATATACCCAAATCCTTCCAGGGCGGCAGCTGGCATTTCTGGATTCTGAGCTGTTTCTGCAGGCAGCACAGGTTCTTCTTGAAACTCGGCCATGGTTATTCTTCGTCGGGCGCCACTATCAGGTTCAATGTTTCTTCTAACCTTCTTCGGAAACATACAATGACCTGACTAGAACAGAGAGCTTACTAAAGCTATGTTCACTAATTGTAGTAAGTAGACAGGATACAGACGAAGGGTATACAAAACCCTTTATTTTTTCTTTATATACAATGACTTCCGTACTTCGGAATACAATGACCCTCCACTCGGGGTCTAACTTAAAAGATATCAAAATAAAACTAAACTCTAATTTAACTTTAGAATAAGATTGGCCTTATAATAACAGAAAGCGTATGTAGCACAGAGACTGTGAACACTACAATACGTTTAATTTATCAAGAGGATTAAAACCTCTGGCCTGGAAGGCAAAGTAGCAACTGCGTAACTTCTAAGGTAAGCGGCCTGCTTCGAACTCACGGCTTCCTCTCTTCTGCTTGGCAAAAAGGCCACACTTAAATACTTGGCGTTCGCCAGACAACTTTGCATAAACTCCTTCACGCTTATAATTCTGGCCGGAAGTAGAAAATAAGAAGTGATAGTAAAGATTTAAAATAAAATAAACGTTAGTAAAACTTAAGATCCTTACAAGTTAATCACTTGAATCACATGAACACATTTTTGAAAACACACAAAATATCTGAATAGTTAAAGTTGTCACATACTATGGATGCTGTAACAGCCTCTGGCAGCATAAACTTTAAAGCATTCCTATAAAATATTTAATCTCGAAGTCACATTTGAATACATTTTATTGAAGTAAACACTATTAGCCTGCATATGTAAAGAAGGTATCTTTTAGATAGCAAGCATCCCCAAGTCTTAATCAGGATATTTCATTCAGAGCTAAAGAAAATAAATTCTAATTAACGCATAGGGATCGAAGTTGAAATACCCATAGGCAGTTTAAGGAATCTTCCAGAAAGAGTGTGGCTTTTATATGAACTATTTCTGGGAATAATATTTACTACAAAGTTAATTACGAGCGAGATCTTAAAATGTTATTTCTGAACACTTTTATACAGATCGCTGAACTAAGTGGCTTCTGAAATAATCATTTTTGTGTTTTATTATCAGATATGTCTTTAACCATCACTCTAGTGACTACTTCAGAAGTCAAACAACAAAAATCAGCGTTTTTATTAACAAAGTTTTCACAGGACTAGTTTCGATGGTTTTACCGAACCCCCTTCTTCAGCTGCAAAATCGCAAATTATGCTTTTCAGCTGATATCTACATGCATTATTAGGAATCAAAATTGTTTGAAACTTTAAACTTCCCGGCATGGTTCCGCTACGTAGACGGTACTTTTAACCTGTTTGAAGGAAATAAAGATGATTTAAATAAAGTTCTTTAAACAATGAATTCTATTGATCCTGCTAGTCAGTTCACTTTTGAACTTCATACTTGCAATTCTCGACATTCTGGTCACACGTAACACATCCAACTTCAGTACTACGGTTTATCGTAAACCTTCATCGGTTTGCCTTCCACCACACTTTAAATCATGACATCCGACTAAACAAAAGTTAGCTTCATTTTATTCCTATGTTTTCCTTGCTCTTCAAGTTTGCTCCTCCAAACTAGCCCTTGATGAAGAACTAAATTATTTAAAAGCAATAGCTATTGACAGGGGCTTTTCACCCAACATTATTAATCAAGCAGTTAAAAAATTCTCATCTCAACACACTAAAAGCCACTCTTTTATTTTAGGAGATTATAAAAATTCTGTTGTCATTTCCTTCTTTCCATCAATTAGCTATAAAGTTGCACATATTTTGCAGAAATTTAACTTTCGGGTTGTTTATTCTCCCATCAATAAAATTCCGACTTCCATACTCAAGGACCCCATTCCGGATATAAATTCCTGGGGTATTTATAGGATTCCTTGACAGTGTGGTTTAATTTACATTGGCAAAACTAAGAGAGCCTTAAAATTTCGCGTCAAAGAACATAAGGCATATGTTAGAAAAAAGGAAACAGAGAAGTCTTCTGTTGATCAATATTGTTGGTCCGAAAATCACACTTTCAATTTTTCTGCTGCCAAATTTATTCAAAAATCATCTTCCATTGGAGAACTGGATTTTCTAGAGGCATTTCACATTCATAAAAATCTTTCTGTTCTAGTTAACGATCCTAATTCCAATCCAAATTTGCCTTCGGCTTTTAAAGAAATTATGTTTTAGTTCTGGTTTCGCCAACAGATGGCGCCACTTGCTTATTCTTGTCGAGGCTTTCTTATCTTATCTAATCATTATTTCCTATCTTCTTCATTTGCGGTTTTGCAGCTGAGGATGGTGATTCGGTAAAACCATCGAAACTAGTCCTGTGAAAATTTTGTTAATATAACGCTGATTTTTGTAGTTTGACTTCTGAATTAGTATTTATTCGGCGTGTTATTGTGTCTTAATCACTCTAGTTGCTATATTTTCTTTGCTTTTTTTTTTTTTATTTTGTTTTATTTTCATATAGGAAACTGCAGAGACATTAGGTTTATTCTGAAGTGCGAGACATGAAAAATAAGCAATACCCTCGCTGGTACTCGAACCTCGGACTTCTCGATAAGCGCCGAGCCTGCTGACCATTACACCATGAAGGCATACTAAGAAGGTGGGAGAAATACCTTATACACTCCCCCTTTTAAAGGGCGATTGGGGATTAGAGGACCCAATCGCCAAATCCTGGTGGTGAAGAATCAACATCCACCACCTTTTTTAGCTCGGGTGCCAATGTACAGGCATTAGAATTTTTGGAAGCAACAATCCGAAGAAATGAGCAATAACCTCGCCGGGACTCGAACCTCTCAAATACGCGCCGAGTGTGCTGACCATTACACCACGAAGGCATTGTGGTGTAGTGTCCGAAACCCCTACACAAAGCCCGGGTTGTGATGCAGGGTTGAAATGAACTTCAAACTCAAGTTCTAACAATAACATGAGTTTTAATAAGATGAAAACCTTAACAGTTGCATATCTTGAAGGTATGGGACTTGGATATATTTAGTCCCGTAATTTCAGAATTTTGTTACAGGAAAAATACTCTAACGCATTTATACACGAGGAATGATCGTTCTTAGCAGGCCAACATGACCATAGCTCTAAACAGGAAAGTTCTTTTTCTTCTCAGGAAACCATCTTATAGATCTCTCTGTGTTTACTTGCGTTGAACTCCCGAGGGGGAATGATTCTTTCACTCATACATAACAAAATGTCCATCTCCTGACCCTGTCGAAAAAACTCCTTTTCCTCTTTATCCGCGGGAGTAACCTTCGAGGCTGCAACCGGAATCATTAACAATGTCACAGGATTTCACGCTGATGAAAATTATTGCACTCTGAAATCAATCATCCTAAACAAAGAAACTTTTATGCCACCTTATCACAGCATGCTAAGAAGACGGGAGAAATACCTTATAATACGAATAAGAAGGAAAGGAAATAAAATGCTAAAATTGAGTCGTAAATATTTCTTGCTGTGTAAATGCAGTTGATATCAAAGATCAGGATATCTCTATACACTTTACATCAGGAAAGATTTCGGAAAAGCTGTTTAGAAGATGCTTATATTAAGATTTTATAGAAAGAAAATCTGATGTAGACACTAAGACTTCACCAAATGACTTTCTACATCCTGATTCAGAAGTCAAACAACAAAAATCAGCGTTAATTCACAAAATTTTCACAGGACTAGTTTCGATGGTTTTACCGAACCATCATCTTCAGCTGCAAAACCGCAAATGAACAAGATAGGAAATAATGTTTAGATAAGATAAGAAAGCCTCGACAAGAATAAGCAAGTGGCGCCATCTGTTGGCGAAACCAGAACTAAAACATAATTTCTCTAAAAGCCGAAGGCAAATTTGGATTGGAATTAGGATCGTTAACTAGAACAGAAAGATTTTTATGAATGTGAAATGCCTCTAGAAAATACAGTTCTCCAATGGAAGATGTTTTTTGAATAATTTTGGCAGCAGAAAAATTGAAAGTGTGATTTTCGGACCAACAATGTTGAGCAACAGAAGACTTCTGTGTTTCCTTTTTTCTAACATATGCCTCATGTTCTTTGACGCGAAATTTTAAGGCTCTCTTAGTTTGGCCAATGTAAATTAAACCGCACTGGCAAGGAATCCTATAAATACCCCAGGAATTCATATCCGGAATGGGTGTCCTTGAGTATAGAAGTTGGAATTTTATTGATGGGAGAGTAAACAACCCGAAAGTTAAATTTCTGCAAAATATGTGCAACTTTATAGCTAATTGATGGAAAGAAGGGAATGACAACAGAATTTTTATAATCTCCTAAAATAAGAGTGTTGCTTTTAGTGTGTTGAGATGAGAATTTTTTAACTGCTTGATTAATAATGTTGGGTGAAAAGCCCCTGTCAATAGCTATTGCTTTTAAATAATTTAGTTCTTCATCCAGGGCTAGTTTGGAGGAGCAAACTTGAAGAGCACGGAAAACATAGGAATAAAATGAAGCTAACTTTTGTTTAGTCGGATGACATGATTTAAAGTGTGGTGGAAGGCAAACCGATGAAGGTTTACGGTAAACTGTAGTACTGAAGTTGCATGTGTTACGTGTGACCAGAATGTCGAGAAACGGAAGAGAATTGCAAGTCTCAAGTTCAAAAGTGAACTGAATAGCAGGATCAATAGAATTCATTGTTGAAAAAACTCTATTTAAATCATCTTTATTACCTTCAAACAGGGTAAAAGTATCGTCTACGTAGCGGAACCATACCGGGAAGTTTAAAGTTTCAAACAATTTTGATTCATAATAATGCATGTAGATATCAGCCAGGATGGGACTGAGGGCCTTCCCATGGCTAATCCCTCAGTTTGCTTGTAATATTTATTTTGGAAAACAAAATGTGTTTGTTTCAAACAGAGTTGAGTGAGAGAAATTAGCTCATCAATTTCGATGCAAGAGAAATGAAATTCGCGAAGTCTGGTTTCTAGACATCTTAATGCACCCTCCACTGGGACATTGGTGAATAATGATTTTACATCAAAAGAAACCATGAGTAAATTACAAGGAGAAATGTTTTTAACCTTTTTTACAAACTCTGTTGAATTTTTTATGGTGTAAATGTTATTGTCTAATAGAGTGGAAAATCTAGAAATTAAATATTTAGCTAATGGATACGAGGCAGTACCTAAATTTGATACAATAGGGCGGAAAGGAATACCACTTTTATGAATTTTGGGAAGAGCATATAATCTGGCACAATTCGCAACAGATGGGATAAGCGAATGTTTTAAGTTGCTTGAAATGATTTGCGAAGATTTGATCGCAGTTTTTATTTTGGATAAGTCCGAAGGTGAAGGATCTTTAGGGATCGGATTATATGGTCCTTCGTTTAAGAGTTTAAGTGACACCATCGATGTAAGTGTTCTTATCCATGACGACTATCTGGCCACCTTTGTCGGCCTTTGAAATGACAATATCCGGGTTAGAATGAATCTCGCGCATTGTAGCTCTTTCTCTCGCAGTTAGATTTGGTTTCAAAGGTTTATTATTGAATTTCACATTATGAGCGATAAGATGCCTAATCATTTCTTTCTGTGAATCTGAAACTTTACTGAACTTGAAAGCTTTTTCGATAGGAGCCAAAATCTTTGGAATCGAGGGTTTACAGGTTTGTGAGAAGTTAAAATTATATTTTAGAATTCTCTCTTGTTCTTCTGAAAGACTAACATTAGAAATATTAACTATTGGCTTGATGTTTACAATGGGAAGATTTTTTGAACTACTTGAACTGGAAGACTGTAAAAGAAGTTTTTCGAATTTAACTGCAAGGGTGTTTTTATGACGGTTAACTGCATTCTCCGTTCTAGACCAAGACTTTTGTTCAAGGGCAGTGAATTTTGGATATGTTTTAGCGAGTTCCAGATGATGCTTATAGAGTTCATGTTCAATTTTGGACAATTGTTGACGTGTATCCCTTATCACGGACCGAAGTAAGGCAAGTTTGCAATTTAACAGAATTCTTGAAACGCGACTCGAAGGTTTTTGATTAGATTTGATTTGAATAAAATTGGGGATCAATTTTTTACATTTACATTTAAGTAAAAAGTCAAGATGATTCAGGAATTTTTGCCGTTTCAGGCGTAATTTAGTGAAACGATTAACGGATGAAGGCATGATAAACAATGCAGAAAATCAAACTAAATTAACTGAGCAATAATAAAGTACACACAAAATAGCAGAAAAATCCCTCACTGAAATGAATAGAAAACAAAATGTTTGTAAGCAAAATGCATGAAATGTTTGCCTTCCACCACACTTTAAATCATGTCATCCGACTAAACAAAAGTTAGCTTCATTTTATTCATATGTTTTCCGTGCTCTTCAAGTTTGCTCCTCCAAACTAGCCCTTGATGAAGAACTAAATTATTTAAAAGCAATAGCTATTGACAGGGGCTTTTCACCCAACATTATTAATCAAGCAGTTAAAAAATTCTCATCTCAACACACTAAAAGCCACACTCTTATTTTAGGAGATTATAAAAATTCTGTTGTCATTCCCTTCTTTCCATCAATTAGCTATAAAGTTGCACATATTTTGCAGAAATTTAACTTTCGGGTTGTTTACTCTCCCATCAATAAAATTCCAACTTCTATACTCAAGGACCCCATTCCGGATATGAATTCCTGGGGTATTTATAGGATTCCTTGCCAGTGCGGTTTAATTTACATTGGCCAAACTAAGAGAGCCTTAAAATTTCGCGTCAAAGAACATGAGGCATATGTTAGAAAAAAGGAAACACAGAAGTCTTCTGTTGCTCAACATTGTTGGTCCGAAAATCACACTTTCAATTTTTCTGCTGCCAAAATTATTCAAAAAACATCTTCCATTGGAGAACTGTATTTTCTAGAGGCATTTCACATTCATAAAAATCTTTCTGTTCTAGTTAACGATCCTAATTCCAATCCAAATTTGCCTTCGGCTTTTAGAGAAATTATGTTTTAGTTCTGGTTTCGCCAACAGATGGCGCCACTTGCTTATTCTTGTCGAGGCTTTCTTATCTTATCTAAACATTATTTCCTATCTTGTTCATTTGCGGTTTTGCAGCTGAAGATGATGGTTCGGTAAAACCATCGAAACTAGTCCTGTGAAAATTTTGTGAATTAACGCTGATTTTTGTTGTTTGACTTCTGAATCAGTATTTATTCGGCGTGTTATTGTGTCTTAATTTCTACATCCTATTAAATTATATACATTTTTAACGCAGCTCATTTAAACGCATTTCTCAACAAAGTTGCGACATACCAAGCACTTTAGATTTTTAAAATCTTCGGAAAGTTTATAATAACAAAATAACAATAAAATAAAAAATGTGATGTGGCCACCACATGACTTTCTTGCACAGCCTATTAAATTATGCACATATTTTGCTGCGCTCCAATGAAAACGCAAGGTGCACGAGTGAATGTTATAGCACTCCCGTATACAAAATGCCAACGTTCTACGGCTAATCGTTTTTGAGTTAAAGATACATACATACGTAGTAGTACAAACGTCACGAAATATCCCTTTCGAATCCATTTTACAACAAAAAAAATTTATTTTGTTCTGTCCATACACACAAAAGTCACGAAAGAATAATATCGTTTAAATGGATATTTCCGCTGAAATATGATATCCAAAATTGTTCGCGATTACAATACTTTACTTCGTATAAGGGAGTAATAAGAAGCCCATTATTTTACAATAATTATTATATTATTGTAACTATTGCAGTTTTCGCATTTATTACTGCAATTGCTAACTATTTATGAGCTCCTTTTATTGTCTATCGAAAATATTTATGATTCCATGATAAAATTAATTTCTCAGCTCTGCATAGAAAAATGAAGGACATATTTTTTTAATTTTAAAATTTAATTTTAAGTTTAAAAAAAATCATGCTTTTGAAATTAATCATTAAAAAGCACGTAACCAGAAACTAGACAGCGAAAATTACATTTATTATGTCATTTATGTCGTCATACAAAATTCAATGACCACCTGAAATTTTACATCTTGTAATTTTATCAATGACCAGAAACCAAATGAGAAAACGTTTTAATATTTTGAATCGATTGTTGCCGAATATTCAAATGTTATCTAGCTAATGGAAATAAAGCCCTCATATATGAGTCTATTCTAAAGAAAACTGATTCATACCGACTTTGAAGTCGAGGGAAAATGCTTAAACGTTCACGTGTACAGCCTTTCGACGAAATGGAAACCTGGGTTGAAATATTTGGGTGCTGCATCCACTCGGCCATTCATGATTTTGCCAGCTCGGCAATTTAGGCCATACGGCCACGCTGAAGCTGACCATATTATTTGGTCATCTGTAAATTGAGCATTATGTCCTGGAATCCAAAGCAATAAGTAAATAAAAAGGGTGAATTTTATACAATTACTTAATAAAGACATAAATGAAATGGCACTTGAAGAGAAACTATACGAGAGTTGCTGATTTATGAACTGATGTGGACAACAGTGTGCCCAATACTTCTGAAACTGCAGTCATTATGTTTTGAACTGCATCTGAAATTTTACACTTCGTACGGAATTTCCAAAGAAAAATGTTTTTCAAATGTTTTCTGATTTCTTATTCTGAAAAAGTCATTGATACTTTGTTATGTCACTTATTTTTGAGCTGAGAAAAAGAATGCAAAACTGAAAGTCCTGTTTCTGGATTAAAGACAAAATTTAGCTAAAATTGTTTTTTCAGGTTAAGTTGTTACTTCATGTTCAATGCTGATAATTACATTATGTTGAATGTTGACAATTATGGTGAATTAAACCATTCAGTTCGATCTAAACGTTTTAGGATATTCTTCTTACAATATAATCATCTGTTAGGTATTATTATGTCTAAAACACTGCACTGTAATATTATTAAGTTATATTAACACAATTTTATTTTGATGTATTAACTATGTTACACTTTTTTAAAGTATAACTACACGCCATATTCTTCCGTCATCAGATATTATAAAATCTTGTAGAGGCATAACTTTTGAAAATTTAGTAATGCTTAAATTCCCCATTTATTTTGCATTTTAATTCTATTCATCCTATATTCTTACATATCTAATCATTAAATGTTTCAAGAAATGAACTTTAAAAATCTCTTATTATTACTGGCACTTTGAATCAAATTTAGCAACCCGCTTAAAACTATGCGCTTATCAGGATTATGTTATCTATTATGGGAAAATATTACTTGTGGTTGAATTAATAAATTATTTCAAAAATATTGTATTATAGCAGCGTCCGCTGTATGTTAGAATAGTATCTAAACAGGGACTGGCATTGTATTTTCCTTGCTTTATTTGTTCCGAATTCTCAAATCACTCATAATTACAAAGAGTTTAAAACTTACGTCGGCTATTTAAGTACTGCAAGAGCGGGATGTTATAAATCGCTTAAATAATTACCCTCAATGAATTGATTTCGAAGTTTAAACATCACATTTGTTTAACTGTAGTGGTCTGTGGCTGGATGGAATTAATAGTGGGACGGTCTAACGTACTGGAGCCATTACCATGTCGTATGTCTGACGATCATTCAAGCTTCATTTTTGATAAAGCGATGAATACCGTGCTTTAAATAAGTAATGCTTGTGCTTTGATAGGATTAAGTTAGCACAGGGATTAGACTAACGATCAGCCAAATAATTTTATTCGTTTTCAGATTGATTTGCACGTCATTTCAAATTTGCGGAAAAATTAGCTGAAGGATACTCACCTGTAAAATAGGATAGTGAAACCTGTCACTTAATATACTTATATAGATATATATTTCAATTTAAAGCGGATTCAAATGTCGCAATGAATTGGGTAAAATGAAAAACAAAATGGCATAAATATTTCAAAAGCCATTGAATAAAATAATTGTAGAAATAATCAAATAGAAGAAAATATAAAAGGATTTATATTATCCGGCATATCTTTTTCAGGAGATTGGTAAACCGAATAAGCCTATTTATGAGTGAACAAATGCACAATTCGAACTTAACATATAAATTAATTTCAAAATGAGCAAACATCTACCAGTTAAACTGAAGTCAGAAAAATGGTTAAGATTTATTAAGCTTATTCTATCCTCCTGGTTGTTTGGTTGAATCATTCTTGTTCATTCTTTTTGAATTTGATTTTGGTATTGCAGGGCTTATATTTTATTTATTTATTGTACTTATAGTTGTTGTTTGATTTAAAGAATTTAACTAGTAATGTTTATTATGAATAAGTTCAATTTATTTATGTGCTTCGTTAAACTTATTCTTCACTTTTAGAAAATTGTTGTACAAATTAATCAATTTTTAGTCCAAAGGGGCAATTTGTCCAGAAGGACTATTAATTTCGTTTTGGCATTTTGCGTTGATTCACTAAAAGCCTTGTTTCACTTGTAGGTTTATATTTATTTTAACTAACATTTATTTTAAGTTATCTTTTCTGTCTAGCCTTTACTTTCCCCTAGAATTGCCAATGCTAGAGTATGTAAATTGTAGTAGAGCGCGCAGCATATTCAAATTTAGCAGAAGTAAGTTGAGTTTAAATATAAGGGAAACGAGCTTAAATCGCGAACGTGAATATTGCTCGGTAGAACTTTTAGAACAGCGCGTGTCGGCCTGTGTGCCTAGCTCGGCAGTTTGCTAGATCTCTCAACTGCTTATTCAGTAAGCTCGCTGAATTGCAGCGGTAAATTTAAAACGCGGTTAGGTTAGTTTAAGATTTCAGAGCCTCGTGGATAGTGATCTCGCTATTTATTCATCCAGTCATTATTTTTCAGTTCTACGTTCTGTTTCAGTTAAACCGCCGAGTCGGCGTAGTTTGTGAGCGTCAAGTGGACGCATCTGTTATTTTAAAAGTTGAATATAAAGGGTTTTAAACCCTTCTTACGTTTCTGTGTAAATTCACACTTAGTAGCAGTCACTACCACAGTTTGCTGACAAGTTGGGGTCTCTCGATATTACACACTTTTCAAATTGTTGCCACTAAATATTATCGTCCTATATTATATTTAAAGAAATTAAATTACGAATAATCTGCATAAATGTATGTATGTTTCTCGCATTGTGATAACCCAACGGTACCTAGAGCCATCCAATTTTGAATAACGCGCGTTTCCACCCGAATATGGGCATTTGGAATCCCAAATTTGGATTTTTGTTTTATTATCGATTTCATATTTTGTAAAACTTTAATGAATTTTTGATTAACAAACTCAACGATTCCAAAGCGAGTAATGGTAACACTGTACGAAAAAAAATTATCTCCAGCGCGAGAATCTGTGTATCAGAAATTATGCTCATTTCAAAGATGAGGGATATGCTCATTTTAAAATTATTTTATGATATTGCTGTTGAACTGAATTTTATCGTTTGAGTGCGAAGAACACGATATTTAATAAATAAAGGTAACACACAGAACGTTAATAAAACGCCCCTTTGGGCGTAATGTAAAATCTGAATGCTTTCAGATTTTTGTTTTTATTTTTTTATTTTCAAAATAAGAGAATAAATATTTATTAGCATATTAGCTGAATATTTATTACAACAGCAGCTTACTTTAATGAAATAACTTCATTCTGAATGCATATTTTTGGTTACGGCTTTCAATTAGATCATTGCAATCTCTGCAAAGTAGATATATTATTACTCTCACTAATTTTTTATAGCTTTAAAAATGGGAAAATTATTTTATCGTAAAGTAAAAGTTCACGTCAGTGATTTTATTACTTATTGCTAAAAAATAAATGTCTATTTTAGTTCTTAACTAATATCAACAATTATTTTTCAAGCATGTGACGAAACTGTACTACGGAAAAAATAATCTCATTTTTTGTATTAAATTGACTTTAGATGATGGGATGTGTTTAAAATCTCTTTCCACCTGAACTGATAAAAGGGGATTTTGTGGACCAACAGAGATATCAACCAATTCTCTTCAGCTTGCTATAGAAATTTAGATTCAATTTAGAAATTTTGAGGTTTCTCGTATTGCAAACGAATATAAAGATTAAAGAAATAAATTAAGTGATACTACGTTAATCCTACTATTGTAAGAGACTCTTCTGTTTTCTCCTGGTTCATTATTTTGTTGCGCTTACCTCCGTTCTTCCGCAATAAAAATAACAATGTTCTACGTCATTTAACTGTTGGAAGATTTTCGACATTATTTGGATGCGTATCATTTAGCTTTTAACGCTGTGCCCAAAGGAAATCGAAACGTGCCTGCCATATTACAGCAAAAGAGTGCAAAACCTTTATCTACCGTGTTTGTCCTTAATGTCACTTGCCACTCTAATAGCAAATGGGCGATATTATTTCTAATTCTCTAAATTAACAATCACGTGCTTATTCCTTGCATTAATCTTAACCCATAAATGCTCTAACAGTTAGTCTTTTGATATATATAGTTGAAATACCTAATGTTATTTCACTGCAGTAATTTCGTTTTCTTCATTCTAGAAGGTATTTCGATCTATCATTAATTAAAGGGAACTGATAACTAAAAATACTTATTTCCCAAATGAAAAAGACGTCACTCTTCTCTGTATGATTGTTAGCAAAGGTCATTCACAAACGAACTCCATACATCGTTAAACGGATTCGAATCCCATGGTTAAGCTATTCATAGTATTTTCTGGCATTATTAAATACAGGTAAAATCCTTTGAACCAAATGTAAATTCAAGAGCGTGGTGGATGAGAGAGGGCGAATGTCACTTCTCGTTTTCAAAGTTCTGTTTCCCAGTAATTTCTCGATTGAAATTGAACTAAAGCTATGCAAAATATTGTGCTACATTGCTATTAAGATTCCCTATAACCTGGCCAGCAACTGAAACAACTGTGCAACCTTTCTCTTGACCACGATGAATTCATTATTGTTCGTGAGGAATTCTTACAGTTTAAGCCATTGTTGAGATTTTAGAGAAATGTATTTACAAAAATAAATTAAAACTTTGAAATAATACTCTTAATATCTACAGGTCCAAATGATTATTTTGTCTTTCAGATAAGATTTGTCAGGAGTTTTTTAATTTATCCAAAATCTTCATCGTTATCGCGGTTTCACGGTTCTGAAAGATATCGCCTATCGGCCGAGTCAAACGGGAGATATAGAAACTGTCCCACATTTGTTTTTGGAGTCGGTGTACATGACCCCCCGCAACCGAACACTTTGAATTAGCAAAACACACGTGTTACGACAGGTACAGGTAGAAGTGGACTTTAGTGTTATTTGTACAGGTATAGGCTGTACGCTAACTGTGAAGTTCCTTCCCAGTTTTGATAAATAGAACACGAGGAACAATCCGTTCTCCTACCATTAAATCAGAGTGGACAACTAGCTCGCCCGTATTTTGAATGCTCCGATGCCACGCAGACAGTATACATTTACAAACATCCATGCCTTGTCCGGGATTTTCTTTGTCCGCGTCCATCGGTATCAGCAAGAAGCCTCGCTAATGACTGCATTAATAGGGAAGGCCATATGCATTACAACTGCAACAAATTCTGCGACGGTTGACATGCTACTCACAAGGTATGCGAGGAGTTCGACTGTCATCCTTATGTGTGCCACCTTGCCGGGAGAGATCACAGAGAATATATATGAAACTTTTATTGACATCTTGATGTAACAATAATAATGCTGCATCACGTAACAAATTTGTATTTCGTTCAAGTAATTACAACACTTTGAAACAAGATGAATACTTACTTCAAGGACGCCTTGTACACTGCTGACCACCATAAGCGAAACACCCTGAAGGAAGCATGCAAATAACATGAAATTTACAACATGCATTAGCGGAGGTGAGATATGCAAATGATCAGAATTTCAGCTGAGACGCACATCACGCGCCTCTGTGGCGCCACTTCAAAGCGCTATTTAAGGCTTGGAGTTTTCGACGATTTCAAGTTTGGAAATTGTGTTTTTCTTGTGTTTTTTTTTTTTTTTTTTTTTTTTTTTTCAAAAAAAAAAAAAAGATCAATTATGCCTTGTAGTAAACAGCGATCATCGTTTGATCAAGTATCTGAGTTCGACAGAGGAAGGATAGTGGCCTACCGAGAGTGTGGATTTTCTTTCAGGGAAATCAGTAGTCGTGTTGGACGAAACCAAACAACTGTAATGCGAATATGTGACCGTTGGATGTAGATAATGCGCGACCACACGTGGCATGCATTGTCCAAGGTTTCTTCGTCAATCACCAGATTGAATTGCTTCCCTCGCCAATAGAAAACATATGGTTTATGGTTGCTGAACGATTGACCCAGATTACATCCCAAGCTGCCACACTGGATAAACTTTGCAACGTGTGGAAGCTGCTTGGTCTGTTGTACCCCGAAAACACACCCAAAGTCTCTTTGAATCAATGCCGAGGCGTGTGGCAGCGGCTATCTCCAACAATGGCGGCTACTCTGGCTACTGATGCTGAAAGGAACCACACTTCACTGAAGTCTATAAATTTAATCATTTGATACTTGGTCAACATGTTATCTACTAAATAAATTTTGTTGTGATATCTCTTGTCTTTCTTGGTGTTGCAATTTGGGTGGCCAGCAGTGTATTTATACACAGCAGAGATTAGGATATGGAAGAAGTATTTAAGGAAAATTCCTTTCTTGTTCAAAACTGTTGCCTCAAACACATTTTTAGTTTTAATGTTATATGTTATTTCTTTATTGTATTCGCTGCCTCATAAGTTATTTTACCAACAGCCAGTCAAGTAGGAATATCGTTAGAAATTGATAACTGGCGCTGGATTCATATTCCGGCTATAGCTTTGATTGTATGTACTATAGCATTCCGGCTATAGCAGTGATTGTTCTACAATTGTATATAAATATGAAAGTATTTCCATTAGAAAGGTCCATCTTTAAGATACATCTCCTCTTAAGCATATAAGGTATTCAACCCGCCTTCCTAGCGTGCCTTCGTAGTGTAGTGGTTCTGCACACTGGGCCGGTATTCTAGTGGTCTGTGGTTCGATCCCTGCCAAAGGCGATTGCTAATTTTTTATCTCTCTTGCTTCCAAAAGAAAATCCTAATGTCTCCACAAGCAAATGATAGTTATGTATCGTGCTGTAGTCAAATCAGATTTACAAGGTGCACCATATACGTTTCTTGCACTGAAGATTGTGCGCCGTACACTGCTCAACGCAGGAAATATAGCCCGATGTACGAAGTCTGTTCGTGTACCCAGTGTAATCGATAAGTTATTAAAAAGTGATTGCAATACTTTCTTAGTCCCATATGAAACTTGTATTAAATTGATAGAGTTTAACCTTTCTTTGGGAGCATAAACTCGGTCCAATCTCTTAACATACGTAGAAAAAGTTATCGCCGTGTCTGAAATTAACTACAGAGTCCTGGAAAAGTTTAAAATAACCTTTTTTATTGAAAAGAGGATTTAAACTTTATTCTTGTGCTTGTCAAGATCAACCACTACTTGTGGTGATGTAACTAAAATGAACCGTCAAATTTAAATTTAAAATTTAGACTAGTAGTCAAAAGCACCTAATTTATTAATTTAAAGGCAATTCACTTTAAATTAAAAAATCAGAGCCAACTTATATTAATTTTAAATATAAGTTGGCTCCGAATTTCTCACCGGGGTAACAATTTAAGTGACGGCAGCTATAACGCAAAGCCGAATAAATACCATCGTATCATAGGTGGTAAACCTATTTAATGGAGCCTATATAGGCAGAAACACGCTCTGTCCTAAAACCAAAAACTTAAGCTTAAATGACTCATTTACATACCTGGTAAAGAAAAAGAAAGGAGAAGTTACAGCAAATGCGGAAATTAAAAATAAGCGGTTAATTTAAATAATAATTCTTGCAAAGTATCTAAACTAAATATCACATGCATCTTAAATTTTTCTACCTAGTATTAGAGAATTCAAATTAAAATTTCTTTAAACTTTATTCCTCTTGGATAATTTTTCAATTTTAAGCATTTTGGAGCAAATTCACTTATTGTGATTCACGTAGTCGTATTTTTAAATCTACTAAGAGATTATTAATTATCTTCACAAGCGATTTTTGAAAAAAAAATGGTGTAATTCCTGAGAGTTCTTATAATTTTATTAATAACCTTCAGACCAGTATTATCTTAAGAGTTACTTCGCGAATACATAATTCCTTTGAATGTCTTTCAACAAAGATAGAAGTTTTCAGTTGCTTTGCTGTTATTAAATATTTTATTTTAGCAATACCAAATACTAAATAAAATGACCCTTTGAGATAATATGGAATTTCAGTTACAGTAATAATTAAAATTTATGTATGAAATTTTGTAATTTTGAGCTCCCGCCGTAGGATTAATAAATTACAAAATAAAATATTAATGCACTAGTATTGTTAAAAATTTGATTTTAAATAATGTAGGTGATTTACGTACATTTTCAACAATTAATAATATTAAAAATACGTAGTAAAATCCACACCATTTAAATTAGTGCAGCTTTAAATATAGTATGATGTCATGCCAGTTTGAATATTTGAAACATTTCCAGTGTTTGCTGCATTTATGACATGTTTCTTATAACTCTGAAGAAAATTATAAGTGTAAATGGTTTACACACAAAAAAAAAAGGTATTATTAGATACACGCACTAAATTAAAATAGCAGCTGAAATCCCTTTTAAATAAACATGAAAAACAGAGTTACCAGTTAAAAATCAATAAATTATTATCCTCATAGCATTACTTTTTATGTTAATTTTAATTGATTATTAGAAAAATCATTAACTCGTTCCTTTCTCCAATTCATTATTTATTTACAGCTGCTGAAGCATATTATTTATATGAATATTCAGGTAAGTACAAATGGGAAATACTTTGATATATTTATGTACTACGTTAATCTCTTTCTCTCTCTGTAGATATATATATTCTCTTTAAATTGAAAATAAGTATGTTAACATAGAGAAATGATATTTATTCTGAACTTATAATTTTTTCCAGTTTCTAATAAAAGTACTAACTATTCTATATTCTAATCTATGGTTTAAAATTAATTTTTATCAACAAACAAAATTATTTGCTATCTAGAGCGAAGAAAAGTAACTAATTTTGCCGCTACTTCCAACACAGCCAATCCTCTTCCTCCGCGAGATCGCGCCGCTCTCTAGATGTCTGAGCCAATCAAATGAGAGAACAAACCACTTTTGAAACGCAAAATAAAGATCCGAAGCTCTCTTGCTTTGGGGAAAGGAGTTATTTCCGATTCTGGGGAGCTTCTGAACTCACGCTTCGATTCTCTGTTTCAACACACGTGGGCGTTTCTTGTTTCATCACAATTCTACCCGGTCGTGCGGTGAAACTCACCTAGAATTTGAAGTGAAGGATAGGAAGATAATTTTAAACTGCTCTTAGATAAATCTTTGAATGTGTGAATTGAAAAAATAACGTGCACTATACTAAAAGAAACTTTAGGTAACCAGTTTAAGGGAGCATATATGCTGTATGGTTTTATTATGAACAGCAAAAATATTTTGAAATCCGGAATGCCACATGTCTACTTTGACCGGAATGATTAAACAAACATTTAGATAGATGCAAACTTTTAGTACAGTGACATGAGAAGATTGCGAAATTTCGTCAAGTATGTATTTTCATATTTACCAATTTAGCATAATTTAAAACTGACATGTATTATAATTTTCATTTCTAGTCTTTTATTATATTTGATTATTCTAATCCTGTTATGCTAATATTTATTTTTATTTGAATATATTATCTTTATCGAGCATATAGTTAAATGATAATTTTTTTATAAAACTGTTTTTACTGTTTTCTTTATACAATTGAATTTCCTAAGAAATTAATTCGCATTAATTTGATCAAAACAGGTGTTATGATGATGTTTTTCTATCATATCATTTGCGAAAAACAAAATTAATTAAAAGATTCATTAGCAATTTAATTGCGTTTTCAAATAATTTACTTTCAAGCATTTTTAGATCATTGTATATTTACAATAACCAATAAATTGTGAGGACTTTATTTATTATTTTTTAAATATATTATATATATTATAAAATAATAAATATTAAAGGAAAAGATCTTCCCGGTATTGGGTTTTCTTTGAAGATTTCATTTCCGATGTTCATGCACTTTTAAATGTATATCTGAATTACACCTATTATCTGTATTATACAAAATATCTTATAACATGCTTATAAATATCTGTTCTAAAAAGCATAATTTATTATTACTTCTTGCATGGTTATGCTTATTGATTTTATCTTTCATAATTTTTAAATGAAACGAATAAATCATTATGTGTATTTATGTATAATGTAAGAAATTATCTTCGCAATGAACCCAAAGACAAAATCGAATTCAATTAGAAAACATTATCTTAAAATAAAAGTTTTGAATAAAATATTCGCTCACGCGTCAAAATTACGCTACCAGCGTATTACAGACTCTAGAAACTAATAAATATATTCTAAAGTATATGTTGTTTCTGAAAATAAGTTTCGATCTTAATATAGTACTTATGTAAATAATAAACATTTTTTAAATAATCCTACTTATTATATGCACATAATCTGCAAGATGTTTTGTTGTCACTTCTAAGAAACAAAACTAACAATAATTATTAGTGGCCAAAGGGCAATAAATAAAATTAAATGCAAGTAAGTATAATATATTGAATACTTACTTGCATTTAATACTTTGTATATTTCAATATACAAAGTAGTATATTATATTGAAATCAGTTATATTATAATAACAAAGTAATTGCTAAAGGTATGAAACTATAGGCTGCTAAGCTTCAAACACTGAAGAGAAGAATATTAATATTACAATGTGGCAAAAATTTTGAAGTGTATTAAATTGTAATTGATCATTTGCATTTAGTGTTTTCTTTGTTATACTTCATTGCCTAACGCTTAATTGGTTTATACTTTCGGTGCTTTATTTGTCTATTTTTCTTTCTGTATCTGCATTTTATTTATAACGCCTCATACACATAACTTTACATGAGGTTGCTCCTCTAACAGATTTTATATATTTTGTTCTTCATTTTCTGATTTCTGCATCCTAAGAGTCTTTAAAAATAACGCTTTTACAACGATAACAGGAATTGCTTGGCAAAATATCTGCGTTTATTTTGCCATCGTTTGTTAATTTTTTTTTTTATATTTTAGTATATAAATCCAGAATTATATACAGCAAAATTCATATAATAAAATATGAATGATATAATATTACTATATGAATTTTACTATATATTAATAATATTATTATTACTGTACAGTAAAATTCATATTCATATAACAAAATAATATATTATTCATATGTAATATTACTATATTAATTATTACTATATAAATTTTACTTTAATAATATTATTATTACTGTAGAGTAAAATTCGTATTAATATAGTAATAATATTATATTATTCATATAGTAAAACTCAAGTATCTATCTATCTATATATATATATATACTTAAAATAAGTGATAACTAAGTGAACAAAAACAATATTTAGGCAATTTTTTGAGTCTGTTGATTCGACTACTATATTACGTGGTTTACGGTAACATAAATTTGAAGAAGTCCAGACACGTAAGAAACGAAAATTAATCAATTAAAATAATAGTCTTTCTTTGCTCAACATTCATGTAAATTTGATAAAAATAAGCAAAAAAGGGGAACGCAATTCCTTTCTTACATTTTTATAAATGCGAAGTAAATAAATTCGTTTCTTTTTTTATTATTTAGATTATATCATTAAGAAAATTTATGTATTTGGCAAATTTCAACTTCAGATTGATTCTGATCGTAGAAAACATTCATCCAATATCAATTTAATTTTGTTTAAGTTTATTTGTCTAAAGGGGAATTGCCCAGAAGGACTATTAATTTCGTTTTGGCATTTTGTGTCGATTCACGATAAGCGTTGTTTCACTTTTCAAATTGTTGCCACCAAATACTATCGTCCTGTCTTATATTTAAAGAAATCAAATGATGAAGAATCTGCATGAATGTATGTATGTTTATCGCATTGGGATAAGAAAACGGTACCTAGAGCCTTCAAAATTTGAATAACGTAATCTTCCATAGAATATGGGCATGTGGAAGCACTAATTTGAATTTGAAATTTACTTTATTATCGATTTCATATTTTGTAACACTTCAACGAATTTTTGATTAACAAACTAAAAGATTGAAAAGCGAGCAATTGCACACTCTATGGGGGGAAGGAAACATTTTTATCTCCCGCTCGCGGAACTGTGTATCGAAAATTCTAAATGTATGCTCATTTTCAAATTATTTAGCGATATTGCTGTTAAGCTGAATTTCATGGTTTGAGACGTAGAACATGATATTTAACAAATACAGGTAAAACACACAAAACATTAAAAAAACCGCCTCTTTAGACGTAATTTAAAATCTGATACCTTTCAGATTTATTTTGAATTTTGACACTATTTTCTTTTTTATATGAAGAATACAAATGACTTAGCAACCAAACGAAAAACATGTCATTTTAGTAACGATATATTGTGAAGTATAAAATAAACACTACTTTAAAAAAATGTACTTTCTTCGCAGAATCTCTGAATTTTGAGTTATGTTTCCCATCAAGCCGTAAATTTTAGGAAATCAGTTATTTTGCCTCAATTCTTTTTCTTTATTCCACACTTTGGTTTTTTCAAACTCGCAAAGTGAAGAAAGACAGCTCGCTGTTGGAGCTGTTTCCCACTTTCCATTGCTGTCACTCATAGCAAATATCCCTTCAGATGCAGAGCTTATGCTTTTCTCTTTCTTATTTTTAGAAAGAAACTGGTGATCTCACGGTCAATAAAAATCCATTTGTTGAAACTTAGAGTTTTGATTCTATACAAAGCATCCGATACAGGGTACAGAGCACGTAGAAAATATATGTGCATATAAAGGACTAGTACAAATCATTTGATATTTTTATATTATTCTGAATCACAGTAATGGAGAATTTATCCTTTTACGGATTCAAATTTGAAGATAAATGTGGCGAAAGTTTTGTAATAAATGGATATGTTTAGGGCATTTATATTTTCAATTATCTTTCATTTATGTCTTCTAAACATATCAGGCGTTGAAAATAGCATGTAATTAGGTGATTTCCCTTTGTTTAAAATACTGATTGAATTAAATTCGTATTTAAAAAAAGAAACGGTGACAGTTATTGAATCATCATGGAATATGATGAACAATCGGTTCACTAAGCACACGCATTAGTGTACAAAATTAGCAGAGCATATGTATAGAGTACCCAAACATTTTCAGTAATCATAAAATCGTGTATATTAACATGAAATTAACATCAGAAAATCGTGTTTATTAATTGTATTTTCTATTTATTAGCATCAATAGAAATTAACCTTGCATATAAATGTAACCTCATCTGTCTAAACATTCTTTCGTGTAAACTGTGCAATTTTTGACACATTTTGTAAAGTATCACTTAAAAAGCATTTTATCGTTTTAGTCGAGATTAGTTTCAGCAACAACATGGATTATAATTCGAATATAATATTCCTAATGAGAGCTTCAAAGTGCTATGAACGCATGATTTTTGAATTCCTATCTCATTACCTGCTTGCTGAGAGATTTCTGGCAATGCATTTCAATCAAATGTTCTTGCTTCGTTGGGCGTGTGATATCTAAGATATTCTAGAACAATGGTCTGAACTTGCCGCCCGCGGGCCCCGAAACGAATTTATGAGACCTGAGAATACATTGTAATAATGTAAGTGTTGTAAATATGGCGTTTATAGTTTTAGAGAGATAAACATATGGAAGCTGCTGTTGAAGGGTTAAATAAAATAATGTATAAAATGAATGAATTGGAGTTTTGTCTTTGTCACTGGATACATGTATGTCAGGCCACATGTCTAAAATAAAATGGTATAATATCCTATGTCCGTGTAATCAGTAAATTTAATTCCCTAGCCGACAGATAATGGTGCATAAGTATTCTGAAATTTTTGGTTTTTCGGTTGAGGTTAAAAGAGAAATTCAAATAAATGGAAGTTATTTAGAGGTTGATTTAACATACTGGAATAAATGTCTGCCTAAAATTTAATACTTGCGTTTGAAATACAAAGTATAAGCAGTAAAAATATCTTGCAGGTACCAACTTTTAGACTTCAAATAAGAAATGAATGTAAATTTGAATTTCACCCTTTGAGTAATTATTATTATTTTTTACGTATGTTTTGATAAGTATTCAGTTAGTGAAACTTAAATTTTATTTATTAATTAATTTTTTTCTTGTTATGTTAGCAATATTTTACAATTTTGTTGAAAAGCATGCTCTTGCTCCTCAGTACCTGTCAGGTCGAGCATGTGATTCGCGGTAATTTGAGTTTGAGACCACTGTTCTAGAACATTTATATGAACATACTAAGCAACTTCATCTGCTCCTAAACTTGCCACTAATTTGAGTGATCTAAAGTCACACACGTGGATCTGTTTGAAACCCTTTTCTAAACTGGTTACTGAAAGTTCCCATATATTCAGATATATTTTAGGTTGCATGTTCTTTGTAATTCAACTCTCTCATCATTTCAATCTATTAAACAAAAAATCTCATTTGTACACCACACGACTTCCTTGTACGGAATATTAAATTATTATACACCTTTTTTCTTGCATTTCGTTTAAACTTATTGGATTGAATTAAATCTACTTCGCCGACAGCGCATAAAACACAATAGAATAAATGCATTCTTTAAAATTCACTCGATTTGTTTACCACAGCGACACTCTAGCGCTAGGTTCACTTAACAGTATTATATTTTGTTCATATTATAACTCAGAATGCACAAAATTTACGTTATTTAAAGAATAATCTAATCGTTGCCACATGTTCTATTCAAATACTATAATAAAGCTAGACCAATGTATAAAAGAATTTAAGCAAACAAAACAAAAAGAAACAGTTTTTCACAGACGATTGAGTATTTCTCATTCATTTAATTCAGTTCTCACTTCGCGACAAGGCAAAAATACATAAAAACTCAAAATATCTGTATTAAAAATTACGAAGTAAATCTTAAACACTTATTTCCTCAAAAAAATTCCAGAAAGGATTAAGCACGATTTAATTCGCAGTAATAAATGAAGTCGTTATCTTCGTTGTTGCGAAGCTAAGATTCTCTAGATTGGCAACAAATCCGCTAGCCAGCTGTTTCAAATGTAAACAACAATGGCCGCCATCAAAAAAATATAAGGCTTGGCGGCACTTAAACAACTTTTAAATTGTTGATAATTCTAAAAATATTGCATACAGATTTACTAAAGGCATAAAAACCTTAGCCAGAAGATAAAAACAACATAACTCAAACATTTTTAACGCGAAAAATGTACAATTTACAAACATATAAGAGTAAAGAAACTGAGATCACTGAGCCGGGTAACAGAGTGGATATATATATAAATATATTTTTATACGTTTGGCGAGGCCGATTGCAACCAAAATACGAAGTGCACATCTACATGTTATAGTAGTCTTATATACAAAATTTCAACGTTCTGAGGCTACTCGTTTTTGAGTTATGCGAGATACGTACGTTCGTACAGACGCCACGAAAAATTCTCTTCAGAATTCATTTTAAAGCAGTTTAATAATTTTTTGGGAGGTACAGAGTCTTTTATTCTGTCCTTACGTATAGATATCAGGTAAATACATCCTTAAATTGCATTCGAAAGCGGTCAAAATGGATATTTTCGTTGAAATATGCTATCTGAATCTTTTCACGATTACAATACTTCCTTTTTACATCGTACAAGGAAGTAAAAAGTATGTGACTTTATCAACTGTTAAAGGGTGCATACATTTTTGGGGAAACCATTCCAGCAATAAATGTGTTTTAATGAATGAAAAACCGGCCCTGGTCGGCATCGTGGTTACCATTGCTGGCTGCCCTATCACTGGGCTCTTTTCACGTCGTAGAGAAGGCTTGGATCTTTTTTAGTTTAGAGTGTCTTCGGGGCTTTCGGAGGATTTAAAATAGGATAGCGTGAGGTGTGATGGAAGGAGAAGAGGGATAGAAAACCCTTAGATTCGTTTTGAAGGAAATTCCGCTTCAAAATTTGATCAGAATTGGTCCAAACCATACGCTCAGCTGTAAAATACTCAAGGCCAGTGCTAACGTTAGACCTAAACATCTTGCCACGTTCCTGGCTGCGATAAAATCGGAGTATTTTATCTGATGCTAGTGTCAAAAAAGTTATAGAAGTCACAACAATAAGTGTAAAAGAGACAAACAGATGCTCTATAAGTAGAGATAATTAAAAAGGAAAGGCAAATTAAAGGAATAAACCAAACAATTTTTAAAACTTCATATAGATATCGCTATCAAAAGAGGTTTTATTATTACTAATTAAAATAGTTATTTTGGGGTTATTTCTATCCTGCTTTATGAAATATTTCTTTCCTTTCCTTTGCATCTTAGTCATTTTTACTCCATGTTCTTCTTTTGGTATTAAAGAGATATAATCTATAACTTAACTTTGTAACGCATACTTCCATTAATTTATGCATTATTAAATTCAAAGTGGCATTTATCTATAATTTAATATAAATGCTTATAAGTTATCTTATTGTTTAATGCATAAAACTTTCTCTTTCCCCATTTAAAAACCCTAAAGGCTATACTTTCATTATTTGTTATACTATGGCATTAAATGCCCATTTAAGAATGCGTAGTTACGTAATTCTGAGGAATTTGTTTAGATTTTTTTCTAGTCGAATACAGACTTCTTTTAAGAAAAGCATTATATTGCAATAATGGAACCAGATGGAAAGATTTGTAGGAACTGCTGATAGAAATAAAATGTAAACTAAAGGAACTATATCTGTCTTGCTCCTCATTTCCTAATAGTAACGTGTGACATTTAATGCTCTAAATTTAATGTATGAACTCCTTTCCTTAAAAGCAGGAGCGCTTCTGTATTATGCCTCTTAAATAGTTTCTTTGTTCGAATAGAAATAAAGTGCTTATACATACGCATGATATGCCCAAACTTATTTTTGTGTGTTTGTGTACTTTTAATAACTACAGGACTTGAAAATCGTATAATTTCTGATCTCGCAAATTGTTAGTGATTCGATACTTTGCAAATGAATGGATGTTAATTCGGTATTGATAATAAAGCTTTAATGAAACTCATTGCAATAATATTCAAAATCACATAATATAATATTATTCAAATAAAATAAAGTTAAAAATTAGAATAAAAATTTAAATTAAAAATTATAATGAAATTAGCAAAAGGTGAGAGCATTTAGAACATCGAAATTGCATGATATTCTTTGACGGCAGAGGCAAAACAGAAAGGATTTTATTGGCTTCTTGATCACTTTTTGAGTAATTCTTATATTTCTTCCCATGTAGTAATATCCTGGCTACTAAACATTAAACGCTAGATTCAGAAACATGAAACCTTTACTTAACGTGATACAACTCTCAATTTAAAATAAATGTGTTTAATTTACCCTGTATGTTTTTCGTACGATTAATCGACATCCAATTCACCGTTAGAAACTGTCGATGTCGCTTTGTTTTCATGATAATGTAAAAAGAAAGGATTCATGTGTTTTAAAACACTAAAATTAATAGCAGATACATTGTGAGTCACTGGTAAATAATTTCATATACTTAGTTATAATATCAAAAAATACTGAAAGGGCTTGACTCTTTACTGCAATTAAATTATTTTTCTTCTTCAACCAGGTTAACTGTTATCACTTTACCCTGATAGAAAAGTAACAGTTATCACATATATTATGCTAAGTTGAAATGTAGCGTATCAAAGTATTGTTATTTGAATACTATAGAAGCCGTTTGGTAGTTCATTCTTCACGTCACTGTGTGGGACATACATCTAGAATCAACTCGAGTGAGAAATGGTTGAAAATTAGTTGAGTACGTGTTTTAATGTCCTTTTAGGGTATATAATTTATATATTTTCGTTTAATATTTGAAAACAAAAATGCATTTATTTTCAAATTTTTATTAATGCGTTTTATTTGCAGCAATGTACTTGAGAATTGCTATCGAGAATTGTAACTAACTATGGAAATATCGAAAACCATTAGTATACATGGAAACATATAATGCTAAAATATGTTTTTGAGTTTTAACATTGAATATCTGAAGTTCAAAAAATAAATATAGTGTTATTATTACAAAATACCATTCATCGTATTTTGAATTCCTCCAGGTTTCGAGTTACGGATACATGGCATTTGTTAGTCACATAAAGAACAAAAAATATCTCAAAATTTGAAACTCGTACTTGCAAACACTGTTGTGACAGAGATATAATTTTCATATTTTTAAAATGACATGTTACTACAGAAATTATTTTATATTTTAGAATTATGCAAACTCCAATTACTCGAGCTCTCCTACTATCCGAATCGCTTTCAGAGTTTAAGAAAAAAATTAAGACGGAAACGTAGTGTTGCACAATCAACGATTTCAGACATTAAAAGTTGCAAACCTACACTTTTAAACTTCGTGTCACTGTTTGAAAACTAGGCTGGGAGTTCTTCGAGAAAATCAATGCAGCAATAACCGAAAATTTAGAAGATGCCGTTTTCAAGTGGTTTTTGCAGCAAAATTCTGTGGGAAACTCGATTTCGGGTCCGTATTTGTGAAAAAGCTAAGGTTATAGCTCGGAAGCTTGGCACATACTGCAGAACGAACATACTCCAGTTATCCGAATCATTTGGAACCAGATCCTATTCGGATAATCAAAAATTCGGATAATTGGATTTTTCCTGAAGAAAGGCTCCAGTGACCGTCAAACAGCTTACTTTGACAGAGATGTTCACCAAGCAATGACTCTCAGCACTTGTAAATACTGTACAGTACGCTGCATAACACGTACGTAAAAGTGTTGCCTTTTCATTTTAATTAATTAATTAAAGCCTCTTTTTCTTTAAAAATAGTTTTTTCTCCTATTTTCAATATACCGTACATATAGTAATTAATTAAAGTGTATGTAGATCCTTTCTTCAGGAAAAATCCAATTATCCGAATAAGGTCCGGTTCCAAATGATTCGGATAACTGGAGTTTTACTGTATGTGCTCGTTTTAAAGTAATGAAACCAGCGTTTAGCATGGCAGAGAGTCAACAAATGTTTTACTATAGCTGCCGGATTGTAAATATTAATTCTGTGAAGCCTTCACTGACATTTATTCCAGAAACAGACGAAACTGAATTATACTGAGATCTGTGCAATATGAGTAACTTTTGTTTTACATTGTTTGCGCACAGTTATTTTTATCTTGCAACGTTTTTAGATAAGTTCCTTATTATCTAGCAAATTACCCTGATCGGGCAAAGTTCTTCCTTTTTACTAAGCATGTGGATATGACTCTAGAGAACAAGATTAAATGATGCATCACAAAGCATTGCTCTTTCAGTAGCGAAATACATCAGCCGCTTGCGCGTCACCAATATGATCATTTTCTAACTTCGATATATCTCTTATTTATATACTGTATTTATCAAAGTCTAATACGAAATTTTCAAAGTTGTAAAATGTTAACTTAGAAAATCTATTGGAAAAATATCGATTAATTAATAATGTTTTATGGGTATCGAATAATTAATAATGTGTAAGAGCATCGATTATTTAATAATGTATCATCAGCTGTAGTAAATTAATTGCAACTCGTATCACATTCCGGTTTCTTTTCTACTTATTACAATAAAACTGCGTATGTGTATAATGAAAACACATTCCTATATTGCTCTATTAATTTAATACACTTATCTAATGACTTAATTAATCATATAGTAATATCCTTAAAAAGTCTGCTTTGGAATTTAATTTGCATGTTAAATTTTAGTCCGCACCGTCAAATCTTATAAACCAATAATGACAGTTTTATTATAAGTTTATATATTTCTGTTTTGCAAATCGATTATTGAGGTATGAAGGTCACAGTGAACAAAAAATACTGTATTTGCAGTTTAAGAAAGAATTTGTAGAAGTTCAACATATTTTAACAATAAAACTGTGTCTAAAAATATTTTCTCTTATCTTAAAGTTACTCTGGGATAAAAGAAAGCCACCTGTCAGTACGGTTTAGAGATAACGTCAAAGACTTGAAAGATCCCAAGAGGCATAATACTTCCAAACTAAAAATTAGTATTTGTTTCAGCTCAGTGGACTGCACCTCATTATTTTTAGCTTTTAAATTTATAGAAGGATCTCATTTTCATCAGCTTTAAAAAACTGTTCCTGCCTGACAACAGTTTCGAATGAGAAATATAGTCTGGATATTTTAGATTAGTAACAGCTGGTTTGTGTAAAATGATATAAATATACCCAAAATTTGACTTTGATTTCTGTAAATTATTTATCTTCAAAATGTACTTTCAACTATGAGTTTCTAAAAGTTTCCCTTAAAAATTTTCCCTTAAAGAAATCTGGCATTGAAACGGTTCTGTAAATATAAAATCTAGTAATGATGTAGTATGCGATTTATCGCTTTTAGTGCTTTATTTATTTCTCAGATTGTGACTCGAAAATATTCCTTTTAATTAATATGAATAAAAAAAAAAAATACTGAAAGACTTTCAGATTTTATGCCCAATAAAATATAACTAAATAAACGTTTCAATATTAATTTAGAAATCAAACAACAAAAATCAACGTTATATTTTCAAAATTTCACAGAACTAGTTTCGATGGCTTTACCGAACCAAAAGCGCAATTCTTCCATCAATAAAATTCCGAGTTCCATACTCAAGGACCCCATTCCGGATATGAATTCCTGGGGTATTTACAAGATTCCTTACCAGTGTGGTTTAAGTTACATTGGACAAACTAAGAGAGCCTTAAAACTGCGTGTTAAGGAACATGAGGCATATGTTAGAAAAAAGGAAACACGGAAATCTTCTGTTGACCAACATTTTGTTGGTCCGAAAATCACACTTTCAATTTTTCTGCTGCCAAAATTATTCAAAAAGCATCTTCCATTGGTGAATTAGATTTTCCAGAGGCGTTTCACATACCAAAAATTCTTTCTGTTTTAGTTAACGACCCTAATTCCAATACATCTTTGCCTTCAGCCTTTAAGGAAAAGATGTTTTATTCTCGTTTCATCAACAGATGGCGCCAGTAGCTTAACTCTTGACCAGTCTTTCTTTCTTGTCTTATCTAATCACTATATCTTATCTCGTTCATTTCCACTTTTGCAGCTGAGGTTGATGGTTTGGTAAAACCATCGAAGCTATTCCTGTGAAAATTTGAAAATATAACGATGATTTTTGTTGTTTGACTTCTAAATGAATACTTGTTTGGCGTGTTATTTTATCTTAATTAAATTTTGCAATAATTAAATTCGTTTAATCTGTGATAACTGCATAAAAATTAGATTTTAGATATAATAAGAGAAAACTTCTATATATAATACTACGGCTGCTTAAATAAAATTTTCGTAATTCTTTTGGGAACCTGATTAATTGGAACAGCATACCTAGAACTAATATTTCAGGAAACCAATATTTTAATTACGCTTTACGAATGTTCCATATGCATGACACAATAATATGAATTTATAAACAGTAGGTAATTTTGTAAGGGATTTCGTGAGTAATTTCAATCGTTTTGTCAGAGCTCTTGTTAGAAAAGCTTTGAAAAATTAAATCAAGTTAATAATAATCTATTATATTTCACCAAGAGTAGAAATTTGGATTAGATTGCCCAAATTACGAAACGAATTCAATATATCATTTCGAACTCCATGGTCAAAAAACTATGAATAAATCTTTTCAAAAATATTTTAGGGAAAATCTTTTCAATTTTGAATAATTTTTTAAATCTCTTCTGCTTTTTAATGTAATTTAGTTTTGCTGTGATTATTATTTATATTTCATTGCAGTACGATATTAGAAACGCTGAATATCGTACTTCTTCCTCTTGCTTGGATAGACGTATACTTCAGTTTGAGTAGTCCCCATAAATAAAATATTGGAATACCTTTCAATAGTACCCTTTAATACTGGAAGCTGATAGAGACAGCATGCCAATCTTAAAATGAATAAGTAAGATGACAGAGTCTTAAAATGAACAAGCACAATAGGAATTTCATATTGTCTATCAGATACAAAATATCCTAATTAAATTAAAGTTAAAAATATAGTGTAGATGCTTCAGTATAGAGAGGTTAAAGTCCTTAACAAAACAGAATAAATGATGTGTAAAAGCATAATTATATTGCTTGATACTGTTGTATAGTATGTATGTAATATTTTAATAATAACGCAAAACACAATGTGAAATTGAAAACATATAGTATAAAATTGCTGAGAATTATTACAAAAATGTCAAAATAGAAAAGCAAACAGTAAGCACAGACATATAGACTATATAGGGTAATTCAGAATTCATCATCAATATTTGGTGGGTAGGTAGGGGATAGGAAAAGAAGATTTCACATAAAAAAGAATGGGAGCAGACGAACGGATGGTGGTGTAGAGGGCGCTGTGTGTACACAACTTCCATTCATAAGCACACTTGTTGGGCGTTTCGACTAGGTGACTTTGCAGAAGTAACATGAACCGGTATACGTGGAATGAACTTTCAGATATGCATGCAAATGTCAGGCATATTCCAGAAGGTCCGGTTGTTCATGGAACGCCGTTGTGAGTCATGCATTCTAGAACATGGTCAGCAGTTCGAGCACCTCTTATAAGTCTGTAAAACCAATGCAAAGAAATGTTACATGTAAGATAATGTGTTCTTTCCATCATTGAACTGAGGTCATTTTGCCCTACTACATGGCATATGCGCCCGTGCATTCCTATGTGAAATCTCCTTTTCCTATTCGCTACCTCCCCACCAAATATTGATGATGAATTCTGAATCACCCTGTTTACACATCGTTACTGTCTTACCTCAGAAGTGTATCGGAGCACATGGCTTATATAGAAATAAATGTTCATTTCGATAATTTCAAATCTGTAGTTGTCTCCGAAGTTCACAGTCTTGCATTGCCTTTGAAAAGAATGTTTCTTTCATGTTTGAAAAGAACGTTTTATCTTGTTGATATGCTCCTTATTAAAATTATTGAAACTAAAAGGGAAAATTCTAAATTAATTCAATTATATAGAATTATTGAAAATAAAAAGGAACTTTTAAAAAAAAGTATGCAAAGCAACACTATGTAGGTAAAACTTGCTCCTGTGTGTTACCTAATGTTAAAGTCGTTAAACACAACTGCTTTGGTCCGGGGTTCGAATCCCAGCAAACAGGCTGGCTGCATGGGTGTTTTCATGTTTCTCCCCATGTGTAACGTGCATACCAGCGATTTTCTCTTAAAACGTCTTCCACAAAGTCATCCCTCCTCTTGGCCAGATAGCCCTCGAGGGATTTGTCATTATTAAATAAATCAAACCAAAGCAAACCTAACGTATGAAAAGATTGGATGTTTCTTTAAGGAATCATTTAAGCCGGTAAAGCGTATCTAATGACGGTCTTTATAAGGATGGTGTAAATATAGCATTTGGTTTTGAGGAAAATCCCGTAGGGTTTACTAAAGTATCTGTCTAAATTACATTATATTGAATTTTTCCGACAATATTAGATTTTTTATTTATTTATTTATTTATTTTAATGAAGGCAATATTATCAAAACTATATGTAAATATTAACCTTAAATCCCTCAAGAAAATCTTCTTGAAATGAGGAAATGGAAGGAAGTAAAAGAATAGCATTGGGAATCGATTGAATTATTTTCAATCACCTGGTACCTTCAATTCATCATACGAAATATGTCAGTATATTGTTTAGCAATAATGGGAATTATTATGATTCTCAACAGTGCTTTAATACTTCTAAACGATAACCACTGTTAAAATATGTTTCGTTTCAACAATGACTTTCTTTCAAAAGTTCCGCATTTATTTACAACATCGTAGCTATTTACATTTCTTAATATCTGCGAGGTAAGTATGAAAAAAACAAATTCTGCTGTCAACAAATTTGCCGTACGTGAACCAGACAGAGGCTATAAATCTGTAGATGGCCATTGAACAACACTAAGGAATATGGGCACAGCTTCAGTATAGCCCACCTAGAATTTTAACCAAATAATATCGATATCGCCAAGAGCGGCGATAAATGATATGATTATTCAATTTCAATACAAATTACCGAGATATCCATTTACCCATACTTAAATGCACGTGCCAATGTATTCTTACTTTTCCGGCACATCTTCTCTTAAAATTTATCTCCCGCTGCATTGCACGAGGAAATACAACATTTTGTAATTAGAATTGTACTAAAATTAACTATCTACATAAAATTCGTAACACTATTTTCGGCGATTGTTTAACGCTCAAATATTGTGGAGAGTACTGTTTTGGAGATCAGATTTTTGCATTTGGTTATGGATTGCTCTAAACCTGCTGTTAGTGATGTTGTAATTAAGTATCGAGAGATTTTAAAGGAAAATTTAAGGTGGGAGTTTTCAGACAAGCGTAAAAGTTTGGGAAAGCCAGGCATTCCAAACAGATATTTTACGTGTGAATTAACAAGAGTGTATGAAATTTTTAGAGGATTTTTAATGTATTGTGGATTATTGAAGGATAAAACTTGTGAAAAATGTAATGCAAAGTAATCTTGCATTTGGGAAAGCCAAGCAAAGGTGAGATTTTTCGGCATTGTTTTTAAAATTACATCCCTTTAACCTTAATCATTTTCATTAATCATTCCTTAATATTTCTTTCTTTTAAAATCGCGTATAATAGTCGTAAATTTATTTCTATTATCCGCAATTTCTGGTGAAATCAAGATGGCAGCCATTTTTGAAACGCGGAGTTTCGTCGAATATCTGGATGGCAACCATTTTTCAAAACAACATATTTCCTGTGCTTTGGCGCCAAAACAAATTCGCCAAACTTTAAAGGTGGGCTATATTGAAGCTGTTTCGAAATACGCATCGTGATAATAAGGAAATATATTTTAATTAATAAACATTATGTTTAGTTAACGGGCAATTTCGATCAATATGTATTTTCAGTAAAATTTAGTTTTTAGCTTCAAATGCAAATCTGATGACGTAAGAAGTAATTTGACTAGAATTACGAAATATTTGATATTTTTCAAGCTTTTTAATTTTCCAGTGTTGACATCAGAACAAGTGTTTCGATCTGCGTGAGTTATTTAGTCTTAAAACTAATATTTCCGCTTTACTGCATTACCAGGATGCCTGTGGATGTTTAATTCAAGATCGTCCTATATTTTCAGCTTGATCAATAATTTAATAAAACCACACATAATCACACACACTCAACTTATCAGTTTTGGGATTTTTTTTCCAGTGGCAGATTATGAACAATTACAAATGTAACTCAGTCCATTAATCTATACAAGGCCGGATGTAGTGGTCTCTTTATTATGGAGGCACCTAACAGGTGGGCCACCATCGCCTTTCCTATGAAGGGACGGACAGTTACAACCATGTCTTCTCCGGAATTCAAACCCAGGCCCTTCGGCATCGCAGTCAGCTTCCCTGACCACTATACCTACTGGGCGGCTCCGTTTTGGGATTAATAGTATATATTCTTCTCTGGAGTTTAGGAATTTAGTAAGTCTTAAATGAAATTCGCGATTCCGGTCTCAGTGAATAGAGCTGTACCGGTCAGCTGGTATAGTGGTTAGTGAATCTTCTGCCAGTCGCCGCGAGGAGCACGGGGTTGAATTCCGGATAAGGTATGGCTGCAAGTGTCCGTCCCTTCATAGGAGGCAACGATAACCACCTATAAGGTGCTTTCATAATGGCCACAGTTTCCGACGTAGTAGTGCATGGCTAATGGCTATTAAATAAAGCTCCCGGCCGTTTAAAATTATGAATGGAATTGTTAATGAAGTTCAAATTTTATGTTGATACAGGTTTGAAAATTTAATCCTTAGAAAACAATTCTTTACAGTAAAGTTTTGTTGATACATAGATAAAAAATTTGGACCTTCTTACTCTTTTTCGTTTCATTTGCTCTACCCGCATGAAATTCATTTCATGGTATCATGAAAAGAGATTTGTGAAGCCATTTTGGATATCATTATTGCCGAGGATGATTTTTTTATAATTCACTTTAAATCACAACTGATATTTTTCCTGATTAAAAAATAAAAAATAATTTATTTTCCCATGCAGTATATTGATACTGAAAATTCACTCGAACCAAAAAAAAAAAAATTATATTATTACTTGCAGCTACTCTGCCAGCATTCATCTGGTATTTAAATGTACCGGAAAAAAAAATGCCTGAAGGGAACACCAAACGTTAAATTTAAAAACTGCGCAGAATTTTACTCTGCAGAACAACTTCATTAAAAAAAACACCTCAAATTTAAAATAAAAAAAAGTATTACATATAACAAAATTACAATGAAATGAGCAATATCCCTTAATACAAATATTAATTATCCTAATAAATAAATTAACCAATACCCCGTTGCCTTTTCTCAACAAACGTTCAGTATCCAATAGAAACATTAAATTTAAAAACTGCACTTAATTATCGCCCTCATTTTTTCAAGTGGCAACAGTGCTCATTTTCAAGTCAGCAGTCCAGTATACAATTGAAAGAAAACTAATGCCAAAGCCATCTTTCTAAAAGAATGAAACTATTCAAAATTATGAGATAAAACTGGGAAGGTAAAATGTTTGAAAGAAAATCGCTTCGAGGTGCACTGGAATTTGTCTAGATGCACCTATATACGAAATTTCGTAGCACTGGGTCTATTAACTTACGTGCAGCAAGAACAAAAGACACACAGACTTTTTCTTTTATTATATGTAGAGATTGTCTATAATTGATTATATTTTCGTCATGATCCTATTTTGCTTAAGTTAATTATGCGTAGCTAAAAATACACTTAAGTGCAAAATGATATCTTCCGGTTTTCTTGCAACTCTATTCACAGAAGTAGAAATCACTGTTATTCAAAGATCGTAACACTATGACTGTTCCAAAGCATTCTAAATTTCTTCGCTGTTTCAAAATTTTTCATAATAAATGTTTTAGGGTCATTAGGGTTTTCTTTTTGAAGCAGGAGACGTGAAAAATGTGCAATGCCCTCGCCGGGATTCGAATATGGGCCGCATGAATAGGGCCGACTCCGCTACCATTAAGCCACAAAAGCATGCTGGATGGAAGGACAAATGCCTTCTTTACTTCCCCTTTCAAAGGGCGACAGGGAATTAGGGGACCCTAATCGTCAAGTCCGCTGGCACTGAACCATTTCCCACCACATTTTATTTCTGTCGCCACTGTAGAGTTATTAGGCTATTTTGAAGCATGAGTGCATGAAAAATGAGCAATACCCTTGGCGGGACTCAAACCCGGACCTCTCGAATATGTGCCTAGTGTGCTGCCATTACATCAACAAGGCATGTTGGAAGGAGGGAAAAAATAACTTATAGTGTCTTTGACTAATTTCATTTCCATAAATACATAACATCGTAGTCGCCCAGACTGTATAGTAGTTAGGAGAGCAGTATCGAAGGGATCGGGTTTGAATCCCGGGTAAGACATTGATGTTGTAAATGTATAGTCTCTGTGGGTCATGGCGGCACTCTAAATATGCGGCGAATCTTCTAGTGTCGATTGGTGGATGAGGAGAGGTGGGAGATCCACTGTCCCCACCACCACCGGGATGCTCCCTCAAAATTAGAGGTGGAAAATTAGAAGTCCAACCTCTCATCGGAGTAGGCTCTGACGAACATTGTTCCATGTAATATGGACAATACAACAACAACAACATAACATCGTAATAGTTTTAGAATTAAATTCAGCTTAACACTCTTTCAGATATCAAAGTACGAAGTGAGAATATGCCACCTTCACTTAGCTCTATAACTACGCTGCAGAAGCAGAAAAGAATGCGGGCTTTTTCTTGCGAAGAGAAAGCAAAAACTCTAAAGATAAACTAAATTAGATAACGGAGATTTTATAAGTATTTATTGTTGTGAAGTCTACGTTTATTTTTATCTTTATCTTCATTCTGACGTTTCTGATTTGTAATTAAGCTTTTCATTTAGAACATAAAATGGCTATCATGAATGACGTTTCACGTAACACGTGAAACGTTAAGATGAAAGATATTTTGTTCGATTTTCTTTTAAGAGATAACTGCCTTTAGTTTTTATTATTTATTTTTTAAGCTACGATGAGAAAATAAGAGGAATTCGCCTCAAGGTTTCATACTCAATTTGTGATTAGCCATTTATCGGGAAAACAATAGAAAGAATTAACGAGAAGGTGCTAAACACTAGGTCACGTGTCTTACTTGAAAATTGACTAAAATGTTCTTTCTGTGACCACCTTTCTTCCAAACATTTTCTTAGGCCATTGAATTCCAATAAACTATATTATACTGATCATGATTTCCTGTAAACTATGTTATACTGATTATGCATTCCAATAAAAATGTTATACTGATTATTCATATTAGTGTCACTTATTAAATCTTTTGTAATGCACCGAATTTTTAGTGATGGTTCAGTGTCATTTTTCAAAAGGAAACATGAACTGTTGTACTTTTACACATTTTGAAAACTTAACAGAAAGTTATAATAGCAGCATTTGCATGCATTTATTTTATACTATAAAGTGTGATAAAAAAAAAATTCCGTTCGAAGGCTGTAAGGCTTGATAGCTTCACTGAACATTGACCCCTTGTTAAAAAACGAAAAGGGGAAAAGAATTTGTCCACCTAACAACGCCAACCGCATTACAAAGAGAAAGCAAAAATGTAAGCCAGAAACTGCAAATGAAAGAGGTTGCACAAAAGTAAGATATGTAACTACAGTAAATACTTAAAATCACATTAAGTATGTATGCTTCATTAATATTTTTTAAGACATCATTTTCGAATATTCAGTTACCTTACTGCGGTGAAACTAAACTTATATAATGGATAATTTCATGGTTGCATTTCACTTTAAATTTTGAACTTCAGACCACTATACCATCTTCTTCAGCATGCTTACGACATTGTTAGTTTCAAAGTATTTTTTCTCTCATGTTCTTGCTCGTCTCATTCTCGACTTCGGTAGTTGTAATTTTCTTTTGGCTAAGTCTCCGTTTCTGTGACTGTATCATTTCCATGTGGTTTTATGCAAAATTCAAGTGATGTCTGAGGTCCACCAGCAGCCGAGCGGCAAAGTCGTTGAACACTTGTAGTTCGGTCCGAGGTTCGAATTCTGCGAACGGACTGGCTTCATGGACGTTTTCATGGTTCCCCATGTGTAACTTGTATACGAACCAGTTTCCCTCAGACATTCCTCAACGAAGGCATCCCTTTCCTGAAGAAGATAACCTTCGAGGCTTTGGCTGTAGTCGTATAAACCAAGTCAGATTATCTGATGTCTCAAACGTGGGCATCTGGAGCTGCATAATAATCTATGTGTGTTATAATTAAAAGAAATCTCCTCAACGTTAATTTTTCCTCTGATAAAACCAGGTAAACATACCCATCTGGCAGAAGAATGTTGCCTGTTTCATAAAACTATACAACATATATCTATTCATTTCGTCGTCAGACTGAAATAAATTGCATGCTTATAGAGTCTACAGGGTGATTCTATGATCTTGGGACAAACTTGGAGAATTGTTGAGCAAATTAAAACATGTATTTTTTGGGATAGGAATGCAGGGTCTAAATTGACATGTTAAGACACGAACGCAAAAAATGACACGATAGGAAAAATGAGTTTATGTACAAAATCAACGCATAGCGCTTCTTTGCAGCAATACAGTATTCACAAAAAATGTTCAAAAGTTCGACCACCAACGGTAATACATGCTTGATAACGTCGTAGAAGAGTTCATCAAACATTTTGAAAAATGATAGGCATTACGCGTACGCTTGCAGACGCAATAGATATTCGTGCAACGATGTTCTCCAGCGAATCAACAGGAGTCCCTTAAATGATGCGCTTCATATGCCCCCATTAAAAGAAATCCACGCCGGCTAAATCTGGCCAAAAAGGTGGGCACGCCCGATCCATCGGCCCAGAAATGTCCCAACCAAGTAATTGCAGACGTAATTCACGTGGTTATGGGCTGGTGCGCCATCATACTGGAACCAAATGCGATCACGAACGAGAGCCGGAACATCCAGCAGCAAATCCAGTAGCACCTCTTGCAGAAAAATATAACATAAGCGATTTGTACGTGCAGGTAAGAGGCATGGGCCTATGAGGTAGTCATTAACAATACCCGCCCACACATTCACGCAGAAGCGGGTTTGGAATGCATGTGGACGTGTGTCGTGTGGATTATGAGTTGCCCACACGTGCATATTGTGGCTATTGAAGATTTGCATCCAAGTAATTCTGGACCAAGTTATTCTTCCGCTGATGCAATCGGATGGCAGTTTACCCGGCTCTCTACCGCCCTCTACCTCCCTCATTGCACCCCGCCCACTACCGCCCTCTACCTCCCTCATTGCTCCCCGCCCACTACCGCCCTCTTTGCCAGCCACTCACAGCTGTAGTTCGCATTACTGTTGGTGGTCGTACTTTTGAACATTTCTTGTGAGCATATTTTAGTACGCTCAACCACCCCTCCAACTTTGTCCCATGATCATTGAATCACCCTGCACAAGCAGTCTCTTCGTCCGTCTATGCACTAGTACTTCCTCCCAACTTAAAATCTTGGTGAGTGGGATTGCTGCATGGGAGTTTCAGTGCTCTCCCCCACGCGACTGCAAAGCAGTTTTTCTTAGAATGTCCTTCATAAAGCTAAAATTACGGCTGTCTACCTAAGAGGGAAGTTAGGTAGACAGCCGTAATTTTATTTGCCGTAATCTAATAAAACCAGTTGAATCCAAATCGCAGTCAAGCGTTTAAAAGTCCGGGCTTTGCAACTAGAACGACGCATTCAAAAGGTTTAACTTCCGTTAATTCTGACAATACGGAGAAGAGCAGCGAAATAAAGGTCATCTTTCTAAAAGATAAAGCATCTCTCAACATTTCAAGACATTTTGTCTCTCTTGCACTTCGTAGCTGGAAGACTTGTACCAATTTAAAAGGTACATCGTTTAAAGTCCTTTGTTGACCCAAAAAAAAAAAAAAAAAAACTACAGAAAGGATTATATTGAGCGAACTTTAGTAGAACTAAAAACTAAAATCATTGGCGTAAGAGCCCTAACGGGCCAAGGCCTGCAGTGCCCGAAATCTGCTTTCTTAACCTGGGGACCCGGGGTGCGTAAGCATATGCCCTGAACAAGTGGTCAGCTTGTCGCAGGGCCCCCAGTGTTTAGTCCCCAAGCGAACTTGGTATTCATTTTATCGACCCAAGTGATGGAAATCAAGGGATGAAAGGCTGACTCGACCTTGCCCAGCCCGGGAATCGAACACCGAACCTGTGGTGCTACTGCGCGATGCGCTAGCCTCTGCGCCACCGGGCTTCGCTTAGTAGAACTAGGCATTTAAATAATTATATTATATGCTCGGAAAGTTGCAGAAATATCCCTTACTAATCGCACGTTTTGAATATAACTTCAATATCAATTCTTTCAGGACACAACGCATATCATAGCCTCAAAAGCAGTAGATTGAAGCTTTTTGGCCAAGATTATGCACATTTTCCTATTTGGCCACCCTAATACTGTATAAGGTATTTTTTGCCTCCTTCCAGCATGCAATCGTGGTGTAACGGTAGCACACTCGGTGCGTATTCGAAAGGTCCAGGTTCGAGTCGAGGGGAGGACATTGCTCATTTTTTACGTTTCAGGCTTCAGAAAAATAACATAATGTCTCCACAACTCTTCTACGAAAAACTATTAATTTACCATATTTCGTTTTCTGTCCATAAAAGCTAGTTGATCGAAATTTTCACATATAAGAATAGAGTTCTTACAGATTAAGCTGAATTTGAACAAGATTTGTTAAACAATGCTAGGTTAGTAATTTCGATACATTTGGCAGAACCAAATGTTGGTTTCAGTTTCATTTTAACTGATTATGGCAAAGCACGCTAGAGCAAGCTGACTAAGGGAGAAGGATACCTTCGTGGAGGACTTCGTAAGAGAAACTGGCTCGTATACACGTTACACATGGGGAAAACCACTGAAACCCCATGTAGGCAGCCCGTTTGCCTGGAGTCGAACCCAGATCTGAATTATCACTGTTTAGCGATTTTACCGCTCGCGTAAAATTAATGTTAAAGGAAGAATTTACTAACATTTTTCATTAAGAACTGTCAAACTTTTATTGTGTTTTCTAACTCTTTACTCTAGTTGCTTTTATATGCTATGAATGTATGTATTTTAGAATAGAAAATGAGAGTTTACGAATTTTTTCTTTAAGTGACAGCCAAGAAAATATCATGAAAGCTATTTCAATTAAAGTTTGAAATGGTTTTCATTCCTCATGTGACACTTTTTTCTTACATTTGCCAATTAAAATACATTTTTAATATTTTTTTTTAATTTTCATCTGAGCTTTTAATTACTTTCACTTTTTTGTCTTATTTCGAAGCAATTTTCTTTTAAATGTCTCTGCCTTAAATGCATTTTGTCTTTTAACACTTAACGCTCCCTCTTACTTTAATCTCACTTACATTTTTTTCTATTAATCATTTAATTCTTCTTTTGATAAAGGTTTCTTATTTCTCTTTCCATTTTTTAACATTGCAGCTGTTTTTGCAATCGATTTCTAACATATCATAAAGATGTATTTGCGTTTGAGACTACAGGAATTTAATTAAATTAATTAAAATATTTTTGTTTCAAGTAAAGAACTTACCTACACCATTGTTTCATAATTTAGATCGATAATAAACTTTTAACATTTAAATTTATTTTGCTCTTAATTAGTCCCAATCCAGGATGGAAATTTCTCAGCTTACACATTTTAATTAATATCGGCAGCTGTAATAATATATATCGGTAGCTGTGATGAAATTTAAAATTAAACAGGAAAGCTACCTTAGATTGGTGTAAACTTCTAGATGAGATTTCATGGATTTTGAGCGTATGATATATGTGACCCTCTTCTTGAAAATCATATTCCCAATTTCTTTTACTCCTGAAAAAGGGGAACCTAGGTCTGATCGCCCTCAAAATTCATAAGTTTTTATTCCAAATCCACCCAAACCGAGTTTTTTTCATCTAATTTAAAATTTTACATCAGCGAGTTTTGCTTCTAATTTAAAAATGAAGCTGTGTACTAGTCAGTATTTACGTGCTTTTTTTTTTTTTTTTTTTTTTGCATAAATTATGTGAAGTAATCCTTATATACGTAGAATAATCCTTAATGTGCAATATGTATCTTTGAGCAACCGAAGTTTTATTTTCTCTTTCCCAATTCATTGACGTGAACTCAGTCCTTTTTCAAAAATTAAACAAAATTAAAATCAAATGATCAATACGAAAATATCACTTTTATTACCGCAACCGAACTCAATATCAAAGCAATCTCAATTGCATGTCAATAACGTTACATTCTTTGAAGATTTAAATCTTTTTTGTTTAAAATAGATGAAGTTTTTTGTTTAAAATAGATGAAGTTAATCTGCTACTTTTCTTGTGTATGTAGAGTTTTAAAAACAACAAAAATATACAATTATCTAAATACATAATACTAATACGTATTTAGATAGTTTCACTTTTGTGATAAGGAAATGAGATAGATCTCACTATGTTGAAATGTCATATGTGGTTAGAAGAATATTTTTAATGTACATATTATTGCCCGATCACAAATCTATCTATCTATCTATCTCTCTCTATATATGTAAGAAAACAAAATATGGAAAAGATTAAATTAGCAACATAAATTTCCCTTCTCATTTCTAAAAACAGTAATCTCTCTCTGCACTGCGTCATTTCTAGCAGCCAATAGCAATTTTACAGTAATATTAACTATCCAATCAAACTGCCCTGAGAATCAAAACTAATTCAATATGAATTAAGATTTCACCCTGAACATAGCGCACTTTCTTTCAACGCTTTGGCCTATCTAGACTGTTGTTTGTCTGCTCCTTCTATCTTACTGCAAATTTATCTAAAATATAAACGTTTTGGAAAACAACTTGTTTGAGGCTGCAACATGTTTACTGAAATGAAAAATGAAGATGTAGTCTGCCTCCGCCTCCAATTTCCTATTCATTATGGATCAACACTTCTACGCCATCAAAATTTCTGGTAGTCATTATTTATACGTTTGTTTTTATTACACATATAACATATGTTACTGTGAATGACCGAAATTTGGAGAATGTCGACATTCACCAGTGAATGTCAACATTCACATAGTCGCTTGGTGCACGTCCAAAATATTTGCCAAATATCCTTATTTCTGACTTATACCGGTAAACGTCGACATTCACCATGCACTAATGGCGAATGTTGAATACGTCGGAGATTTGCATTTTGTTGTCCGTATTTCAAGCGCCATAAAACTTCAAGGGTGACGTAACGTTTTCGCCTGTCTTGCTAAGAGAAGTAACCAATCCCTGGTGAGAAGAGTTGTTCGTAACTCCATAGAGACAGTTTTCACTGCGTGAGATATAGCTTTTGATTTTAACGCGAGAAGGGCTACTCGATATTACTTGACTTCTTAACAATGACAACAGTCGTGCTTGGATAAATGTTAAGCATTTAGTTTTAAATTTAGTCAATAAGGAACTTTTTTTTACTTTTGCATTTATACCGTATATGTCAAAATAAGAAAAATCTTAAGAAACAGCACATGTAAATAAAATTTCGAACTTAAACAATACATTCTAAATGAGTAAAGAAAATAATACAAAAAAAAAACTTAATTATGTGATTGAATCTTATTTATTGCAAGAACATAAACGTTTATGACATTTTGAATTGCACAAGAGTCTCTTGCTTTCACAACTGCATTTAGTTGTGGAACACTTCTTTTTGCAGTGACAGCGTGTATAGCCCTGCTCTCTACTTCTCGAATTAGCTGCAGCTGCTTCTCTCAGCGACATTACTTGAGAAGGAATCTCATCCACAGGAAGTAACTTTTCTTTACAAATTACGAACTGATTACGGGTATAAAGCTGCTTGAAGGTGTCATTTTTATTTGCTAGTTTATAAAAGCCAGAGACTTGTTCCAACAACAACTGCCAACAAATTTCTGCCATCTGTACGACCACGGTCGACATCAATCAGGGACTTGTATTCGTTCGGTATCACTAATTTGAGCAGGATAAAAATTATTTTTGAGGTTCGTAACATTTTCGTTGCTTGTAGTAAAAGATTCTCTTTCGCGATCGATCTTTTTATAGAAATTAACTCGCATTGTTCAGTCCAGGCTTGATACGAAGACGTGGTAGGTTACAGGTCCTCCTCAATATTTGTCTTTGGAATATGGTTTTCGGTGTCGCCACTGCTCAGATTTTCTTCAAATGTATTAACACTTTCTTCAAGCTGTTCTTCGGATTCAAAAGTATTAGCAATTTCTTAAGAGTTGTTCTTCGGTTACAATATTTGCGATTTGTTCGCCAGGCAAAAAAAAAAAAGATGCTATGCCTCTTCTTGGTTTAATGCCAAACATAGCTTCATAAGGAGTAATCAATCCCGGTGAGGAGAGATGTGTTTGAAAGCTGTGTTTGAAAAATAAAAACAAGTTTCTTCTCGTTTACTCGCAATTAATGCATTTAACTTTTCAAGGAAAAGTTCACGATTCACTGCAGTATTCATTCAACATAAATTAGGGTACTGGATAAAAAAATTAAGAAAACGTTGAGAGTACCATCAAATCTAGCATAAGACTGAGAAACAGCGTTCCAGAGTATAACAAATACATCCTACATAACTTCAGTGGCAGCAGAGCAAAGGATTTGGCGACAGACAGTCGCCTCTCTGTTGAACTCGACTTCTCTTTTCGACCACAGTATATCTGTGATTGTCGACATACACCGGTGATGGTCCGAATGTACAAGAATATAACCAAATATTCGGTCTTTCACTGACGTATTTGGTATATGTTGACATTCACTGGTGAATGTCGACATTCTCCAATTTCGGTCTTTCACAGTAACATATTTTTACCTAAGCAGATCTTAAAATTTCCAGACTAATATACTTCTGAAAGAATCATAGAAAATTTTAATATTTTTTCAACTTGATTTCTTTGTAATTGTATTCACTTTCCTCATTATTTATTGAGTAACACTATGCCCTTGAAATGACGATTTGCCCACAAAATGTTCCGCAACTGCTGTTTTCAAGCCATTTTCATCACTAAATATTTTCCACAAAGGTTAGATTTCAGTTTAGAAAACAAATAATGGTCAAACTGTAGATAAATCTGGGCTTGAATAAAGAGCGGTCAAACTATTTAAACTCACGGTGCCGTTTTTGAATTGTTTTGATACGTTGCTAATTTGCTGAAAGAAGTCGATGTATCTATCATGCTAAGGCTTTGTTCATGTGATGACGTTCATGTACAATGCGGAAAGCAGTTATTTCAGATAGATCCCTCATTGAAGCTATCTCCTTAACTTTTAAGCTCATGTCACTTAATATTTCCTGCTGAATACGAGGAATTGGTTTTGTTACGTCAATGTCTCCAGTAGTCGGGCTTTATGAGAAACATCTGCTAAGAATTCTCGGCCCATTCGAAATTGTTTTCCTTGTAAATACACTGTTAAAAGAAAGAGGACGAATGGTTATAGGCATGATGCTAGTATTGTTTTAAGTTTCAAGGACTTTCTTTAGCTTTCAATTTAGTTACTGAACGATATTAAATTTTAAATCTCTCAAAGTAAACTATTACGTCGTAGCGTTCAGTCACACTGTTTGGAAGAAAAAAAGAAAGTCTTAAAGGATTCAAATCATAATCTTGAGTTCAAGGTTTTTTTATGCACTTTCTCAGCATTACAGGTTACTAATATGCTCTAGATTCATTTTTGCTCACACATATTTTTTGTCTGTTTAGCCTTTTTTAAAAATTACTGAGTATTCCTCATCGCTATCTTCGCATTTCATCTTCGCACAGAAAATTTAAAAACAAAATCACAAAAGGTTTAAAAGCAGAATAGCAGCATATATTTGGAAATATCGATACAGTATTAAGTGATGATATGCAATTTTCTATTTTTAGCCCGAAAGGACTATTAATCTCAAAATGGAATTTTGCGTCAAATCACTATGCACAGAAATGCGTCATTCCACATTTCATTTAAATCTGTTGCCATTTGGCAACAGATTTAAATGAAATGTGATACGATATATATATATATATAACTTTTAAATTGAATCTGTGTGTTGTAGATCAGCCCTTTCTTGATTCATGTCCACTGTAGTAGACAAAAGTTTAAATTTGTTTATTCCTATGTAAATACCTTAACAGATTCCATTCCTGTGTTTATTCATTCTTTAATATTAGAACTTGCAATTGTCTATCAGATCATAGATGGCTGTATAGCATCACTAAGTAAAGCGTTGCTATTTGGAAAATGACTGCTGTTTTCAAGGTAGTACAATTTCTTAATCAACATTATATAATATTGCTTAGATTTTCTTATACTGCCATTTTTATTCATAATTAGTAATTTTAGACATCTTATTTTAAGTGTCAGTTTGAAAAAATTGTGGAGTGGGTAGATAAAGATCTACCGAAAAGAGTGAATTGAAACGCAAATGTACTGCTTATCAAGCCAAAATACCACTGGAAATGTTTATGTTTGGCAAGGAATTTCTAGAACATTTCACATTTGAATGCAGTAGTTACAGGTTACGAAATCGTGGCAAAATGAATTCAATCACAATCGACGAAATGAAGGTATTTTGGGGGATCTGTATGTACATGTCAGTTGTAGATTTACCATTTAGAAGATGGTAATGATCATTGTAAACAAGGCAGGAAATGATTTCAAACGCAATGACCGTAAATCGTTGAGAAGAGATTTGTATGCATGTACGTATATGCATGCTGTCCACTGTAGTGAACAAACTGTAGCAATTATTTAAAACGAAATTTGAATAAAATTAACTTTTTTATTATTACTAAGGTTATATTAAGTAGAAAATCTACAAACATTTTCGCTTAACTTCTGTAGATTATTTGTATGCAACAAAGAGTTATCAAGCTAAGCTATGTGATGGTAATAAATAGATTCAGGTCAAGAATATTCGTTTCTTACTCATGAATCGGATTTATTAAATAACAAAAAATGCATTTAATTTTTGATCTATCTAATTAAAAATATACAATGTTTTCACAGAATGAGGTTATATTTTTTATTATTTATTTCATATTTTGTAAACTTAATTTTTTTTTTTTTTTATTAACAGACTCAACGGCTTGAAAGCGAGAAGTGGTACATTATTCGGAGTAAAACTTTTTTATCTCCAGCGAGCGAGATTTTCTGTTCGAAATTCTATAGCTATGCTATTTTTAAATATTATTTACGTGCTGAATTGTTTTTATGTGATATAAATGCAAAGAACGTGATATGTAATAAATAAATCCAACACGAATGTTAATAATAAAAGTTGGCGCGCTGGAGATAGAAATATTTTTTGCTGCCACTTCTCGCTTTGAAGCCGCTGAATTCTTTTAAAAAAATTCATTAAATTTGTATAAAATATGAAATAAATAAAAAACCTAATTCGAAATTAAAAATACAGGCTTCGAGGTGCCTATATTCAGTTGGAATATGTATTAAATATCCGGTGGCTCTTAGTTCTGTCGTTTTTCCACAATGCGTGGATGCACAGTGCATGCATACAGATTCTTCACTGTTTGAAGTTTTCAAATAACACAATGACATATGGTGGCGACACTTTGCATAGTGATACGGGCAAATAGTGATTTTCGAAACTAATAGCATGATTTTTCTAGCGAAACTTTCAAATTTATTCACTTAGTTTTGTTACTGCATATCTGCAAGAAGAATTTGTTGCAAGGCAAATTTTTAAATGTTGTAGAGACTTAGGTATTCTTTTAGAAGCAGACAAGATGGAAAATTAGCAACGCCTTCACCGGGAATCGAACCGCGGACCTCTGGAATATGCGCCAAGCTAGCAGACCACTACACCACGATGGCATGCCAAGAATGGGGGAGAAATACCTTATAATGTAGGGTTAAAAACTTTTGTGTGTAATGAATTGTATCCTGACATAGATATTTATATAAAAATTGCTTTGCAATAAAAAAATTTTGATTAATTAGAAAATTTTGCTTTCAAAATTTTTTACCTTTACATTTTAAACGCTTTTGTGTGTCATATAACGTATTTGTGTGTCATACTACGTAGTGAACTGGTAAACTTTTTTTTTTTATTTTCCGTGTTAAAGAGATTTCATAATTCATAAAATATTGCTATTAAAAGTGTAAAATTGCAGATTGTGAATCTGTTTTTTCATATTAATTTTATAAGCAAAATCTTATTCATAAAAATGTGCTATAAAAGCAGTTTCAAAATATTTGTATGAAATATTAACTTCAATTAGTTTCAGAAATGTATTCAGAATAAAATTTTGTATATATATATATAACTTACATAGAATTCTTTGGCTAAACGTTTAAATTGACATATTGTGTAAATATATTTATTCATATAAACGAGACTTTAAGATGTAAGAATTCTTACTTGAAACATCACACAGTTGCTTATTTTTTCCAACTTCTTTGCACTTCTACACCTATTCATAATAACATCAATTAGAACTATTAATATAAAGCAACCCAAGTGATATACAGAAAAGTAATGATAAGCCGAAAAGCTACGTGTTGGAGATTAGTTTGGCTTTCAAATCCCTCATTTTATCAGCTTCTGCTTTCGCATTATTTTAATCTGACTAGTTATCCTTTAAGTAAATATAAATGCAACATTAAATTTAAAAAGTAAAGCTTAGAATAATAACGTATCAAGCCAATGGAGCATCAAAAGGCTGTAATAAGTTTTCAACAACATTGCTTTTAAGATTTTCTAAAGAATGAAAAAAATGTTTTTGTAAGTAACAACACATGTTGAAGCAGTTTTACAGTGAACCTCATCTTAAAAAAGCCGGAGAAGGTATTTTTTTGGAAGCAGGCAAGATGAAAATTAGGAACTCCTTCGCCGGGAATCGAACCGCGGACTTCTGGAATACACGCCCAGCATGCATACCACCACACCTCGAACCCATGATAGGAAGGCGGTAAAAATATCTTATATACTCCCCCTTTTAAAAGACGACTGGGGATTTTAGGTGACCTAACCGCCAAATTCTGGGTGTGGAGAACCATCATACACCAGCCTTTTATTTCAGGCGCCACTGTAGAGATATTAGGTATTTTTTGGAAGCAGGCAAGATGAAAAATTAGCAACGCCTTCGCAGGAAATCGAACCGCGGCTCCCTGGAATACGCGCCCAGCGTACGGACCACCACACCATGAAGGCATGCTACGAAGATCTTATAATACAAGAAAATAATCACATATATGGGGCTAGTATTTCTACAGCTATAACAAATAATACACAATTTGAAACCCTTTGCAATAATTTTTAAAATAAGAAAATACATTTTCTCTAGTTGTTTTCGCTTCAGATAGGACCTTAATAAGAATTTTGTGTTTGTGAATAAAAATTTTCCATTTGCAGTGATTTTTAGTAATGAATTTGATATACCATGTGAAGTCACGTGAATGTTATTACTGTTTTGTAGATTTTTTAAAATGGTAAAATTAATTTCTACATACGCTTCTTGGTGTTTCCGAAATTTTGTACATTTTCCTTAAATTATACTTTCGATTTATTATCTGGACTCTGGATTTTATAGCTAAAATGGGCTTTATTGAAGAGTCCAAATAATATTATTATAATATATACTGAAGATGCATTAATAATGAAATTATTGCTATTTACAGCCTATTTATTTACATTCTGCACAGCTAATTGTTGTGCCTTAATGTAGAATATAATTTATCTTTGCTGTACGTATATGCTGAAAGATAAGTTAATCCTTTTTGCTTACGCAAAAATAATTTCTCCTTCTCGGAAATAACAAAGATAATACACTCGCAACGACCACCTGCTCTACAGATAAGAATAATTTGTACGAAAAAAAGGAACTAATACCTGATGTTATAATATATAGCAAGACCTAAGTCGAGCACATAATGTATATCGCTTCTAAATGAGTGCATAGTGCAGCAAAGAATAGAGCAATTTTGTACATTTCAATTAAATACTTGAAATTCAATCCAAGAAATGTTACAGTGTTTTTTTTTTTTTTTTTTTTTTTGCAAATAATCCTTTGACGAGTATTTTATTTTCTAATTTTATGTACCAATACTGAAAAGATAGTAGTATTAAGAGCTATTTTAACGTAACTTGAAGTATTATTTTAAAATTCGAAAAATAAAAACGAAAATTTTTGTAAAAATTACTCTTTGAAAAGGAGATTATTTTTCAGTCCTCTAGCATATACTGTTAAAGAAAAAATATTTAAGTTATATTTTTAGGTGCGCTGCTCATTTAAGTAAATTCCATTTTGAATCAATAACAATATTGAATAATTATATTTCTATGGTTTCTTTTAGTTCACTAACCTGCTATTTTAATGTTGGTATCTTTTCTGAATTCTCTATTTTCCCTCGCATCTCCTCACCAGAATGCTAATAAATAAGCAAAAGAGAGTACTTAACGGGCGAAACGAGAAGGTTTAACAGAGCGTGATTTCGCTAATGTTGCGCACGTTGCTATTTTCTCCTCCAGCTGTCAATCTTAATAGCAGCTACTCATTCTGACCGTTTAGGTAGTCTACGTTGGTGTAGGTTGCTGAGTCAGCCTGTTAGGTTAAATTAAGTTGTGAAGTCTTCCAATTTATTGTTAAATTTACGTTTTCACCACAAGTAGTCGGTGTTTTTGTGAGCACGAAGTATGTACCTTTCTCTTAGAATTGTGATAAATAAAAAGGGGTTACACCTTTTTCCTGTTATGTTATTCTTCACGCCTGTGCGAGAAATCGCCAGGTTACTAAACACTTTCCATGACAGCCAAAAAGGCAAGATCTTACATATTCAGTTTTTTTTTCGTATTTTAATATAAAAAATGAATGTGAAAATGCTCACTATTGTATCGGAAAATAACATATGCATGAAACCTTCGGAAAAAATTTTCCCTTCGTCGATGAGCTTTTAAACTCAATAAGATATTTTTAAATTCTAAATAATGGAATAAATCCTAATTTTTTTCGAGAGAAAAGGATCGTAAGAAATATAATTTGCAAAATTAAAAGTGCTTAATGAAGGATCTCATTTTTTTAATTAATTATGTTTATTAATAAGATTATATAATATCTGCTCTGCCTAAGGTGCAAATAAAAGTTTAAATCCTTTGATTTTCTATAAACTAGAGAAATGTGCTTTAATGTTTGCTCTTTTCCAATGAAGTTAAATTTCCTATAATGCTGTTATTATATGCATGTAAAATTAAAATTTGTACTCTGGAAACAGAAACTGATACCATGCAGAATAATATTCCGTAATTCTTAGAGCATTTAGGAAGAAAAAATTTAAATAAAATAAGCAAATGTAATAAAATTTCATTTCTTTTCGAACTTCCAAACAGTACCACAAATTCTTAAAATTTCCCCGGACTGATTTCTTAGATGTAACTGTTTTCACGTAGCATATGAAATCATAAATTCAAGTCAAAATAGCAAAATATACGATGACTACCTGCCTAAGAGGAGTGAAATTATGAACACTTTCCAAAACAAAATGGCTCGTGTTCACGTTACACATAGGGAACTCCACGAAACCCAGTCTTACAGCCAACCCGCTTACTTGCATTCTAACCCATGTCAGTCTCCCAATATTCAGCGGTTTTAACCCAGTATTCAGCAGTTACTGCATTATAAAGATTGCTCTTCCTTACCAAGGTTACCCAACGTGGTGACGTCGATGTCCTCGACTCGTAAGTCTGAGATATTAATACGATACCTTACTCAGTATCGAGAGTAGGAAAGAGAGAGTCTGACCTTGAAAGGTCGTAACCTTGTCTATCTACTGACCTTAATTCCTTGTATATTGACTGGTTTTTAGGCACTCGGTACTTGTGGGACGAAAATCGATTACCTATTGTAAGAATATGATTTATTAAGATAATAACTAAAATTTTGATTCTTATGATCTATTTTTATTATTTCTTATTTTCTATTTTTTGCTTTTTCCGCACCTCTGAAAGTAAATGATACAGGAAAATCCTAGCGTTTACCTAGTAGCACTAACTTTTGGCTTGTTTTCAATAGAAAAAAACCTAGAAGTAAGAATTTAAAATGAGCTGAAAAGGATACGAATTAGAAAAATTGGATATATAAAAGATTAATTGTAATATGCTTTGAGAAGTATTACGAGAGCTCATAAGGATATTTAAATTAAGTCCAATTTATGAAAGTTTTGAATTAGATTCTTATTTAGAAATCAGCTGTTGGAAAAGCGTTTGTATTTTAATCTTTTATGTACGAAATCAGGTATCATTTACTAAAACAAAGAACGGCAAAATATTATGTCTTGCTTTATTTTACTATAAAATACTCTACATATAAGTTTTTGTGCAAAAATATAGAGAGAGAATTTATGTCTATAGATATAAAGAAATGCATTTTAATTACTCAGCTTTACAAGATAAAATAATAATTTAAAAAAAATATTTCAACAGCTTTATTTTGAAATATATAAAATAAAAAAATATATATCTGTAAGATATTATTTTCATATAATCCCCAGAGAGCGCAAAATGGACAACTAATGTTCAGCATGCGCTGTTAATAAAATGCTTCTTAAGAGCAAAATTGACAGAGACATTCGAAAGAGAATTTTCTAAATTAGGTCATGAAATTTATTTAGAACTCTTTTAGCTATCATTCTTAGTTTCCTAATTGGTTTCATGAAGCTATTAATTATTTACATTTTTGCACATAAAAAAAATTGGGAACTTTATGCGTTTTAAAATTAATAAAAATTTTAATATTCAGACGTTTTGGGCAAATCGGTCGCTAAATTAACGGACACAAAAATTCACGTTTTGCTTTTTTACTTCCTTGTACGAAATAAAAAGGAAGTATTGTAATCGCGAAAAGTTTCAGGCAGCATATTTCAACGAAAATATTAATTTGACCGCTATCGAATGCAATTTAACGATGTTTTTGCGTGGTGTACGTAAGGACAGAATAAAATACTCTTTTCCTTCAAAAAAATTAAGAAACTGCTTTAAAATTAATTCTGAAGAGAATTTTTCGTGGCGTCTGTACAAACGTATGTACGTATGTACGTTCGTGCGTACGTATCTCGCATAACTCAAAAACGATTAGGCTCAGAACGTTGAAATTTTGTATATAGGACTCCTATAACATGTAGATGTGCACCTCGTATTTTGGTTACAATCGGCCGCACCAAACGTATATAAATATATTTATATACATATCCACTCTGTTCCCCGGCTCAGTGATCTCAGTTTCTTTACTCTTATATGTTTGTAAATCGTACATTTTTTGCTTTAAAAAATGACTGAATTATGTTGTTTTTATCTTTCTGTAAAGGTTTTTATGCGTTTAGTAAATCTGTATGCAATATTTTTAGAATTATCAACAAATTTAAAGTTGTTTAAGTCCAACTAAGCCTTTTTTCTATGGCTACCATTGATTGTTTACATTTGAAACAGCAGACTAATGGATTTGTTGCCAATCTAGAGAAACTTAGCTTCGCAACAACAAAGATAACGCCGTCATTTATTAGTGCCAATTAAATCATGCTTAATTCTTTCTGGAATTTTTTCGAGGAAATAAGTGTTAAGGTTTACTTCGTAATTTTTAATATAGATATTTTGAGTTTTTATGTATTTTTGCCTTCTCGCGAAGTGAGAACTGAATTAATTAAATGAGAAATACTCAATCATTAAGACACAATAACACGCCGAATAAGTATTACTTCAGAAGTCAAACAACAAAAATCAGCGTTAAATTAACGCTGATTTTTGTTGTTTGACTTCTGAATTAAATACTCAGTCGTCTGTGAAAAACTGTTTCTTTTTTTTTTTTTTTTTTTTTTTTTGTTTGCTTAATTTCTTTTATACATCATTCTAGCTTTATTATAGTATTTGAATAGAACATGTGGCAACGATTGGATAATTATATTCTTTAACTGATATAAATTGTGTTCATTATGAGTTATAATATGAAAAAAATATATAAGTTAACTGTTATATAATTATTGGATTATATAACAGTTAACTTAGTTTCTGTTATATAATTATTATATAAGTTAACTGTTATATAATTATTAATACTGTTAAGTGAATCTAGCGCCAGAGTGTCGCTATGGTAAACAAATACTAGAGTGAATTTTAAAGAATGCATTTATTCTATTGTGGTTTATGCACTGTCTGCGAAGTAGATTTAATTCAATGCAATATGTTTAAATGAAATGCAAGAAAAAATGCGTATAATTTAATATTTCGTAGAAGGAAGTCATGTGGTGTACACATCAGATTTTGTTGTTATGATATTACGTCTTTTTTAGCTTTATTAGTAAGGATCGTTGTTCAACACTTACGCCAGTTCAAAGCCAAAATCATAAGAACTTTTAAAGTTACATAATAGCATATGTTTAGAATTCCTTATTGAGTGTTATGTGTTTGCATACATTGTTCTACATTTTTTTCAGTTCATTACATCAATGTCATTTTTCTTAATAAGATAACTTGCGAAACTTGTTTTGCCTTTATATTATTGACGTTTTCTGAGCTACCTGCATTTACTAAATATCATGTTTTTCGCATTTATGCCACATAAAATTCAAGTTAACAGCAAAATCGCATAATTTCTAAAAACCGCAGAGATTTATCCTTTTCGATAAACAGTCTCGGCTCTTTGGAGATAAAAGAATTTTATTCTGTACAGTGTTACGAATGCTGGCTTTCAAATCATCGATTTTATTAATCTAAAATGTTATTAAAGTTTTACAAGACATGAAATATAAAATTCAAAATTCTTAATTTGTTTGAAATGATACAGGGTGATAACATTCGGTAGCAACAATTTGAAACTTTATTCACCATTTGCAGTGAACCGACGCACAATCCCATTTCGAGACTAACATCCTATTTTGGGCTAAAAAAGAACTTACCTTTATTTTGAGAAATTTTAACTAGTTTGAAATACAGTAGTGGCTGTAAATCCCTAACAACTACAACCGTATAACCCAATATATGCTTTGAGATGATGATGTGGTCATGTTTGTTTGCAGTTTTGATTAACCAGCTTGATTAATCAATTAATTAATGATAAACCAACTGATTTGATAACAAAATTAATTTACAGTTTCAATTAACCAATGAACAGAATGATAACAATAAACGTTAAGAAAAAACATTCATCAAACCGCTATGGAATTTATCTAATTTAAATAATTAGAAAAGTACAAATACACACTTTCGCAGCATTTTAAGTAGAAAATGATAAATGTATTTTACGCAAACTTTCTTTTATCGTTTACGTAAAAAGTCCTTTATGAACTCTTCATAAAATTTCTGAAAATTATTTGGTCGTTGCTGGCCCTTAATCTTAATACTTGGAGTGCGATCCCCATCTCAGCATATCTACGGAATTCACCGATTTCATTATTATCTTCTTTCTCAGAACGTTTATCACATGAAAAGCTTGGACTTTTATCAGAAAGCAAATAGGAGGTTTCTTCTTCTGTAATCAATGTTGCAGCTTAAATTTTTTACCTAAGCATCCATTCGTTAAATTCTTCACAATTCGTGCTAGTTGGAGACGTCAGTTTTCTTCTTAGATTCCTTACCTTTCATCATTTAGTAAAACACTGGCATACTGACAATACTTCTTTATAATTTTCCTTGAGACACGGTTCCAAGCCATATTCAGCAAATGCAACACATCAAGAAAATTAATTATCCTTGCTAATTCATTTGTATTTAGATCCATATTCTCCATGTTATGAAGGACTCGAAATTTTCAGTTTATGGCAACAATATTCTCTCTTCTTTCTAATACACATAAATACTTTACTTTTAAACTTTTCTAATATATATAAATGAATTTCTTGTGCGGCCTATTAAATTATGCACATGTTTGCTGTATTTTATTTAAGTTTGGTTTGGTTTATTTAATTATGGCAAAGCACACTAGGGCTATCTGCTTAAGGGGAGGGATGCCTTCGTGGAGGACTTTCTAAGGGCAACTGGCTCGTATACACGTTACACATGGGGAAAACCACGAAAACGACCATGCAACCAGCCCGTTCGCGGGATTCGAACCTCGGACCGAACTACCAGTGTTCAGCGACTTTACCGCTCGGCCGCTGGTGGGCTGTATTTTATTTAAACCTATTTCCCGAATTCCATTAGAGATATTTCTCATTCAATCTATTCAGTATGACTTCACGGCAAGGGAAAAATACATAAACCTCAAAGCATCTTTATTAAAAATTGTAAGATACAGAAAACCCTAAAACACCAAATAGAGTTAAAAACCGTTAAAAAAATTACAATTAAAATTAGAGTTTAAATTAATTAAAATTAGACAGGAGGCAAATTTTTTGGTGCTCAAAACCTTTGGCCCTACTAGGCAAAAACACACTAAAGTTGGTGCAGAAACTGACTTAAATTCACTATGCTACTAAATTCCAAATGTAAATAAATGTCGGCGTCGTTGCTTTTCCCCCGTTTCCTTTTAAGAGTCAAATTTGCCGACTATTTTCTAATTTTAATAATACACGTTTTTCTTATGCTAGGATAACATTTTTTAATTAAAAATATTTATAATTTTTGAAATTTAATCCTTTTGCAGCGAAAGAGCGCAGGAATTTTTTTTTAATTTTATTTATTATTACACCTTACATATATATGTAATGAAAACAAACTTAGAAGTATTGATGTTGTAGAAAAATTGATTGCACAGATATAGAGAAATACTGATGGCGCAGAAACACAGATTGCAGATCCTATAATGTAGTGCAATAATTTTGACTACGTAGAATGTTGGTTCATAATGAATACGAAACTGGGTGCCGAGGCAGATAAAGCCTTCACTTTTATTTTAGTAAACATGTTGCGGCCACAAAAAAACTTGTTACATTCTTTGTTATTATTCAAAATGTTTACACCTTTTATAGCTTTAGAGCAGCAAGCAGCAGTCCAGCTAGGCCGAAGTATAGAAAGCAAGTGCAGTTGTGTCTAGGTTGAAATCTTAATTCAGAATGAGTTAGTTTCGGTTTTCAATTTCAGTTCAGATTGGATAATTAATACTGCTGTAAAATGATTATTGCCTGTTTGAGTTTTTTTAGTTCCATTTACAATACAAGTATTACTATATAAGAGTCATATGACATGGATAAGTCTGGTGACGCAGTGCAGAAAACGATTGCTACGAGTATTTAAGAACAGAGGGAGATAATTTTAAATTAAGATGTAGCATTAAGGGGATATTGCTAATTTTTTAGTTTACCTTTTACATACATTAATTTTTATCTTACGTACACATAATTTTCTAAAAGCAAATATTGAAACTGTACAGCAGATTTTCATATTTGTTTTAGCTGTATGTTTGCAAATGCTTTGAAGAGTTAAAATTAAAAATTTTGTTTCAAAATAATTCTCACTTTATTACTCAAAAGTAACGTAACATATAGTAGTGGAACAACTAATTATGCGCTTAAATGTTAAAGGCTTTTGGGAATTTTTATGATATATTTTCATAAGACGGTGATTGTTTTATTACAGGCCTGTTTTCAAATTTTGCTTACATATACTGTTCCAGAAGAAAAAGAAAGGAAATTCAAAATAAATTAATATTTAGAGTTTAATTTTAGCAGTGCATTGCATAAAGATGACTATAAATATATTTCTACAATTTAAAATATAAAAGATAATCAATTGAAACTTTTCAGATATAAATCTTAAAAAATGTGATCGCAGGCAAAAATGCCTGTACCTTTCAGGTTTTATGTTATTCATCTTCTTTGTTTTGTAACCTAATTTATTTCTTTAAATAAAGAAATATAATTATTTTAAATATGATCTATTAGTATGTTATATTCATGATAAAAACTAATTACAGAAGCTTTTTCCTTTAGCAAATCAGCAAAAATAAATTTTTTGACACTTCATGTCACATCCATTACCTTGAGATTAAACTTTAATATTAATTTATCTTGAATTTTCCTTTTCTTCTGGGACAGTATATGTAAGTAAAATTTTAAAATGGGCCTACAATATTTCCAATATTTGACATTGATGGACTTCTAAATTCAGACTAATTATACAACTGCTTTATCGAATAAATAAAAGGAAGAAGATCATCAGAAATGCCAGATATTTTTCATAAGAGCAATATATTTTCCATTTATGTCGATAAAGGACGCTCTGAATATTTATATTAAACCTAGAATCTATATTAATATAAATTCAGATTTTCGTGTCATCTCATGCGAAATTCAGCGGTTTTTTTCCTTCTAAACCATAATGCTGTTAACAATTACTATTCTAATACCAACTTGAAAATTATTGCACTTTTAAGCAAATACGCGCCCAGCAGTATTTCATGAATTTAAATAAACTGGAAGCAAGACGAAATGGCGAAGGAGAAAATTAAATATTAATAAAGATTTTAAAATTCCCAAAACCAGTATTTTTAGAGACGCGCAGCTTGTACTTCTATTTACTTTAGAAAAAGTAATAACAAAGGAGAGTATGTTATTAAGAGTTCCTCTTTTGAGTGTAAGAAAGTATGATATTATAGAGGAAAAACTCTATTTATTAAAATAAAAGGAAAAAAGAACGAAAATTCTTCGTAAAGGGAATAGAATGTGTTGGGTTAAAGATTTTCTCAAAAAATAAGCGCTACTGTGTTTGAATTTAAACAAAGCAAGCTAAAATTATTTGCTTTTAATTTTGTTCTCTTTTTCCAGTTATAATGGATTGCGATGAAACATGTAAAGCATGCTTTGCTGAAAAACTCTTTCCATGAAATGACTTCAGGGAAAAACTTACTTTTGCAAGAAGACTAAAACCATGATATACAGTACTCAAAATTAATTTCATTCACTTATTTTATTCACTTATAGCCTGAATCTCCATATTATATCTCCATCTCACTTATAGCCTGAATATTTTATTCATTTATAGCCTGAATCTCCTTCCATTTTAAATAAAAAGAATAACTTGTACTTACATTAATACCGAAATAGTAAATAAAATCCAATTGAATTCTCTTATTTCACAACAAAAATTGAGTTGAATAAAAAAAAAATATCTGAAACTTTTTAGATTTTTAAATTACGTCCAAAGGGGCGTTTTTTTAACGTTTCGTGGGTTACCTTTACTTATTAAATATCATGTTCTTTGCACTTAAACCATAAAACTTAGCTAAATAGCCATGTTGCAAAATAATTTTAAAATGAGCGTATCTTTAGAATTTCCGATATACAGTTCGACGCGCTAGAGATAAAAAGGTCCCCCCCCCGTAGATTGTTGCCATTGCTCGCTTTTAAATTATCGAATTTGTTACTCAAAAATTCGTTAAAGTTTTACAAAATATGAAATCGATAATAAAAAAAATTCCAAATTTCAAATTTGGAATTTCAGATGCCCATATTCGCAGTAGGATTATGTCATTCAAAATTGAATGGCTCTAGATACCGTTGTTTTATCACAATGCGAGAAATATACATACATTTATGCAGATTTTTCATTACTTAATTTCTTCAAATATAATGCAAGACTAACATTTTGTGGCATAGTTTGAAAAGTGAATCGATATTTATAGAAGTCCGACGGGAAATGCCAAAACGAAAGTAATAGTCCTCCGGGACTTAAATCCCTTTGGACTAACAATCAATAATTTAGTTAATCCTGTTAGCATATTTGAATAAAATAATAGAATAAATAATACAAAATACACTCATAATATAATTTACAAAGGGAAGTTTGATGAAAACGAAATTTGAGATTCAGAAATTTATGTAAAAACTGCAGATAATTTTGATATATTCTGCTATATTGTCAATATTTTCACAACTATTTTTGCAGTGTGAGTTATTGCAGTTACTAGCCAGCTTGGCGATATTCAGGACTTTTCTGGAAAACGAATTTTCAAAACCGATATTTTTCGGGAACTATTCAAGGAGCTTGTTTGTTTGAGTTATGTAAGTGATATTCTTCATAGAACGTTATAATATGAATCGAAGTATGTTGTTCATTCAGCGTTTTGCGGCAATTAACAATATGATGTTCAAGAGTATATCTAAGAATGTTTGCAGTACAGATCAGTAACTTAACTCGTCTTTCCCTTACTCTCTCTGCTTAACAATGTCTGCCCTATTTGCACTTTTATTCTTATTGGACGCAGATTTTTACGTTAGAAAACAGCGCCACCTATTGGACGGGAGAGAAACTTTTACTTGGCCATCTGGATTCGGCTAAGCAACATAGCAGAGCATGTATTAGAACTAAATGTAGTTAATTACTGTCAATAAACTAGTCAGTTCTTTTGCTATACAGTCCACTCATTAGTTTAGAATCCTAACTCACAGATATTCCCACTCATAGGCCGAATTTTAATTGACGATATGCACATTATGTAAAATAATTGTTCTATTAGCAGCGTAAGAAATGTTTCAGAAATGCTAACCCTTCTCAATGAGTCAACAGCTATTAAATATGATTGCGTTGGAACCTGGAATTTAGTTCAGCAATTATTTCAGAACTGTGAGTCGGGCGAATATTTTATTATTGAGCTTCTAACTAGGTATTTGCAGCTCTAGATTATACTCTGAGAGGCAGACTTTGCTCTAGACTTCGTTTTGTCATGTACGATATTGTAAGCTGGAAAATTTTGTCTTGGCTCTGTTTTCTTCTTCGACTAGTTATAGTTGCTTATCTATCTGCAATACTCTTCATTCACCTTTCAACTCTTCCTAATCAGCCGCTATAGTTATTTAAGTAAATCTTGATTCAACCCATATAATGCAGTGTGTGTGATGTACCAGCTTTCGTCCGGAATAAATAGATTGGTGAAAAATCATAGATGTAGTCGTAGCTTAAATTATCAGACGATAAGTTAAAAAAACAGGATCCATTTATTATATTTCAGGGGAAATAGCAATTACAAAAATCTGATCTCCGGAATAAATAAAAAAGAATTACTAATAACTTTTTGTATGAAGTTTACTGCATCGTTACATTTAAGAAAAGACCCCGATATTCCTTTGCGAGTCCTTTTATAGCCTCTGGAAAGGCGGAGCTTCCAAGAAATGACGTCAGCCTCGTCAGCCATTCCAGTTCGCTTTAAATATCTCCAGAACATTCTATATCTGTAAGTGTAGAAAAGGCGGGGAAAACAACTTGACTACGGGGCTGTGGATTTAATTCTAAGTACTTTCAAATGAGCGACCGTCGCCATTAAAAAATGAAAAGAACATACAGTTAGAATTATAAGTGTATTTTTGACTATGCTAGAATTTTATTATTACATATATATATATATATATATATATATATATATTTCTTAAAATGATATAGCCTATTTTCAACATTAAAAAATTCCTCGATGTAAAATTTAGAAGTGACTCGGCTATTTTATGATATACAATTGCGTTAACAGATGTGATTAACAATTTAATTGGGTTTTGAAAAAATAAATATATTAGTTATTCAGAAGTGTACGAAGGAAATTAGGAAAATATTTTGTATGATGCAGCTTTGACATCACACTACTTACTACGGATTTTATTAACTCTAATGTTATCTAACTCACTGCTAATTATAAGAGTGTTTAATGCTAATAACAAATTTAAATCTTCCCTTACGTTTGTTTGAAATTTAAAACGTAAAGTTTTATTTCGAAAACATTAATTTTGTTTCAATTTTTATTAGTCCCGATTTCTATGGTATTTATTTCTTTAGAAATGAAATATTTGAAACACAACTGCAAGCTAAATTAGTTTTCATGCGATTTTTAAGTCACATTTTTACGTTACTATTAACCACGATTCAGTTACATTTGACAAAATTACAGTTATTATTCGACTTTATTTAGCATAATCTTTCTACCTGTTTGTTTATTCGTATAGATCAAATCTTAAAACTAATTTTCACTCACTTCTCCACACATATGTTCTTGAAATTCTCCACACATCCGCATTTGCGATCATAATATAAAATACTAGAGGAATATTTTCAAACTTGATATAATATTTTTAGATCATTATTATTATTACTATTATTATCAGAATAGTTCTCAGAAATCCTTGTTTAAAAATCAAAGTAATCACTGCAGATTTCTGATTCGATTCCAGATTCGATTGAGTCATTTCATTTTTAATTAATAGATGCTTTCCCTAGAATCCCCTTTACTGAAATTCAGCGCATTATTAACATTGTGGCAGTCTATAAGCTTGTCCTTTCAGATTTATGTTTAGGACAATATTATTGATCTACAGGTCCATCTACATGGACCACAGGAACTACACGTTTCATATTTATGTTTAGGACAATGTTATTGATCTACAGGTCCGTCTGCCTGGACCACAGGGACTACAGGTGTCAGATTTATGTTTAGGAAAATATTATTGTTATACAGGCTACCTGTATCTCTAGCCAGTCAGTTAAAAGAAGAGCAAAGGTTTTAATCAAACTGTGCAAAATTTCTGCTTTGGTAATTGTCCGTATTTACTTTTGAAAATCTAAAAGCAAACATTCAGTATATAAATGTCATATAAAAAAATCTGATGTGGGTGCAACATCACTTTCTTCTAAGGCCTAATAAAGTACACACATTTTTCGCTGCATTTCGTTTAAACTTATTTTCTCAAATTTTATTAGAGATATATTTCTCATTCAATTAACTCAGTTCTCGCTTCGCGGCAAGGTAAAAATACATACAACTGAAAACATCTTCATTAAAAATTGTAAAATACAGAAAACATGAAATTCCAAATACAGTTAAAACAATTAAGAAATAATTTTTACAACTAAAATTAAAATTTCTACGCAAAAGCAAGCGATTCGGCCAGCGGGCGAGAAGGCAGATGTTTCTGTGCACAAAACTGCAAACTTACTTTTGGTCCTCCTCAATAAAACGACACTGAAGGTACAGAAACTGAATTTGTTCACTATTTCACTGAGTTTCAAATGTAAACAAATGGCCGTTCGTTAGGATTAACTCGCCATTTAAAATTTAAATTTCTGATAATTCTACAATTAACACATGCAGATTAATTAAAGGCATAAAAACCTTAACGGGAACATAAATAACGCATGATTCAATCACTTTTAAAGCAAAAAATGCCTTACCTGCCAACGTATAAGAATAAAAACTAAGCGTATCGAACCAGGTAAATAATTAGGAATATGTATAGATATGATTACATATACAGTGATGGACAAAATTGTGCACACTTTTGGAAATTTTTATGTTTCTGAACTTTGTATGCTTATAGAAAATGTTATGTTTCGCAAAATGCAAACTTGTATATATCATTTTAAAGAGAATTTATTACTCTATTCAATACAAAACACAAAATCCAATTATTTCCAATACAAAAAAGTTATATGTACTTTAATATAAACAAAAAACACAGTTATGAAGTTGTTTGTAATGTCTAGCTTTCCTGGCCAATCACTGATCTTGTTCTAAGAACCAATCAAATGTTAATAACTGCCAGTAGAAGCTGACATCATGTTTACACTTGAAACAATTCATTATTTTGCTTTGTTCCGTAGAAGGAGGACCTGTTTCTTATACACTGCAATTACAATTAGGAATTTTTGTAAAAATTTTTAATATTTAGCCAAGAAGCGTGACATCAAATAAAAGAGTAAATTGGACACCCAGAAAGAGATGTAATATTACTGTGCTACGAGAAAGTGGTCTTTCCTATGCTGAAATTGCAAGACAGGTGGATGGTTCAGTGACTACATCTGGAGTCCGAAAGTTTTGTGTACGATATCAGGAGACAAATTCAATAAAAAACAAAGAAGGAAAAGGCCGAAAAAGGTGCACCAAATCTATTGATGACAGAAGAATAAAAAGACTATATCTCCAAGATAGAAACATGTCATCAGCGGCCATCAGAAGTGATCTGAATGATGCTGGTGTTTCTGTCAGTTCAAGAACAATCAGGAGAAGATTAACAGATGTTGGACTGAGAGGTAGAATTTCATGAAATAAGCCTTATCTTAATTTTAAGCAACGAAAAAAAAAAAAAAAACTACAGTGGACAAAGGAACACATTAATTGGACAGATGATCAGTGGTCACAAGTTATATGGAGTGATGAATCTAAGATATCGTTATTCGGTAGTGATGGGCGAAAATATGTAAGACGTAGAATAGGAGAAGAGCTACATCCTGACTGCATTCAAGCAACTGTGAAGAACCCAGTTAGTGTTATGATTTGGTCATGCATGTCAGCAGATGGTATTGGTCGCCTTCATGTCATCGATGGATTACTGAATGCCAGAAAATACATTAACACGATTCTAGAACCAAAACGTCTACGTTCCATCAGAGATCTCTTTCCCAACAATGCTTCGTTTATTTTTCAGCAGGATTCTGCTCCTTGCCACACGGCTAAAATATCGAAAGAGTGGTTTGGTACAAAGAGCATTAAATTGTTGTCATGGCCAGGAAACAGTCCTGACCTCAATCCTATCGAAAATTTGTGGCACCGTTTGAAAACTCTTGTCCGAATGAGGCGCCCATCAAATAAAAGGGAACGAATTGAGGCTATAATTGTTTCCTGGCATCATGTAATAACGAAAGAAGAGCATAAAAACTCTTGTCAGCTCAATGAAACGTTCGATGTGAAGCTGTAATCAAAAATAAAGGGTACCTTACTAAGTACTGATAACTTACTGCAATCAGCACTATCTAATGTATATCGATAACTATTATCGTTGAACGTTTTTTGTATTGCAAATAATTGAATTTTGTGCTTTGTATTGAATTCAGTAATAAAGTATCTTTAAAATGATATATACAAGTTTGTATTTTGTGAAATGTAACGTTTTCCATAAGCATACAAAGTTCAAAAACATAAAAATTTCCAAAAGTGTCCACAATTTTGGCCACCACTGTATGTATAGATATGATATATGATCGGTGTAGCCCATTGCAATGCAAAAGGAAGGTGCAAAACTATATATTATAGTAGACCCATATACAAAATGTCAACGGTCTATGGATACTCGTCCTTGAGTTACACGAGATACACACATACTTACAGATTTCAAGAAAAAAATCTCCTCTGCTCCGTTTAAATACATTTTACAATCCGTTTTGGCAAAAGCAGTCGTTCTTGCTGTCCGTATAAACAGATATCGCAAAAACATACATAGTTCATATGGTTTCGCGAGGGAGTCTGAAACGGATATTTTCTTTGAAATATGACACCCGAAATTTTTTGCGATTTCAATACTTCCTTTACTTAGTACAAGGAAGTAAAAATTAATATTAATTTATTGTTCCAAATAGCTTACTCATATTTCGATCCAACACATCCGATCCAGTGAATTTCCACCCCAACAAGGATTGCCTCTATTCAAAAATGGGGCTATCTTATTAGTTCTTAGTTCCTAGTTCCCTTTCTATTGCCCGCTTCCAACAAGATATCATTTTGAAATTCGCTCAAATTGAGGCCATTTTCTGTTTGCACGAAAGTTCCTATGTCATTTAATGAGTTTTATAACCATTAAAGCAGAGAAACTAATTCCTGCACATAGAAAAAGTATTTGAAGATTTGTGTATTCCATTAGGGATATGCATAAATGGAACAAATGAGGAAGGCCCACTTTCATTTCATTTGTAAAGAAAGCTGATGAGTAAGGAAGCTTACATTTCAAAAGTTCTTAATATTAGTCAAAACTTTACATCTCAAATTATTCTTGAACTATAACGTCTTTGAAACTGTCCCTTACTATTATTGATTTTTCATTGGTTGTACTAATATTAATGTTTTATGTGATTTCAAAATGTGTGCTTGGAATCATCGCGTGTTTAAGTGTAATTAATTCTAATCTTCAGAATGAAAACGCCAATATTCTACTGTTCAAAACCAAATTTAGATTTTCATGTGTGTTTCCTATGTTTGGTTAGTCATGATTCCTTTTCCCGATTATTTTCATATATTAAGAAAGATCATTGGAAATGTTGTTTCCTTTCAGTGGGTATGTTACTAATTGTGTGGATGTAAAGATTACTATTATTCTAGCACTTGAATTCATCAAAATTATCATTTTGAACTTTACAGCATTTATAGAATATATAAAAGATCATCAGAATGAGCTTAAATAACATTTAATCTATTATTGTGAAGCGAACCGATAGCTAACATAAAAGAGGTTTTAGGTTTTTATATCGCCAAAAATAAAAATGCATTCATCGGTTTTCAAATATAATAAAAGGTCATATTATTTTCGCTTCTAAATGTTTCTAGAATTATTTTTGCTTAAGAATTTCTTCAACGGTTGAAATATGTCCTCTATCCTTTACTATGCGTTACTGTAGTATATAGTATTAAATACTGTCTTTCAACCCTCTAAGTGGCAAGGCCGTATATATACGGTTTAGGATATTTTTTGTGATATCTGTAAGAACGTATATATACGTGCATATTAAAATATGTCAAAGAAATTAAGGCAATATATCAATAGTACAGGAATACAGGTATGAAATACAAGGAGAGTTTTTATATTAAAAAAAAATAATTTGTTTTCATAGTAGATTTGGGAAATTTGTTTCATAGTAGATTTGGGAAATATATAGTATTAAATACTGTCTTTCAACCCTCTAAGTGGCAAGGCCGTATATATACGGTTTAGGATATTTTTTGTGATATCTGTAAGAACGTATATATACGTGCATATTAAAATATGTCAAAGAAATTAAGGCAATATATCAATAGTACAGGAATACAGGTATGAAATACAAGGAGAGTTTTTATATTAAAATAAAAAAATAATTTGTTTTCATAGTAGATTTGGGAAATTTGTGCTTTCTTAGCGAAAACCCTGACCGCTTAGAGGGTAAAACGAAAGCGCTTGCTTTCATATAGCTAATTTTATGCTTTAGTATGTTAATATCAAAATCATTGTATGTTTATTGAACAAATGCTAATTTGAGTTCTTATTTATACGCAAATACAAATTTTATGAAACTAAAATAATAGATCACGATTAGTAAATAAAATTCGGCTCTTGTTATCATGGTTTAGCAGTTTGTAAATTTACAGTGTTTCAATAAGAAAAGTGGAACTTTTAATGCACTTTTCATCTAAGGATAGGAAAAACCTAGAATTAAGAAAGAATCATTTTTAATGTTGACGACCGTTAGTAATTAACAACACAAATATGAGACTTTGCCCCAAAACTACTATCAACGCATTTTCCTGTAATGAATGGAAAAGCAGCTAATGGTGTTTTTCAAACATAGCATACTTGCAATTTAATGTATGCAATGGAAATGGCAGCTTCATTTGGTCATTTAGCCGTCAATCAGCGAGATTGTCATCCAGAGTTCACCACAAAGACTGCCGAATTACACTTGTGCGAAAAATATCTGTTCCAAACTTGGATTCAGTAGTATCTTGAAGAGTAAAAGCCAAGTTCTGCTTCCTTACCACAATTTATAGAGATGAATTTCGGGTAAATAGTATTTTAAGTGATTCCACGCTGCAAAAACACTATATACATTAAAACATCCATGCTTTCTCTGGGATTCAAGTCCAAGCCAAAGGCTATTGCAACCGGCTACCGTAACACCGTGCTAGTAGGGTAGTCGAATGGAAACATTTTCCTATAAATTCTAGTAGTTTCACTCTTTGATTTTAAATCTCATGCACGAATAGACGCCAAATTTAGTTTCACATCTTACCTGTCGTTACACATTACCAAAACATTTCTTAAAATCAAGTGAATCCTGACTGGTTATGCTTATGCAGTTTTTCTGAGAAATCCTTTAGGATTTTGCCCAGAACCTTTAAAAAGGATGCTAAATGACTGACGCACTCCAGGGTATTTTGTAGTAAGTAGTTTTGGATTGTTTTCCTTTTAGGCTTAATGTTGCTGTTTCGATCCTGATTGCCGATTGAGCCCTTGTGAAGCTCAATGAACCATTAACTACAACAACAAATTTAGGCACTCCTCCTTTTCTGCCTTAGCTTCTTGGGAAATTTCGTATATTTTATAGTTATCTTTTCCTGAGGCACCACGATCCGACTTTATATATAACTGATGATTTAGACAAGAGACTAAAAATCGGAAAGTTAGTCAAGTCAAAACACGCAACTAACGTTTACTTGTTTAATGCACAAACTTCAAGAAACATAGTTTTACTACTAATATCTGCTGCCTTATGTATAGAAATGCATCATCAAATTACGTCCATCATCAAATTTGTTATAGCATATGACTGAAATGGTAGCTTAGATCATAAATGCACGAACTTGCCATTGTTACCATATTCCTAGCCTCCTTTGTGGAGTATCTGTACACTGATGTTGTTAACCACCGTCGCAGTATTCTTCTTGAAGGCCTTCGAAAAATATGCAGATTGCGTGTATAGACTTTTCGTTTCCGTTGAGTAAATCCCGTTGGCAAAAATGCCGGGGGGGGCAATAAATCAGGTGAATGAATGTGGACATAATCATTTTGTACGGCTGCCAAAACATCCAATAGCTGCATTGCATGTCAGAAATGGAACCTTCGTTTTTGAACAAAACCTCTCGCTCATCGACTTCAAAAATCGGAGTAATGCTACATAAATATCAATGGCCCTGGGAAACTTAAAATTTATAAGATGAAACTTTCTAAATTAATAGGTAATGTTTAGATTAATTAAATTTATCTTTTTTAGTAATTAAGGACTTTCTGTCTCTAATAAATTGATAATATCTATATATAAAGAGAAGAACGTCCGTGTGTTTGTCCTCTAATAACATAGTAACTACTATAGCTATTGTTACCAAACTTTCTACAATTCTTTTCTGGGTCCTGGAAAAGGTCGTCGTCCACTTTCTTTCCAAACAAAATAGCTAAAATCATAGATATTAATTGAAAACTCGGGAAAACGATAATCATCGCCCTCGTTTTTCCGAGTGGCAACAGTCTCGCAAGCTGGAGATGAAAATCTGCTTTATATCGAAAGTTGTTACCACTGCTCGCTTTCAAATCCTAGAGTTTGTTAATAAAAGATTTTCTAAGTTTTACGGTGAAATAAAAATAGCATTGCCAAACATTAAACACATTATTCCCGATTCCATTTAAAAATACAAAAATTCGTGGGAAGCCATTTAGACTATTCTAATCTTCGAACGACTTTCATCAGGCGAAATATTCATTAAAAACTCTGAAAACACTCATTTTCGCACTCATTTTTCCGAGTGGCAACAGTCTCACGCGTTGGAGATAAAAATGCTTTATTTCGAAAAGTGTTGCTACTGCTCGCTTTCAAATCGTAGGGTTTGTTAATCAAAAATTTTAAGTTTTACAAAATCTATACATATAAAGAAAAATGTCTGTTTGTGTTTGTCGTTTATTTGCTTTATTGATTTCTGATCAATGTTGATAATTTTTTCCCACATTTAAGCAACTAAAATTGAATATAGGTAAAATATTGGATGGAACTTGAGCTTTTACGAGCATTTGTGTAGAAAGACTAAAATCATTACAAACTGTGTGCCATTGTTGCTGATATAATGCTAGAGAATTAACTTATTTATCTATTGAAATTTTTTTGCATGGGTTCCATATCGCATCAGAGTGAAAACTGTATGGCTATGAATCGTATTTTTTACATTGTTATTAGAGAAGGATTACAGCGATAGTGTTCTGTCTGTTGTTAGATGCATTACTCTCAATATAACTTAATTGGCAGCGAATACTTCCGCTACTAACAGATAAAATATCATATTCTTTCAATAATTCATTGCATTTCATCTCACTTAAATCTAGAATTGCTGTCTTTGTATTTATCACGGGTAACGTAATTATTTGAAAACACGAATTCGCACAGTTATAGCTTCAGAAACTAAAGCTAACTTTACTCTGAATCAATTATTAAACACTATTCACCGAACATTCAGTACCTCACATGTATCAAGACACCAGAGAAAAATTATTCACGTTTCATAAATCAATCATCAGTTACATAAAAATGAAATTCGGGATGAATAAGTAACTCTAATTACTCTGAGTATAAATAAAACAAATTTTTGAGCACCGCAAATTATGAAAAAAAAAAAAAAAACGGCAGCAAAGTGCACCGTAAATTATGAAACGAAAAAGGAATTATAACACCTCCAGTCCAGTTTCGTCTAATATATATTCCCAGATCCTGATTTGATGAATCCATAGATTGCCAAAAGAATTGAGGTAATTTAATGAGCCAAAAAAAAGTATTATTCAGAATTAGAAAGATGTGAAAGATACTACAAACATAGTATCTTTCACTTACTCTTAACTTCTGCGCACTTACAAATGCATTAACAAATAAACTATACATTTTTTCATTTTTTCAAGATTCATCAACTATGTTTTTTTCCAGCCAATGGTTGACAATTGCAGCATTTTGTCTTGCTTAATTCAACCACCATAAATTTTCAAACTAATATAAGATATTCAATTTCCTAAATTAATTAAATGCCTGAAATATTCTTCAAGTTTTGATATTTAAATTCACTAAAATAATAATTACATTTTTAGTCTCACTACAAATCATTTAATACAAATTATAATAATTAACAGATTAATAAACTTAAATTACACATCTCTTTCCGTTCTGTTGCTTACAGGAGAAAATAAAGTTCTATTCACTGAGCAAATCCCGTTGCATTCCCATTCTACCATTAAAGAAAAGTAGTAGTCACGTCCCGTCTTATTATTTTTCTTCAAAATACTGTTGGTTAATCATATTTACTTTCCTCCATGGAAGCACACGTCCGCCCAGAAATAAAAGATATAATGGCGTGGCAGATTTGATAATCAGTTAATAACTTTAGATATGATAAAGTTCTCCCCAAAGATCTTATGTAGCATAGGAAAAAAAAAAGAAAACGTAAAAGAATCGGAGACAAACGAATGCTTTCAAGAATCAGAATCATTTACTTGTATATTTATTTCTGCTTTATTATTTTTCCTTTTCAGTAAAATAACGTCATCGAGACCACGTAGGCCTAGGAAACGAGATCTTTTCGTCAAATATAGAGTCTAGCCTATAATGTATCGGCTATCGCGGAGGTGACCGCCCACGTTTGGTAGGTGCGCAGCGCATCTTTCATTTCTCCCTTTTCCAACTTGAATGAGCTGACAATTTTCTCTCTGATATTAATACCAGGATTTTGAATCCTCAGCTTCTCAAAAAATAAAAACAGCCTTTATTACCAATGGTACAAATTAGAAATACAATTAATCTAAATCCACTAAAATTATTTTTAAAGTCCTCTGGAGTAAACAGAAACAAAGCAACAAACCGTAAAGATTTATCCGAAATGAATTCTTCCAAAACATTCCTCCAAAAGTGCCAAACCCTGTCCGCGAGCAAAAATTTATAAATTGTTTTCAATATATTTTTGCTACAGTTGTTCTATAGGAAGTAATAAACAAAGTAGAGAGTTTTACACTTGAGACAAAGAGGAACGTTTCTCATATCTTCACTTGAAAACAAACACGGAAAACGGTTGGCAATCCGAAGCTGACTAATACAATCAACGCCGACCTTTAACACTCTGCAGCACAGTGTGTCCGGTCTGGACACACCTAAAACTTTCCTTCTATACGCACAGAAAAATTGAATGAAAAAGGATTTATAGGTTACTATAGGTTACTTTGAAGTTTCTTTATTTATAGTAGATGGCAGCTCAACACAAACCAGTCCATATATTTTAGCCATGTTTAGTTTTTTAGGACCCTCATTTTTCAAAGAAATCTTTCAGAATTTTTGGGGGGTATAAAAGGAATTGTTTGAAAAGAAATTTCTATGTTATTTTTTTGGATGTATGCTAAGCTCCTTATTCTATATTAGTTTCAAATTTTTAACTTGAAATCTTGCCTAAAATCAAACGGCGAACCCTAGGTGTGTCCAGAGCGGGCTCACCAATAACCTAGGACAACTGAGAGTGTGAATTCTTTGTTGCTCCGCATCTCATCGGTCAGTTCATTGACAACAATGCTCGTTTCAGTACTCTTTTCAATCAGTGTGCCATTTTGGGCACATCCACAGAATTAAAACGATAAGTGCTATCTTCACAAAGTTTTACTTGTGTACTCCTCTAGGCCTAATTAGACTGCCTACCTTTTTTTTTTTTTAATCAGAAATCCGACTTTAAAAGGTAGCGTGCCGGAAAAGTTTAATTCCGCATTGAGCGGTGTCAATAAGAATAATAGATTAAATGGAATACATTTGAGACATACAATATTTTTTCTATTATTCTTCAATTAATGTTAGTTATAATTCAAGATTGAAGGACTTCATTCATTTACAGAGAACTGAAATTAAACTGCTGGCCATCCAAAATGCAGCACCACGAAGGAAGCATCTAAACAGTATGAAACTTGTATCACGTTTATACCGTGATGAAATATGCAAATGATTACGATTTCAATGCATGTGTACGTCATGAGAGATTGCTGCACTCCTACCAATAAAGGAAAGAAAGATTGTCATGTCGTGCCACCCAACCAGTATAGTGGTTAGCGTCGCTGACTGCCGTGCCGAAGGACCCAGTTGAATACCGGAGAAGGCATGGATGTTTGTAAATATATAGTGTCGATGCGGCATGGCAGCACTCTAAATATGCGGCGAGCAGGAAGTCCTCTTGTGTGGTTTGGTATAAGGGGAGAGGAGTGAGAAACCCCAGGAACCATCCCGCCAGAGTGCTCTCCATTGAAATTGGGGGCGGAACTGAGCTAAATCGCACTGTCGTCTGATAGGTGCTCAAGGCTGTTGCCAACAGTAGTCTTGATCTAGCGGTTCTTGCGACGAGGTGTTTGGACAGACTACGTCAGACAAGTGAGCATAAGCAACAGCAACAACAAGATTGCCAAACTGAATAACGTGAACTGTTTTCTGGTGAGATTCTTTGCGCGCGAAGATTCTGTATGTCTCGTAAACAAAACACTATCAATAACGTTTCTGATTTCAACAGTATGAACGAATATGTGAACATCTAACCTGCGAAACGTTTTTCCATAAAATAATATCTGTTTTTCATCAAAATATTTGGAGTCGAAGACATACATGGTATATGCGATTAAAATAAAATAAAATAAATTATGAATAATAAAAGAATCTGAAAGTTTTCAGATTTTTAAATTACGTCCAAAACGTTTTTTAACGTTTTGTGTGTTACTTTTATTTATTAAATATCATGTTCTTTGCACTTAAATCGACATTGCTATTCAGTTCAATAGCAAAGTCGCAAAATACTTTTAAAATGAGCCATCTTTAGAATTTCCGATACACAGATCCGCGCGCTGGAGATAAAAGGGTTTTTTTCCCGTAGAGTGTTGCCATTGCTCGCTTTTAAATCGTTGAGTTTGTGACTCAAAAATTCGTTAAAGTCTTACTAAATATGAAATCGATCATAAAACAAATTCTAAATTTCAAATTTGGTCTTCCACATGCCCTTATTCGTAGGAGTATGACGTCATTCAAAATTCAATGGCTCTATGTACCGTTGTTTTATCACAATGCGAGAAATAGACATATATTTTTTAATTATTTAATTTTTTCAAATATAATGCAGGACTCTAGCATTTGGTTGCAACTGTTTGAAAAGTGAAGCGGACATTTATAGTGATCAACGCAAAATTGGAAAACAATAGTCCTTCAGGGACAAAACCCCTTTGGACTAATAATCGTTATACTTATTTATTAAATTTATTTACATGTGTTATTGTAGTAGGCAACTTAAAATACAAAAGCGATACATTTATATTTTATTCCATATACAAAACATTGTAGCTTTTACATTGCAAGATACCGTTTAATACCTCGACTAGCCTCGCAGACTTTACATTCATAAAATAGAACAGTAAATGCATTTTACAACTTCACGATTAATACTCCCATTATAATAAGTGCCTCTGTATATTTGGACCATCTGCTATCATTTAAAATTCGAAATAAAAAGTTTTGTTTAAGCCTATCAAAGGAGGTACTTGCCAGTAACACTTCGCTTCCATATTATATTTGACACGGCTGGAGTACAAATTGAAATATATCTCCTTTGGCTTTACATTCTCTCTCTGTGTTTCTCCTTATGGATTTTAACGTGCAGAGTTTTATCCATTCTGCTGATGTTCCCAAATAGACATATATTTGTCTCTTATTTGCTTTATTGCCAACTGAAAGCCAGTTTAATTGACCGTAGTTCATAAATCAGTTTACATCTTTAATTACTTTTCCTTTGACAATGTATCTGCGACAATGTATCTGACAATGCCTTTGTTTGACATTCAACTTTTCAAATATGTTCTTATGTTACTGATTCGTTTTCAACTAAGACAAGCTAGAGCATGAAAACAAACAAAAAAATATTTATAATCGCCCTGATATTTAAATTACTTTTATTCATGGTTTTATCTTTTATTTATTTTGAGAAAATTAGCAACCTTGTAGGGATTTATATTAATTTTAACTATCAAGTTAAAGCTTAATTTTAAAACTTTCCTATAAGTTTTCATTCCCCTAATTGTCAGTGCCAGAATAGTTAAATTTTGTAGCTCGAGTGGAGAAATGCAAATTTCTACTTTGAAGAAAGTATTTAAAAACCGAGTTTCGGTAGGAGAAAGAAGAGTTACTTTAAATACGTTTGCTTATTGCTGGTTTAAGTGGCTTTATTGCATTTATTTGCTGCCACTACTTTCAAAGGGGGTTTAAGTTACGGGATCTCGCTGAGCTCTGTAGTTTAGTGCAATCATTTGTTAATATCTTCAAATTTTAGTTTCGTTATTTGATTTTCAGTTACCGCCCAAGCAGAGGCGAAGTTTGTTAGCGTCGAGTTGACGCATCGTAAATTTTAAAGAGCCAATAAAAGATACTTTAACCCTTCTCTTGTGTAGTTTCCCGCTACTCCAGTTTTCATACAGAAGTTTATCTACTAGACTCTACAACCTTAAGATGAGATAATGTTTTTAATTTTAATTTTCAGTGTGTTTACTGATTTCAGAGGATTTTTTTCGTCAAATTTTTAATAACTACGGTTTATATTTAACTAGAATATTCAGTATTTGAAATTTCAGCTTTTCAGCTCAGATGGCATAGTGGCTAGTAACGCTGACTACCGTACCGATGGACTCGGTTTCGAGCCCCGGAGAAGGCATGCATACTTGTAAGTGTATAGTGTCTGTGCTGCAGGGACTCTAAATATTTAGCTGGCCAAAAGTCCTGTCGAGAGGGTGGTGATAGGGAAAGAAGAATGGGAGACCTTCGGACCCTCCAAAGGTTGTCTCCTTCAAAAATTGAACAAAGCCGTAATGTCACTGTGTGGTGCGCTAGGTTGCACACAAATACAGGCTTAATTTTGCAGTCACCATGATGAATTTCGTGAGCTTTTACTGATGTTACTGTCAGATAAGTGAGATAAGTCACAACAACTTTCAATTTAATTAAATTTTGGTACCGATTGCTAATAAATTTAAACTTATTGTAAAATATCAAACTACAAGGAAACTGAAATACATTTCCATACACCCATTTAAGCTTGCTCACACTGGGTAATGTGCAGGCAAGCCTCCACATTTATTCAACGCTAAGTCTGTTCACTGCGACCGCCCAACGACAGAACAAAATTGACGGCTACAACCGGTTTCTCCTTCTTCTGCTCCTGGGCTCCGAAGGTGTAGGACAGTCTTCTGACCGTTCTCATCCCGGTTGACGCTTGTATGCCATTTTATTCTTTTTCGTTCCTGTTTAGACTGCCATCTCCATATATTGTTTGTAAAGTAATGCATTTCTCCTAGAAAATAGAAATTTGTACTGAAGATTCAACTAAAATTATCTAGATGCTGACTTCTGCAGCAAATTAATGATGTTCTACGACTTGAAATATTCTCGAAAGGACTTCGTGTGCACGTGTTCCACTTTCCTGGTGATACGAATATTCACCTTGTGTTTCTTCAAAAATATATTTGAAAAACCAGTCAACTCAATTTCCTCCGTTATAAAATTTGATTTTTTTTTATCATGAAACTTTGTTTAAAGACGATGGACTGAGATTTACTTTGATTTGAATATTACGCATTTCTTGTACGAAAGGTTAGGTTTCAAAATGGTAGGACTGTTTCTTTCTGCCGCTGTATGATCACGGTTAATAAGCTTCTGTCTGGCGATACTTACTTGATTTATGCTGGTATTAATTCAAAATTCTATGATGTTAAGTTATAATAAATATTACTTAGTTCACATTATTTGAAGTGTCATCCTTTGAGGGTAAGTTACTTTAATTTTATATTCCTTTATATATCACACATTCCATCATTACATTCGACACATGATAATTTTTATTACATTTGGTGCCGTTCCAAAATTTAAAAAAATTAAGGTTGAGAACCTGAATACTTGAAATAATTAAAGAAGCATAAATATTTTTCAATTCACTTGAACTTGAGATGAAGTGTGTGATCTATTATTATTTGCTGCACATGTGACTTAAATTAATGTATGATATTTAAATAATTTTAAGATATATGTAATATATTTAAATCAGAAGTAAATTTCAATAATCTAACATTGGATTGTGGTGTATTTGATAAGTATAGTTTGATGATAAGTATCTAAATACAAATTTAAAAAAATGTTTGATTGATTCTTACTGCACTGATTGAGTTCATACATATGGTAAAATGTGTTGAAGCACATGTTAGTTGATTAAGAAATTATCAAAAATTTGTTATCCTTACAGTGCTAATTGACAAATTTATGCATGTTGATAAATAATTTTATGTATGTTACAAAATTTAGCATTAAGTATTTATGTCCAAAAAAATTATGTGTCTCTTAATGTGTTTGAAATTGAATGTCGTAATGTAAAAATGATAAGTAACACTATAGTTCATCTATGCCAAAATCAAAATTTATGTCAACTACCATAATAACAACTTCCTTAGCATCTGCTCTGCCCACATTTAGTGGTAATGTTTCGGAAAATGTGAACTTCTTCTTAAATCAGATAAAACGTATGGCAGAACTTGAAAAATGGCCCAATGAGAAAAGGTTGAGTATTCTAAAAATTAACTGTCGAGATAAAGCTCTAGTTTTCTTGGTCAATGAACCAAGGGCAGCCAAGGAAAATGATTTTGAAAATTTAGAGAAAATACTAAGAGAGAAATTTGCTGAAGTTGAATCTTTTCAGGTTATTCAGCAAAAATTTTCAAACATATCTCAAAAATGTAATCAGTCTGTCAGAGAATTAGTTGAAGAGATAAATACTGCAGCCGCAGAGTACATTAATGAAGATTCGGTTCAAAATACTAGCTCGCACTAGTTAAAAGAAAATATGAAACTCACAAAATTTCTTGAGGACCTTAGAGCTGATATTAGGAAAAGTTAAAAAGTTAGGACCACCTTCATTTGATAAGACTGTAGAACTAGTTAGTAATATAGAGAAAGCTTTGAATGACCAAAAGACATATCTTAACAGTATTAATGCTGAGTAAAATTTAGATGATGAAAGATTGCTCTATATTAGAATTACAAAAATCGTATTAAAGTGACCGATTGCAACGAAAAAGCGAGGAGTACAACTATATGTTATAGCACTTCCATACACTAAAGCATGCTACGGCTACTCATTCTCGAGTTATTCGAGATTCGTAACTCTTGAAACGAAAATACCTGAAAATACCGAAATACCACTTTTCTGCATTCATTTTACAATCCGTTATTGGATAAAAGACCTCCATATTTATTCTGTTCAGATACTATGCCAAGAAAAATCATTCCAATTGAGTTAAAGTGGTCAAAACGAATACTTTCCTTGAAATCTGAATCCTAAATTTTTCACAATTACAGTTCTTACTTTAATTTGTACAAGAAAGTAGAAGGTGACAGTTTTGTATTTTCCATTCTACAGGGCCGATTAACGAAATTTAGCTTGCATTTTTTATACCGGAAAAGCGCTTCTTTCGCAACCTTGTATAAGAGTTTTAACACAATATAAAAAATAATCCAAATTAAAATAAGAATTTATAATTGAACAAACTCGAAAAATAAAAATGCGAAAGGGAAAATATACAAATTGTAAACATATAACAATGAAGCTCCTTTTAAAGAGGTCGCTTACCTAAACAAAATTTTCTGAGTTACATGAAATTCGAATTCAAATTAGAAGAATTTGTTAACTAAATTGTTCTTTATTTAAAATCATTCTCTGGGATTTGGATATACTTATGGATTACGAAGAAATGGAAACCCTTAGGGTGGAGTCTGAAGTCTCGTAGTTTTGCCTGAAAGGCCAATATTTTATGATTCATGCAGTTTTTCAAGAATAAAGCTTTGAATATTATAATAAATCATAAATGAATAATAATAAACGAAAGACTTTAATACAAATGAGATGACAAGACGAATGATTAAAATTTTATTGGAGAGCCAAAAGTGTCAATTTTACATTTAATTTTTAATATAAGTCTAAACTTTATAACGGGTTCGAAATTTTTTTGAAATGGTAATAATAAATGAAATTGTAATCAAAAATAAAATCAAAAATTTAGAAATAAGTAAATTAAATACAAAAATAAGATAATAATAGTAGTAATATTAATAATAATAAAATTAATGCTAAGAAAAGTAAAATATTAAGAAGAAATAATTATAAAATTTAAAAAGTAAGAATAAGAAAATACAAAAAACATAAAAGTAAAGATTAATAAACAAATAAGTAAAAATAAAATAGCATTTAAAAGGGAATATGATATAAACATAATAAAAAATGCTTTAATTACAAAAATATAATAAAAATAATTCTTAAGCTTTAATTAAAAGCTTTAATTTTGGCAAAATGCACAGTTTAGTCACAATTAAGCCGCTTCCTTGGCTCCCCAATTAATCTCTTTTTTATTAAATAAATATAAATTCTGCTTATGAGCTCAATTTTTTAGTCAGTCACTGGTCAATCACTGTGATCGTCACTTAGTCTCTTGTCAGTCAATGTCCAATTTTAAGTCAGTCAGTGAGATTGGTGTCATTTCGAACAAATTTATGACAAACATAAATTGAAATTATGTAAACTTATATTTGGATATGATGCTTTAAACTGTTATGTTTATTTTTAATTTTTTAAAGCGAAAATATTTCCGTAAAGCTTTTCTTAGTTTTGAAACTGTGAAACGCCTGCTAAGATGTGATGAAGGATGTTGAGTATTCTCGTAATCAACGTAGATAACAGCGACGGTATCAACGACGATATCAATAAGGCGTTCTTGAAATTCTTGAATTGGTTTCACTTCTATTCTGTCTACTTGATCCATTTTGCCATTTATTTCTGGTTCATTATTTGTGTTCATGAGATTGCCGAAATTGATGTCCCCTTGTGCTCCAAGATCGGTATGCGATACAATGCATTCAGCATCCAATGATTTAATAGAGAACTGACTTCTTCCTGGTTGAAGATGGTTATACTGCTATTCATGCCTGTTTGATTACCTGAGTTGTCAGGATTTGGAAAATCAAAATTCCTTTCTGTTTCTTGATGAAGGTAATTAAATTGATTTTCATCTGCGATATGGTAAACATCAGTGGCATTATTATCGAAATCTTTGGCAAAAAGGTCGATGTGGTCAGTGTCACTATCAATACGCAAATTAAGAAGATTATTATCAAAAGCTTCGTTAGAAACTTGGAGGAGATGGGTGTCATTGTCTATACCCACATCAAAGGAATCGTCATTAAGTTCATTAATATCAGTATATGAATCAAAGAAATCAAAATTATGTACCTTCTTTCCGGCATTAAAGTTGTGTTTATTACGGTTAATGGTATTTTCATTGTTACTTTTTCGAGTTTTCTCTTCTCTTCGAGGAAACAAAATGAAGGCAGTCACAAAACAAATAAGTATGCCCAATAGGCTGTCGATAAACGGTGTTGGTATAAAAACGTAACACAATACTGTCAACAAAAAGAAGCCCATTTCTAAAAATGGCCCGAATTCGATTTCAGCAGTAAAAATAACAAATTTAAGTAAATGCGATCCACATGTAAGATTTTAGCACCACTAGATTTGATATCTCTAATGATTATGGTTTATTAGCCTTGTTAAAAAAGTATTCATTAACTTTGTTGTAATTCAACAAAAGCCTAAAACAGTTATTGGTAACTTGATTGTTACAAATGTTATTAAAAGGACTCTTTGAATGTGTAGCAATGAAAGATGTTCTGATATATAACTCTACTCATAATAAAAAGGAAGTTTCTGTGTTCCTTTCGTTCATGCTGCGTGTAAGATAATAGACCCAGGGCTACGAATTTGGTACATAGGTGCATTTAGCCAAGAGCCGGTGTTCCTCGAAGCGAGGTTTTCAAAATTGGAATGAGTTTTTTTTTTTTTTTTTTTATCTTATGTTCTTTTTGAAGAAACCGCATTAAGTCGATAATTCTCTCTCATTATATCAGCAATAATGGCTGTTGTGTCACTGTTGCCATTGTTAATTGTATCAGAACTGTTGCCACTCCGAAAGAGTAAGATGAAAATTAGCGTTTTAAGAGATTTTAATTAATATCTCGGATTTTTGCTATTTTTTTGGATAAAAAAGGAAGCAGAAAAGTGGAGAAAAGAACGAACGCTAAACTAGCTCTGCCATAAATATTCAAATAAATATTTTTTTTTGATTTCTTGCGATACAAACACAAACGTAACCCTTATATATATATATATATATATATATATATATAACCGAAGATTATTATTATTAAAATGAAAACACTTGAATACTACGGGAAATGTATTTTTGAATAAAAAAAAAATACTTTCAAAATTTGATGTTTTCCTCGATTTATGAGTGCAAAGCACAGAAAATCATGTTTACCTTACACTCTCATGGAAAGTGTTTCATCTACCTTTGGCTGGGTGAAAATGAAGCTAAATATAAATACAATACATAAAATTATTTTTAGTTCTTTAATAGCCACCTCTTTAAGATAACATCAACTGGTTAGAGTAAAATTACCTTACCTTATATTATTAGTGGGAGTGTATTTATGCCTAGGAGGGTCTTAAAATGACAAGCTCAACAATATGCTTCCATAAGAAATCGTCACAACAGACGACATTCTGACATCATTATCAGGCGACGACATTTCAGACGGCCATCATAACAGACCTTGTGAACATGTAAAACTGACTGAATAGAACATAACGTTTCAAATCTCTACATTCCTCAATAATAAGATATAATAATGTGAGTCAACATGGGGTTTTCAGAACGCTTACCTTACTAAGGGATTCAGGGAATGGATCAAGGTAGTTCGTGCGATGGTTACTTTCTCATCCAACAGATTATGACTAGATAGTGGAAACGAGAAAGTGACTTATATTTCATCTTCGGTGAACCAACAGGGCAAAATTATGCGCCTACTTAATGCTGTTGGCTGAATATCCTTCCAAAACTTATACACATGTCTGAAAACATTCATGAGACTTAGAATGGAAATCATTATTATCTTCACTGCTTATTGGGTCACAATCACAGAGTTAAGGGAAGTGGGAGTTTAATTAAACTTTTCTTTTGCCTTTTCTCTAAAATCAGTGCATTGTTTATAGAATATTATAATCGATATAAACGTCTCAAGTCGCTTTTACTCCCACTCAAACCTTTTGATTTTTATTTATATATATAATAATAAACACTTTCCCTCACTACTTACCTAACATGAACGTATATTTAATTTAGGTACATGCACCCAACAAAATATCCGATGTGGCCACCACACGACATTTCTGAAACGACAATTAAAACACCTTCATTAGTTACTGTAAAATATATAAAAGTCGAAAACGTTTAATACAGTTAAAAACAATTTTTACAATTAAAATTAAAGTTTCTGCATCCAAACAAGCAAATCAGCCAACAGTCAGACAGACCAAAATTTTGGTATACAATATTGAAAGTTAATGTTTAGTCTCCCTACACAAAAAGACATGGAAGTTGGCGCACCAAATGACTTAATTCCCTCTTCTACTAACAATTTCAAATGCAAATAAATGGTGGCCTCGTTGCGCCTGCCATCACTTTTACATTGCTCATAATTCGATAGCTATCCCATGCACTAAAGTTGTAAAATCCGTAACCGCAGCATAAGAACAGCATAATTCTACCCCTTTAAAAGGCAAAAATGCAAAATTTACTAATATATAAGAACAAAAATACAGAGCTGAACGAGCCGGTGTAACAAGACAGGAATATATATATATATATATTTATACATGTTAATTAAAAATAAAAAGGGTAATTAAAAAGTAATATTTTGTAATTCAGATTGCGGTTATTTATATTGCATATGCCAGGATCATGCTTATCTTTCCATGCACATCTTTACTTCATGCAGAAACGTCTATTAAGTTCATCTTGTCATGCTGAGTTCGTTACATAGTTCATACAAGTTTTATTTAAAGCCTGTACCATTATTTTTTTTAAGTAAAAGCCAGTTTAGCCCTTTTATAAAGATGCATTGTAAAATCTCCGACAGAAAACCTTCTCCAATCTAAACTGTAAAAATAACTACTGTGTTTCAGGATCATTTTTATTAACAGTATAAATAAATTGATCAAACTTTCTACTTTCTTTGATTAAGGGGACATATGACATCAAAACTTTCAAATTTTCAACTTTGGGATATAAAAATATTGTTGACTGAGACGAATCCAAAAATATATAATTTATGCATGTTTCGAAAATTTAAAAGATCTAAATCATTCATTAAAAAATGTAAACAAGCACTAGCAAGCCGACTAGTATAAAATGGTGGTGTGGTGTGGTGTATTTAATTATGGCAAAGCACACTAGGGCTATCTGCCTAAGAGGAGGGATGCCTTTCGTGGAGGACTTTCTAAGGGAAACTGGCTCGTATACACGTTACACATGGGGAAAACCACGAAAACACCCATGCAGCCAGCCCGTTCGCGGGATTCGAACCTCGGACCGAACTACCAGTGTTCAGCGACTTTACCGCTCGGCCGCTGGTGGGCCAGTATAAAATGGACAGATGTCTGGTGTGGCAACAATAAATCCATATCAGATGGTAAAAAGTAATATTCTTTCTTAGAACCTGTTTTCGTTAGCTACTAAATGTGTGTTTATAAGTCTCTCTGGCAAAACCCTACTGCCAAATTGCATTCATGGAAGAACTCCAAACTAGAATGAAATTTTTATTAATTGCATCTGGACACGCATACCAAAAACTGTTTTTGTGAGTGTCATCACATTAAAACTAGGTTAGTTAGATGCGATAATATGTTTTAATGATATTAAACCACTGTATATAACCACTGTATATATATGCAAAGATTACTATTATTAAAACGAAAACACTTGAATACTACGGGAAAAATATTTTTGAATACAAAAATATACTTTCAAAACTTGATGTTTTCCTCGATTTATTAGTGCACAGCACAGAAAATCATGTTTACCTTACACTCTCATGGAAAGGGTTTGATTTACCTTTGGCTGGGTGAAAACGAAGCTAAATATAAATACAATACATAAAACACAAATTAATATATTACATATTATACACAAAATAATATTAAAACACAAATTAATAAAACAATTTGATGTAGAAATGTCCAATTCAAGATGATTATGGTGCAAGAAAATATTATTTTTTTATTATTGTTTAAATGGTGTTTTTTTTTTTTTTTTTTTTTCTATTTTTCTCAATTTTTTTTTTTTTTTTTTTTAAATTTTTAGTACACTTTTCTTGAAAACTATTCAGCCTGGAAGGTTTAAATTTTCCACAGTTGTTTATCTTAACTATTTCTTTGCAGGATAAGTATGCAGGATTTAAAATTTATGATCATTAGTTTTGGATATATTAAAAACGTTATAATGATTTTTCCTATGATTTTTCAAAACATTTTACTAATTTATTTTTAATATTTTTTGAAGTAATATATAAAATACTACGTGTTATTTTTAAATGATATATGTTTAACCATCATGCAACATTTGAAAGAGTTTGGTGCAGTATTTTTTAAGAAAAGTGTACCAAACTATCACACTGTCACAAAAGATTCGTTAAAGGTAAGAGAAATGAAACAACTGTTTTTTACAAACTCGAGGCTTTTAATTTATGTCTCATGTACAATCTCTCTATTCAAAATGAAAAACTGAAACTACAGTTTAAGTTTATTTTGAGAAAAGTATATCTTAATAACATTCATCTCCTAATCGTTGCATTTCGCCAGTCGAGATGTCGCATGTCCCCAAAAATATGTACTGTGTTTCAGGATAATTTTTATTTTTAACTGTATGTATAGGCTTATGAATCAAGATTTACTACTTTCTTTGATTAAATCAAAATGCGAATCTAAGTGCAGGAATAAATGTAGGGTTGGATTGTTCGGTTGTATCTTGACATTGAGATAAATTTTAATCTAATACTCAAACGAAAACGTATAATTCAGTTTTGTATGCATGGAGAATAGATTACTTTTAGCTAAAAGAATAATTGAATAAATTAAAACCACTTTATTTTCTTGAAGAATATTTCATCATATTCTACACTGTCTTTTTGAAAATGTTTGCGTACTCAAATTGTCTAGTTGGTGTACTGTACTTCACTAGTGAGCGGGGGACAAAACTGTTGAACACTGGCACACAGAACTCGGTTCGAATCCCATTGAACGAGATAGTTGCATTGGCCATTTCATGCGTTTTTTTCCCATATGATATGTACATACTAGCCAGATTACATTGGAAAATAATCTACGAGAGCATCCTTTTCCTGAAGTAGAAAATCTCCGTGTGCTTTGCCATTATAGATTAAATAAACAGGCAGCCCATTATCTATATGGAATTTGTTTAATAATTCTCGAATTAGTTTTAAATTAATTTAAACACGAAGCTCATCCAGAACCCCCATCAATTGTCTATCAGTAGTATTTCGGCCAGGGTCTGAATCCAAACGAATGGATAGACCACATGTTGTCATAGGGTTACTCCAGCTATAGCGTAAATGGAAGCCATTAACTCTTATGTCCTTCACAAAGGCACGTTTTCCATAACCGTGTCATTTAGCATAGGGTTTAATTATTTATGCTGATAATAATAATACTTCACAAAGAAATTCGTATGTCCAACGAGTACGTTAAGAATTATTTTATTATTATCTGCGTTTGTTATGCAGTACTCTGGTGGTTACCAAAAATAAGTTGAACGTGCATGAGAAAGTTTGATCTTCTGATATTAACGCTAAAATGACCTTTCTAAATAATTTTTAAAACAAGTTATACATTTACTTGTCTTTCCTAGAGAAGCTTCTCACCTTTCACAAAATTTATATTAATAATCATAATTGCTAATTATTAGTTCTTACAGAAATATTTATTTCTTATATTGTGATTTAAATGTTTCTGATAAAATCAGAGTGAATTTGAGCATTTTTTGCCGGGTATTGTTCATATGATCACTACTTTTTTTCATTTGAAATACCTTAGCCTAATTTGGACATCATCAGGTATGATAATGCAAATTTTACGTTTGCTTCAGTCGATTTTCGAAAGTTGTTATACTTGAATTGAAAATGCTAGAGAATATTTATTTGTATTAGGTATTTTTTACCCATTACTAGCTGTTACTCAGCATGAATTGCAATGCTGCTTAATAGAAATAAACTATTTGTGTTTTAATTCTGTCATGAATGTTTTTCTTTATGCGAATTTTGCATGTTTTAATTGGCTTGTGTCACTCGATACCAAGGTTGATAATGGTTCGCGTGGTGAATTTAATTATAACAATTTCACTTTTTTCACCCACGTGACAGATTCCTGGTGCTTCATTCTTACATTAAAGGGCTCTGCAATATATGCATAATTTATCCACCTTTCCATCGACCACATTTACATTAAGACTGTAATCAAAATTAGCGTCGTCGTGGAATGCACCGATATTTAAATCAGCTTGCAGTGTTCGTCTGGGTCGAACACTACGAACTCGATTGTTTCCGAATCTTGCACATCTATTCCAGATGAGCAGGTTTGAGCAATGCGTACTCGAACGTTTTCCAGTCTTGCTTCCCATTCCTCGTCTGCTTCAGACGAACGGGCTTGTGCAGTGCGTACACGAAAGTTTTCGATCTTGCCATCCCGTTGCACATCTGTTTCATAAGTGACAACTCTTCCATAACGGGCTTGAGAAGTGCTTACTCCAACGCATTCCAATCTTGCTTCCTATTCAGAAAGGAGGATTGTTGCAAGCATATAGGATTGCAGAAAGTCATTCGAAAATCAAGACCATAGGTTTTCTTCAGCTGTTGGCAAGAAAGGTAAACCGAAACCATATGACAAAGCACAATCATTGAATTCGAGGATAGCTTAGGGAAGAATCTGCTAATACTGTGGCAGTAAAATCAAAAGCATCTTTTTCGAATATTCTTTGCCGTTGTAAGACATTATCGAATGTTTATCTGCTACAGAATGGCCTCCTTTAGCTGAAAGTGATTTATAAAATTATTGGGAGACTCGTTTTCTACCACTGAAAAGAAGAAGTTACGATCAAACCTTTTGAAGCGCATTGTTTTAATTTTGCATATTCATGTCAATTTTCATCGCTAACATTTACCTATTAGCCTCTCATTTCATTTAGTCAGACTCCTGGTAAAAAAAAAAGATATGCCTCCAGGATAAAGCAGAGAGCACTGTGTGACTCTGCCGGTAAGCAATAGGCCTCACTGCTTGAGGATATACAGTTGATCCCTGATTTTCCAGAAGTGCAGCTGTGGCACTTTTCCGCCTTACTGCAGGCCATAACTGTTTGCCCGCGTACTTGTGTTGATTTGGGCTTTGTGACTTTCCTGTATGTTATCTGGGCACACAATATCAAATTTGTGATGCTACTCATCTTGACTCGTGCTCTGCATTTGTGTTTTTAAACTGTAAATTTCAGAGATATTGGAAGGGTAGAGATCTAATGGCATCATACGCAATCTCCTGGACAATTCTAATAAATAAAAACATTTACCTATTTTTCCCTTAAATTATGTAGTGTGTTTATTCTTAAGAGTTACATATTCTATTTCGATCGAAGACACTATGTTACAATTGCTTGAACAAGAAGATATAACTAACTATGCCCACAACTGCTTTAAAATTGTTCAAATATTCAATCCCGTTAACAATTGTTAAAAACATTTCTGTTTTCATAGTATGTTCAACATAAGTAGAAGAAAACATGTAACTTGAAATACAGAGAAGAATTTCTCGAAGGAAAACTGCATTTTTTGAATGATTTGTGTGTTTCTAAAACTGACCTAGTTCCTCAAAGCTATTTAAATAAAATGTCTATGCCTCGATAAAAATATTCCGCATAACTTTAGATAAAATGTTAAGGAGAAAGGAAGGAACAGGAGAATGCCTTCACAAAAAATCAAAACGAAAAATTTATTTCCTTCCTACCAACGATTCTGGTCATTCGAAGAAAATATATTCCCAAAAGAAATTGAGAGGCGGTAAAGTTATTAGAGTTGCGTGGGGGTCATTTTTGAAGAAAGTTTTTTTTTTTTTTTCCTGCTGGCCTTCTTGGCAGTCATAGGATAACTCGGACTATGGAGTTGCCAATAAGATCCCAGTTTCTTGACAGGAAAACGACATATGTTTTGGAGTGATCGATGATGTTTCGGCAATATGCCTAGATCCCTCGTCTTTACTACATTTTCTTTTACTTTTTGAAGATGAGGTCGGAGCACATAAAACGATATTAATGGCATCCAGAATGTCAATCATTAAACTACTCTTTATGCTTTCCCATGCGCTTGTCCTCATATTAAAGCAGCATGTATGGAAACTTAATAGGTATTTTTTCTTACAAGATAATCAGGTGATACATATGTTATATGAGACATGCAATTAAAACTTATGTTAATTAATTTTATTACAGAAATAATATTAAAAAGAAAAATCCTGAAAAGGTTCAGATTTTAGCTGTCACACAAAGGATTTGTTAAGGTATTTTTACGCTTTCGCCAAGTTCACAGTCTAACAGTCCAGTTGCACTCACTTCTGCTAACTCATTTCTTTTTGCGTTTTTAAGCACCATTTTCTTCGCCCTTACGCCACTTACAGTTCAAAAGCAAATTACAAAAACTTTAAAATCAGCATAGCAGGATATATTTATAATTCCTACTGTAATGCTAAATGTTAGCATATATTTTTCTGTTTTTTCGGTCTTTTCTCAGATCATCCTATCACTGTTCAGTTTTCGTAGTAAGATGGCTTGCAAAACTATGCGTTGTCTTCTTATTATTAACATTTTGGGTGCTATATCTATAAATTATATATCATGTTCTTTGCGCTTACCCCCACATGGAATTCAATTCAATGCAAAAATCACAAAAGATTGAAAAACAGCATATCTTTAGAATTTCTGATGCTCAGTCTCGCTTGATGAAGATAAAAATGTTTTATTCCAAACAATGTAGTCACTGCGTGCTTTCAAATCGTTTAGTCTGTAAAACTTTTAATTTTATTTTAATCAAAATTCAAAGTTTGAAAATAATCAAATTTCATAATTTTTTAAAATATGAAATATAAGTTTTGAAGTTTAAAGTTTTGGCTTCTAAGTGCATATGTTCGGATGGAGGACTACGTTATTAAATATTTAATGGCCCTAAGCGCCGTCGAAATTCCTTTACATACATACGCAGATTATTTATTATTTAATTTCTCTTAAAATAATACTGTAATACAGTGATATTTGATGCCAATAATTTGCAAAATGATGCAGCCGTTAAAATTATAAAACGGAAAATCCCATTTCAAGACTAAAAGCCCATTCGGGCTAACAACGAATAAAAGAATATGCTTAATTCTAATCCGTATTATGTGATTCATTGAGTAGCATTACAATAGTTTTTCTAATTGGAAAAGACTGACTTTAGGAACTGCCTCAAAATTGATAAACGTGTCTTAAAATACCAGTGGAAGCTTTTTATTTCAAATTATTCGTTGTTTCCTATTTTTTTAATAGTAGATTTCAATTCATTTTAAATTCGTAAGTAATTAAAATCACTCATGGCATCATTGAGGTAATTATTTGGTGTCCAATTATGTACTTCAACATTTAAAATGTCTCAGTTTACAATCCTTTCCTGTGCAATGACTATTAAAGTTTTTATAAAGGTTAATAACAGTCTTATACTAGCAAGATTAGTAGATAGTACAAGCTATGAAAATTGTATACTAAACATCTAAATCTATAAGTAGCTTGCAGTTCTGTGAGGCGATGCGTTAGAATATATATTATCCATCATATCTTCGTCGTCAAACCATGTAACATATAAAGATACTGCAATATGGAATTTCAAAATATGTCCAGCTAAGACTTCTACTGTTACTTCGTTAGTGGGCTACGTATATGTACTTGCATATGTGCATCATGCGGTTTCGTCGAGTACCAGAAAGTTTAGGCAAATAAAGACACAGGTACGGTAAGATAGCTTCCCCGCAAAGCAGTTTTAGGTTTGCCATAAAATGACAAAGGAAGGCAGTGTTGCCACATTTGGCGAGAAATCTCCCATTTGGCGACAAATATGGCGATATGCCATGGACGGATGGAGAACCTTCTGGAACGAGTTCTTACCGGATTAGCCCAGAATGTTCTTGAACACAAGCCAAAAAATATATAAACCCTGCTGGTACGCGGAGAGTCAGAGTGCGAGATAGTTAGTCAGTTCGTGCGGAGTCAATCGAGTCGATAGCCGGGCAGCGAGTGCCGAGTGGGTCGTCGAGTGCATCTGTTAGTGTATCGCTGTTAGTGCATCGTCGAGAGAGCGTTTTGAGCTCCGGGAACGATTGAACCGAAGAGTCGGGAGCTGTGCTCTGTGTGTCGTCGAGTACATCGCGAATTGGAGAGTCTCGAGAGTACGTGGAGTTCCGAGAACGACCGAGCAGAGTCGGCGGGAGCTGTACTCTGGTTCTTTGCAGTGAAGCTGTCTCCACCGTTATAGCCTGATAACCTGAAGGCTGTGTCACTGATTGTTCCAGCGAGTGTATAGCAGATCTTCGACGACTGTAAAACGTGACTTTGGAGCTGTCCTGATTAATATTGGCTAAGTGTGTTTCGATACTTCAGCAAGTGTCCTTGTTATTCGCTTCAAATCCACACGAACCCCGTACGAACGTGAAGAAAGAATATAACGTAACAACTTGTGTCAGAAAAAAAACCTAACAGTATATATAATGGAATAAACAAAATTATGGCGGACTATTAAATACAAACTCTGTTTTCAGAGCTTTCTAAAGATACTAAATGAGATTAATCAGAGACGATAAGTTTAACCAAACAAAAGTATACATTGATAAGTGCGATTTTGTTAGAGTTAAAAAGAACATATCCATTTATTAAAGAAACGAATGACTTTCAGTGAACATAAAATCTTTTACATACTACTTTAAGATCTCGGTGTTATGGAGAAAAGAGCTCTGATAGTCCCCTTGGAGTCCAAGGAGTGACCATGTGAACGATTAATGGTGCCCCAAACCTATGAATTTCTTTTGAAAAATATCTAATTTGATAACATTTTACGATTATCTTTTACTTTCTTGTACAATGTAAAGGAACTTTTGTAATCGCCAATAATTTCAGGTATCATATTTCAACAGAAATATCCATTTTGACATTTCCTGAATTCATTTGGAAGATTTTTTTTTCTCATGTCTGTACGTAAAGACAGAATGAAGGGCTCCTTTCCAAAACGAATTGTAAAACGGATTTACTCCCTAGGAATTTAAAACATTATTACCCCGTTTTCTACCCAGGTGAACAAAATATGTCATAAATAAATTAAATTTAGCATTTGGGATTTTTCTGACAAGCAGTTTTGAAACTAAAGGCTTGTCCCAGCCTTAGTTAATGATGAGATACACATGTTACTCACGTAGCGATTGATAAACATACCTATTATTCCGACATCGTTTGGTACTCACATTCAGCAACTCATACTTCTTTTCTCTAAGCTCATTTGTGTACAACGAGTACAGCTGCGTCTTGAGTTTCCAACTGTTGGAAGATAATCCCCAGCATTCAGGATATTCTAAGTGCAGTACAACTTCAACTATCCGAACTCCAACTATTCGAATCGCTTTCAAAATTTCGGAATTTTTCAGCATCAACTGAAAAAGAGAAGGAAAAGGGGGGGAGGAAAAAGAAGCACTTGGTAAAGGAAAGGTAAGAGACAGTAGAAGATGAGGATGACGTGACACCCGAGGAACGAAGAAACATTCGTTTGAAAATTCCTGGATGTTCAGAAGTTAGTGCTGAGAATACAGCAGAATGAATGGTGTGTGATTCGTCAAACCCTGCGTTTCAAATTCTAAATGATGATGAACTTTTTGAAAGAGTGAGAGAAGAAAATGTCGAGGAAGAAGATTACCTTGATGTTGAAGTTGAAGCAGGCACGGGACCATCAGCTAGTGAAATGTTTGTCGGCCTTGAAACTGCATTGAAGGGGACGAAGAAAAAGTCCGAATGTGATCACACGCAACTTCTCATTATCAAGCAGATGCGCGACTTGGCTGCCCGAAAACTGATAAAACAGTCAAACAGCTTATTTTGGCAGAGATGTTCAGCACTTGTATGTACTGTACAGTACGCTATATAACATGTACGTAAAAGTTTTGCCTTGCTGAGCACCGCCCTTTCTAATTGCAATCGGCAGTATCAAACGTATGTGCTTCCAATTACAAAATTGTTTTAAATGTGAAAATAATCACATTTCGGTGACGTCACATTAAAAAAAAGAATAATTTTCAACAAAAAACGAAACCTAACTTTTAATATGATATCTTCGTTCTTATATTAAGGAACATCTTATGGTCTTTATGAAAAAAATAAAAATAAATAAAAAGAGTTTGACTTCCGTACGACAAAAATCGACCGAGAAATTTAATTTTAAAGATTGCAATTTTTAATATCATTTTCAACTTGATTTGAGGGATTGGTTATTCAACTTAGAATAATTCCAGGAAATAAATTTAAAAGAACTGCAACAAAAAATGTGTATAATTTAGTAGGCCGTCAAGGAAGTCTTAGAATGTCTACATCAGATTCTTTTTCTAGGTACGATAATAATGACAATCAGTTAAAACTCCAGATATACTGAAATAATGTAAACCTTATATCGCACCAAATTCGGCATAAATTCAAGCATTCGTCAAATGAGACTGGATAATTGTAAACTTTAGAACATTGGACACAGAGACCAACTTTTCCAGCCCCATTTGTTCGCTTTAGCGCTGAATATCAATATACAATTAATGTAGCAAAAATTGCTCCTTTCTACTGAGCTCCTCACAGCTTAGTGAAGAAGCCGTTGGACTCGCAGGTACTGAGTTCGAAACCTATGAAAGGTAAGGTGCCCGATAAGTGGTTTTTATGTAAATTTCCTTCTTATTAATCTTCTTTCTTAACGTATCAGCATGTTCATTAACTGTGTATAAGTAGCTCTTCATTCAGTTCGAAATAATAAAAGCCTTAAGTTTAGACTTGAGTACTTGCCTGTTCATTTATACGATCCCTTCATCTACGCGACAATATCAACGCAGATCTAAAAAGAAAGTTTCTCAGCTCAGTCTTTTTATAATATTCATCCTATTAAACTAACGTTATGGTGACTGCGATGCACTGGATCCGTTGAACGACATCAGTCAGACCTTGATACCTCACAGCAATCAGACTAGTATCTGATAGGCGTTCATATTTGTTTATCAATTAGGCACAGAACAGCACTTAAATTTCTTGGACTGGAAAGCCAAGAGAAGAATACATTGTAAATAAAACTGAATTAAATAGTATTTAACTGTATATTTCTGTTTAGTTTACAGTATTTGGTATATCTTTAATGAAGCCTATTTGGAAGCAGATATATTAGCTTTCTGAAGCCAAACGCTTATAAAAATCAAGTTCCAAAACTGACTTTGTAAATTCGTTCATAAGTCTGAATAGTGTTAAAGAAGGTGTTTTCCTGAGAAAAATTTATTTCTTGCTAAAACGTGTATCGTAATCAAATATAGCTAACAATATATTTAAGTGGTATTTTATTCATACCTATCTACACAATATATTTTAATATTATTCATAAGAAATGTATCGTTGCATCTTAAAGGAAAATATATTATTATAAAGATGTCTGTGTATGATCATATCTTCATATTGTGGAATGAAATATCAAAGTGCACATTTTGAATTGCTATAGAAATAGAGCTTTACGGATTAACACATAATTTATGTATGTATGCCTTGGCAAATTCTGTGCATTTTTGATTTCATTTCCTGCGTTGCGATTAATTAACTCATATATCTCCTCGAAGTATTTTAATTTATATGCATAATGCGTAACTTCGTGATAAGTTCTAAAGCATAATAGCTGCTGAATGGATAATCTCCAGACATATGCGAGAAAAGTAAAATTATCGAAGAAAATGATGTATAGAATCAACTTGTTGCAATCTAGAAATATTCATGAAATCTTTTTGTTTCGTTGAGTTTCAAAAGGAAACCAATAACGTACAGAAAGAGAAAGGGATTTTTAATATAAATAGTACATCAAGAATTGAAGTAAAAACTTCTTTCACAAAATCAAATCATTTGCTATTGAAAAGTTGAAATCCAACTAAAACATAACATTGCCGTCTTTCAATTTACGATTAATCTTTAGATTATGGTAACTTGGCGATTTTTTGGCGAAAATTTGGCGACCAACTCTCCTACAGCAACCCTCTATTTTTTTTTCCCGCCGCCATTTTGTCTTCACGAAGTAAAGACATGCTTCTTTTCTTTTAATCTACTGAACACTTCTTCCAACAATCTACTAGCCGAATTACACTTATGCTAGAAATTTTATCAAACAAAACTGCTTAATCATGACAAATATTCACTGCAAAATTGGGAAAAAGGGCACAATACCATACTCCTTACGCGTTTTTCAAAATAACACATACATATAAACCATGTACACGTCGACTTATTTTTACTTAAAAAAACATCCCAGAATTACACAAAAATGGCATTGCGCACACTCTTCACTATATCCATGTACACTGCTTTTTTCTCATAAATTAGAAAAATTTCACGAAAATACATGACAATTTTCTGAATCTTTAAACCCGGTAAAAGGAACATATATGAAATTACCTGATCGCGAAAAAGTATTTACCCTTTACAAATATCAACATTTCCACATATAAAATAAATAAAATATCCAAAAACTTTTACCTCTAAATCATCTATTATATTATAAACGTCACCAACGAATTCATACCGCAAGCATTACAAATACTTAGTGTCAAATATTTAAATTATTTCCATGCACGTTTATTTCAACTAAAACGTATACCAAATTCCTACAGACATAAAATTCACAAAATAACTATCATTTAATTAAAATATAATTAAATTCAAAAACACTACTTAAAATATAAATAAGCACATACATTAAATTAATAAAAATTAGCTTACAATCCTAATTACTTTAAACTAAATCATTGCTAATAACAATTTTCCCAATAATACCAAATTACTTTACTTCCACCTTACATTTAGAACAATGCATAAAAATAATATCCTCAAATAATTAAAAATACTAACTTACCTAATATTCTTCAGAATCTTGCTTACATGGTGGATACACTTTAATTATGTAATCAATACAATTATTGAACGATTTTTTCTGCGAATTTTTCCTCCACACTTCCTCCGCTAAATAAAAAGCAAAATTCTCTTTATCACAATGCCTCGGAATGGCGCTTTTTATAGCACTCCACGTGCCCTCTATTATATTGGTATGTGCACCTGTTTCCGGATCTTTAAAATAATATTTGTGGTTCACAGCAAGATGTTTAAAACCTTCATCTTCCAAACATTCATACGATTTCCAGCAATCTGAAATAATTATAGTACCCGGTAGAATATATTCTTTTATAAAACTTAATAAACAATCTTTACTTCTATCTCGCACAACCTTAAAAAAACATTTATTTCAATCTCACCAAACACCCATTTTCCTTCCACTCTCCTACCTCTCTGATACTTCCGCTTCCCAAACTTACTCTCATCAATTTCCACAATAACATTCATACCACCAAGCATACCCATAACATTTTCGCAAAATTCCACGCACACTTCCCTACAAAAAGAATTCCAATCAGCTGCAGTCCTACTGCTAATTTCTAAATCCGAAATCCAATAGTCAACTGCCAATCTATTCACCCAATAATAAGAAATCAATAAAATCTCACCCATACTCAAACGACTTTCAGCAAACCACGTACCCTTCCTTACATTCCGTTTCACAAAATGTCCATTTTCACCAGATTTCTTGCACCGCCATTCAAACTTATCAGTAATATCCTTCCTTTCACACAATCCCATTTCATTCCTACATTTTGGACATTCATACTTATCCGCAATTAAACCTACACTCATGCACCATTCCACCAATTCTTTTGAATTATCACACAAACGCATTAAAAATCTAGAATTCACTTTAGATAGCTCCATACAATCCCAAAATTATTCAACCCTACTTCACACAACACACAATGAAGCTTAATACAAAATAATATACAGCCACAGATATTTTTCCAAATTCCCCCCTTTTCCGATTAAAGAACCGTAATTCGTCCATTAATATCACATGACATATCCCATGATCTCTCATTTCCCTCACACAAAATAATGCGTAATTGGAACTGAGTACTGCTCACATTATTACCAAAGTCCCAGGTAGTAACCTTTATCGCCTCCAAAATGTCGCCTAACTACCAGTTACCATATTCTAAAGATCAGCCCAATTTACTTTCCTTCATTTGATAGCAACCATTTAGTACATATTTTATTTCACTAAAGGTGTCTTAATTGGAAAAATTGGATAACTGTCTCCATTATCCTAAACAAAATGTCTTGCAATACAGGTAATAGTATAAAGAACACAAACTGTTATAGATATTTAAATAAATATTTAACTGTGCACAGTATTTTAGTTTGCACTTTTCTTGAATGTGTCTCATTTTATTTCAGTTAATTAAAGTGTTTCATTTTGAACTATTGCAAAATTGAATCAATTAATTTCATAACGGACTTTTTTTCCAATGGTGGGCTTTAGCCGTTTATAGGCGTTGGCCTATAAACTTGAATTTGGTCTCTACGGTACGGCAGCCAGAATCCCTAACGACTTTCCAATGGAGCAGCTATAAAAGAAAACCAAGTACCGTAATTTTAAGTGTAAATTTTAATTTGCTTTTATTTGTTTACTCTAAAATATTAATATGAATTAAATATAGCAAATATATAACTGTCTCGAGATTCTGTCTTAAGCAGCATTTCAGAGAAATAAAACTGAATCTTTAATGATGCGGACTAACTATAACATGAGCAAATCCTGATAGTTGAAAAATCTGGATAACAGAGCAGTTTTCTTTCTTTCCTGTATTAATGTGAATTTATTCCTTTCTTCGTATTTTATTTTAAAGAAGATTATGCAACTAAAAATATAAAGTAGTATTAATCAAGTATAGCTTCAAAATTTAAAACATCAAACAAGAAATACTGCATGACTCACACCAGAAGTTTAATAAAAATTATCATTACACTAGAGAGTTTAAGAAAAAATAACAAAATTGCCACAAAGTTACCTTGAGCAAGAAAATGCCTTTTCAAGCTTTTTTACTATATCTTGTTTTACTTTCAAGTTTTTTACCAAGTATGATTTAAATGAATTGCACATATGATAATTAATAATGACTGATAAGTCCTCTCTATTATAGGACTGTTTTAGAACATAGAAATTCTTACCTTGATAGAACTAAGAGAAAATATCGGATGACTTCCATGTTCTTTTTCGGATTACATTTTTTAAGGAAATACAATTTCGCTTGGATTTCAAAAATTATGAGCTGCATTCTATCTCTGAGGACATAACCCTATTCGTAATTAAAGATAAAAGAATTAAATCCGTCCACAAAATAACAGCGCAAAACATTATCACAGTGCTAGAAAGAACAGAATTTGTCCTACCTGGATCCATAGCAAAAAGCAGGAAGTTCCAGTACGGCATAGTAGAATATTCTAAGAAATGTAGCACCCTGAACACTCGTCCACCTATCACGGACTGTCATCCCGGTGAGAGTTGCCAACATAAATGATGAAACGAAACTTATTAGGAAAGGTAAAGTTGTAGTAGCATGCACTTCAGTGATCTGTTTTAAACGAAGCAAGAGTCCTTCAATTTCTGTGTCAGCAACAAAGGAATGAAGAGAGGAATGCTACAAGAACGTATGATTTAACAATTTCAACGTGTTTTGTCCCTCGCAAATTCTGACATTAGTCGAACCAGTTTAAAACAGCGTAAAAGTGGTGCGAGGGATCATCCATCAATAATCAAGCAACATCCAATTACCAAACAGGGACATTTAGGAAAACTTAAGTACATGTAAAAAACAACGTTATCGGATCTGCAAGTATTTGGTCCTTTCCCATCCTCCTGGTTAGAAAGAAAGATGGTTCTTCTAGATTTTATCGTTTCAACTATCGCCGGTTGAATGTCGTCACGAAGAACGACAGATACTCTCTTCCTATGTAACTGTAACTCTATCCAGCCAAACGAGCAAATTTGTCAGACGCAATAGATATATTCCAGTCAGGGGTTCAGTAGCCGAAAGGCCTCTGAACGATGGTAGTTTGATCTAGGTTTAGATTCCAAAGAACGGGCTATCTGCGAAACATTTTCTTAAGATTTTTCATCTGCATAACGTAAATATTAGTAAATTTACCTTGAAACATAGTGAACGAAGGCATTCTTTCTTTTAGACCAAGGTTGAGTAAAAGCCGGATCTCAGAAAGAAGGCGGCTGTTTTAATTTCTTAACCCGGCCTTTTATAAAGTTCTGTACGATGACATTTTCATCTCATTCCTATACAATTTCGTACGCAAATTACCAACATGAATACCAGAAGCTCACGTCTATTGTTAAAGAATACACGCGCGTATATACGTATGACTATACTCTTAGTCAACTTAAGCTGAGAAAACTACATGTATTAGAAGTTTGCACATCCCCCGGAGAATGTAGTTTTATCATTACTAGCACCTCTAACCCATTCAAGACGCCGTGTTTGTTTGGAGGCAATACCCAGAAACCGAAATCACACATTTCTGAAGGAAGCAGAGAAAAATGGCAATCTAAAGAAACTAAACTGTTGACTGGTTAGCTAATACATATCTTATAATCATAAAAGGGTACTTACATATTAACGCAAGGCGAATTTTTACAGATGAAAATGCAAAAGTTATTATCCGGTGAGAGGATTTTCGAACCTTTTTTTAGAAAGATTCCCAAGCTATCGATATTTATCGTAAGCCGATAAACATTACAAACATACAAAACGAAAACATACTTTAGCATTTTAAAATTCAAATAGGAATTATTAAACAAAAATTATGTAACACATTAAAAAAATAAAGCACTTACATTCTTGTTCAAACCTTTCTGTATTTTTCTTGAGCTATTCTTGTCGCAAAGTACACAGCAATCTGTTTTCGCTTAAAAAACAATTGCCGGAGACTCGGGTGGTGATTGTCGTCAACAGCAGCTACCGAGGAAATGCATTTCCTTGTGGTTCCCTTTAGAACATTTTCAGCAAAATTCTGTATTCTTGCAGTTTCTTCCACTGCTGCCAAATTCCACGAGCTCTTATTTTAAAACTATGTTTAAGGCAAAATATATCACTATTTGTTTACAAGAACTTTTAGAATACAACATAAAAGAACGCATGCCAAAAGGGCTTCGCTGCTTGACTGAACATTGTTATGAGCATGGCTTCCAGAAGAATGGTTATGTGCACGGTTGCCTCAGTTTGGCACTTTCTGAAAATTTGGCGACTTCTTCTAAGATGGTTGCACTAATACGTAAGTACCAAAGGAGCTTTAAAGGAATAATGTATTTGCAAAATCTTAATAGATGCATTTATTGTTGGCATTTTATGTAAAGAAATTTTAATTCGGGAGTCAGATAGGCCACAGAGTGGTTGTATTCAATAAAGACAACAGAGTTTAAATCTTGTTTGATCACAGGTTGCAATTCCTAATAACTTGCAATTCGTAAAATTATCATCCGAAATATCGCCAAAAATACTGAGTTACAATGTATAGTATCCATCAGCAAAATCATTGTCCACGTTTTATCATAAAAAGGAGGGAAATTCCATGCTGCATGTCAGCCTGTTCTGAGAAGTCGCCCCTGAAAAACTCATCGAATTGAATTTTCTTCAGGAAACGAACTTTCATCACCCACGTAACGAAAGTAACAAAATAAATAACGAAAGAAAATGGCGAGTTGAGAAACTTTTGCACAATCAGAACCAAACGTACTTCTTCACAACAATGTGCTTTAATGTTGTATTTATTACCAGCAGAATAATAACAGCAATGTTAATGTATATTTAAGAGAAAAGATTTTTAAGCATACTCTGAAACTATCGTAACCGTTGCTTTCCAAAATTTGTGAGGTGTAAGCTTTAAAGCCTTCAATTTAAGAATTTAATGTACCATAAACAGGGAAATTGCCTGGCTCTTTAGCCTGAATTATTATCTCGATAACATTGATGGATTGTGCTCATGATATATCACACTAAATTAACTTCTGTACACCTGACGCATTTTCACATTTCATCGAGCAGGTTAACTTAAATTAAGCTTGACGTTACGCATGTTGGCGAAAACTACAGATGTAGTCATAAATGCGTAACACCACGAGCTGGATTCAGAAAACAGAATATATGCTAAATGCAGCTTGGTTAAATTTTAATTAACATTTTGTATTGAATAAATTACTTTTCTATGAAGTAAAATATATTTTTATGACACACTAAATGGATTTGTGTATATTATTTAGTTCATATTTTAGTGTGCTTATATATATATATTCTAGTATTTGAAATTTACTTTATATTTTAGTATCATTTGCTATATAATTTGAAAAAAAAATTACTAGTTTGCAAATAAGATATATATCTAATATTTTTTGCGAAAAGTACCAGAATACTGGAAATTTATTGAACTTTCGAGTTTTAATAGCTAATTAATAACATAGATCAACACAGGGTTTTCCACAAAATATTGAAAATTCCTTTTATATGAAGGCTAATTTGGACTAAAATGTGTGCCGATGTAATGCTTACAACTGTGCCTTGATATGGGTTCAAACGTTCTGCTTGACTCAAGTAATTTTTTATGTACATCGGAATTTAAATAATGAGAACATATTTTATATTTATATTTTAAGTACTTTTAATATTTCCAGTTTAAAAACCAATTACTAATTCTCAGGTAAATTTGACAGCACTAGACGATCATTTTAGGTAGAAAAGTTGAACAAAGAAAATATTTTGTGTTTTCTGTTGTTATCAACACAAATAGCTCCTGTGTATAATTATTTCCATCAATATTTTATTGTACTTAGTACATTATTTCTTATATATCAAAGAACATGCATAATTGAAAAGAATGTGCATCTTAAGAGTCACTCAACTGCATTTATGATGATTTAGAGTTTCAGTCTGCCAGTATGAAATTTTTGAAATGAAAACAAAATAACTGAATTTCATCTTACTTTTTAACCCTTTGAAGGGCACCGGTATATAATATATACCGGTTGTTTGTCAATTTTTTAACCTCCGAAAAAATGCTAATTTTTCTACACCAAAAGCTATAATCGTAAGTTTCTAGTGTTTCCTTTCAATTCTAAATGGTAGCATCACTCTATGAATGCTCAATATTTTGCAGTTATGAAATTAATATACCTCTTTGCAAGGTATCATGTTGGAAGATTGATAAATTCTATTGGAAGGAAAGAAAAGATTCAAAACCTGCAAATATATGACGTACACATGCTGAATCTTATATATTTACTTCATTTTTGTCAGAAATGATAATTACCAGAAGATTATTTATACGATTTTAAAACCGGTATATAATATATACCGGCGCCCACACTGAGGGTACCACGCCAATAGATGGCAGCACCAGTCTTCTCCTTTTATACTCTGTGACATGACAGAATTTCTTTATTATTATAACAGTTTATGATGTAATAATTTTTCATGATTAATTTATAAGTCGTTTAAGATTCAGTATTATGTTCATGGAGGAATGGGGAGTTTATTGACTCTGCGCTAGGACTGAATACAAGTATATTAGTTTCATTTATTCTTTGTGTACTCAGCTCGAGTTTCATTCGTCTGTGTTTAGCTAAAATTTTTATTTCAGCACTTATCTCTTTCCTAAGAGAAAGACTCATCGATTTCAAAATTGCCATCTGGGGTCAAAACTTTACACAATTGTGGGGGTTAAATGTGGCATGTTAGCCTCCAAAAGACACCCGTTGCTTCGTGTTTTCCAAAATTCTAGAATGCAAGGAAAATGAAAGAGGTGATTGACAACGAATTTGTCATTCGGGAGTCACGCCTTCTTCCTTTTGTGAGGTGTGATAAGATCACACAAAGGGAAAGCTCACTTAAAATGGAAATGTACTTAAGGTCCATCTCACCCGAAGTCGCGAGCTCTCCGTCGCTCTTCCTTCACGAAAACTGCTGGTTTGAAAGCATGCTTTTATTCTTTAGGGAAATTCTTTGTTAATTTCAGATGAAAGACTAGAGAACACAAGAGAAATCTGCGCTCTCGTTGATACAAATAGGTTGTTTCTGAAATAAATTCTCACAGTTGGTGAAAGGAGGAAAAATATTTCTAAGGCCCGTTTTAGATGCAAACTAAAATTTATCCAAAAGTTGAAAAGGAGCCCCTATGCAGCCAAAGGGGTTGAAAATCAGAATAAGAGCTTTGAGGTGTATCAAATAATAAAATTGTTTAACGGTGTTTCTTCCTGAACAAAAAGATACATTACAACCTATATTTACAAAAAATAAAAAAGGGACTCTTACGGTCCTTGATGATCTAAAGTGTGTGTGCGTGGAGAGGGGGGGGGCGATTCTTCGTATCATAGTATGAAGCATGGTTGTTTTTTCACATATTATCTAAAGTATAAAATACAACTTCAAAAAGGCAACATACTTTCTCAGCTGAGTCGGTCGTAGTGCTTCACTTTTCAATTTTTTTAATTTTCGGCTGAGTTCATCTGCTTGTAATATTATACTAGTTCAGTTACAGCATGATACGATTTACACATGCAGTGTTATATTTGCTAATTTTTTTTATAAAATAATATTGAATTTAAATCAAGTTGAAAAGCTTTTTACCCATATTTTACATAAGTATGTTCAGCTGGGTTGCGTCATCAAAGTGCATAAAAAAACATAAATTTTATTTTTAAAATTTTAAATTTCTGCCAAAATTTTAAAAAAAAATTGTCTTTAGACTTACATAACTATATTCAAGCACTCATCACTACAGACGCACATCAAAAGTACCCACAATTAATTTTAAAAACAAAGATTAACAGTTGGCAGCTACCTGGAAAAAAATGTCCTAGAGGGGCGCCGGTATATAATATATACCGGCTCTCAAAATTCAGGATTTCGCTCTAGATTTTTTTTAAGTCTCAATTTTGTGTCCTTAGGGTCCATAAGTTATAGTTCATGCAAAATTTTACCACAGTTTAAATTATTTTATATACCGCCCCTCAAAGGGTTAATTAATCAGCGAAGTTTATATTCGCAGATATAAAAGAAGAGACAGAAGAAACCTTGGTACTTACATAATAACGCTAACACCTTGGCTCAGCGTGGTGATTTTTTTCTGGTGAAAAAGATAAAAGCTACTTATCGCGTGCACATCGGTGGTTTTCGCGCCTATTTTCAGAAAGATTCCCAAGCTATCGATATTTATCGTAAGTCGGTAAACATTATGAATGTAGGAAAAAAAAGAGGTAGTCTATGTTTTAGGTTGCCCCTTGGATTATCGCCAAGTTGTTGTTTCATTTATAGTAACCTGGATAGTTGAATTTATGGAAAACCTGTTATGAGGTGATCAATTGTAATGCGTGATTGTGGTGATTTTGACTGATGCAAAAATATTTGTAAGGGCTTACTTAGGTTTGGATGTTGGTTAGAAAATTCGTTGTTTATTTTGTGCTTTACACCGTAAAATGGCTGCTGGTGGTACGATTAACCTGAAGTTTCCTTACACTTTGGAACGATTAGGAAAGAAAACATTGATTGACGGGTGTGTAAATGAAGATTTAAATGGCTTCGTTTACCTCTCGGTAAACTACGCACTGAGATTTAATTATTTCGAAACCGGAGCTCATATAAACACTAGGTAAGGGTGTGTGTGGGTGTAATAAAAAGGGATTTTCGAAAGAAAGACTACCGACAGTCCGGCAGTACGGAGGATAATTTCCATTTCCATTTTTACTTTTGTGAATTAATGTGGCTACGGTGGTATACAGATTCTAATTTAGATAATTTGGTTGATCTTTACAATATGGTAACTGGTAGTTTGGCGACATTTTGGAGGCGATAAAGGTTACTACCTGGGACTTTGGTAATAATGTGAGCAGTACTCAGTTCCAATTACGCATTATTTTGTGTGGGGGAAATGAGAGATCATGGGATATGTCATGTGATATTAATGGACGAATTACGGTTCTTTAATCGGAAAAGGGGGGGGGGAATTTGGACAAGTATCTGTGGAGGTATATTATTTTGTATTAAGCTTCATTGTGTGTTGTGTGAAGTAGGGTTGAATAATTTTGGGATTGTATGGCGCTGTCTAAAGTGAATTGTAGATGTGATAAAGAGAATTTTTTTTTTATCAAATTCGGAAAAAAAAATCGTTCAGTAATTTTATTGAATCCATAATAAAAGTGTATCCACCATGTAAGGAAGATTCGGAAGAAGATTAGGTTAGTTAGACTTTGTTAAGAATGTGAGTAGTATTCAGTTCTGATTACGCATTATTTTGTGTGAGGGAAATGAGAGATCATGGGATATGTCATGTGATATTAATGGACGAATTACTGTTCTTTAATCGGGAAAAAATCTGGCAATTTTGTATTTGGCTTTATTCTGTGTTGTGTGAAATAGTGTTTGTGAATTTTTGGATCCCATGGCCGTAACTAAAGTGAATTCGAAATGGGTATTTAGTGGTATTGAAAAGGATAGTAATAAATGTTTTTTAAGGTTGTGCGAGAGAGAAATAAAGATGTTTTATTATGTTATTTATTTTACCTGGTATCTTGCTTTGCAAGATAAGTATGATTTTAAGGATTCTGAAACAGAAGGAAGAAAAGTGTATCCGCCACGTAATCAAGATTCTGAAAAAGATTAGGTAAGTTAGTATTTTTAATTATTTGAGGATATTATTTTTATGCATTGTTGTAAATGTAAGGTTTAAAGGAATTTGGTATTATTGGGAAAATTGTTATTAGCAATGATTTAGTTTAAAGTAATTAGGATTGTAAGGTAATTTTTATTAATTTAATGTATGTGCTCATTTATATTTTAAGTAGTGTTTTTGAATTTAATTATATTTTAATGAAATGATAGTTATTTTGTGAATTTTATGTTTGTAGGAATTTGGTATACGTTTAAGTTGAAATAAACGTGCATGGAAATAATTTAAATATTTGATATTAAGTATTTGTAATGCTTGAGGTATGAATTCGTTGGTGACGTGTATAATGTAATAGATGATTTAGAGGTAAAAGTTTTTGGATATTCTATTTATTTTATATGTGGAAATGTTGATATTTGTAAAGGGTAAATACTTTTTCGCGATCATGTAATTTCATATATGTTCTTTTTACCGGGTTTAAAGATTGAGAAAATTGTCATGTATTTTCGTGAAATTTTTTTAATTTATGAGAAAAAAGCAGTGTACATGGATATAGTGAAGAGTGTGCGCAATGCCATTTTTGTGCAATTCTGGGATGTTTTTTTAAGTAAAAATAAGTCGCCATGTACATGGTTTATGTGTATGTGTTATTTTTAAAAATGCGTAAGGAGGATGGTATTGTGCAGTTTTTCCTAATTTTGCAGTGAATATTTGTCATGATTAAGCAGTTTTGTTTGATAAAATTTCTAGCATAAGTGTAATTCGGCTAGTAGATTGTTGGAAGAAGTGTTCAGAAGATAAAAAGAAAAGAAACATGTCTTTACTTCGTGAAGACAAAATGGCGGCGGGAAAAAAAAATAGAGGGTTGCTGTAGGAGAGTTGGTCGCCAAATTTTCGCCAAAAAATCGTCAAGTTACCATAATGTAAAGATCAACCGATAATTTTAGATAGTTTTGGGATGCTGTTAAAGAATTCTGTGTGTCACACATGTTGAAAAACAGTAATTTTTAAATAAGGTAAATCAATATTTCCTTTTTGTACTGCGTAAATTAAATAACATGTATTTCCATTCTTATGTTAGTTACTTGCTTGATTTAAATTGAAATTTATTGAGATTATCTATTTTTTTGGTTTTAATTATGTTTTATTGCATTATGTTTGGACGCCATTTACTGGGGAGAGCGTAAAGAGGAATGGCGCCAAAAAATCGTCTGTTTTCGCCAAGGGGTACCCGGAAATATATTTTTACCAAAAAAGCACACTTTAGCAATTTAAAATACAAATTTGAATAATTAAATAAAGATTACGTAAAACACTTACTTTCTTCTTCGAGTCTCTATGTAAATTTTTGTCCTTTATTCTTCTCCCGAAGCGAAATAGCTGTATGTTTTCTTTTAAAAAAACATCAGAGTACTGCGAAGACTTAGTCGGCTTCGTGCAATCCTCGGCAACAGCTAGGAAACGCATTTCCTCATTGGTTCCTTCAGACAAATTTCAGCAAAATTCACAAAATTCAGTGCTCCTGCAGAAAATTTACCTCAGCTTCTTCTATTGCTGGCAAATTCCACAAGCTCATGTTTTAAAATTAAGTTTAAAGCAAAAACTACGATGATTATTTTATAAACGCAGTTTGAACTTGGAATACAAAAGCAAAGAATGCATACGAAAATGGCGGTGTTGCTTGACTGAAACGATTGTTAGGAGCATGGCTGCCGGAAGCTTGGAAATGCGCAAGGTTTAAAGAGTTTGGCACATTCTGAAAATTTGGCGATTTCTATTAAGGTGGTTGTGTTAATACGTAAGTACCGAAAACATTTAAATCCTAAAAATGAAAATGAATATCTTCACATTAAAAAAGTTTCAGGTCATCCAAGAGGCAGTTATTTTAAAAATCTATGTCAATCTAAGGCTGCTTTTTTGACTAATTTTAAATCTAAGTAAGATACTTTTCATGTTAATTCCTTTACCCGATATTTTTTCGCATTCATTAAATAACATTTTCTGTTTTACTTTTGTTCGAAATGGAAAATGCCTTTTGAAAGTCTGATTGCTTCCTTTTGTTGTAATTTTTATCAATGTTGAAGAATTAAAAATATTAATTTTATTTTTAAAGAAAATGAATCCTTTCTCAGCTAACTTCACTTTGCTTGAGAGACCTAAGACTATGTCTATATGATATACCTTACTAATTATTAGAATAATTTAATTTAACAATTTAATACATTTTTGTTTAAAACAAGTATAATGGCAGCTTAAACCGAAAAGGGCATCGTTAAATACTACGTAAAAGTACTAGAATTCATAATAAGCATTTTTCAAATTATGTGACAGATATGTATGGTTTACGTAATGGTAAAATATCCAGAAGAAGATCTGAACATTTTTATTACAGTTTAAATTTTCAGACATAATCTATTATTAAGAAATTCTATGTTCTAGTCACGCATAAAGCAAAGTACGCAAAAATGTTTCTGAGTCTTCATATTACTAAATAAGTATTGAACATTTTCATGATTGATGTACTTCGCAAAGTAAAATAAGTTTGTTTTTTGAAAGATTGAAAATTGCTTAAAAAGAAAATAACAAGTTATATTCTCTTGACCTAGAAAAACTTCTAACTTTTTCTTCGCTGCACTTAATATACTTCTTAAAACAAAAGGAAAAGAAACACTCCTACATTACTAAAACTTTTCTCAGTTCTTTAACTATTGCAATATAAAATTTCCATGAATAAACTCATGGCAACCTTTTTTATTTTGAATTCAACAGTCTCATATGCTTGATATAGTTCTTCTAAAGGGCATATGTATAATCAACTTGACTTGATAGCATCGTTCCTATCAGAAAATTAAGGAAATTATACAGGGTGCTTCATAGATCATGGGACAAACTTGCGCTGGGGAGCGTACTAAAACATGCATTTTTTTTTGTATAGGAATGTAGGGTCTAAAGTGACGGGTTAAGGCAGGAACGCAAAAAAACTACACGATAGGAAAATGTGTTTATGTACAAAATCAACGCAAAGTGCTTCTTTGCAGCAATACAGTGTTCACAGTAAATGTTCAAAAAAGAGAACACTAACAGTAATAGGAACTACAGCTGTAATTGGCTGGCAATGCAGCGGTAGACGGCGGTAGTGAGCCGGACAATGCACGATTCGATGCATCAGAGGATCATTCGCAATTCTGATGTCGAGCGTGATGGGTGAGTTACGCACAGGGGGAAAAGCTGACATGCATCTCATGTTTGGTGCTGCTAATGGGAACGGCAGAGCAGCGGTTGTACCAAAAACGGCTTTCGAACAGGCGTATGCCGAAGCATACAATGTTCGAGAGGTTGCATCTGTCTCTGTGTAAAAACGGGTCATTTGAAGCCACCTCTGACACTAGGAGTGGAAGAAGAAGTGCACGACAACCTGGCATTGAAGAATCCATCTGGAACATTGTGCATGAATCACCTCAGACAATTACAAGAGCTATTGCACGTCGTCTGCAGCTGAGTCATTCCACTGTTTGGAGAGTATTGCATGAAACTTGTTTGCACCCATACCATTTGCAGAGAGTCCAAACCTTGCAAGAGACAGATTACCCTCTTCGAGTTCATTTCTGTCATTGGTTCTTGCAGCAGTGTGCGGCGCAGGCAGGTTCCCCATCGTATGTGCTATTCACGGACGAGTCAGCTTTCTCACAGGACGGCATCTTCAATAGCCACAACATGCAAGTGTGGGCAACACGTCCACATGCATTCCAAACCCGCTTCTCCGTGAATGTGTGGGCGGGGTATGTTAAAGACTACTTCATAAGCTCAAACCTCTTACCTGCACGTACAAATGGCTTATGTTATGATATTTTTCTGCAGGAGGTGAGCCCGGGATTGCTGCAGGATGTTCCTGCTATCGTTCGTGATGGCATGTGGTTCCAGCATGATGGTGCACCAGCCCATAACCACGTGCGGGTCCATAATTACTTGGATGGGACATTTCCGGGCAATGGATTGGCCGTGATGGACCCGTTCGATGGCCTCCCCGTTCGCCAGATTTATCCAGCTTGGATTTTTTTGGACGGAGGGCATCTGAAGAGCATCATTTACGAGACTCCCATTGATTCACTAGAGGACCTCGTTGCGCGACTATCCATTGCTGCTGCAAGCGTGCGCGAAATGCCTGTGTTTTTCAAAATGTTCGTCAATCCCTTCTGCGACATTACCAAGCATGTATTACTGATGGTGGTCGCAATTTTGAACATTTATTATGAATACTGTATTATCACAAAGAAGCATTTTGCGTTGATTTTGTTCATAAACACATTTTCCTCTCGTGTCTTTTTTTTTTTTTCAGTCCTTCCTTAACCCGTCACTTTACACCCTATATTCCTATAAAAAATGCATGTTTTAGTACGCTCCACCACCCCTCCAAGTTTGTCCCATGATCTATGAAACACCCTGTATACCATGTCTAACACTGCAGCGAATCGAGATAATAGACAATAGTCAGTTAAAATATTAGAAATCACAGCTTCAGTAAGAACAAGATGTCGAAAGTGGCCTAACCTGGAGCAATAAATAACGATTATATGACAAGGGATTCAAAGCATTTATAGAATACTTTGTTTTGATGCAAGAATGATTAAGTACAAATTTTCGCCATATGTGATGCAAAACATACTTGATTAAATCTTTAATGCGTATTCAGATGTTAATCCAATTATCTCGATTATTAATTCTACATATCTTCAAACATAGAATTGAGAAGGCTTATCACATGACAAAGATTCTATAGTTAGTCGAATGTCTAGCCTTAAAATCAAAAATGTTTATAACCACCTATGCATAAGAGCATAATACTTGCAATACGCTTTGAAAATAATTTCGTCACTCTTGATAAAGAACTTACATACCTGATTAGTGTTTAATTCTTCGTCGTTAATCATACCTGTAGCGCCAAAGATCCTCTACATGGTACGCACAGCCTTTCTGGTGGGTTCTTTATCAAACTGACGAAACGTTTAAAACGCTGTTCTTCACATCTAACATTTGAAACGCATAGCACCATACATAGTCTGTGAGGTTTTAATTTATGGTATTTGGATGACTTTTGGAGGTTTCTATCTTGTATATATCTTTGCCATTACAAACCTTAGCACAGGTGGATCACATATATGCGGTAGATACAATCATTGTACAAAACTTGCTACTTGTGTATCGGCGTGAGCAGAAGGTTTCGTACAAGCATGGCATTCATCATATATGGAAGAAATATTGTTAAATATTACGTCTATAGCCATGTTTATGTAGATCAACCACATTATGAAATGGCTTTAAATTCGTTGACATATAATTACGCATTGCATTTTGAAGTATATACTCGTAGTGACTATGTGATCTTCAACAGCATTTTGCATTTGTAATCATCATTTTCTTCTGTCCATTTCTCAAAATGGTTTCGCAGGGTGTTTTCATTGCTTACGAGGCATTTCGCTAGAGATAAACAAAAACAATGGAGTCAAAGTTTTCAAGCATATCGTTGTAATTCAAGTAACTTGAGCAGACGATAAAATTCGACTTTTATCACAGTCATCAAAATTGTAAAGATTTACCAGAATCGATAATACGTCTTGCAACTATGAGTTAACTAAAATATGTGCTAGAATTTTACTAATTAAGTTACTGCCCCCTGTCTGTATATTCAGTCAGATGCCAAGCCAGATGCCTTAATAGGTCCCTCTCTAGTGAAAGAAGATTTTGTTCTCTTTCTGCACTCTTTCTCATTGTTTGAGATATTTACCTCATAATATCAGAATTTAGGCTGTGAGTAAGATGTAATGCAGGGAAATCTTAATGTCGAACTCCACTCCATCGTTTCTAAAGAATACTGCAGATTGCGTTTCGCGTCACCAAATCTGATAAATTCATAGGATAATGAAAGGTTAATATATTTTTTAACACCAAAGGGCAATTTGCTCAGAAGGGCCATTAATTTCGTTTTGGCGTTTTGCATCATAAAACGCACTTTTCAAATTGTTGCCACTAAACATAAGAGCAATGCATTATATTAAAAAAAGTAAGTAATGAAGAATCTGCATGAATGTAATAATGTTTCTCGCATTATGAAAGATCAATAGTACCTAGAGGCATCAAATTTTGAATAACGTAGTCCTCCACTTGAATATGGGCATCTGGAAGCCCACATGTGGAATCTGAAATTTATTTTATAATCTATTTCATATCTGTAAACATTTAATGAATTTTTAACTAATAAACTCAACAGTTTCAAAGTAAGAAATGGCAACGCTGTTCGAGGGGGAAAAAACATGTTTATCTCCATCGCGATAGACTATGTGTCGGAAGTTCTAAAGATGTGCTCTTTTTAAATATTTCGTGATATTACTTTTGAATTGAATCTTATAATTTAAGTGCGAAGAACATGATATTTAATAAATACAGGTAACACGTAGAACGTTAAAAAGCGCTCTTTTGAGCGTAATATAAAATCTAAAAGTGTTCAGTTTATTTTATTTATTTATTTATTTATTTATTTGTTGTTGTTGTTTCTCACTCTGATACCATAGTATTTTGTATTTTCAAAACTCCGAATTTGAAACAACTTCACATTAATTCGATTTTTAAGCCATGTTCTTTTTAGTTTCAAATATTTAAGACTATATTCTACTCATACCTCTTCTCGTATATTATATATTTATTATACCCTTCTTACATTTTTTACATGTTGGGTTGTTTCAAATTTCATATTTTATTTGAAATGATCTGAAAAGTGTTTAGAAACTTTCAAAAGTTTTTTTGAGTATGAATTAGCGACGATTTCTTCTTCTCTTCTCGTTTTTTCGGTTTGCGAAATTTTTCATATGAAGGATACTTTTTCGTATGGTGAAGAAAATATGCGTTATTGATTTCCATTTGTCTCATAATAAAGAAGTCCATTAAACGAAATCAGAAAGCTAAATAGAATAATTTTTTTTTTTTAATTTCAAAGTTATTTTAACGAATTTTGCTAATTCATTAACCGAGTTCAAATTTTATTGCTTTCTAAATAGCTGCATTCTTTTAGATCACTTTGAGCATTTCGCATCATGAATGCAATTCACGAACTGCATAAAGAGAACGCAAATTAAGCGATATCTTAAAATCTTGATTCTGATCTACAGCTATTAATGGTACAACTTAAAGCATTGTATAAAGCATGACTTATTTTCCGTTTTGTTATAATATTTTAAAACTAGTTTGCAATTCAAGCTAAATAATCTGAAATACTAGACCCATGTGGGGTTCTAACCTTTTAGCTAACAGTTAAGTGTGTAGGAACTTCGTGAACACTTAAGTAAATAATCGCTTTAGTTCAGGAACAGAGACGAAAACTCAAGAAGGGTTAATTACCCTTTATTTCTCAAAATAAGAACTTAACAGCTGGCTCATTTTATAGAGCGTACAGCAAAGCCTGCACATGTGCTTGAACTCAAAGTAATAAGATATAAAACTCAACTAATGCGGCTATACTCTTATATGCGCCCTAAGATCACCAAATGTGGCGATATGTGTTCTGAGCTGGTTTTTGGCGTGATTGCGTGTTGTAAGGTAACCATTTTGATGTTGAAAACTGTTTTCTGCTGGAGTGATTTGAATGCTTGTTGGTTCGTGTTGTGCGTGTTTTGAAATGGCCTATGTCGCATTAAGAGACGTGGTTGCAAGAGAGTCTGGGAGATTATTTTTAGGAGTTGTGGATGATAGAAGTAAGAAAACGCTGATGCAGTGTATTAAAGAGTGGACTGAGCCTTGTACAACTATTTTTTCGGATGGTTAGAAATCTTACAAGGGTTTTGGAAAAGAAGGTTTTGAACATTTATTTGTGAACCATAGTATGAATTTTCTGGATAGTATGTCTGGCTGTCATATAAATACGATAGTGATTACGTGGCGGCATGAAATTGGTATTCCTGCTGTTCGCAGGAAAAGCATACATTCATGGTAAGTGCATTTTATTTTATTCTTGTTCTTATTTTGTAGAATACTATGTTCATTGTTTTTAGTATGGATTTCTGTTGTTATTGTTGTTTTTTTAATTGTTTGAAATTTATTTTAGTTTATTTTGTTGATTAGCGCGTAGTTCCTAGCTTGTGCAATTCGTAGATGTTTTTTAAAGTTGAAACAGAACGTTCTGTACATGGTATTTTTAGAAATTTATTGTTGTTATGTTAATTTATTAAAGCGAGATGTGCGTAGTTCGTAGATTCTTTCGCTGCCTAGATTCTGCAATTCATAGATTTTTTTTTTTTTTTTTTTTTTTTTTTTTTTTTTTTTTTAAGTTAAAACATATCGCTGTTTACATGGATTCTTATCAAATATTTTTGGTTAAAAACTTTACGTTTTTGGTATCTAAATTTTTTGTTTTTGTTTCGAATTTTTAGCTTAAATTGTGTGTTCAAAACGTAGTTTTTGCATATGCGAAAATAGCGTTTTTGGAGACATCGAGTTCCAAAACGAAGTTCGAAATGTAGACAAACAATTTAGACAGTAATATGGCACCGTAGATTTTTCTCGCCAAAAATGTTTGGCGAGAAATTTGGCGACTTGATGTCGCATATAATAGTAGTCTCACAAATGCTTAATTAAAAGGATATAGCAGAAGCTATCAAAATTCTAAATACTTGGCCCCTTAGTATCGAATATGCTAGCAAGCTGTCAAAGGCCTGAAATACGGCTGAGCGTAGTAACAGCTTAAAGAGATTTACCAAAAAGGCGATGGCGCTCTAGTCAGAAACTCTGAGGCTCTTTTGTCGCTTATGTCTACTAAGGTATAAGGAATCAGATGGATTAAAATCTAAGAGATAAAGAAAAATGTCTAATAAATATGCTTGTCTGAGTACTTGTACTGGCATTTTTTGAGAAATTTCTCTCTTTTTGTTTACAAAATTGTCTAAAACAATTTTATATGTGAATCTTAATTAATCTTAATTAATCTTAATTAATCAATTTTGTATATGAATCTTAATTAATTAATCCATATAATTCACAATATTTCTGAGAATATTTGTAGGAAGTTTCATATAATTACTACAGTAATATTTAAATTAAAGTGTTTTCGTAGCAAATAACTTGAAAAAAACCGAGGTTTTCGAAATTTGGTTTAATATAATGCAAACACAAACAGATGGAATAGAAAATGTTGCCAAGTATGAAAATTAAATTACAAATTTAATCTTGTTCACAAGATCTTAATAACAAATAAAAAGGTTCAAAATCATCTTTTCAACATCACCAAAAGTATCCAAATGAAACATTCTCATTTTAAAGTTATGTTCGTGTTCTTAAGCAAAAACATTTAGTTCACCGCGTAGACCGAGAATAGTTATAATCCTGCTCCTAATGACCGAAGAGACAAAATTAAAGTAGATTTCGTATGCTTAAAGTAAAAGCTTTGAAATAACTTAATAAAAATATTAAACCTTACACTCAAATAGTAAAACACGAATATCTCAGATATTCTTATGAAATTAAAACTGATCATGAACTGACTTTTGTTCAGTTTATTATCGCAAAACACACTAGTAGTATCTGCCTAAATGGAAGACTGCCTGAGGAAAACTCACTCGTATACACGGGAAAACAACGAAAAGGCCCATGCAACCAGCTCGTTTGTCTGGAATCAAGTTCTGATTATAACTACAGTAAGACCCCGCTTAACGCTGTTTCGTTTAGCGCTGTTTCGATTTAGCGCTCTTTTATTTCAACCCGGGGATTCTCCGAAATTGTGTTCAGCGCTAGGTTTCCAAATAACATATCCGAAACAGTGTAGTTGTGTTTCTTGCTTGGTAGACGCATTTTTATCATTTGAAACATTTGTTGACATTATTGTAAGTTTAAATTTGTATAATACTATAACGATTAATACAGTGACAAATATTATGATCTTTAGTTTTTTCATGGGTGATAATAAAAAACAAGAAAAGAAAGCAACCAGAAAAAGCATTTCACTGGAAACTCAACTGCAAGTGATTAGAAGATTAGATTCTGGTGAACGTCAATCTCAAATTAGTGCTGCATTGATTTTGGCAACTTCAACAATAAGGACAATTCTTAAGAATAAAGAAAAAATACTGTCATCGGCAACTGCAACTACGTCAAGTTCTGCAACTAGAATTACCCGTTCTAGAAATAACATTATAGAGGAAATGGAAAAACGACTGTCTATATGGATTGACGACGAAATTGAACGCAATATGCCATTAAGCCAATCTATCATAATGCCTTCTTAACAAAAAGGCAGAAAATTGGAAACCCAGAATAGACTGAATGATCTGACTGAGAATTTTATTTGTTTTTAAAAGTATATGCGTTTATATTGTTTTTATTTTTGTAAGAAATAAATGTTTGTATTTTTATTAAAAAAAAACATTATTAAATTTAATGCCTAACCGTTTTTTATCCGTCTTCCCCTAACCCCATTATTTACATGTTAAGATAGCCTCGCTTAGCGCTGTTTCGCATTACGCTCTACTTCGATGGAACATATCCCCCGCTTTAAGCGGGGTCTTACTGTACCTGTGTTATGCGATTTTACCGCTCAGCCGACATTTGCCTTAACAACTGTCGGTTCAAATTTGACTCTAAGAACAAAATTCTTTATTAAATTATATTTCCTTTCAAATGAATATGCATCAATATAGCATTGTGATCTAGCAGCATATATTCATCTTTTATTTTGCTTTAATTTTTACTTAATATTTGCTTTAATGTTGTTCTACTTCGCTTTAATGTTGACTAATTGCAGTCTTCTTTAGACGGTTAAATGAAAGTATGAAACAGAAAGAAAATTTTTAAAAAATCTTTAAAACACTAATCAGCTAAATTAATATTTTGCAAGCAGCCATTATGAAGAAATGATAAACGTATTTATTCAAATTGCAGACGTGAAGGTAGTAGCTGACGAATTGCTACAAAAGGTAAATTTTTATGGAGTATGTGATTTTTGCGAATTAAATAAAGGGGTTTTACTGTTCCGAAAAGCTTTTATGGTTACATTATATAAATCTTTTCAAACCTTTCTCCCTATAAGAATTACTTAAATAATCCAACTACTTAAATATAAGAACGATATCTTCATATTTAATGCTTGAAAGGCTTTATTTTATCTTAAGTTGCATATTTTTCCCCTATAAGCATCGCTAAAAATGGGATGCCATTAGAATTTTTAAAGTTTTCGAATTAGAAATATTTCTAACTGAATTTGTATTTATTAGATTATGGGAAGATACACAAAACTATGTGCCTAAACGGAAGACATTTCAAATGCAAATTTTTATGAATTTCTTGATATACCAAAAAAATTAATGTTTCTTAATTACTAATTTAAAAAGGATTAATTTTGCTATTAATATGTCGAAAACAGTTATTAACATGACACATGCCAAATGAATTTTACCATTCAATTATTATTTTTATTAGTTAATTTTGTTTGTTTACTACTGAAATTAACAAGCGAATACTGGAAAAGAAAATACAGTGTACTCTCGATTGTCTGGTCTAATGCTGGGAAAGTAGGTCGCCGATAACTGAAAATTACGGCTAACCCAAACTATCAATATTCATGTGTATTTTATGTGTTTCTTTTCAAAACATCTATAATTAGTCCAAAGGGGCTTTGTCCCTGAAGGACTATTGTTTTCGTTTTGCGATTTTGCGTTGTATCACTATAAATGTCCGTTTCACTTTTCAAACCGTTGCCACTACATTTTAGAGTCTTGCATTATATTTGAAGTAATTAAATAATGAAAACATCTGCATAAATGTATGTCTATTTCTCGCATTGTGTAAAACAACGGTACATACAGCCATCGAATTTTGAATGACGTCATCCTCCTACGAATATGGGCATCTGGAAGACCAAATTTGAAATTTCTCTTATTATCGATTTCATATTTTGTAAAACTTTAACGAATTTTTGAGTAACAAATTCAACGATTTAAAAACCAGCAATGGCAACACTCTACGGGGAAAAAACCTTTTTATCTCCAGCTCGCGGAACTCTGTATCGTAAATTCAAAAGATATGCTCGTTTTAAAATTATTTTGTAATATTGCTGTTTGATTGAATTTTATAGTTGAAGTGCAAAGAACATGATATTTAATAAATAAAGGTAACACACAAAACGTGAAAAAACGCCCCCTTGGACGTAATTTAAAATCTGAAAACTTTCAGATTTTTTTTGGGGGGGGTCTTATTTTATTTTATTTATGAAAGGGTTTAAATGCTTGTCGATTTTCGCTGTTTATTTTCCGAAGTGCTATTTTATCATTGTATTCGAATCCCCTTTGGTCAACGAAGCTCAACATAATTTAAGTAAAACCATTGCTGTCTGGGGACTGGTGTAATTGTAAGCATCATCTTTGCTTGTATTTTCAGAATCACTCTGTCCCTCTTCTATTCTTTTGACGTTTGGAACTATATCCACGTCACCCAAACACTGCAAGCCCAGCTCAGTCAAATCGCCCATAAAAACCATTCCTCGATGTTTTCCCAATCAATGTTCTCGAAGACTTTTATATTTTCAATTCTTTGGGATACAACTTCAGTTATTACCTCGACCTTTTCACATTAGATAAACCTCAGGTTTTTATACTAGGTGGAACCTTTTTTCATGATCGAACAAGTGTTATCGGTTTTACTTGTGATCAAGCTTTTGCTACTTTGTATATGACATACAATTCAGTAAACATTTTCCAAAACGTGACTACATTATCATCTTGCCTTGCAAGCGTTATAAAAAGACGAGGTAATAGCTGATAAGAAGACGAGGTTAACCTAAAGATGCACTTCAGACGTTTTTAGAGCATACTAGGATGTGTACGTGCTTGATTTTTACGCAGACTCGCGTGTAGCCTTGAGTGTGCGTGCGTGGGCCCCTGCGATGCACCATTAATCTGCACTCAGTTAATGAAGAGTATATTGTATAGGGTGGTTATAATTAAAGTGACCCTGTTCGTACCCCTCTAGAATTTGTTCTACTTATTGAATATTGATGAAATTTGGTATATATGTTATATGGACCATGGAGAAGCGATTTGTGCAGTAAAAAAAAATAGCTCGACATGGGCCCTTTTCGCAGTCCCTTTAAACAACGATATTCACGCAATTCAGATAAGCTGCTGCTGCCGTTTTGATAAAAGAGTTTTACGAATAAAATTCGATCTTTCTACTGTAAGGGCATGATTAACGATAACAGACGCAGAATGATTTTTTGGCGCTGAACGCAAGTTCCTTTATAGGTTTGACTAATTTACATAAGGAATTTTTGAAAGTTGCCTTCTAGTGGTCAAAATTGTAAACCTATTTCTATGTATAAATCTTTTCCCCATAGTCCATATAACGTATATACCAAGGTTCATCAAAATTCGACAGGCAGAATGGGTTCTACAGGGGTCTGTATAGGGTCACTTTAATTATAACCACTCTCTATAATTGTTACGATAAGTTGCTCGAATATGGCAAAGCACACTAAGTTTGGTCTCGTTTGACTTAGTTGATTATGGCCAAGTACACTAAGTTTGGTTTCGTTTGACTTAGTTGATTATGGCAAAGCACACAAGGACTATCCGTCTAGTCTAGGGGAAGAGGACTAGGGGACTTTCCCTAGAACTAGGAGAAGGGACGCCTTTTCCAACAATCGGAACAATCAGTGTTCAGAGAATTTACCACTCGGGCCGATGGTGAGTACCAAAGCACAGCCAAAGAGGAGGGATGGTTTCCTTAAGGAAAAGATACTGGAATGCAATTACCTTACACACGAAAAACCACGAAAAACAACCAGATAAAACCCTAGTTTAACCAGGGATAAACAGAGTCCTAGTACTTTTAAGACCTGGGTCTAACTACCATAACTCAGCAGCCGTAGACACTCAGCGACTGTTGGGGATAAAAATTCTAATGTGTCTAATGTCCAAAATTGATAACTCGCTTTAATTTAGCTAACCATTTAAGACATTGTGACGAAAATTGCTGAAAACAAGTGACATAATAATTCTTAAAGGTTTATTTAAATAAATATATGTAAAATATGCACGATATTTTTTCTATGTGAAGTATACATAACACATTTTACATAACACTTCTAAATAAATACTTGTAAAGTATGCATCACATTTTTTCTGTTTTTCTTAAAATAAATGATGAGTTCGTATTTGGCTGTTGAATCTAACCTTCAAATTGTATGCTACAATTATTCTGTAACACATTAACAGATGCAAGTTTTCTCTAGGATGCATTTTTAATTATTAAATTAGCTGACATCATAAAAAAAGAAACGCGGTAACTTACAGACTCTGTCTACAGTTCTCAGCTTAGTTACGATATGCCTGATAATTAAGGAAATACACAAATGTTTCTCAGAATCCTGTAGCTGTAGCTAAATCAATCCAACTGTAGCTAAATCAAGGAATTTCATCTTAAGATGTAATTCTCAGAGGAATGCTCCTCGACTGTTTTCAAGATTTCTTTCTGTATAATGAGTCACGAGACAAGCCTTAGATCCCAGTTCTTACTTGGCACCTCCATTTGCAACGAGGTGTTCTTGTTCGAGTGTAACAATTACAGACATTTTTAAAGAAATTTTATATCAAAATCTAAAAAAAGTGTCTATTTTTTAAAAGTTATAATTTTGTCTAATTATAAAAAAACATAGCTCCACTTGAAAATCATTTTTACTTCCTTGTATGAAATAAAGGAAGTATTATAATCGCGAAAGGTTTCGGGTATCATATTTCAACGAAAATATCCATTTTGACCGCTATCCGAATGCAATTTAACGATGTTTTTGCGTCAGATCTGTAGGTTAGGACAGAATAAAGGATTCTTTTTCCCAAAACAAGTTGCAGAAAGGATTTTAAAGGGATACAGAAGGGACTTTTTTCGTGACATCTGTACGTACGTATGTATGTATCTAACATATCTTAAAATCGCGTAATCTTAATCTTAAGTAATTTTGTATATAGGACTGCCATAACATGCAGTTGTGCACTTTTTGATGGCAATTGGCCGCACCAGATATATATATATATATATATATATTGTTACGAATTTAGTATTTAAAAAGCTAATGTTAGTTCAATTATAAATTAAATGGTTTTATTTCTCGCGCAGTGCAGCGCGTGACGAATATTAAAAGAAAGCTAAGCCGGAAAAATTAAAAATACAAGAGCGCGTGCGTTAAATAAATAAATATCTCTTTTTAATTTCGAGAAAGTGCTGGAAAATTCTAGCGCGTGATTTTAAAATCTTATAAAAGGAGGAAAACATCTCAGTTTGTAGTAGTTGCTTAGTTTGTTGTTGTTTAGAAAACTACTGTTGTTGATTGTAGCGAATTCGCGGATTAGCGTTCTTTAGCTGTTTTGAATTACGTTCTATTGGACATTTGAGTAGTTAAAAGATAACTACTGTGAGATATTGTAATACTGCATGATAATTTGAGAAAATTTAAGCATTTTTGTTGTGATAATAATAAATTTTTGTTCATTTTTCATCGGACTTGTGCATTCATTTCATAACGAACCCGTACGCACGCAACGATATGTATAATACATACTCTGTTATTCGGTTCCGTGAGCTTTTTTTCATTTTTATATATGCTGGTAAATTGTGAATTTTTTTCTTTAAAAGTGATTAAATTATGTTGTTCTTATCTTCCGGTTAACATTTAATCCGAATGCAATAATTGTAGAATTATCAATTAAAAGTTGTTGAAGTGCGGCTAAGACTAACGAAGCAGCCGTATTTGTTTAAATTTCAAACTTAGCGGAATAGTGAGTCAATTTCTGCACCTTTAGTGTCTTTTTACGAAGCAGGACCAAAAGCAAACTTTCAGATTTTGTGCACCGAAAAACGTGCCTCCTTGCCTGCTGTTTTTGGATAGAAACTCTAATTTTTATTTGTAACAACTGCTTTTCTCATTGTTTTATCTATATTTAGTGTTTGTTTTATGTTTTTCCATATGGTTCAATTTTTAAAGAGGATATTTTGATATTTTATGTATTTTTGCCTTACTGCGAATTGAGAACTGAATTAATTGAATGAGAAATATATCTCCAACTTAATTCGAGGTAATGAGTTAAAATGAAATGCAGCAAAAAATGCGTATAATTTAATAGGCGGTACGAGGGAGTCATGTGGTGCCCCCTCAGAATTCTATTAATGCATTATAGGTAATTTTATTATTTCTTTTAAAACAGAAGTTATGAACATTATTTTCGATGCTAAACCATACAACCTGTACACATAACATATTGTATTAGAATTCTAGACAACATCAGAGTAAATGTTATGTTTTTTGTTCAGAACACTAAATGTGCATAATTCGAAATTTATCTTGTAGAATTCTCATGATTTGTAATCATACAATGCATTTTGTCAAAACATTACCATGAGTTAACAAACCTTTATGCAATTTCACATCGTCCGTTGTTCACTAGTGCAGATGCAAACATAAACAGGACTTAGGGGTGTTTAAAAGCTTTGTCTCGTGCCCTTCTGTTATCAGATTTACAGAGGTATACCTTGCACAAAAAAGCGGGGGGGAGACAATCCTATATCTCCCGTTCTATTGGGCCGTTTGACGAAATTTAACTTGTGTTACGTGTCGAAAAGCGGCTGAGGACATATATTAGCTTTACATATAGCACTCGTTCTAACATAGATATCGGAACAATTTAAAATTAAACTTTCTGATATGACATAACTATTATTAAAACACAATAACACGCCGAATAAATACCTATTGATCCTGCTATTCAGTTCACTTTTGAACTTGAGACTTGCAATTCTCTTCCGTTTCTCGACATTCTGGTCACACGTAACACATCCAACTTCAGTACTACAGTTTACCGTAAACCTTTATCGGTTTGCCTTCCACCACACTTTAAATCATGTCATCCGACTAAACAAAAGTTAGCTTCATTTTATTCCTATGTTTTCCGTGCTCTTCAAGTTTGCTCCTCCAAACTAGCCCTTGATGAAGAACTAAATTATTTAAAAGCAATAGCTATTGACAGGGGCTTTTCACCCAACATTATTAATCAAGTAGTTAAAAAATTCTCATCTCAACACACTAAAAGCCACACTCTTATTTTAGGAGATTATAAAAATTCTGTTGTCATTCCCTTCTTTCCATCAATTAGCTATAAAGTTGCACATATTTTGCAGAAATTTAACTTTCGGGTTTACTCTCCCATCAATAAAATTCCAACTTCTATACTCAAGGACCCTATTCCGGATATGAATTACTGGGGTATTTATAGGATTCCTTGCCAGTGCGGTTTAATTTACATTGGCCAAACTAAGAGAGCCTTAAAATTTCGCGTCAAAGAACATGAGGCATATGTTAGAAAAAAGGAAACACAGAAGTCTTCTGTTGCTCAACATTGTTGGTCCGAAAATCACACTTTCAATTTTTCTGCTGCCAAAATTATTCAAAAAACATCTTCCATTGGAGAACTGGATTTTCTAGAGGCATTTCACATTCATAAAAATCTTTCTGTTCTAGTTAACGATCCTAATTCCAATCCAAATTTGCCTTCGGCTTTTAGAGAAATTATGTTTTAGTTCTGGTTTCACCAACAGATGGCGCCACTTGCTTATTCTTGTCCTGGCTTTCTTATCTTATCTAAACATTATTTCCTATCTTGTTCATTTGCTGTTTTGCAGCTGAAGATGATGGTTCGGTAAAACCATCGAAACTAGTCCTGTGAAAATTTTGTGAATTAACGCTGATTTTTGTTGTTTGACTTCTGAATCATAACTATTATTCTTTCCATATTTCGATTCTACGCTCCAAATGATGCCTAAATATTATATTTTGTGAAATCTGATGAGAAACTTGAGGAAATTTTAAATTAGTTCTGGCGCACTTTTTCAGTTTACGCCATAACTCAGTCGGCCAAATTCTTAATTTTTGCAGACAAATTTTCCTTACCCTTTCACTGTGCGCGAGGGAATAAAAGGTGCATCGTTCGTTCTTTAAAAATAATTTTAATAATGTGCGGAAACCATATTTGGCGTTATTATTGCTTATAACAAATACGCCAAATTTCAAAACGTGTCAGTATATAAATTCACATATATCTTCGGAAATTTTGAATAAAAAAATTCTAATTTTTGCAGGTATGCATAGAAATATATCTACTTTATGATAATGGCAGAAATTTTATAGATTTTTCGAAAAATTTATAAAAAATACAAATTTTAAAAAAGAATCAGAATATATCTGCGATATTTATTTGGATTGATTCTGCATTTCGGATTGTGAAAGAAGGAATCCAGTATGTTCAATAAAATTAAAAATATTAATAAATATATTTACTTAACACTGAGGAGGTAAAATTTCGGGAGCTAATTTTTTAGAAACTATTCATGCGATTTTTACAAAAATTGCAATTTTAATTGTAAAATAGAAATATGAAAAAATAGGTATATCATTTAGGAAAAAATCCGATTTTGTGTCAAAATCTAATACGTATTTATATTAAATGTATTAATAGGAATCTAATAAATATCTTAATTCGCGTTTTCGAGACATGACAAATGCAAGTTAAATTTCGTCAATCGAAACAGTAGAAAAGAAGATTATATTTTTTGGCAAGGTGTAAATTTGTAGAGTCATTGGGTTATTTTTTAAAACCAGGAGTCATGAAAAAATGAGCAACGCCTTCAACGAGAATCGAACCACGGACCTCTGGAATACGCGCCCAGGTGTGCTGATCACTGCACCACGAAGGCATGCTAAGAAGGCGAGAGAGATACTTTATATACTCCCCCTTTTAAAGGGCTACTGGGGTTTTAGAGGACCCTATCGCCAAATCCTGGATGTGGAGAATCATCAATCGACCACCCTTTTTTAGTTCGGGCGCCACTGTAGAAACATTAGGATTATACCGAAGAAAGAGAGATGAAAAATGGGAATCGAACTGCCTAACTCTGGAGTACTCGCCCAGCGTGCAGACCACCCCACCACGAAGGCATGCTAAGAAGGTGGGAGAAATACTTTATATACTCCACATTTTAAAGGGCGATTAAGGTCTTAGGAGACCCAATCGCCAAATCCTGGGTGTGGAGAATCATCATCCATCACTCTTTTAGTTCGGGCGCCACTGTCGTGACATATGGAAGTAGGCAAATGAAAAATGAGCAACGCCTTCGTCGGGAATCGAACCATGGACCTCTGGAATACGCGCCCAGCATGCAGACCACTACACCAAAAAGGCGTGATAAGAATGCGGGAAAAATACCTTATACATTAACAATTCTTTTGTGGTGACACGGACAATTCGGGTGATTATAACTCCAAAGTGTTTTTATCACGTTTCTAAATTAGCTGATTATTTAGTTATAAATGTGTCTCTTTCTTTTGATACCTGAACATCGATGCTTGATATCGTAGGACAAAAGATATGTATAATAAAAAAGATCAATTTAGGCGCAGTCTATAAATTCCAAATTAATAAAAAATATTAAAAATATAATACTGATGCGCATAATAATCGTTTTAACTAGATACGCATGTATAATTTCAGATACGGAGAATTTGAATAAATGAATTAAATTTTAAGTGCGATATCAATTAAATAAGTTTAATATTTATGTATTTTAATTTGACGGAAAATGTTGCATAAATTTTGCCGTAAATCCACTGAAACAGTTAGCAATCTTTATTACTTCTCTAGTGGCAGCCATTCTTATACCTTGTTTAGGCTGTCAATTTTAATTAAAAACTTGAAAACAATCTGAAGTGTGAAAATATAATTGGTATTATTTTACAATGAGATACTAATTAATTTAACTTCGGTAACACTTAACTTTTGCAAAACGTTAATTTGTTCTGAACTGGATTTTGAATATGATGGTTATTTAATACTCACTTCCTTTAAATATATTTAGGTTTGAATTTGAGATTCTTAAAAAAAAAATCCTTTCGTTTGGTTCTTTTGAATTGAATTTTGGACACTACTGCATTTAACATCATTATCTCATGCAGTTTTTATGACTATCCTTGATACGAAATTGTATTTTTCGAATGTATCAGGATAATAAACTTCCGAAGTGCAATAGAATACCAAAGAAGATGCGATACGGAAGATTATTTAATTTCTCATTGCATATAATATTCCAAATGTATTTCAGAAAAAGAATTTCATAAAACTGTAAAATTATCAATATTTTATATATGAAAATATGCTTTTAGTCTTATTGACGGTGCACTCTAAGAAATGATCCAAAGAACCTAAAAGTGTTCTTAACAAATGTGCAAGTTTAAAGTACATTTAATGTATTAAATTCAAATTGTTTAACATTTAATTGCAGTTTTAAGTTTTTTCAAAATAATCAAGCTCATTTAAGTTTCATTAGTTTTAAACCACAATAGAAAGGAATTTTCAATCCAAAAGTAGGCAGTTTGCCTGGAATGACTATTAATTTCCTTTTGGCGTTTTGCGTTGGTTCACTATAAATGTTGATTAACTTTTCAAGTTGTTGCCACCAAATATTATCGTCCTGTGTTATATTTAAAGAAATTAAATAAAGAAGAATCCGCGTAAATGTAGGTATGTTTCTCGCATTGTAATAAAACAACGGTACCTAGAGCCATCAAATTTTGAATAATGTTCTTTTCTACCCAAATATGGGCATTTTGAAATTTATTTTATTATCGATTTCATATTTTGTATCACTTTAACGAATCTTTATTAAAAAACTCAACGATTTTAAAGCGAGTAATTGCAACACTGTACGGAAAAAGAAACATTTTTACATCCAGCATGCGAGACTGTGTATCGGAATTTCCAAAAATATGCTCATTTTAAAATTATTTTGTAATACTGCTGTTGTATTGAATTTTATGGTTTAAGTGAAAAGAACGTGATATTTAATAAATCAAGACAACACACAAAATGTTAAAAAAACCCTTTGGGAGTAATATAAAATCTGAAATCTTTTTGATTTTTGTTTTCACCTATATTTTCTGCTTTAAAGTATACAAGGAATGAATGGAAGACTCCTCAAACATTACAATATTTAATGCAGCTCATTTTTAACATAGTATAATTTAAATCACGTAATCACTATTCAACAGGTTTCAAAGATTCCTTTCCTTAAATAGTTTTAATTGTATTAAGTGATAAGCATCTTTTATATCGTATCAAGAAAATTATTCTATCTCAGATGTTTATTACCTTTTGCATTCTAAATACATAACTTCTTATCAAGAGTTAAAACCGAAATGTATAATCAAGGAATTGACTATACAGTGGGTCCAGAATGCAATTCGCAGAAACCCAGTCAAAGCTTTGCCAATGAATTTAAACTCAAATCTAATTAATTTTTCGTGAAAAGAGAAGCAGATAAATATCATTGTCAAAATAGAAATTAGTCTAGGAAATCCATTTTAAAAAATTTAAAAGGCTCTTATTTTGCACTAATTGGCCCTGTCGTTGAGAATTCTTGAGACTTGCTTCGGTTTGAAAAATTCTCAAACCAATTTGAAAATATGCCTGCTTTCCTGGATGCTTTAAGGTCTTTACCAAGAAAATGAATAGTCTTCGCAAGTCACCTCTTCTCCCAGGAGCCCAAGGCTAAATTGATAATAATTGATAATATTGATTAGTAATTCAGACTATGATAATAATTATTGATAATATTGATAGTAATTCAGACTATGGTGTATTGAGAATAAGGCAAAGCACACTAGGGCTATCTGCCTAAGGGGAGGGATGCCTTCGTGGTGGACTTTCTAAGGGACACTGGCTCGTATACACGTTACACATGGGGAAAACCACGAAAACGCCCATGTAGCCAGCCCAATCGCGGTATTCGAACCTCGGACCGAACTACCAGTGTTCAGCGATTTTACCGCTCGGCCGCTGGTGGGCCTAATTCAGACTATGATAATAATGATTGATAATTGATAATAGTTCAGACTATAACAATAATAATTGATAATATTGATAATAATTTAGACTATGATGATAATGCAAATAATAATTCTCGCATCTTCCCAAGATCCACAAAACTAAATTCAAAATTAATGAAACAACGTAAGCTGTAATTAACCTTATTTCAGCATAAACTATAATTCCTGATGTGTTGACATTTTTTCCAAACATAGGTAAGGTCGTCTAAGTAATCTATAAGATTTCCAAAAGAAATTATTGAAAAGTCAGATCAGTTGTGCAGATGTTATTGCTTGTTTCATGAGGATGGATTGGTGAAAAATGGAGAGAGAAAGAAAGTATTTAGAGTACAACAGAACCATTTAGAACTACGAACCTGAATTTTAAAAAGAATGTGTAGGGTATTTAAGAAGTAAAATCCTAGCAAGTTATTCGTTTTCGAAAATTTACAGAACGTGAAAATTAACTTCAGTTGCTAAACAGAGCTGGCTTCTTCCAAATAAATTTCATAACCTTTCAAATACAACGAGAGCAGGTTGCAGTATTGTAGTGTCATTAGGTTATGTTTTTAAGCAAAAAATGTGAAAAATGTGCCAGACCTCGCCTAGACTTGAACCTGAATCTCTCAAATACGCGCCGAATGTGCTAACCGTTACACCACGAAAGCATGCAGAAAGGATGGAGCAAGATTTGGAAGTGAGAGCTGTCTGTGCTAGCTCTTTCAATTTAAGCTCTAGAATGCGTAAACTAAAAGAGCTAGTTAATGAACCATGTACTCGTAAATTCTGAAATATTATTACGAGTTTCCCTCGCCATCTTCTGTTGATGGTCAAACACATGGCAGATTGCGTTTAAAGTAGATTCGACCATCACTGTATTTCAGATTTTATCCGAAAAGATGATCTATTGCTAATGGGCCCACCAATGCCTTACTAAGCCCATGAACTATAAATAAAGTTCTATTTTGTTAAGTCATACGAATTATACAATGGTACGTTATCGTCTGTTGTAGACATGAAAGCTCCATGAAAGTCTACAAGAAGCAGTATAATGCATTAAATTATATTTCCTGAATTAAAATTATAGTACACATCCTAATCACAGAAAAATTATTGAAGATCACAAAATGTAACTGAATTGTATTTACGACCACGTAGTTCTCATGGAAGAATTGTTTTTCTCAGATTCGTAAACATTCTTGAAATTTACATATTTTTTTTTTTTTTTTGTTAACTCCCATCTTCCAAATCAAGGTTATGTGAGTGAGTGACGGAGGACGTGGGCACCATCCCTCTACCGTTACGGTTAATTGGTATGAGCACCACGCCCGCCCTTATCTAGAATGACATAATTAGGTACTTAGGTTATCGCTACCCATTCAGACTTGCATGGTACATATTGCCATACTCTGAATTGCACGACTATTACACATGCCGTACCATATTCGGACTTGCTTATTCATACTTGCATGGTGCATTTACATTCATATTGCATAGTACATATTTCACACATTTCATATTACACATTACATTTACTGGGAAATTGAATATGACTTATGTTTAAGGTTCTTTGCATCCGTAAGGTTCAATATTTACGTTAATTATACATGATTAGATACTTAGGTTAACTCTATGCATTCATTATTATTTACAGACTTGCATGGTACATATTACACACAGAGAGATTGATTAATACTTATGTTAAAGGTACTTTACATCTTAGGTATTTAGGTTAACACATAGTTTAACACTACGCATTCATTATTGTTTACAGGTTTGCATGGTGCATATTATATACATTACATAGTACAGCTTATATTTACTGAGAAAACTTGCATTGTACATAGTTCACGCATTACATAATACAAATTACATTTCTAAGAATTTAATTATTAATTAATAATATTAATTAATACTTGCATGGTACATATCATACATATCATACACATTTCATAGTGCAGTTTACATTTACTGACAGATTGATTAATACTTTTGTTTAGGGTACTTAATATTTATGTTTAAGGTACTTTACACCTGTTTGATTCAATTCTTACTATAAGTATGTATAGTTGGGTTCTTAGGTTAGCACATAGGTTGGCTTTACGCATTAATTATTATTTACAGTTTGCATAGTACATATTACACACATTGGTACATGTTACACACATTAAATAGTGCATGCTAATTAATTAGAATGGTACATATTATACACATTAAATAGTACTGTGAATATTGACATGGTACATATTACACACAATTACTGAGACATGGGGTATATTTGCATGGTACATATTACACACATTTACAATTTACAATTAAAAAAAAAAAAATACAATTGCTGAGAAAATTAGCATGTTACATATTACAATAATATTAACATGGTACATGTTGCACACATTAAATAGTACAGATTACAATTACTGAGAAACTTAATAGTGCTTAATTTCGTTATGTTCAGACTTGCAGAATTGCATTTACCTATTACCATATTCTGACTTGCATGACTATTATATGTTCTATACCCTATTCAAACTTGCTTGATGCATATACATTCATATTGCATGGTACATATTCTCACACGTTACATACTATATATTGCATTTACTCAGAAATTGTTTTTACTTATGTTTATGGTACGTTGCATCCGCAAGGTTCAATATTTTAATATTAATTAAACATAATTATGCATTCATTATTGTTTACAGACTTGCATGGTACATAGTACACACATTACATAATATTGATTACATTTACTAAGAAATTAATTAATAGTTTATGATATTAATTAATACTTGCATGGTGCATATTACTTGCTTATTATAGTACAGTTTACATTTATTGAGTGATTGATGAATACTTGTCTTTAAAGTACTTAATACGTTCAGACTTGCAAATCCAGGCTTGTATGATACATAAACATTCATATTGCATGGTATATATTTTACACATTACATACTATATATTGCGTTTACCTGGAAATTGAATATAACTTATGTTTAAGGTACGTTGCATCCGTTGAGTTCATATTTACGTAATCATACTTAATTAGGTACTTAGGTTAACATTATGCATTCATTATTATTTACAGACTTGCATGATAGATAGTACATACATTACATAAGACTGATTATATTTACTAAGAAGTTCATTAATAGTTAATAATATTAATTGATACTTGCATGGTACATATAACACACATTTCATAGTACATTAAACATTTAGTGAGAGATTGCATAGTGCTTAAGTTTAAGTGCTGAGAGTGTTAGCATGGTACATATTACACACAATTACTGAGACATGGTACATATTACACATAATTGAGACATGGTACATATTACACACATTTACAGATTACAATTACTTAGAATATTAGCATGGTACATATTACACGCATTTACAGTTTACAGATAAGTACAGCATTTACAGATAAGTCTTTGTAAATCTACTTTTGGCTTGAAGTAAAACGTTCTTCTGCCGGTTAAGCTGTTCGTCCACTCCTGCTGCCATTTATTGCAAACAATTTGCCGTAAGGTCTTTTTTAGATATGAGGTAGGCCATGGGATCTGTACTGTAGTAATGTTGTTCCCAGTGGCGGCGTCTTTTGCCAGGCCGTCTGCAAGTTCATTGCCATAAATACCTGTGTGCGCTTTAATCCATTTTATGACGTAATGATTGTGAGCATTTTCACGTAGACTTTTTTGAATGCCTGCTATTTGCGGGGAGGTATGTTCTGAATTGGCAATTGCTTGCATAGAAGACAGGCTGTCTGTATGTATTAAGGCTTTGGAGATTTTATTATTCGTTAGATAGCGTATGGCCTCGTGAATGGCGAGTGCTTCACTCTGGAAAACGCTGTTTTCAGTGCTGAGCTGCATCTGCCATTGGTGAAGGGGTTGTTGTTGTTCACTGAGCACGACAAAGGCGCTGCCTACCTTTTCGTCAATACGAGAACCATCTGTGTAGATGGAGACTTGGCCGGATGGTGCCACATATGCTGGGTTCTTCGTGAGGTGAATTCCAATACCCTTGATTGCTGGGTGTATATGAAGTTGTGAGGTCTTATTCTCAAACTGTTCTTGAGAGAAGGTAACGTAATCATAAGTAAGTGAAAGTCTTAACTGATGAACCTGTTGTGTCACCGCTTCTTCTTCTATGCGTAGATGAAGTGGTAGCACTCCTGCCAAGATGTTTAGTGCATCAGTAGATGTTGTCCTGAAGGCTCTTGTAATTGAGAGTAGGAAGGGCCTCTGTAGTGCAGACAGGTGCCGGATTTTCCTTCCCTGCATAGGGAAGGCCCAAATGGCCGCTCCATAGGACACCATCTTCTCGACGACAGTAAGATATAACGCTTTTTGTATGTGAGAATTAATCTTCCAATGAAATCCGCGTTGCATTCTGAAATGCTGTGCTATGATTGCTGTACGCTTCCTTAAATTAAGTATGTGCGGCATCCATGTCAGTTTTTCATCTATGTATAGACCGAGGTATCTCAGGACACGGACAATTTTAATACGACGATTGTTGATGCGGATTGTCGGTCTTCTAGTCAGTGATCCTCCCTTCTTTGCGATTAGTAGAATTTGACATTTGTGCTCTGCTACTTGGAGTTTTTGTCTGTTGCATTGCTGGTAGAATAGATTGCAAACTTCGTTTGAGTTGGCCTCCAATTCTGCTCTAGTACGTCCTCGGACAAGTAGAGCAACATCGTCTGCATATGCGAATATGGAGGAATGCGTTGGCAGTGTGAATTTTAGGACTGAGTTGAAGGTTGCGTTCCACAAATGGGGGCCTGCACAGGACCCCTGTGGACATCCTCTGGTTTGGGTACGCTTGATAATTCCACTGTCGCGCACTATTAGAAGGCAACGGTCCGTTAGGTAATGTCGCAAAGTAAGGAAAATATTGCGTGGACATTGAACTGTTCTGAGTGCTTCTAAAATTGAGGGCCACCACAGCATATCAAATGCACTTTTCAGGTCTATACTGATTAGAGCAGTATGATAGCCGTGGTTGCGATTATCGTGTATAGCTGAATGTATATCGTGGAGTGCATGCAGTGTTGATGACCCTGTTCGAAATCCATATTGCTTGGGGTGTAGATATTGGCCTCTTTCTAAGTGGTGTCGTAAGCGATTCATTAGAAGCTTCTCATATACTTTTCCGAGAGCCGAAAGTAAGCAGATCGGTCGGTACGAGGATGGATCTGAAGGATCGCGATCCTTTTTTAGGAATAATATGACCTGGCCGACCTTGAATGCTTTTGGGAACGTACCTGTTTGTAGCAGCTTATTAAAGAAGGCTCTAAAAAGTGGCAAAGATGCTCTTATTGCTGTTTTGATGATTTGATAGCTTATCCCGTCTGGTCCCGGTGCCTTGTTATTGGGAAGGAGTTTCAGGACTTGTAAAACTTCCTGCATGGTGAAGTCTGGATCGTCTGCAGTAGACGGAGTAGATTTGTTACTGCGTAGAGATTTATGATATTCCGAGTCGTCAGAATTGTCATCTTGACTAAAGACATGGTCCAGGATATTTTCTAGCGTATTTTTGGTGGATTCTTCCGTAATTAGTGATTGCTCTGATGGTATGAATTGAAGACGCACGGGTTTAAAGAGCTTGTTAGTGGCTATTTTGTGGTGCAGCCCGTAAATTCCTTCCGTTTCAGTACAAAATTTTTGCCAGGAATGGATCTTGGCCTTGATTATTAGCCGTTTATATAATGCTCGCTCTCTTTGAAAGATAGGTAGGGTAGTGCTCTGGATTTCATTACGCCGTTCGTGCTTTAATCTGCGTCTGAGCGCACGGCATTTTTTCCGTTGGATGGTGAGCTCTGTGTTCCACCAGTTAGTGGCGTTTAATTTCTTTTTGGATCTTGTTGGTAAGAGCTCTTCGCAGGTGTCATGAAGAATTTTCATGATGTCGTCGGTTAGCGATTCCATATCACTTTGTGTATTGGCAGTTTTTAGGACTGGGGTTAGATTGCTTAATCTTTGATCAATTTTCCGAGAGAACTGTCGCTTCTTATTTGATGACATGTTATAACGTTTAATAATTTCTATTTGTGGTAGGCTATTGAGTTTGAAGGTGATAAATTTGTGGTCTGATAAGCTATCAGCTTCTTCTACCTTCCAGTCCTGCACATGCTGTGCTATCGGCACCGTAGAGAGGGTCAAATCCGGCCAGCCAACAGCAAAAATTCTGTCAAAGGTTGGTGGAGAATCTATGGAATTATGGAGAATGAGATTATGTGTTGATATGAAATCCTCGAGTTGTCTTCCTCTGGTGTCGGTACTGCTGTAGCCCCAGTTAGTATGATGAGCGTTGTAATCTCCAGCTATGATGACGTTTGACAGCTTGGTTCGTTAGAGAACTGACTGTGCTAGTTCAATCGTGGTTTCTAAATCCTCAGCTGGGGAAGCATATTGCGAAATGAGAAGAAGTGAGAAGTTGCTGGCTTGAAGAAGGACTGCACTTAAGTCTCTTTGCTGCTCAATAATCAGAGGAGTCCAGTTAGGTTGACAACATACTAGGATAGCGCGGGGCGGTTGCGTCTTCTCTTGCTGCTGATATATCGTCCATTTAAGTGGGAATCCCACTGCTTGGCCATTTCGTGTGTATGGTTCTTGTGCTAGAATGAAGTCGATACTGTGCTCGATGGCAAATGCTACTGCTCTATTTGTCGCTGCTTGTGCCCTCTGTAAATTTATCTGTAGGAATGCAATTGGGCTCTGTGCTATATTAGCCGTATTTATTTTTTGGAAACTTTCGTCGGGACGTGAGGTTGCTGTTGAGCGCATTAAAGGCGCTGGCAGGCTTCTAGTACTCTGTACTGTCTTTGATGGTCTGCACTCTTCGCTGGTACTGCGGACAGTCAGGGTGGTAGGCTGGGTGGGTAAAATTATGTCTTGATCCATAGCGTGAGTTTGCGTCCCCGCAGTTAATGCACTGCGGTTGATGTGCATTGCATTCCCAAACCCCATGTTCTCCAGCGCAGAATGAACAGTATTGATTTTGGCTTTTGCAGTCTGCCTGCGTATGCCCGTACTGCTGACATCTGTAGCATCTCTTGATGCCAGAGTACTCTGTGACTTTGTGGGCCTGCCATCCCAAGAAGATCTTCCTTTGCTGCATGATGGCACTAAAGCTTGTGGGCTCACATTCGAATACCCACTTGACTTTTCCTTTACGTCGTTCTCTGAGACAGTGGAGGGGGGCATGTTTGTAGCAGCGCTGATTTCCTCAAGCACTTCCTCGGGTTTTGTAGACTCTGGCAGGTCGTGAATTGCACATCTTGGCTTGCGCTTCCGAGGTCTACTGATTTCCGCCGGGATTTCTTTTTGCTTGATGTGCTGCTCGAGAGCTGTGGCATCGTCGCTGGTGTTACAGATTACTTCAATGCCGCCTTTGTTACTTCTGATAATCTTGTCTATTCCAACCTGAATCTTCGTGAGGGGTACTTTGGCGTTGAGCTGCGTTCTTAGTTCCGCTTCTGTAATGTCGGGTTTCGGCCGTATGAAAAGGCTTTGTGTCTTTGTTTTCCTGACGATCTCAGCAAATGTCGGTCGGGTGGCAGTTGGTGGTGGTGTTGAGGCCTGTTGAGAATGCTGTTCCGAAGTCGGATGTTGCTGAGAATGTGCTAATTCGCAACAAAGCACGGTTGAGGTATTGACTCCGGTATCGACTTTGGCAGTTTTTGGTATAAAGTCTGGTCCTTTTATGGCCAGCGTTTGTAATGCGGCCAGAGAGTCTAGGAGGCGAGCACGGAGTTCAGTTGGTAAGAGGAATTTGGCGTTTCTTTTAGTGGTCGTTACCTGTCGGATGTCTTCGTAAAAAATGGAAATCTTTTCTACGTAAGGCAGATCTGAAGCCAATTTCTTAGAAGCGTCTAAGGTACTTTGTGTCAGATGATTCTCCGTCAGTTGTAAGGGCCGAAGGACGTGGCATGATTTGAAGGGAGCACCGTGATGGCAGTTATTGTAAACAGTCTATTCAGTGGTACTAGCAATTCGTTACAATAAAAAATGGAAAGTTCGCGTTACACTATTTTGCACAATTCGCTGATCACTGAATTCAACACAGTCACTACTAGCACTACTTTGCACACTAATTTACACTTACTAATAAACATTTGAAGAAGCCTTTTAAGTTGTATAAAGGACATTAATCAAATTAACAGTGAAATGTATACAAATTATAAATAACTTAATTAAAATGAATAATTAAAGACTTAAAATATGGTAATTAGATTAATTGCAATTAGCATTGTTCAAAGGTGCCGGGAACCTAGAGTACAATTAAAGTGCCGCTGTCTATACAGAAGCCTATAAAATTATAAAATACAAGAGTGCAATAAGACTATACCGGTAATTAACGCAATTACCAATTTAAGCACTATACTTAAATACACAGTCAAGTTAATGGGATGGGTAACAGGAGCCTTCTAGGCAATTTGAGAATTATTGAAATCGCACAATTTGTGCGAAGTTATGAAAAATTTAGCGGTAATTAATCAGCATGTGAATAACAATACATCACTAATTAACACATATTTACGTAGACACTTTTATAATTAATCGAGTTTCCGGTGTAGAACCTGAGGATACTAGACACCTATTTTGAGTAGTAAATAGTGTCAAGTATTGGCTGAAGCCAACCTGTTGGTTAATCTGCGATTAATAAATTAATTATAATGTCAGGCTGTCCTACCTTGGCTGCTATCTTCTCTGTTTTTCATCTGTAAAGCAGGAACAGTAATCCAATTAGCACTAATGAACCAGAATAGCACTTGCACAAACACAACTCACACTGCACTTGACGCTTATCTTCTGTGTATATATTAGACGCTTATCTTCTTCAGTTTTTCATACTAACTTCTTGAATTTTTGTAAGTCCAATAATTAATGCCACAAATTAGTAACTTTGGTTCTAATTGGTCGAAATTTATGAAATTTGGAACTTTTACTTCTTATTAGTAGAAAGGACGTTTGCTGTTGGAAGTAAGTTGATCCAGTAATTAGGAGTCTAATTAGGCAGATGGTGGTAATTAGGCCACTACCTCCTTTTTCAGCCGGATGCGAATTCCTTTAGGTGGTGAATCACCCAACGGTATTCTAACGGTCGCTAGCGTTGAAGCTGCTTCAAATACACTATTTGAAAACAGTAATTAATTCATATTTAAATTACTACTTAACCAAATGACGTTAAACTTATTCCAAATTAAAGTGAAAAACCTGGGCTATTCAATGGTATTAAAAATGAGCTGATCCGACTTGCAGTTGTTTTGTAGCGGTCCACAAAGCTGGTCAGGACGGTGAAAATGGCACTGTAATGCTAACACAATTAGTAAAATCTTGAAAAATTCCGTAATTAAATGCCTATTTGTCATACAGCCGAAAATCTTGTATCACCGTAATCCTTGCTGCTTCTGTTATCTAAATCAACTACTTTTAAGACTGCAGGATAATTATTTCCGTAGTTATAGACTGAATCGGCGGAGCTCAAAAAATACAACCTTCACTCTCTCGAAGCTTGCTGCGGCGATCTCAAGGTTATGTGAATAAAAGGCATTTATTTTAAGCCAAATGTTCAATCAGAAGTTTTTTTTATTGTGAATCACTCGCTAATGATACTCGGAACCAGCGGCCGAGCGGCAAAATCCCTAAACACTGGTAGTTTCGACCTGGGTTCGAATCCAGTCAAACTGACAGACTTTATGGAGCATTTTCGTGGTTTTCACCCTATGTAATGTGTATACAAGCCAGTTTCTTTTAGAAAGGTCCTACACGAAGGCATCCTTTCCCTTAGGCAGATAGCTAAAGTTCTTAGCTCTTGTTATAATCAAATAAACCCAAACCAAACCAAAACTTTAATGATACCCACAGAACATTTGCCAGTGCAAAATCGAATTTTCTAAATTTATATTTAATAAACATGCTTTATTAAAGTTAGTTTAATATTAAGGAAATGATCAAAAGCTAACTTTTAACGCTGATGTTTTATATCTTAAGTTCATATAAAACTATTAGAAGTATATTTTTTACCCTTTATTGGGTGGATATTAGGCCTTTTTCCTTAGAATGCCTTGCACTAATGCATCCCTTCCCATTGGCAGATACCCTCGAGTTGCTTTGCCTGAATCAACTAACCTTATCTTTTAGTGTTAGGTTTACCTTACGTTTATCCTAATAGCTTTCAAAGAAAATCATTACAGGCACAGGTAAGACCCTAGCTCATTCAGTACCACAGGTGACTGAGATATCGCTGAACCTAGCTTTCCACTCCTATTGGAGAGAAAAAACCCCGAGAGGCAGTCCGAGAGTCTCCTACCCCTCGCTTCCTACCACCTTTCTTGACTGGACTTTCAGCTTGATTAGTATTTTTATTTTCTCCTTTCCACACAGACGCTATAAGCTTACAAACATATGTCTTCTCTGACATTGGAGTCTGGCCCTCCAGTAATGCTGTGAGAGTCACTAAACACTGTACCGGTTGGGAGGCAGAAAATTCTTACAGTTACCCAAAGCGATATTATCGAAATGGCAGAATGAAACCAAATTATCAAACTTTATTAAAGTATTAAATAAATAAAAAAAAGTAGAGCGAAGCATGACAAACAAAATCTTTAACAAGTTGATCTCTCAACTTGTTAAAATATCAATAGCGCAAAATGTTCTTTTCTCAGCAAGTACCTCTCATTATCTGCTTTTAATGCAAAACAGAGTTATTTCCTTCTTTTTAAATATTAATTCAAAAGCATTCATTTTTTTGTCTGTTAAATTTCGTTGAAATGGAGGAATCTCCAGTTTTTATTACCACTTCTTTCTACAAACTGCTCTCAGTTTTATTAAAGCGCACACTTTTCTTAAAAATAAAGGATTAAAGTTTCATTTTAATACAGCTTTTATAAAAATTAATATAAATATTTATGTACGTCTTCCTTTTACTCGCATGCATTTTTTGCTCATTATAATGTAGAATATTTTTCACAATACATTGGGATAAAACGTAAATGCAACAAAATTTTATTCAATGAATTAGATTATAAAACTTAAATTCTTTACAAATGGAACATTTACTGTTTGCGGTGAATAAAAAAGTAACAGCAGATTTTTAAATATCAACAACGTTAATTAATGTATTTCCTGGATTAAAAAAAGCGTTTCTTTTCTACTTTTTTTATCTCCACACTTAAGAATTCTGGAAATATTATAAACCGCACTAAGAATTCTTAAAAACACTTCAGTTTTCTCATAAATTATTCCTTAAAATCTTTTTATACTTGTTTAATTTTTTAAGATGATTTCAAGGGTTCTGTCGATTTTTTTTTTACAGAATCCAGGAGATCTTTTAATTCTGTTCAGATCCGATTTTATTTATTTAGAATAAAAGAATCAGGTGTTTAGATGCATCCTTAAGTGCAGTTTCACAAATGGATTGCAAACAATAAAACTATGAGGTAAACACTAATGTAGCTAAATTTGATACTTAAAATAAAATGTCTTTTTGAACTGCAAAATTAGTAATTCATATATTTTGATAGGTGTAGAATTTTTAGCTTCAATATAAAAACGATTCTATTTTAAAGTTAATGTCCCAATTGGACAACAAAAATGCAGTACCAGCAATTATTGATACTGGTTCCAAGGTAAATATTCTTCCTTACAATATTTTTAAGGATATTGATAAAAAATTGGATGAAATCGAAAATAAATCTAATAGCAAATTATTTTCTGTATCTAATCACATTCATGTAAAAAACATTATTAAAATATCATGCAAAATAGGTAAACTCACAAATGATGTAATATTTTATGTGGCAAATTCTAATTAATGTAGAAAACATTAATGTAGAAATTCACATTAATGTAGAAAACATTATTAAAATATCATGCAAAATAGGTAAACTCACAAATAATGTAATATTTTATGTGGTAAATTCTAATTAATGTAAAAAACATTAATGTAGAAATTCACATTAATGTAGAAAACATTATTAAAATATCATGCAAAATAGGTAAACTCACAAATGATGTAATATTTTATGTGGTAAATTCTAATTAATGTAGAAAACACTAATGTAGAAATTCACATTAATGTAGAAAACATTATTAAAATATCATGCAAAATAGGTAAACTCACAAATGATGTAATATTTTATGTGGTAAATTCTAATTTAAATTATTTATTATTGTCATCATCTTGTGTTTCACTGTTCAAATTAGAATTGGATTTTCATAACTATCAAGTTTATCAGTTTAGTCAGCAGGTGGGTAAAAATGTTAAGTTAGATAAGGTTTTTCAAAATAATTTTGTATGTAAAAATGATATCAGTACTAAACAACCTGGTAAATATTTCGAAAATAGTGAAAATTTTGTATGTAAAAGTGACATTAGTACTGAAAAGTCTGGTAATTATTTAGAAAATAGTGAAAATTCTGATAGTAAATTACAAAAATTGTTGAATAATTATAATCATATATTTGCTAAAAGTAAATATGATGTTGGTCGTATTTAAAGTCTACGCATGAAAATTTCAACCACCATATATATAAAATTTTGTTAAATGAATAGATGACACAGACGCTAAAATTTTCCTTTGCTTTAATATGATAAAGTCATGGTCATATGCAACTCTGAACTTGCGAAATGTTAAAGAAAGACATAGGTTCGTGTTGTCAACGAAAACCTTGCGCAACAGCAGAACGGTATTTCGCGGTGGTTCGTCTCTTAATTGGACTGCAAATGCGTTTTCTTAGTATGCTATCTAAAATTGAATTTTTAACGCCAAAGTTACTTGATGAGAGATGTAGACGTTTTATCGGGTGAAGTTAACGAGAAGACCAGCATTTATAATAGAACATTCATCGTATATTTTCAAAACGTGTTTTATGAAAATATACCTATATGCGGAATTCTGAGCAGCGGCTTAGCCTTATGTATGCGCACTTGGTATGCCTCTTCTTGGTATGCCTTCGTATGCGTTCTTAAAAGCCGAGCTCGATAGAAAATTATTGAAGTGATGGCAAAATATGTGGGAAACAAAGAATTCTGGAAAACGAATCTGCAGATTTCTTCCAAAAGTAGCTAAGCTTCTAAGAAGTGGCTCAGCTCACTTTACTCAGTTCAGGGCATGGGCTCTTCATGACTTATCTGTATCGTTTTAGATCACGTGAAAAATGATCAGTGTTCATGTTGGGTGGCAGAAGATCCGGATCACTATGTGTTTGTTTGCAGAGAGACTGCAGAACATCACCTTAGATAGCCAGCCAGAGGAGCAATTACCCACAATGCACCCTTTATCCATCCCTGAACCACTGACTGGTCCAGCACTCTTTTTTGCATTTCTCAGCAGTCATCTTGCAAGAAACACACGCCGCCAAACATAGGCTTAGAACGTTGTAGCAAAGTTAATTCCGTCAGCGTGGTCACCTGACTGATGTACTGTTCCAGTGGATCGGTTGTCCTGCTATGGGTGGAAAGAAAGAAAGATACTAAATGGTATAATGAAGGCGTGAGAAGTTGGGATTTATCAAAGTATATATCTAGTGCTGAAGCTTTCCGATGAACCAAATATATCGTAAAATCGGCCTTATTTCGATCATTGGCTGTGATATCAGATTGACTCTCTTTATTTTCTAAGATTATAATAAGCCTATGATAGCAAATTTGATCTACTGCAAAATGTTAAAGAGCCATATTCAAGCAGCCGACTCATCAATCACGTCTGCCGTCTGAACGGAGGCGAATTAATAATATATACTGCACTTTTGGACACAGCCATTCTCGGCATCTTTACATAGCAGATCTGTTTCATCCAAAATATCCATTAAAATCAAGGCTATTTTCGAAAATGAACAAAAGTCCTTTGAAATTTTAATATCACTTGCATGATGAAAAAAAAATCTAAGCAAGAAATTTTAGAAAATAACCATTTTCCTTATAGTAGTAGTAATATAATTATTAATGTGAAGAGCATAGCATTGAATAGTTATGTAACCAGATGCAAGAAGTTTGCTTCTATAAGCTTATAGTGTCTCGTATCCCTTAGTAACATAAACTAACGAGCTCTAGATAGACTGTAGAGAAATTATCTTCTGGTCTTATGAGACAGACAAAGTCAGAACTGTGCAAATGACCCTTTTATTCAATCACAAAGAGTTCACAGACGACTCCACTTGGGTTTACATTAAGCCAACATTTTTGGCTTAACTTAACACGTAATGTTGAATTTAAATGTAATTAAACTAGCCTAAGGGCTCACAGGTCAATGAATCTCGCAGGAAGGCTCTGGCTCGTAGAAGCCGGCGGAACAAGGCTAATGGCTAGAATCATTCTGTGCCACAAAATCAAATCGCGCCTGAGTCAAGGTAACACCGTGGCCTTTAAGCAGGCATAATAAGCTCTACAGTCAACTTTCGAAACCTTCGCTTAATTAGCACTTCTTTCTCCCTTAATCTGAATAAACGCGAGCTAACTGATTTACATTCCGGCAGGAATGCGTGAGTGAAAAGAAGAGCGATTGGAAATTTGCTTAAACTAAAAATTACCTATTTGTCAAACTAAATAAATAAATCCTCATAAACTTAAAGTTTGTAGCATCAAAAATTAATAGAATTTTTTAAATAAGTGATAATAAAGAGATTTAAATATGAAATTCCGTCCTTTTTATGATTTTGTGATTTCGCTGAAAAGGCCGCCCTTTTGCATTAATAATGTCCAGTAAGAAATTTAATTTAAACTCCAGTCTTCAAACTTTAAACTTTTTACTAGTCCATTATTGCCAATAATTTCACACCCCATATGTATCAAATAATATGCCGGTAGTTTATAAAATCAAAGAATTCAAATAACTTTCAATTGGTGTTTCAAAAATTAATGTTATGCACTCAGATGCAAACGTGTATGTGGATTTTCGTCCCTTGATTATGTAAAATAAAAAAAAAAAAAAAAAACTCAATTTCAATTCTTTACAGCGAATAATTAAATAAAAATATTTCAAAGAGTTTTAAAAAACTGTTTTTTTATTCCTTGTCAATAATTTCACTTCTTTAAATCTGAATATATTTCCTTACATTGTTTTGTTAAACTCAAGCCAATTTCATACCTACTGTGAATACATACCTAAATATTTTGTTCCAGGGGATTTTTCTTCTATAATAAACTAAAAAATAAGAACTTTACTTTGATACGTTCTCAAATTCACATTGCTATTCGATTCCTTGGCAGCCATATTTGAACTATTCGCAGTTTTAAATCCATTCAATTTGTTCCAAATTCTTTATCTTTCTGGATAAACGTACTTTGATGCAATTCCTATTTCTATTACTGCCCGTATTTTCTCGAATTCTATAAAACCCGAGAGAAACTGAAAATATGGGCTTTTCGCTATCAATTGTAAAGTACGTTTTCTTTATAGTTTCGCATAGTATTCCTCGTACATTTGACATTCTCTCTATTTCATATAACAAAAGTACATCAAATTTGAAGCGCACTCAGATTTGTTTCACATATATAAAAATCTGATGCGTACAGCACATTACTTCCTTGTACGAAATATTAAATTGTATGCAGTTTTTTTCTGAATTTCATTTCATTTTATTGAATTGAGTTAAATGTACTTCGTCAAAAGCGCGTAAACCATAGTAGAATAAATGCACTCTTTAAAATTCACTATATTTATTTGCTTACCAGCGGCCGAGCGGTAAAGTCGCTGAACACTGGTAGTTAGGTCCGAGGTTCGAATCCCGCGAACGGGCTGGCTGCATGGGTGATTTCGTGGTTTTCCCCATGTGTAACGTGTATACGAGCCAGTTTACCTTAGAACGTCCTACACAAAGGCATCCCTCCCCTTAGGCAGATAGCCCTAGTGTGCTTTGCCATAATTAAATACACAACACCACAGCACCATCACTATATTTATTTACCATAGCGACACTCTGGCGCTAGGTGCACTTAATAGCGTTACATCTCATTCTATTTGTAACTCAGAATGGACAAAAATTTTATCATCTGAAGAATTATCTAATCGTTGCCACATATTCTATTCAAATACTATAATAAATCTAAGATGGTGTATAAAAGATAATAAACAAATGAAAAAGAAAAATTATATTGCAGACGAATCAGCGCCGCTTACCTAATGCGCATGCGCTACTCGTAAACATTCTCCTTTGTCCGAGACAGACTGGCGACAATATTTGATGCTAATACGAAACACTTATTTCCTCGAATTTAATTAAGAAGATATTTCACATTCGCTTCGCGGCTAGGCAAATATGCATAAAAAATTAAAATATCTTCATTAAAAACTGAAAAATATACAAAAACATAAAACACCAACCAGAGTTAAAACAATAAAAAAAAAAACTTTTACAATTAACATTACGCAAAATCAAGCAATTGGTTCAGCAGGTGCACAAAACTAAAAGTTTCCTTTTCGTCCCACTGGGCAAAAAGGCACTGAAGATGCATCGCTAATATGCTAAGTTTCAAATGTAAACAAATATGGCTGCTATGTTAATAAAAATTAGGCTTACTCGCACTTAAACAACTTTTAAATTGTTGATAATTTTACAACAATCGCATGCAGATTAACTCAAGGCGTAAAAACCTTATAGGAAGATAAGAACAACATAATTCAATTACTTTGAAAGCATTAAATGCGAAAATTAAAAACCAAATTTTACGAATAAAAAAAACCTGAGCTCACGAAGCCGGATAACAGAGTGGGTATATATATATAATTATATATTTTTGGTGCTGCCGATTGCAACCAAAATTGGAGGTGCACAACTACACGTTATAACAGTCATACGTGCAAAAATTCAACATTCTATGGCTACTGGTTTTTGAGTTAATCGAGATACACACATGCATGGTTTTCTGAGTTACGCGAGGTGCTACTGATTTTTGAGTTACGCGAGATACAATGTATCTCATGTAATACGTATATATATACGTATATGTATTATTGTATGTATACATACGTATATGTATACATACGTAGGTACGTACAACGTAGGTATATACAGACGCCACAAACTCATCTGAATCCACTTCAAATCAGCTGTTTAGTGCGAGTAAGCCTAATTTTTCTTACCATAGCAGCCATACCTGTTTACATTTGAAACTTAGCAGAATAGCCGAGTGGGACCAAAAGGAAACATTTTACTTCGTACAAGAAAGTAAAAATGTAGCTTTTAAAAGAGCATTATAATTATTATACTATTAATTATTTATATACATAAAAGCTGAAATATTCTTTGTAAACAAAATCCAAACATTCAAAAGCAATTTACGAATTTGGATGGATATGGATACGTTATATAATGAATATGGATAAGAATAGGTAATTTTGGCGGGGCTATTGGCTTCTTATTCTCTAAAGCGGACGAAACGTACAATAGTTTTTGACGGAATTCACCCGTCTCGATATTTCATGCATGTCATTTCTGTGACATGTTACCTTCAGAATAATTGATTTTAATTTGAAGCAGATTCTACTAACTAATATCTAAAGATTTATTCATTTTGTTCATTTTCTAGCTTTCTAAGTGACAAGTGATCGATAAAATCGAAAGAACAGACTGGCTATTCAAGAGTGGAGGGATGAAAAGAAAAAGACCCATTCCTGAGAGTTATATATATGTCGTTTGACCTTATTTTTCTGATACAGTAACGCCGTGATAACCTCTTCATTGTATTTTTATCACAATACATTCCACTCATGTCTGTCAACTAAGGAGAAAGCTCCACTAAATGGCAAGGTTGCACCCGCACTACTTTCATATAGTAATGTTTCGTACATCTAAATGTGTATCTAATGTTGTGTACATCTAATCATATCGGTACCGTGATAAATTTGCAACAAGTAAGACCGTGGAAATAAGGATATGATTCAATAAATAAATTTTTAAAAAAGAAAACCTGAAATGTTCTAGATAAATTACGTTCAAGGCGACGTTTTTTTTAACATTTTGTGTGTTACATTTATTAATTAAATATCACATTCTTTGCACTTAAACCATAAAATTCAGTTCAACAGCAATATCGCAAAATAGTTTTAAAATGAGCATATCTTTAGAATTTCCGATACAGAGACTCACACGAGATACAAATGTGGTGTTTTATTTATTTATTTATTTATTTATTTATTTATTTATTTATGTACAACTTTGTTATGGCTCACTTTGAAATCCTTTAGTTTGTTAATCGAAAATTCGTTAAAGTTTTACAAAATAGGAAATCGATCATAAAACAAATTCCAAATTTCAAATTGGGTCTTCCACATGCCCATATTCGTAGGAGGATGACGTCATTCAAAATTCGATAACTCTATGTACCGTTGTTTTATCACAATGCGAGAAATAGACATACATTTATGCAGATTCTTCATTATTTAATTTCTTTAAATATAACACAGGGCGATAATACTTTGTGGCAACAGTTTGAAAAGTGATTCCCCGTTAGTAGTGAATCCAAGCAAAATCGCAAAACGAAAACAATAGTCCTTCAGGAACAAAGCCCTTTTGGGCTAAGAATTAACCGTGTTTAGTATCGTCAAACCGAAACCAATGGTTTTTCCATTCATGTTTTTATGTCGTTCATGGCAAAAACCTATGTTTAAATAAATTTAAAATTCTATGAATCATTTTTACTTCTGATTGTAAAGTACTGAAAAAGCACTTTTATAATGACCTCCCCCGGTGCTTACTCTTTTGCTAAATAAGAAATTTTATTGAAATTTGATGCCATTTTTACTTCCTTGTAAGTAACTGTAAACGCGAAAAATTTCGGGTATGATATTTCAGACTAAATATCCATTTTGAACCCTCTTGAATCCATTTGAACCATGCTTTTGTGTGATATATGTATGTACGAACAGAAAAGTTTCCATTTCCCAAAATGGATTGTAAAACGGATTTAAAATGGATTCAGAGGATATGTTTTTCTTGGCGACTGTACGCACGTATGTATATATCTAGCATAACTCAAAAACGAGTAGTCTCAGAACGTAGAAATTTTGTATATGGGACTGGTATAACATGTACTTGTGCACCTCCCTTTTTCGTTGCAGTCGGCTGCATTTTCATCCAGTCACGTATAAATTTATACATTTTCTCACTTTGTTGCCTGGTTCGGTAAATTATTTCTTTTCTTATTCTTATAGCATGGTAAATTGTGCATTTTTGTTTTAAAAGTGATTCGACTATGCTGTTCTTATGTTCCGGTTAAGGATTTTATGCCTTTAGTTAATCTGAACGCAGGAATTGTAGAATTATCAACAATTTAAAAGTTACTGTAATCAACAATTTATAGTTTAATATATGTACGCTAAATACAAGGTTGTTATTGCAATTTTGATAGTCATATTGGCGTGTTTCTCTTCTATTCTAATTTAAAAGTTGTTTATGTGATATTAAGCTTAACGAAATCGTCATTTGTTTATAGGTAAACTTAGTAGAATAATGAATCCAGTCATTTTTTGCACCAGCTCCAGCGTCTTTACGCCGAGTGGCACCAAAAGTAAACTTTCCATTTTATGCACCTAAAAATTTGTCTTCCTGCTCGCTGGCCGATTTGCTTGTTTTGGGGCAGAAATTGTAACTTTAACTGTAAAAATATTTTTAACTGTATATAGTTTTTATGCCGCAAAGTTGCATAACTGAATTAATTGAATGAGAAATACATCTGTAATGGAATTCGAGGAAATAAGTTTGAAGGAACTGCAGCAGAAAAATATGCACAATTTAATAATAGGCCGTACAAGGAAGTCACGTGTTGTCCACAACTGATTTTTTACATTTGTATTTTACATATTTATCGCAGCGCAAAACCAATGCAAAAATAAAAACGTAGCTATTGAAATGCTACAATGGATTCACAATGATTTCAATTACAGTTTGTAAAAGGTAAATGTTTCAAACATTAGAAAATTCTAGGAACACTTATAAATTCGCAGTATGGAGTAATTTACCACTATGGGTAATAGTGAATAAAAAATTAGCATTTTTTACGTATAACAATAGCGACATAAAATAAGTCTTATTAAATAGTAAAGATAAAATGAAAATTGTACCATGTGTCTAATTGTTTGAGAAGCTAGAGTACATCTTGAATTCCAAAACTTTTCAAATCTCGTTCAGTAACCTGTTTTGCAGAAGGAAAAAAAACATATAGATATGTAAAAATAAATAAATAAATAGCAGGAACTTCATTAACTCTGAAAGATTTTTATTGATCATAATCGTTTCTCATATTTTTAATAACAATCAGTGCAATATGTTAAACTAGAACTGTGGACCTGATTTAGCCAAAAGTACAAACACCCATCTCCTAAATTAGAACAATCTGTAAAATAGTTTTATACATTGTTTTTTACCGTAAAAGATTAATACGTTTATACTTGTAGAGAAATTATTGGCATGATTTATTCTTAAATTCATCAGTAAATGACTTTTTAATTTGTTATAATAATTAATATCAAAATTACTTGTAGTATAGAATGATTGTGATTTTATAATGTATGCAATTCTAAGGCGGGATCTTTGATCATCAGTGACAGAATTTAAGGTATCCGACCATGTCCGACGCAAAAATTTCGGAAAATAGTTCAAATAAATCTGTTATTGGTTTTATATAACAAAATGTTACTTATAAAAGAAACAGATGATAAACACAGTATTATATAATTTTTGGCCTTTTTCTTACATTTTGGGTTAAAAATATGTAAAATTTCGGGATTACTAGAAAGGTTCCCACAAAAATACTTATCATTATTTTGTTTTTATCTTTGTCACTTATGTCTACTAAGATATAAGGAATTAAATGGATTAAAATCTAAGAGATAAAGAAAAATGTCTATTAAACATGCTTGCCTGAGTACTTGCACTGGCTACTATTTGAGGAATTTGTCTCTTTTTATTTACAAAATTGTCTAAAACATTTTATATATGTACATAAATCTTAATTAATTAATCTATTTAATTCACAATATTTCAGAGAATATTTATGAAAGTTTCAGAAAATTGATATAGTAATATTTTAATTAAAGTTTTTTCCGTAACAGAAAAGTTGAAAAAAGTCACGTTTTTCGAAACGTTGGTTTAATTTAATGCAAGCACAAAGAAGTGGAATAGAAAATGTTGCCAAGTATGAAAATTAAATTACAAAACTAATCTTATTCACGAGCATTTAGTAACAAATAGAAAGGTTCAAAATCATCGTTTGAACATCACCAAAAGTATCCAAATGAAACATTCTCATTTTAAAGTTATTTAGAGTAATCTGTATACCTTTAGAAATCAACCGTCGTGTTCTTGAAACAAAAACATTCAGTTCACAGCGTAGACTAAGAATAGTTATAATCCTGCTTCTAATAACGAAGAAACAAAATTAAAGTAGTTTTTGGATGCTTAATGCATAAGCTTTGAAATAATTTAACAAAAATATTTTTAAAAATTTGATAAAGTTGACGATTAGAACGTAGTCAAATACCTTAAAGCGTTAAAAGGAAATTAAGATATCAATTATATTCAAGCTGTCATATGTAATGCACAATACGGATAATAAATGAGCAGTTTAATTTGAGCAGCAAACTAATTTGGGACATATCAACGAGAAACGTGTTGAATTTCAGAAGATATCAGACGAAATTTAGAACAAAATTTCGGTTTAATTTTACTTACGTGTCAATTACCAGCAAAATTGCGTTATGATTATTATGCTACATAAGATCGCATAGCCAACTGAACCAAATATATTCAAATTTGCCCACAAACCTAAATTACGGAAATTAGTTAAATATTGCTTTGTATTCGAGTAGCTAGGAATTTATCGTTGCTGTGGATTGAAGCTGAAAAAAAAGCAAGGACTTAACAAGGTGTGTTATGAAGCTACTGCACCAATGTTCTGTTTCTATACTTTGCCGTAAAAATCATGGGCACCAATGCAGTGTTACTACTTCCTCTTAGGGAGGAAACTAATGCAGTGTAGAAAGAAAGTGCGTAATGTTCAGGATGAAATCTCAAGTCAAACTGAGTTAGTTTTGGTTCTCAAAGCATTATAATTGGATAGTTAATATTGCTGTAAAATTATTATTGGCTGCTTGAGTTTTAGTTCAATTTACGTCACCAGAATTACGTAAGAATCATATGACATAGAGTTTTCTCGAAATGACGCAGTGCAAATAAATGTTGCTATTTTTAGAATAGAGAAGGGAAATTAATTTACGCTGCTAATTTAATCTTTTACATATTCTTTATTTTTCTTACATATCCTCCCTTCAAGAAGAAAAAGACGTAGCGACAGAAAAGCTTTTTAAAGAAAAAGCGTTAAAGCACTAGCAAATGAAGGAAAAAAAATTGGATCCTATAAAGTATAACTTATGAATATCAATTTTTTAAATAAATTTTTAATTGTTTGAGTCCTATTGAATTTTTCTGCATTTCTGTTCAAAAGTCTTTTTTGTTTGAGAATCCACATAATCATAATTCTTCAGGTAAGATTCTTATCACAGAATATCACAAAATAAACTTTTACATAATCATTACTTATAATTAAATGTAACGCCTATAAATATTTATGATACTAATTTCCATACTGATAAATTATATTTTAACACCTAAATATAATAAGAGTAACAGTTTCAGAAATTATGGTTTCACCATTATTATTTTTCATTTACAATTCCTGAATTTACCAAACCTGAAGTCCTCGCAATACTTCTAAACAAACATATCCATCAACAGTGCTGCCCTCTTGAGCTAACCAGTGTGTTCTCTGCACTGGTGGCCCAGGGTGTCTAGGCAGTTACTTGAAAAGGCCTAAGTTCCTTTCATAAGGCAACTGGCATTTGAGAACTGCACTAATACATTCTACAATAAAAAAAGTATAATAATATTTAAAAAAATTACACACACTCATAAAATGAGACCCTCCAACATTATCTTACATGAAGAGGGTAAAGGAACAACTGTACAGAGGTAATTACAGACCTCTGTTTAGGAACCAGTACTCCCTCAGCATCAGCATACTCTATACTTAACACACAATCACCTATAAATTTTAACATGTATTTACCATAATTTCGTATTATTTATCTGTACTAATTTCACTTATATTTTACATCAACTTTATTTTTAGAATAATTACAAAATTCATATTCAAAATTTTCAACAAAATTTCAAAAATATAATAACTTATTTTAACATCCTTAATATAAATAATTTAAAAAATCTAAGAATTCTTTACTTGCTTTACTAAATTATTAAAATTAAAATTTCTAATATTATTATTAAATTATATTTCTTTATATCACAGTGTTCATATTTAATGTCTAATTTATTAAGGAAAAAAATATCAGTTCCCAATGTAGATTCATTTACGCAAAAGCAGAAGCAAAAATTATTTTCTGGCACCTAATTTAAGTGCAAATTTAATCCCATAACTGCGAAATTATTCGCATAATAGCCGGATCAAGATATGCAGTTCGATGATTTTGAAAGCACTGGAATGATTTGAAAGGTTAGCACTCGGAAAATATTCGTCATTTTACTGTCAACAAACGCTGGCACCAGATTTCATTTTTCAGCACTCGCTGCAAATGTATTATTTGACATTTTTTCGCATTTTTATATTGTTGCTGAATTACGTTGCCCTTATTAAATCAGGGCCCTTATTAAACCAGGCTTCGAAATTTAATATGCTGGATTAAAGTTCGAAGCCTGGATTTTGACTTTAAATACATTTGTTTTGGAACGATTCGGTGTAGTTGACTTTCTCATTCCAGGTTGCGTACATAGATTGACGAACCCGTACATATACTGAAGATACAGACATTAATTAACTAACACAGTCGCTTTCACAGTCATAGCCACAATTTGGATGATAACACTTCTGTGAAGAACAGGCACATTTTGATGATTTAAAACACTTTTTTTCTTCTAAACATTTAAGAGATGGCTGCACACTTCGTTTTCATTGACGATAGCACTTTTGGACTTGCAGGTACTCGATATCCATTATAAATTTCCATTACACATGGAAGTTTGAGGAGATGGTTGGTTATTGCAGGCATTTCTACTGGAATTCCAATGCGCAAGACATGCGTCCTGTCGACTCAATTGTAATATATTCAGGAGTAAAAATTTTGATGGCGTAGAAGTTTTGATCCATAATGACTAGGAAATAGGAGGCGAAGGCAGATTAAATCTTAAGTTTTTTATTAGCAGCAAAAAAGAAGAAGACAGACTGCAGTCCAGCTAAGACAAAGCGTAGAAAGCAAGTGCGTAATGTTCAGGATGAAATCTTAAGTCAAACTGAGTTTGTTTGGATTCTCAAAGCATTACGACTCGATAGTTAATATTGCTGTAAAATTATTGTTGGCTGCTTGAGTTTTAGTTCAATTTACATTACCAGAATTACGTAAGATTCATATGACATAGAGTTTTCTCGAAATGACGCGGTACAAATAGATGTTGCTGTTTTTAAAATAGAGAAGGGAAATTATACGCTGCTAATTTAATCTTTACATGTATATATATACTTTCAGTGCGGCCTATTCCAACCAAAAAGAGATATGCACAACTGAATGTTATAACAGTCATGTATACAAAATTTCAAGTTCTGAGACTACTCGTTTTTGAGTTATGCATAAATTGGATTTTTCATTGGTTCATTATAAACGGGATATTCACTTTTCGTGTTGTTGCCACCAAATATTTTCGCCCTGTATTATTTTCAAAGAAATTATTTACAGAAGAATCTGCATTTATTCGCTTTGTAAAAGGACAATGGTACACACTGCTGAAAAAAAACAACGGGGGGGGATAGTTCTATATCTCTCGTTCTACTGGACTGGTTGACGAAATTCAACTTGCGTTTTTCTTGTCTCAAAAGTGCGGCTTAGGATATGTATTAAATTTATATATAGCGTTGCTTTAATATAGGTATTTTGATACAAAAATCGAACTTTTTCAGAAATGACATGCCAATTTTTTTCCATATTTCAATTCTACTACTCAAATTACGCCAAACTGCCTACTTTTGTAAAAATCGCACGAGTCGTTTTTATAAAATTAGCTCTGAAAATTTTACCTTCTCAATGTTAATTGAGTTTGGTATATACTCGTATGTATAAGTATCTGTTTTTTTATTAAACTTATTTGATTCTTCCTTTCGCATTTCCAAATTTAGATTCATTTCAAATAACATTCCCCAGTCTTTTTTATGATTAATTTTTAAAATTTGTATTTTTAAATCATTTTTATAAATTTTTCGAATGAATTATATCCCATGGCATTAACATCAAATGGGGTTTAGGCACTTTGTTAAAGTTATTTGAAAGTGGGAACGATGTGACTTTTTTTCCGCTCATCCACAATGTGATTTTTTTCGGGTCCTGCCAAATAGAAGAGAAAGGAAAATAAGTTGCTATATATTAAGAAGTTCGCCAAGTGAGTTATTCTTGACGCAAACCTAAAAATGTGCGCTAAGACAAATTTTAAAATTTATAAATAAATTTCTCACCAAATTTTACAGAATTTTATATTTAGGCATAATTTGAGCCGTAGAATTGAAATATGAAAAAAAATATATATATGCTAGTTTAGAAAAAATCCGAATTTGTGTCAAAATGCCTATGTTAGAACAATGCTATATATAAATCTAATATATATCCTAATTCGCTTTTTTGAGACATGAAAAACGCAATTTGAAATTCGTCACTTGTCCCAATAGAACGGGAGATATAGAACTGTTCCATTTTTTTTCCCTCAGTGTACATAGAGCCATAAATTTTCATATTTTCATTTAAATACCTATGAACATTGTGTAGTATTAAATCTTGTTCAAGAAAAATATTTTGGTGAAATAGCTAGCTCCCAGTGGGAAGAAACTAATAATAAAACTATAAAAATTCAGGGTGATGCCAAAACATAAACATATGCCAACAGAATGCTTAAAAAGCCTTTTAATCACTGACCCCAAAAATTTTCCATTTGGCTTCACAGATTTCCAGATAGAATGTGAAATGCAATTGTGATAAAATTCACAAAGAAGCATGTCCTTATTATTCTACATGGAATTCACCGATATTGGCAATACTAGGAAGTATTATTTTCCAATCCTAACTGGAAAGCATTGCCAAATACACCTTGTAAGTAAAGGATGCCACCTGTAAGATGCAATACAAAAATTCACGGAATTTTCTGCTAAAATACTATTTGTCTACCTTTGAGCCTCAGGCTTCACGACATCTTTAATAATAAAACATTATACATCGAAGATTCTCAAATAAAGATATTTTTATTTACCTAATATATATATACTCGTATTTCCTAGGGAGATCGAGAGAATACAACATTTTAATGTATAACTTTCTAAGGAACATGCTTTTAGAATAACAATAAGCGAAATTAAATAATGTTGCCACTCATAAATTGTGTTAATAATATATCGTTTGTATTTACATAAAGCTAACATGTTTGTAATAAAATAAAATAAATATATACTTAACAAGCGGACGATATCTTCACTTCCATAATGAATAATTTGATAAGTCACGAAGCACATACGGTAATGTTTCTGCTTTGTACATTTTTTCATACATTATGGGCATATCCCACATTTTCAAGTACAATTGTATTTATAATATTTCCCAGGAACTGTGTATTCATTATTATTTTATATGTTGTTGTTCTTCTATTATTAGTTTACTTCTTCTATTCTTATTCATTATTATTTTATATATTGTTCTTACGATTTTTGCGTGTATTCACTGTAAATACACTGTTTTAGTTTTCATTTGAGGCTGTTGCCATTCGACAGAATGTGCGATATAGTATTTCTTTCAGATTTAACTATATGTTTATAAGTATTCAATCATATTATCGATTTTATTACATAAATTACTGTAGCATTTTTATCTGTCGGTATATTATTATCATTAGTTCAAAGGGCTATTTGTCTCGAAACCCGATTTTTCCGTGTATTCACTGTAAATACGCTGTTTTAGTTTTCATTGGAGGCTGTTATCATTCGACAGAATGTGCGATATATTTCTTTCAGATTTAATTTGTGTGTTATCGATTAACAAACTAATCTATTTTAAAACAATATATGCAGTTCTTAAATTTTTTTAATGTAATAGATGCACATTTTTAGTTTAGTTTATATTTTCTCCGGCGATTTCACATGCCCAAATAATATTATCCAATAATATATAAGTGCGAGTCAAATGAAAGTGAGCCAACCCCTCCTCAGAAAGAATGGTTCGGTCCATCATCTGCGGCGCATGCGCGTAGCACAGAGACAGCCTTCATTTACGAAAGTGGCGCGAAAGTGTGAGGTTAAAGTTCTTTAAGGCGCTCTTACACTGGGTTGAAGACGGTAGCGTGACATAATGGATGCTCCAAAAGAGGAACAGCATTGTGTGCTCAGGTTTTTGACAGCTGAAGGTGTTTCCCAACATGAAATTAGTCGCCGTATGACTGCTGTGTACGGTGAACATTGCATCGCATTGGCCACTGTGAAGCGTTGGAGCAAACGGTTCAGAGAAGGACGTGAAAGTTGCAAAGACGATCCAAGACCGGGCCAAAGCCACCTTGCAATCACCCTAGACACAATTGGACAGGTTGATGAGCTGATTAGACAAGAACGGAGGATAAGCATCGATGAACTGGCAGAGCGTGTGAACATCAGTCACGGTTCGGTTCACACCATAATTCATGATCATCTCGTTTATCGGCTTTTGTGTGCTCAATGGATGCCCAAGATTTTGAACGACCGCCAGAAGACGGAGAGGTTCGGCGCTGCTTTGACTCATCTCATCCGGTATCACAATGAGGGTGACGACTTCTTGTCTGCAATTGTGACCGGAGACGAATCATGGTGCCACCACTACGAACCTGAAACACGCCGGCAAAGCTTACAGTGGAAACGTTTGTATTCACCAACCCCGAAGAAAGCAAAGGCTGTCATTTCCTCGGGAAAGGTGCTATTGACTTTTTTTTCGATCGTCAGGGGCCATTACTCATTGAATTTGCTAAACGTGGAGAGACTATCAATAGTTCGCGATATTGTGCAACGCTGGATCGGCTGCGTGTCGCAATCAAGAACGAACGACCTGGAAGATTGACGAATGGTGTGATCTTGCTACACGACAATGCTCGTCCCCACGTCGCTGATGTGGTTAAGACACAACTGGCAAAGTTCAAGTGGGACACGCTGCAATATCCTCCATACAGCCCAGATTTGTCGCCATGCGACTTTCACATTTTCGGGAAACTGAAAAAACATCTCAAGGCTACCAGATTCGTGTCGGACGACGCCATGAAGGAGTCGGTTACAGACTTTTTGAATCGACATTTTATAGATGTAACTTTAATATTAATATTACTTTTTCAAAAGATACTTGGTAGTGTATATATATCAACAACTGCCCGGTTGATACCTGGCAGAAAGATCGAAAAATTTACGAACTAATGGTAAGATATACAGCAGATCAAAATTGTAGCGTAGACTCATTAGTATTTACTCATAAAGCCCATTTCTCATAATTTCAGTGAGACGGGTAAAATATCTTTTACGATTAATTAAATTATGTTATATTACTAAAATAATTCCTTTAACATAAAAATATCTGAATATTTACCTTAATTTAAAATTATTTAAAATTAAAATTTGAAAATCTACGGCAAACTTGCAAAGTTTCACATAAAAAGAATAAAGTCGTTTCCTTTCGATGGTTATCCAAGGTCTGATCTTATTATCGAGCTTTCAGGCAAAAAGTGTCACTTGCTTTCGTGCTTAATAATTTCAGTTGTTTTATTTTATTAGAAGCCTTTTAAGCCCCGTTCACATGCAACGCTCTTTCGCACAGCCACCGTTTATATTTTAAGGAGAAACGGGGATATGAAGCAGTTTACTTAGTATTTAATCGTAAATGAGCATACAGTGTTCCTGAAAAGTTGAACATTTATTTTGATTAAATTACTATAATCTGGGTTCATAATATCATATGATATTTTATTATTTAAAGATTCTGTGTAGCATTTTATTAGTCACTGTAGTACTACCTTTATTTTCTTCTAAGCTCTTTCGTTTATATGATAGTCACATTTCTGATATTCATTTCGCACTTGGCAACGCCCATACAATATCACCTTTCACTAAATGAGAATTCCTTTCACCCATCACGTTTGCCATTATTATTTTGGTGTTTGAACGCCACTCCGAAAAGCACGTATTTGAAAGAAGAACAAACATTTTTGTTTGTTTGTAGAGAACACTTCTCGTATTTCTCTTTTGTGTTAAGAAATTTTCCCTGCGGCATTGCCTTGCTTTTCTTTACGCAACAGAATTTATTGTGAAATGTGACCCTAGAAGCTGACAGCATTGTCTTTGTGAGAGAAACCAACCAAGAAATATGCTTGTTCAGACATGAATACTTAAGATGAGCTTTATTATTCTGAGCTAGAAGTATTGTTAAAGATAACATATAATGCATTTATTTGTTAAGAAGCATTTGCAAAGAAATATTCTTAGCAAAGTAGTTTCGCAATTATGAAATATAATTTTTTTTCATTTAAATTTAATGTAAGGATTGAATTAGCATTTTATAACGAAAATTTTCGTTTGCATCTCTGTAATTTTTAGCAGTTTATCATTTTTGTACAGCATAAAATTTTGTATTTTTGTACAGCATAAAATTTTGTATTTTTAAACATGCTGAAAATTTGCTTTTAAATCCTTGAATTTCATCAAAATTTAAAAAGGAAATACTTTTTACATGGTTATATATTTTATATGTATATATTCAGTTCCGTTTCATATCAGAAAAAAACTTATATTGCAATATTAAGTTATAAATTAAATATTTTATTGAACTAAAAAACTAAACTCAGTGGCGTACCAGCCCTAATGGGCCAAGACCTGCAGTGCCCGAAAATCTGCTTTCTTGCCCTTGGGCCCTGGGGTGCGTAAGCACATGCCCTGAACAAGTGGTCAGCTTGTCGCAGGACCCCAGTGTTTAGTCGCCAAGCGAACTTGGTACTGATTTTATCGACCCAAGAGGTGGAAATCAAGGAATGAAAGACTGAGTCGACCTTGCTCAGCCCGGGAATCGAATCCCGGACCTGTGGTGCTGTTGCGCGATGCGCTGGTCTATTTTTATTGTATTTATGCATATTTTAATAGCTGTTTTCTAATTATTATTTATATTATTATTATTAGCCCAAATGGGCAATTGTCCCAGATGGGTTATTAATTCCGTTTTGGCATTTTTGCTTTCGTTCATTATAAAAGTCTGAATCACGTTTCAAATTGTTGCCATCAAATATTAGAGCCCTACCTTACATTTACGTAAATTAAATAACGAAGAATCTGCATGAATGTATATTTCTCGCATTGTGAAAACACAAGGGTACCTAGAGACATCTAATTTTAAATAGCGTAGTCCTCCACTCAAATATTTGCATCTGGAAGCCCAAATTTGGAATTTGTTTTATTATCTATTTCATATTTTGTAAAACTTTAACGAATTTTTGATTAACAAACTCAACTATTTCAAAGCGTTCCATTCATTAACATTAACATCACTTGCATCTTCAAGCACGGAAGTTTCATGCACGAGGTTTCATTACATTTCTTATAGGTATTAAGTTGCTAGCTTAGCAACTCAAAAGAATTACAATGCCTAACAGTATGTTACGTCGAATGACTTTGAATGTGTGTATCATTTCCAAATCCCGATTTGAATCCCCTGTGGAAAAGAAAAAGCCCCTTTGGTGTAATATGAAACCTGAAAGCTTTCAGATTACTATTATTACTATTATTTTAACGTTATTTATATTTACAGGCTTAATAAGAGTTGTTTTTCAATTTAAAATTTATTTAAAATTTTTCAATTTAAACCCCAACTGGCGACAATGTATTATATATCTGGTTTTGGCAACAATAAGTATAATAAATTGTTTATATTTAAAATTACCATGATACACTGAGCGAATTCTACCAATTATTAAAACGATAAACAACGTCGCAGTCTCTAATACTTGTAGAGCTTCAATATTTTCAAAGATTTTTATTAAATTATTATTATTATTTTACTATTATTATTTTTATTATTTTTTTATTTATACAAATAAAATATTTTTTTAATTTAAATTTATATTGTGGAACATTTCAATTTTATCATTTTTACAAATTATATTCTTGTTACGTAACGACATAATTCCTTAAATACCAATAATTAGACAATTTTCATTATTTCTAAAAATTTTAAACTTTACATTAATAAAAAAACAAGAATATTTTTTATTGCATATGAACATCATTACACAACTTTCATATCAGTTTCTAAAATTCCTAAATCACGCCATAGTCTTTGTAGGCATGCTAGAATTCTACGCGTTAATAAATAAAAAAATCTAATTTCTCAGAATGAAAGAAAATAATATAATAAAATAAATACTTAGAACACTAAGCAATGCTTCACATACGCACACACACACATATTATCAATGAACTCATATTATCAAGTGCAATTACGATACCAAACACTACGTATTAAAATATGAGGTAAACGTTACTTCACGAGTTAAAGTTAACAATTTTGCTACTGTTGAGTAGATCGTTGGGCTATCGATATATGTCGTAAGTCGGAAAGCGTTATAAACAAATCAAAGTCAAAAAATTAAAATACGATTTAAATGAAAAATGACGTCTTAAATATAATTCACAATTAAAACAACAATACAAATTTAAAATACACTAACGATATGTTAAACATTGCACATAAATAAAGTTACACTGCTCGGCATCACACACAACCTCGTTTTCTCTTCTGCACAACGATCAGTACTCGCTCGAAAAACATCAAAAGATTCCACAAACTCGGTGTCCATGTGCTCATCCATCTATTTTCACTTAAAGAAAAATCAGAGAATTGCTCAAACTCGGCATTGCGCAACACATTGACTTTGACCATGTGCACATTGATCTATTTTCACTTAAAAAAACCATCCAAGAGTTGCACAAACTCGGCATTGCGCACCACATTGGCTTTGCCCATGTGCACATTGATCTATTTTCACTTAAAAAAAACATCCCAGAATTGCACAAATTCGGCATCGCGCACAACCTCGGCATTGCGCACCACATTGGCTTGCCCATGTGCACATCGATCTATTTTCACTTCAAAAAACATCCCAGAATTGCACAAACTCGGCATCGCGCACAACCACGGCATTGCGCACCACATTGGCTTTGCTCATGTACACATCGATCTATTTTCACTTAAAAAATACCAGAATTGCACAAACTCGGCATTGCGCACCACACTGGCTTTGCCCATGTGCACATCGATATATTTTCACTTAAAAAAACATCGCAGAATTTCACAAACTCGGCATCGCGCACAGTATTGGCTTCGCCCATGTGCACATCGAGCAATTTTCACTTAAAAAAACATCCCAGAATTGCAGAAACTCGGATTCGCGCACAACCTCGGCATTGCGCAAAGCAATGGCTTGCCCATGTGCACATCGATCTATTTTCACTTAAAAAACCATCCCAGAATTGCACAACCTCGGCATTGCGCACCACATTGGCTTTGCCCATGTGCACATCGATCTATTTTCACTTCAAAATACATCCCAGAATTGCACAAACTCGGCCTCGCGCACAACCTCGGTATTGCGCACCACATTGGCTTCGGTCATCGATCTATTTTCACTTAAAAAATCCCAGAGTGGCACAAACTCGGCATAGAGCACCACACTGGCTTTTCCCATGTGCACATCGATCTATTTTCACTTAAAAAAAATCCCAGAATTGCACAAACTCGGAATTGCGCACCACACTGGCTTTGCCCATCTGCATATCGATCTAGTTTCACTTAAAAAATCCCAGAGTTGCACAAACTCGGCATCGCGCGCCACATTGGCTTTGCCCATGTGCCCATTGATCTTTTTTCACTTAAAAAAACACCCCAGAATTGCACAACCTCGGCATTTCACACCACACTGGCTTGCCCATGTGCACATCGATCTGTTTTCACTTAAAAACATCCCAGAATTGCACAAACTCGGCATAGCGCACCACATTGGCTTTGCCCATGTGCACATCGATCTATTTTCGCTTAAAAAAATCCCAGAATTGCACAAACTCGGCATCGCGCACAACCTCGGCATTGCGCACCACGTTGGCTTTGCCCATGTACACATCGATCTATTTTCACTTAAAAAATCCCAGAGTTGCACAACCTCGGCATTGCGCCCACACTAGCTTTGCCCATGTGCACATCGATCTATTTTCACTTAAAAAAAACATCCCAGAATTGCACAAACTCGGCATCGCGCACAGCATCAGCTTTGCCCATGTGCACATCGATCAATTTTCACTTGAAAAACATCTCAGAGTTGTACAAACTCGGCATTGCGCACCACTCAAAATTGTCGATACGTCTCAAAACCGTCTCTCTACTAGTTTCATATTTTTTGCACAAATTGGGCACTTATACGATATTGCAATCAAACTTTTCTCCATACACCACTCAATAACGCTCTTTTTGCCTCTTCGCTCCAACTGATTAAAAAAATCCAGATTCAGATACTCATCCATTCTGCAGTAAGCACCGAATTAGACACACTCATCAATAATTAAAACATTCTTTAAGCAAAAGAATTTTTTTCTGTATTTTGAGAAGTTACGGTTATAATTTTTAATTCATGCATTCAATATTTTTAATCGTTTGCTAATGATCGTTTGGTATCTTAATAATACATTTGTGAGAGATAATTCGTTGCATTAAATGCTAACACTACCACACAACACACAAAAGTAGATTTATAATTTAAAAAATCTCGCGCAGAACATTATAAACCTACCATTTCAACTCAGTTAAAATATAATTTAAGTTTTCTTTAAATACGAAGCTACAGCATACTTATAACTTGTTTTTAAGAAGAGGCGTAACCAATATTACGTCATAAAAAGGCGTGTCCAAGCATAAGAGAAGTAAACACAGCATCGATTGATGCAGCCTATTCTGCGATTTAGCCTTCTTTTCTTTATTAAGAGGACTTATCAGCAACAAATGTTACAGTTATGTATATTTATAATTCGACCATCTCAGCCGCCGCTGTAAGTCATGTCATAGGTAGGCTTGCCAGACGTCCCGGTTTAACAGGGACAGTCGCAGTTTTCAGACAAAATCCCGGCCAGTTTACTTCTCGTCCCAGTAAAAATTAAATTTGATTTTATAGATAGCCAAAAAAGTCTAAAAATAATTAAATGTGAAGTATTATTTAGGATAATTATTTTGTCAGTTATCTCTGTACTATATGAAAGGTTAAAAACTATAGAAGAATGATGATCTGCCAATAAATAATATTGTCGTCGTATCGTCTTGTCTTGCCAATCGTGATCATGCGCGAGACGAGACGCTTTCCGGGCGAGTCCAATTTTACAGTAAAATTAATATCGGATTAGTTTGTGAAGATTTTTACAACAAGATTAAAACCAAGAAAGACTTTTAAAAATAGTCCTAGCCAATGAAAATTACATGTAAATATTGCTCAAATTTTTATTCCTCATTTGAAGTGTTTCTTATTACTTAAGTAACTTACATTAGCATGTAAGTAATAAAATGTTAAAATTTATATGCATGTGTCATACCCATGGTTTAGGTTCTTATTAAGTAACCATTTATTCATAACACTTGTTCATAAACGACCCTCTAAAACAGTCTAAAAACCCGCCAAGGGTGTGTACCCTTGAGTATCCGCGTCGCCGGGGTGGGGCATTCCGATGTCCCGGTTGAACATTTCTCAAATCTGGCAAGTCTAGTCATAGCTTCCGTTCTTACTTTTTACCTATGTATTTCCATGGCGTTCATAGAGCACAGACATAAGACGACAGAAAGTTAAAGCAAGTGTTTTCCAAGTTCGCTATATAGTTTTACTATATATACATTATTTTGTAATTAAAAGAAATAAGCAAATTTTATTAAATTATAATTATTCAATTATTATATTTCATTGTATAATTTCCATTAATAGGTTATTATTATTACAACGAATTCTAATAAATAAATTACTATTATATCAATTATAATAATTATACAGTAATAAACAATTACTATAATTACTCTGTTATAAATGATAATTACTCTATCTTTTTTTCCTTTGAGATAAAATGAGTATTATTACATACCGAAAAACTACTTTATTTCACCTCAATCGAATTCATTTGCATGTCGCAATAGTACAACGTACAGAGACGTGGAGTCGAGACAAACACTTCTTTAATAGCATTTTGAGATTGTCACGTTACTATCACCCAGGTTTTGTCCAAGTAAATGAGAGGTCTTTTTTCCGCACAAAATTGCCTCATCTCTCCAAGATACAGTGTTTTTCTTAACACTGTGTCACCTCTTTCAATTAAATCTTTTCACTTATTTTGGCTTTGTCTCCATACAAATCCAATACAATACAGTATATTTCATAATGTTTCTCATTCCCATTTAAAATCTAACTTTTCTTGGGACATAGTGTGAAATTTTTAAAGTGATAGAATTTTGTTTCCCCTTAATGTAAAATTCATGAGCAGTTTTTAGAATTATGTCGCATTCAAAACCATCAAAACATCAAAACAAGTTCTATAGTACTTCCTTTCGGGGTCTTTTTTTCAGGGTAATGGAAAACTGACTGTACCTCCCTTCCTGCCTCTTAACGAATTTTCTTTATTGTCGTCAGCGATACTCCTGCAATATTGCTGGCTCTTTAAGTGGGCTGTGAAAAGGGAACGCTAAGTCCTGAATTCTCAGCTTCCATGTTAGAAAATGTAATGGCAATATGTAGCAATTTCTTAGCACCAATGTGAAGCGCCTTGTCTTCACCAAATGAACTCATTTTGACGATAAAAGCAAGCTATCCTTAGCACTCATACAAAAGACCACAATAATGGCAAATGTCACATTAAAATCAACTACGATCTACGAGTATGTAGATCCCGCGCATATGGGATGGGAACCTCTTAAAGATTCTTTGCTCTTAACCGTTTTACTTGTTTACTACAAAGAAAAGAATACTTCCCCTAAAGAATACGCTTCCATGGTTTTTAGTGGCCTTAATTTTAAAAGAAAGCCGCGAAACATGCATTGTTGATACAAAGTTCATAAATTATGAAATATTACAAAATTCTTGGTTTTCGAGCTGTAAACCAATGTGATTCTTAACATTTGTGTCTGCGAATATATATATATGTAATAATAAAAATAGTCAAGAATACACTTAAAATTCTAACTGTATGTTCTTTTAATTTTATAATGGCGACGGTATCTTATTTGAAAGTACGTGGAATTAAATGCACAGCCCCGTAGTCAAGTTGTTTTTCCCGCCTTTTCTACACGTACAGTTATAGAATGTTCTGGAAATATTTAAAGCGAACTGGATTGGCTGACGAGGCTCACGTCATTTCTTTGAAGCTCCGCCTTTCCAGAGGCTATAAAAGGACTCTCAAAAGAATATCGGGACTTTTTCTTAAATGTCACGATGCAGTAAACTTCATACAATAAGTTATTAGTAATTCTTTTTATTTATCCGGATATCTGATTTTGTAACTGTTATTTCTCCTGAATAATAATAAATGGATCCTGTTTTTTTTAAACTTATCGTCTGATAATTTAAGCTACGACTAAAGCTGGTACATCATATATATATATATATATATATATATATAATTTTTTTAAAAAGGCTCGAAAGACAACTGCAGACAGCATCATCCGATGACATGAGGCCCTCGGTCGTATAAATTGCCTCTTTCCGGCAAAAAGAGGACTTTCACGTTACTTCTCACCTCGTAGCACGTAATTAACGCCCCTTTTGGACCATTCTATGAGTCTGGCCAGAATTCTCAAGGTTGCGTTTGAGACTGTCGAAGTACATCTGTAAATGAAAAAGGATTCTTGTATTTTTATCTGTGCTTAACAAAGCGGTAATTTTCATTCTGTTTGAAACCTTCTGCTTTGCCTTCTCAAAACAAATAACCGTTTGGTACAAATTAAGTCCGGTTATTTCCCGACAGTAGATGGCATTAATATTAATGGTTGTTATAAAAGGACCGGTTGTGATACCTGTTTATAAAATAAAGTAAAATCTCTTTAAGGCCAAAGAGGTCATTTAATGAACACTGTAAAGGGGATTTATTTCCATTAGTAATTTTTCAAAGCATGAGGCTGCTGCTACTAATCAAATGTATGTAAATGTATGTATTAAACTATAAGGAATGGGAATACACAGAGTTACTGGAGACCATCAGTTAAGCCAGTTGTACCGCCGTTACGACTTTTCAGCTTTGTTGCTTAACTGATAGAACCATCTACCATCCGCTACATTTATTAATGAATTTTGAAAAATATACATGTATGATAAGTACATAAAGTTGTAACATAGTAATTGTCTTAAACATAAAATTTGTAAATTTGTAAAAGAAACAATTAAATAAGAAATTACAAATAATGACAATAGTGACGTATTAGGTGAATTTTCAAAAATCAAAAGTCAAGAACTCTTTAGTCTATACTCAAAATTTAATAATAAAAGGTATATGGAAAGTCTGAATTTGAAGTGTTTGATGAGACTAGTCGTTCAGTCTCAAATAAATAAAGTCTTTGATAATCATAATTCTTGACAGTATTGGAACTATGCACTGCTTGATGAAGAAGACGATGAAGAAGAAGGACTGAGAAGATGGAAGGAGATGATGTTATAGTCTAACAAATAAAGTACATGGTAGTTGACGATGATATATATATATGTGATGATGTAGATGACGGATGAAAAAAGAGATGATAATGAGGATAGGTGACGAAGAAGTGTTTACAAGGACAATGGTAAGATAAGATATGAAGTGCTATGCAGGAAATGACAGATGATGAATGTGTTGATAAGTAATGATGATAGAAGACTGCCGAAGATGAATGATGATAATAGATGATGATAGAAGACAAAGATGGATGATGAGTTACTAATGGATTTATTGTAATGTAATATTAATGAACAGCTTGTAAATATTTAAGCACTTAACAACTCAGACGACAGAATGGTTAGTGAAGCTGATAACTTTACCGAAAAACCTGGGTACAAGTCTCGGAAAAGGCATGGATGTTTGTAAATGTATAGGGTCTCTGGGGTTATTCAAAATACAAAGAGGACAAATGTCCTTTTGAGTTATTTGATGGTAGTGAAGGAGGAGTGAGAGACCCTCGGACCCATGGCAGGTTTTGTTTTCCCCAAAATTTGGGCCGATCTGAACAAAGTCGTACTTTCACCTATATGGCGCTTAACACCCGTACCAGAGACAAATGGAACGGTAAGAATAAAATTTGTGGACTTATCCTGATTAAGCAGACAAGTGAGATTTGCAACAACAACAACACAATCTCTGTATTTAAGTGTATGAAAAATAAATGGTGTTAAAACAATCGGAGAATAATTTAGTGTGATTCAGACAGAAGAATTCACAAAATGTGATTGAAAAAAATGGAGTTGAATGTTTAATTTGATACAGCATAACAACTAATCTTCGTCTTCAAAATGCAATGATGCAATATGTAATAAAATGAAACACATTGTGTTTGATGTCTAGAAAATCTAACGAGACTTTTCATGTCAGATTTAATTTTAGTGATTACGCAACAAATTTGGATTCGCAGGTTTCGATAAATTTATCTTTTCTAAAAATCTAAGCAACTATAAATTTAAATAAATATTAGAAATATATTTTAAATATTAGAAATATATTATAGACCAAAATGAGATTTCTAAGAACTCTGTTTACGAGTACGAATAGGAAACCTCGCTGCAGCAAACTGTGTTTCTGATTTATGTTCTGGGTGAAATTTAACTCCTAGGATGAGTAATTGCTCTCGTAAATGAATAATTACTTCTCATAAACATACATGATTCCCATAATACGCTTTTCTCTGCATAACGTTAATTTTGTTTGCTCTAATCTGAATGCTCTCAGTCTTGTAACGTTGAAAAATGGTAGTCATATTAAAATTCAGATAGAATGGGTACAGCTTAGCTTACTAAGAAATAGCTTAAGAGGATAGCTTTCTTAGAAAATGGAAATACAGAGATTGGGGATTAGCGTGTATGTCTATAATAAATAAATAAAAGAGTATGCAATTGTTTACTTTGTTATAATTATCTGAGGTACTTAAATTAGGCTTGCCTTTCAGATTTAAATCCAGCTAGTACAGGTATCATGGACCAGATATCACATATACCTGTAGGAATAAGATACAAGATTTTGTCCATTTGCTTATGCCGTCATAATCGGTATGTGGTTAGCGATATTGGCTGCCATATTACTGGACCCGGGTTCGAATCCCAGAGAAAGCTGTTTGTGCGGCATGGAGTACTTGAAATACTGGCGAGGCGATAATCATCTCGAATGGCTTAGCCGGTAGAGGAAAAGAGTGAAAGAATCTTTGCTTTATTCTTCGATAGGCTTTCCATCAAAACTGGGGATGAGCTGTACAGGTGGATACAAATGCGATGGAACTATTCCTGTACAACCTTTGGCGAAATTCTAGTGTTTAGAGAGAGACATTAGGTATTTTTTGAAAGCAGGAGAGATGAAAAATGAGCAATGCCCTCGCTGGGACTCAAAACAAGGACCTCTCGATTACGCGTCGAGCCTGCTGACCACTAACCACGAAGGCATGGTAAGAAGGCGAGAGAAATGCCTTACATGCTCTCCCTTTTAAAGGGCGACTGGGGATTAGGGGACCAAATCGCAATATCCTGGTGGTGGGGAATCATCATCTACCACCGTATTTAGTACAGGCGCCATGTAGAGACATTAGGAATTTTTTGAAAGCAGGATCAATGAAAAATGAGCAATGCTCTCGCCGAGACTCGAACCACGGACCTCTCGAATACGCCTCGACCGTGCTGACCACTACACCGCGAAGGCATGCTAAGAAAGGAGGGAGAAATGCCTTATAAGTGTTGCGCTAGTCTTCTCTGTAACTGTCTGTTTGCTATTATTTTAGAATGCATTTGACCAACAACTAATCCCCCATGCTATCTTTGAAATATTATTATACTACATATTTATTAAAAATAAAAAAAGCTAAGTGAATAGCAAGTGAAATTTTGATGAAATACAAGCAAAATAAAGCCATAAAATGACATTGCAAAAATTTATTATTGTCACTTTTAATATGAAAATATAGAATTTTATATTATGCAGATAGATATACATGCTTAGAAAGTACTTCTGCACCTTAATGAATGACTGAAATATCAGGAGCTGATGATGATGGTGCTAATGACGGTGATAGTTGTAACTTCCCTGAAATAGCTGTTGACGATATTGTGCTTTGACCAAAACATTTGTTGTTACCTCTGCAGCGCGTTTACCAACTATCTTTAAAAATGTTTTGCAGGCTGAAATGTTTCATATGTTTTGGTCTTTCGTTTTGGTTCATATTGAAACATGCAAGTGTTCGGTATTTATTTATAAGGAAATTTTAAAAATAAATCAGGATAATTATAAGGATAATAATAAGGATTAATAATAATGAAGATAATTATTAGGATAATAATTTATAAGGAAGAAAAAATAAAAAATAAAATTTAAAGAAGTTAAAAAAAAATCCTTAAAATAAGAAAACTCGCTAACTCTCGAGTCATAATTTGGGAACCAACAAATATCCTGTTAATCAATATTTATGTTTTGTTAAATTTAAACGAATGCCTTAAGAACCCTTTTCTGACGTAACAGAATCCCGCAATGAATGTAATTTATTTCAGGCGGCGACTATGGCAGCTAACTTATCTTTAAAAGCCAGAAACCTTCGAAAAAAGTAAAATATATACACATTATTATACAAGTTAATAATTAAAGTTAATTTAATTCGAGTAAATCATTTAACCTTTTATTTCTTACTTATGTGTTCATATGTCCTTGTTATGTCCTTAACATAACATATTTTTGAATATACAGGATGTCTCCGTACCGCATTTCAGAACTTCTAGGCGGGATAGGGTGCAATCCAACGACTAAGAATCATATAGCAAGGTAGGGTCTGAAACGCTTTTCTGATGCGGTAGATGACCTTGCGCGAAAGTTCGGAGAGTTCTTGTAGGGAATCGTCATTTCGCCCAAAGACACAGAGTTAGTAGGACGTATAACGGTGCGAACGCTGATTTAACCGATATGCATTTGGTAAACGGAGGTATAGATTGTAATGGGCCAGCCGCGCAGTGCTTGTACGCTGGACGATATGCTATGGAGGGGTACACCCAGCCATAAGTTTTTACAAAGCTGCACCGGAGGCTAGCTGAAACATATTCCTTTCAAAGAGCTGCCATGAAACGGGCACCATTAGCACGGACTCCGGACATCGAAGTGAATGTGCTACATCAAGTACAGGGGGCTCCAAGTTTGAGTAGGCGAAGTGCACTCGGAGTTTCCAGTTCCAGTTTCTTCAGAATTCTCAGAGAAACCAGAATGCGTTCGTATCGCGTGCAGCGTATCCAGAACTGGGCGATTATTCATTTCGTGTTGCTTTTGCACAATTGGATCTTGAAAAGGTGCTACAGATCCCCGTTTCTCTGTTGATGTGGTTTTCACCGTTGAGGCATCCTTCTCAAGGGAAGGAATATTCAATGCACATAACACCCCTCTCTGGGAGGTAGAGAACCCTCATACAACACGATGTTGTGCAGCACAGAGTCAGTTTTTGATTAATGTTTGTGACAGTATGTGGGGGATCATCTCACCGAACCTTAGCTTGTTGCCGTTTCGTCTAACTGGTTGTAACTACTTAATCTTCCTGCAGGACAGGACTGTGGGAAGCACCAACACATCGCCATTGGCAGAATTGGTGTCGCTTCTTCACACTAACCCTCTTGAGAAGAACACCTCTACAGGGCGCACTTACGAAACGCATTGGTGTTAATTGAAAATTTATCATTAGAGCACTCAGAACTTGTGGTACAGAGCATGACCGGGAGATACAGTTGCTGATGACAATAACATTACAGTTTATGGTGAATACAATACCATACATTACAGTTGATTTTCTGCAGCAAGTCATACCATAACTTTTAGATGAGGAACATATTTCTGCATCGATGCGACAGACAATGTGGTTCTGACACTATGGGACCCCTGCTCATTTCAGTGCTTTTGCCGGTGGCTCGGTGCGTCAGCTGGTGCAGTTCGGTGTGCTTGCCTGCTCGATCACCATACCTATCATGTCTTGATTTCTTTTCATGGCACACATTAAGACAACGTTTTTATGTCATCCCTGTTGACAATGTCGAGGAGCTGGTTGCACGAATTGCAGTAGCTGCCGGGGAAATTCGAAATATGCCGGAAATATTCCAGAATATTCGGAATTCCATGTGCCATAGTTGTGAGGCGTGCATTGAAGTCGGTTCATGAAACTTAGAACAGTATTTTATACAGAATGGAATATTTTCTGGGAGTCGTCCAATAAGAAATAGGACTTCATGAAAAAGCATAAAGTTAAACAAGAAGATGAGTATGATAAATAATATGAATATAAATCAAATACTAACTAATCATGGGTGTTTCCCCACTTATTTTAATCGGTTCCATCTACAGAATAATTATAAATGCTTAATATATGATACGTTTGGGGACGCCAGGCACTTCGTCAATAAATGTACGCTTACCTGGAGTGCAAGAGTGAAATACAGAAAGAATTTTAAAGGGAGCTGTTCAAATATGAAAGAGTTTTCAGTGATAATAATGAATATTATAAATACGAACAAAGATAGAATTGGAATTCGGAGCTGAGACTCAGATTTAGGACTTTATAAGTTTTTTCGTTTAAACGAAGAGCACGCACGCTGGCTCGTTGCTAGACGGGCCACTTAAAATGCATTCATTGTTAGTTCAAAGAAAATTAAGTACGTTCGTTACTAGGCACCCACTTTTTGGTCATATATCCAGTTTGTGCCGTCTAGGAAGATGGGGGATAATGTCCTTATGATAATGATAACACTCTCTTTGACTCGTGTTACATTTGTTCATGTAAATACATTATTAAAATAGATTTTAACTTGCCTTGCGTCTTTTAATATCTGATGTTTCTGTGTACACCAGCACGTCAGGAAAGCATTTCCGACCCTACATTGCTGTGTGATTGCGAATCATCGAAGTGCACTCTACCTATGCTAGAAGTTCTAAAACGTGGTACAGAGATACTCTGTATAAGCCATACCGTATTAGCTGTAGTTGAACGAGCATTGCTTTCTAATTTCTAAATAATGCGGGGATATACTAGCAGATCAAAATGGATTTATATTTATTGATACTATAGTAATAGCATGGGAAAAAAACCCATTAAATTATAATACTCGTTTCAAGTATTAAGTATATTAAAAATACGTTATTTTCTTTAATTAAAATCCACTTAAATTCATTCTTATTCGAAATCCCAATAAAATAAAATCTTTAACTAAAAACGTAAAGTAGCAAAAATATTTGGTTATGTTGGTATAAATTTAGAAAAATCAGTTTCGGTACCAATCTCGCTTGTCTGGATCTAACCAAACCCACGAAATTCATTGTGGCCAGGAATCAAGTTTGTGCCTGTAGTTGGCAAAAGCCTTCGGCACTATACAGGTGACTGTACGACTTTGATCAGTTCCGCCTCCAGTCTTGAAGGAGAGTAAACCTGAGGCCAATCCAAGAGAATCCCACCCTTCTTCCCCTGCCACCAAGCTCTCAAGAGAACTTTCAGCTCAAGGGATATTTGGAGTACCCCCATGCAGCACATTCACTGTATATTTGAAAACATCCATGCCTTCTCCGGAATTCGAACCTGGGTATTTCGATACGGCAGCCAGTGTCACTAAGCACCATCCCGGTTCGGCGACACAAATAAGATATAATCGGGAATTTCTTATTGTCGACTTCTCTATTTATTGGAACAATAAACAATATACTAGATCATTTAGCATATAAATGATCAACTGAAAGAGAAAATTCACTTAACTCTTGTTATTTAAAACACTGAATCAGCGGAAGGTCGTATATTGGCCACATTCAGATTTTTTAATTCATAATTTCATCAAGAATAAAGTATGATATTGGATGGTATACCAGTATTGACTCGGCACGAAACATCGCATTGCCACAGATGTGTGCTAGATCAATCTACACTAAAGTATTCCGACTTGAACAAACGTGTATGTCAAATCAGTAAAATAATAAGAGTTCCGATCACCTTGAATTTTTATGATTTTATAATACATTTTTAACAATAATGAGAAGATCCGCGAAGATTTTTCTTTCATATTACGATTATGGGCGGTCAGTCGTTTTACGTGATAAACTTTCGTCCACGCTTATTATTACGTCACAATATTCAAATCAAATAATTTTGCCAGTGGCAGAAGTTCCTATTTTGAATTTTTAAGAACTTTACTAAGCATAGGTGTTGAATAACGCTTCACTAAAACGAGCAGATGACAAAAACCTGAAAGCGTCGGTGATCTTTTTAGACAATGTTCATTTTATTTCCCGTTTTAGGTATAATACAACTTACACATTAAAACTAAAACTACAATAATTAGCTTAGCTAAACCAAGAAAATGTTTGTTGTATTTCTACGTAAAAGTGCTTTGCATCATTTTGAGAAACATAAATATGAGGGATTTTCCTTTAAAAATCTAGAGGCCCACCAGTGGCCGAGCGATAAAGACGCTGAACACTGGTAGTTCGGTCCGAGGTTCGAATCCCGCGAACGGGCTGGCTGCATGGGCGTTTTCGTGTTTTCCCTATGTGTAACGTGTATACGAGCCAGTTTCCCTTAGAAAGTCCTCCACGAAGGCATCCCTGCCTCGTGTGCTTTGCCATAATTACATAATCCAATAAATCCAATACAATCCTTTAAAAATCATCCTCTAAAGCATCCTTAACTTTAAGTAGATAACCCTAGTACACTATGCTAAGATGAAATAATATCAAACATCTGATAAACCATATTTGAAAACATCTTATAATAACTACTTAAAATTTCATTTTGCCCTGCCTAACGAATATAAAACATGTTGAATACTAGTACCATTTACTGATTTCTTTCTTTAGTCAAAAGAGGCGTAAGCCCAGAAGAGCTATTGGTCTCGAAACGGCATCTTGCGACTATAAATGTCTGCTTCAATTTTCAAATTATTGCCACCAAGTATTGCTGCCCTGTACTATATTTAAAGAAGTAAAATAATGAAGAATCCGCATGAATGCATTTATGTTTATCGTATTGTGAAAAGAGGTACCTAGAGACATCAAATTTTGAATAACGTAGTCCTCCACCCGAATATGAGAACCCAGAAGCCCGACTTTAAAATTTTGAGTGTGTTTTATTGTCTATTTAATATTTGTTAAACTGTAACGAATTTTTGATTAACAATCTCAACGATTTTAAAACGAGGAGTGGCAACAGTGTACGGAATGAAATATATTTATCTCCAGCGCGCAAGACTGTACACTGGAAATTCTAAAGATATGCTGTTTTTAAATATTTTGTCATTTTGCTTTTGAATCGAATTTTATGTGGCATAAACACCAAAAAAGTTGTATGTCATAAATAAAGTAAAAACTCCAACTTTAATAATAAAAAGACAAAAGTTTTGTTTGTAAAACCATCTTAGTAAGAAAACTGAACATTGGTATGATAAACTGAGAAAGGAGTGAAAAAAACGAAAAATATATGTCAATACTTAATACATCGGCAATTCTAAATATATACTGCTAAGTTGGTTTTAAAATTTTTGTAATTTTGCTGTTGATGTGGCAGAAAATGATGCTTAAGAATAAAGCTAAAAAGAAAAAATATAGTTAGTATAGAATGAGTGCAAAAGCAGATTAGTAGACTACGAGCTCAGCGAGACGTAAAAAACCTTAACAAACCTCTTTGGGTGACCGTTAAAGTATGAAACCTTTCAGTTTCTTTTTATTTATTTATTATTGTTATTATTTATTTTTTTTATTTATTAGCGCAAAGGGCATTAGCCCAGAAGGGCTATTAATTTCTTAATTTCTTTTTTTTTGGGGGGGGGACATTTTGCGTTGAAAACTTTAAATTTCCGTTCCACGGTATGCATTTGTTGCTACCAAATATTATCGCCCTGTGTTATATTTAAACTAATTAAATGATAAAGAAGCTGCGTAAATATATGTATGATTCTCGCATTGTGATAAAACAACGGTACCTAGAGCCATCCAATTTTGAATAACGTATTTGCTTATTTATTTTTTTAATATTCTAGAATATTATTGGTTAGATACAGAATAAAAAAAGAGTCACTTTCTCCAATAATCTAGAAAAGATATTAACATGTGTCATTTAATTTTCACACGTGTAAAGAAAGGGTGTGTAGCATTGGTCTCTTTCGTATGAAGATCGTGAAAGTGCTAACTAAGCTGTAACTCTCTGAACCTTGTGGTAGGAGTTCATCCTTTGACATTCATAATTTTGACTGAGATGATAATAATGACTATAATAAAAGTGTAAGTGAACTCCATCATCTAACTTGACTTCATCTAACTGAAAGAAAGATTTTGACACTTTAATAAAAGAAATCTTTAAGTCTTCCATGAGCATCGAAATGAAAATCATATAAATGCATACAGTGGGAAAGGATACAGAAGATCAATAAGTTTCGGATGGCCTCTGAGAGGAAAGGTTATAAGGTATTTCTACGACTTCCTTAGCGTGCCTTCGTGGTGTAACGGTAGCGCGCTGGGCCGGTATTCCAGAGGTCCGTGGTTCGATTCCCGGCGAAAGCGTTGTTAATTTTTCAACTTTCCTGCTTCCAAAAAAATCCTAATATCTCTACAAGGTACAGCGTAAATACAGCGAGAATTCATTCCTTGAAAACGTCAAGAACAAGAAAAACAGGCAAATTATGGAAGATGTAGTTTAATGTTTTCAGTTTCTTCTCGCGGATGATCTGTTTAAACATTTTGTAAGAAATTGTAGAATCCATATCTTACTAGAAAGGTGCGGTAGGAAGTTACAATTTCCCTTTAGGAAGTTACCGCACCATTTCCTGCCAGAATGATATTTCAATTTCGCGTGTTATGAAAAATAGGGTAGAAAGATAATAGTTAAGCTACAATGCGAGAAATTCATTCTAACCCGGATGTTATCATTTCAAAGGCCGACAAAAGTGGCCAGATAGTGGTCATGGATAAGAACACTTACATCGATGGTGTCACTAAACTCTTAAACGAAGGACCATATAATCCGATCCCTAAAGTTCCTTCACCTTCAGACCTGTCAAAAATAAAAACTGCGATCACATCTTCACAAATCATTTCAAGCAACTTAAAACATTCGCTTATCCCATCTGTTGCGAATTGTGCCAGAATATATGCTCTTCCCAAAATTCATAAAAGTGGTATTCCTTTCCGCCCTATTGTATCAAATTTAGGTACTGCCTCGTATCCATTAGCTAAGTATTTAGTTTCTAGATTTTCAACTCTATTAGACAATAACATTTACACCATAAAAAATCCAATAGAGTTCGTAAAATAAGGTTAAAAACATTTCTCCTAAAAATTTACTCATGGTTTCTTTTGATGTAAAATCGTTATTCACTAATGTTCCAGTGGAGGGTGCATTAAGGTGTCTAGAAACCAGACTTCGCGAATTTCATTTCTCTTGCATCGAAATTGATGAGCTAATTTCTCTCACTCTTTGAAACAAACACATTTTGCTTTCCTAAATAAATATTACAAGCAAACTGAAGGATTAGCCATGGGAAGCCCCCTCAATCCCATCCTGGCTGATATCCTCGTACTACATGCATTATTATGAATAAAAATTGTTTGAAACTTTAAACTTCCCGGTATGGTTCCGCTACGTAGACGATACTTTTACCCTGTTTGAAAGTAATAAACATGATTTAAAGTTCTTTCAACAATGAATTCTATTGATCCTGCTATTCAGTTCACTTTTGAACCTGAGACTTGCAATTCTCTTACATTTCTCGACATTCTAGTCACACGTAACACATCCAACTTTAGTACTACGGTTTACCGTAAACATTCATTGATTTGCCTTCCACCACACTTTAAATCATGTCATCCGACTAAACAAAACTTAGCTTCATTTTGTTCCTAAGTTTTCCGTGCTCTTCAAGTTTGCTCCTCAAACTATCCCTTGATGAAGAACTAAATTATTTAACAGCAATAGCTATTGACAGGGGCTTTTAACCCAACATTATTAATCAAGCAGTTAAAAAATCCTCATCTTAACACTCTAAAAGGCACACTCTTGTTTTAGGAGATTAGAAAAATTCTGTTGTCATTCCCTTCTTTCCATCAATTAGCTATAACGTTGCACATATTTAGCATAAATTTAACTTTCGGGTCGTTTATTCTCCCATCAATAAAATTCCGAGTTCCATACTCAAGGACTCCATTCCGGATATGAATTCCTGGTTTATTTACAGGATTCCTTGCCAGTGTGGTTTAAGTTATATTGGACAAACTAAGAGAGCCTTAAAATTTCGCGTTAAGGAACGTGAGGCATATGTTAGAAAAAAGGAAACAGAAGACATCTTTTGCCCAACATTGTTGGTCCGAAAATCACACTTTCAATTTTTCTCCTCGCAAAATTATTCAAAAACATCTTCCATTGGTGAACTGGATTTTCTAGAGGCATTTCACATGCAAAAAAATATTTCTGTTCTAGTTAACGATCCTAATTTTAATCCATCTTTGCCTTCGGCCTTTAAAGAAATTATGTTTTAGTTCTGATTTAATCAACAGATGGCGCCACTAGCTTATTTTCTGTCCACACTTTCTTATTTTATCTAATCATTATATCCTATCTCGTTCATTTGCGCTTTTGCAGCTGAGGATGCTGGTTCGATAAAACCATCGAAACGAGTCCTGTGAACTTTGAAAATATAACGCTGATTTTTGTTGTTTGACTTCTGAATTAGTTAAGCTAGTATCTGAGTTGCTTCAGACAGAGCGTAGTCTGCCGTTCGGCCACGTTGTTTTGCTGATTGCTATTTTACAGCCAAGCATATTAATTGCCAATTTATGTGTTACGTTGGTGGTAGGGGGCTAGTAACCAACTCGAGTTAGTTATCTCTGCGCAGCTTTTGCTGATTATTTAGTTTTAATTTTATCTTTCTATTTTGAGTTGCGGCCAAAAGTATTGGCTAAGTTTGTATGCATCAGGAATGCCGTCTGTAAATTCCTTCTTGAGTTGAATAAAAGGGTCTTTTGACCTTTCATACGTCTTGTCATTGATACAGTTTGAACGTTATAATAGTTTCGCAGTTCAAGAAAAGACCTATTCTGCAAGTAAAGTTAATTGAGATAAAACCTTGCAACGGAAAATATTGGGTTATCGAGATTTAAAGGGGACACATTTACTTTCATTTTAGATGTTTAGAGAACATTTGTAGAAAATTTGTTTTATGTGTTTTAAACAAAGAGAGAATGAAATGGAAATCGTTTCCTTTAAAACCACAAGCAACACTTTCTGCAGATTCTTACAGTACACTGCCAGGCAAATCAGATAAATTTTGCATACAATTTTTGGTTGAAGGTGTAAATTCGCAGTATATAACTAGTGTATTTCCTTTTTTAGGACATGATGATTCGAAGCCAAATGACTTAGGTGTGGAAGAAAAAGCTGTTATTCTTTTAGCCAAGCCAAAAATATAATAAGTTATAGCATTTTCATCCATCTATGTCTTATAAACAATCTCAAAGAATATGGACTGATTTATTTCCAAACAATAAATGCAGCAAGAAAGTACTTTGGGAACTTTTTTAGAAATGAAATGAGAACTTTATTTAATGACTTTTATGAAGTACAGAAGCGTTGTGCTATGTCTTATCCATATAAAAAGATCAAAAATATTTTTTCTTTAATATGGTGGACTCTTCAAAAGATCATTTTAAAAATACAAAGGAAACAGCCGGAGTCTGACACTAATATCGTAGACCAAAGGCCTGGCGAATTCCAACCCGGCGAAAGTGATTGTTGATTTTTTATGGTTTTTGCTATGCGTAAGATGTATAGAGCCAGTTTCCTTTAGACTGTCCTTCACGAAAGCATCACTTGCCTGAAGGAGATTGCCCAAATATCCTTTAATGGCATATTCACATAACCAAAACACAAGCGGCTAGGATAGATTTACTGAAATCTGCATTAGACTTTTACCAATATTTTAAAGCTAGTAGTTACAAATTCTTGCGGAGATTTTAAAGAACAATAATTGACAAAATCAGCAGAAGATTTTATATTTTGACGTAGGTGAAGAAGTAAAATAGAAAACAGTTTTAAGAAAATTGAAGAACACCTTCGGTAAGAATAATTTCCGGAATTTAAAATAACATCATGAGTTGCCAACTTGCAAAGTGCAGAGACAACAAAATTCAATTATATGCAGAAATAAGATATTTAAAGTCAGTAGGTCTGTTATGACTCACCGCACTAATTTCTAATTGTGACTAAAGAAGGACGCAGCAGTTATAGTGCTATGTAATTAACAATACGTTACATATAATTATAGTATGCGATGCCGCCCAACCGGCGTCGCTGACTGCAGTGCCGAAGGACCCGGGTTGGAAGCCCGGGGAAGGCATGGTTGGATGCCTAAATGTATAGTGTCGCCGCGGCATGGCGGCACTCTAAATATGCAGCGAGTCAAAAGTCCTCTCGTGTGGTTTGGTGGAAGGAGAGAGTGCAGGGAGACCCTTGGGCTCGTTCCCCCAGGGGCTCTTCATGAAAACTGGGGGCGGAATTGAGCTAAATCGCATTGTCACCTGAATGGTACTCAAAGCTGTTGCCAACGGCAGGCATAATATTCCGCTCCTTGCCATGAGATATTTCATGGGATTGGGCTGACTACATCAGACAAGTGAGCATAAGCAACAACATAATATATTATGTTTGTATACTTTAGGACTACTGATGCCGGAAAGAAGCAAAAAAAAATTTTTTTAATGAAATTCAGAAATGTATGATTTCTGAAATTTCACTTCATAATCTTGGTTGCGCATGCAACCAGTTTCAAACAGATGAGCCATCAATTCATTTACAGCACATAATGAAATAATACACATTATCATATTTCCATATTTAAAATGATTCAATACGCATTCTTCTTTCCCTTTATTTAAATTCTTACAAAGTTTTAAAATTAATTAAATCCTATCCATCAAACTAGAGGTGGATAGCAACCTGATTAAACAAGGCCGACATCATACATTTTCCATTTATTATTCACTCGATCATTTCTTTGGGTCACCTTCTTCGTGTTTTCTGTTAGATCATCAGACATCAACAGTTTTTTAGACGCCATGTAAAAACGAAAGCAATTTTTACGCACTTGAGGCGTAGACTTATTTATTTTGCTTCCTCTCTTGTTTACCCAATCAATCTTTCTTAAGTTCTGCTTTTTCTGTATTCTTCTAGTAGATAATTTAAAATTTGTTTCAAAGTAATCCAAAGATTTTTCTACTTACTTGCCGTATATTTCATGCTTGCCTGAATCTTGAAAATGAAAACTGGGAAAGAATTTTCCAAGCCAAATTTTAAATATCTTGTCATGTAATCATACATGTAAGACTTTAAATCTATAATTATTTTCTCTTGTAAAACAAGAAACATGGATTAAATATTATCATACAAGAAAAAATTAAAATCTGTCTAGCCAGTGTTTTATATTCGAATCAAATTTCTTCACAAGTCATCTGCAAATTCTTTTATATTCCAACACTACCATTGTGTCCAATAATGCTCATAGAACTTTTCTGTTTTGCTGAATTAAGCGAGTACATAAAAGAAACGTTATAAAAATATTTGTGAGGATATTAAAGAATCTGCTACGAAAATGCCTTTATTTTCATATGTTCTTCTAACGTATTCTTATAATGCCGGTCTAACAGATACAATAGTTAGCAATGCTGGCTGTTGTAACATGCGACCCGGGCTCGAATCCGATAAAAAGGCATCACTGACGTTTGTAGATATATTGTATATATATACGGTATGGGCCATTTAAAATATTGACGAAACAAAAGTCCTCTTGGGTTATTTGGTGATAGAAAATGAGGTCCATTGGGAGATGTTCCATAAATTTGGGCGTTGGGCGGAACTGTACAATTAGTGGGGTGGGATTCTACCTGTAAGGCCATTTCGTGAAATTCTAGTATCTCCCGCTACTTCTTATTTTGTTCTGCATTGGTAGAATGCAATCTATAATGCACATATGTGCACTGCACCAAAAAAAAAGGGACAGTTCTCTATCTCCCGTTCTACTGGGCCGAATCACGAAATTCAACTTGCGTGTTTCATGTCTCGAAAGCACGACTTAGGATATACATTAGTTTTATATACCGCATTGTTCTGATATAGGTATTTTGACACAAAATCGAACTTTTTCTTAAATGGCACGCCAATTGTTTTGCATATTTTGATTTTACGACTCAAATTATGCCAAACTACCAAGTCGCATGAGTAGATTTTTAAAACTTAGCTGTCAAAATTTTAACTCCTCAATGTTAATTAAATTTGATATACATTTATTAATTTGATATACATCTCTTTTTCTTTTATTAAACTTACTTGATTCCTTCTTCCAAAATTCGAAATTTAGGTTCATTCCAAATACAATTCACTCATTTTTATGATTTATTTTTAAAATTTGTATTTTTGAATAAATTTTATAAATTTTTCGAGAACATTTTGATATATAACATATAAAAATTTTTACCATCATCTTAAAGTAAAGTGTATTTCTAAGCACACCTGCAAATAATTAGAGTTTGGTATTCAAAATTTCCTAGGATTTACGTGAATTTATATATATTGGCGCGTTTTGAAATTTCACATATAATAGCGCCAAATGTGGTTTATGCACTTTGTTAAAATTGTTTGAAATAATGAACGAAGCCTTTTTCCCGCTCGTTTACATATTTAAAGAAAAAAGAAAATAGCTCGTTTGCACGCTCGTTTTAAGAAAAAAAAAGAAAGAAAGTAAAATAGCTTACTATAAATTAAGAAATTCGCCAAGTGAATTCTTCTTGGTGAAACTTGAAAAAAATGCGCCAAGGTAAATTTTTAAATTTCTCAATAAATCCTGCACCAAATTTTACAAAATTTAATATTTAGGCAAAATTTGAGTCGTAGAATCGGAATATGGAAACATATTGGCAGGCCATTTCAGAAAAAGTCCGATTTTGTGTCAAAATACCTATATTAAAACAGGGCTATATATAAATCTAATATATGTCCGAGTTTGCGCTTTCGAGACATGAAAAACGCAACTTGAATTTCGTCAATCGGCCCAGTAGAACGGGAGATATAGAACTGTCCTCCTTTTTAGTCCAAAGGGGCTTTGGTCCTGAAGGACTATTGTTTTCGTTTTGTGATTTTGCGTGGAATCACTATGAATGTCCGTTTCACTTTTCAAACTGTTGCCACCAAATGGTAGAGTCCTGCGTTATATTTGAAGAAATTAAATAATGAAAAATATTCATAAATGTATGTATATTTCTCGCATTGTGATAAAACAACGGTACATAGAGCCATCGAATTTTGAATGACATAATCCTTCTACGAATATGGGCATGTGGAAGACCCAATTTGAAATTTGGAACTTTTTTATTATCGATTTCATATTTTGTAATCTCCAGGATTTTAAAGCGAGCAATGGCAATACTCTTCGAGAACGAAAACTCTTTTATCTCCAGCGCGCGGAACTGTGTATCAGAAATTCTACAAGATAGGCTCATTTTAAAATATTTTTTCGACTTTGCTATTGAACTGAATTTTATGGTTTAAATGCAAAGAACATGATATTTAATAAATACAGCTAACACACAAAACGTTAAAGAAAACGCCCCTTTGGACGTATTTTAAAATCTAAAACCTTTCTGTTTTTTTTTTTTTTTTTTAATTTATTATTATTCGCAGTGTACATATTTTCCTCATTTGTTCTAATGCAGCTATGCAATATATTGCATAGTCCTGGTTACTAACAGTACAGCCTAGTTGCCTTAATTATTTATCACAATTCTATTATTACTCCTTGCAATATTTTAATGCAGTACTGTAGCGCGTAGTAGTTTTGTATCTGTAATGGCAAAAATCTGCTGACCAGTCTTACCATATCTGTAGCAAATTTTGCTAACTCGAGCAAACTTTCCTTAAAAGTTTAATTCAGAAATCATTTCTCTTTCGATTTTCGCAGTACAGTGAAGAATTAAGTATTGATTAGCATGTGCTTGCTATTCATATCCTTACTTATGAATTAAAGAAATATTATACAGTGTGCCACTGCACATCTGATTCATTGCAAATATGTTCCTTGATGAAACCTGCCTATGATGCACAATTTATTATTCAGAAATAAGTTTCAACTTCATTTTGCATTATCCGTATTTTTCCACACTTAGAGATCTCCTTCTCCTAAAAAATGATACAGAGAGTTAGAAGCATCTTTTATTAGTTACAGTACCTATGTAAATATTCACAAAAATTATTAATTGGATATACTTTAAATTAATTTATAATAACGTATATTAATTATATATTTTCTCAATAAAATAAAATTTAATTTAAATTATATTGAAAAGCTTTTATTGTTTCTAAATTTCTTAGTCTTTCACATTTGTCAAAATTGAAAAATAAATAAATGAATTAATACCATATCGGTACTTACGTATTATCGCAACCAGGTTGACGCGATTTGTAAGTTTGAGTAAAAAGGTATGACTAGAAAGAAAATGTACATTTATTAATTACAGATAATTTTTAATACAGTTTTTTATATTATTTTGTTTTAAAATATAAAATAGCAATTAAACCCTTCCGGTTTCGAATTTGAATAAGTTGCAGAATTATTTTTTCGGCGGAAATCTTTTGGCTATTGCTTTTAGCACTGATTGAAAACCGTCTTCGCCATTAACAGCTTAAGCTTGGCGCCATATAAATTCAATAAGGTATGAGTCAAGATGATTGCTGTGGTAGTACACGCCCAGTGTTATTTTTTTTTTTTTTTTTTTTTTTTTTTACAAATAAACTTTCGTCTATTTTTCACAATAAGTCCTTCGCCGCCTATTTGCTTTCTTTCTTTTTCATCCATTTCAAGGGCACATATCTCTCGCATGTAATTATTCCAATCTATAACAGTTTTGTCAGCAATTCCCATCTCTTCTGCACAAAATTTAATTGAGGTTAACTCTTTACACCAACAATAAATGAAACGCACCGCTGTCACAAATGAAATTCGGCTACCTTCAAACCAATTTCCGGTTCTCACACCCAAATGTTGATTGCACTCTTCGACGTTACATTTCCAGAAGATTTGCTTTCAAAAATATAGTTTCATTTTATGAGAATTTTTACAAGTACGTTCGTTCGGTATAATTCCATATCCCTGCAACAATTCAACAGCATCTTTTCCACTCGCAGGCAGATCCCAAATACCCATAGTTAAAGTATTTCAGGGCATTCAATCTAACCAGTAAGAAAAACAATTTCTTTACGAAAAACTACGTATAACACGTAGGGTTGCCGTAAGTAGGGTCGCCAAATTTGGCGATTTATGCGAATTTTGGCCTAGTTGCGTTAATACGTAAGTACCAAAATATCTTATGTTTAGCAGTACGGCAACGTTTAAAGTGATCTGGGTATACATGATAATGCATGTAATGCATGATAGCGATAATAAACGCAATATAATGTCTAAAATTTCGAAATTATACTTCTGATATAGAAAGTGTATGAATCAATTTAAAAAAACATGATGTCGAGCATGCACTGTAAATGCTTAAATTTCATATATAACATGTGCAACATCTGTAAAACATATAAAAATAAAACTATCTACTCTGTTTTACAATCTCCTGTTTATGCGATCTTAAACAAAATAATTCATCTGAAAATTCAGATCTTTATGCAATCTTAACAATCATAAAAGTAATTTCACGAAATTCTTCAGTAGATAAATAACCTTTATATGCTTTGCGGGTACTTTACTACAATTATTCTTGAATTCTATATACTACACTAATACTGTATACACTCTAACACACTTACACTCTGTTTAACTTTAACCATGATGAAATTAGAAAACGTTTCAAATTCTTTTTCATTTCCTTTAACATACCCTTATCCCCTTACTCTGCACTTAAATCTTGTTATAGGCGAAATTACTGGGTCATACTGGGTAAAAATGTTTCCACTTTTTGCATATGTTCTCATTAACGACGACTTCACAATTCTTATAACATTTTCCCATGTATCATTATAGTTACTCAGAGTTGGTATTTCCTCTCGCTTTAAAGTTCTTTCCCACTTTCTTTTCATATGAGAATCTAGTTTAAATAACTCTATAAACTTTAAAATAGTATCCGTAAATTGTTCTATTTTGAAAACCAAGGTTTCAGAGGAGCTTATGCATTCTGTCACAGTATCCACGAAAGCAAATATCTGACCAGATTTTCCATTTATAAATTTTATAAAATGTAAAATTTTCTTTAACAATGATAAAAGTAATTCTCCCTTATGTGACAATAGCTGACAAAGTTAATTACACGCAATTTCAAAAACCCTATCACAAATAGTTAAGGGTTGAACAATCCTTATCGCATCACCCTCTATAAGACGCTTTAAATACAGCAACTTTTATGCGGCCGATAATTTGTCATTATTCACTATGACCATTTCAAATAAATCATTAAATCATAAACATTCTTCAGCACTACCAATAAATGTACGAAACGTTAATTTAGGCAAGAAAATGCTAATTATTTTGAAAGATTTGGCTCAGCACTTGCATCTTTTACCATTCTTACCAATAATTCTGGTTAGCATTAAAAGTAACTCATCAGTAATATCTTGCAACTTTGTTGTTTTTTAGTATACTCAACTACGTCTTTCTCTTCACAAACTACGAGACTTACTAAACCTATATGAAATTTCAGGCATTAAATTACTTAATTTAGATTTAAAACGTTCGAACTCAGCGAAATCTGTAGAATTACATTAATTTGTTTTCTTTTACCTTTTGTTAACTTATTCTTAGCTGTGTACTTCTTTGTCTTAAACGCTCTGAATCTCATTATATGATTCTAAAAGATTTAGAAATTCATTAACTCGCCAACTGTATTGCAGCTGCGGTTTCGGCATACCACAAACGATGTTTATTCGAAATAAATCCTTTGCTCCGAATCGAACTCGGAGCTGTTAAAATCTGATGATAATTCATTCCCGCTTCGAACCCAAGTGAGGCGGCCGGTTTGGTTTTGTGTTTTTCTCCATGCGCAAGATAAATACGAATAAATTTTCCTTAGAATGTCCTTCACGAAAGCACATTTCCCCTCAGGCAGATTGCCTTCCCTTTCAAATAGCGTAAACATTACGATCAAATATTCAAATAAACACCCCGAATATTACGTTATTTATTTTAATTTAAGAGAAATTTCTTTTCAAGCTATAAATGTTTCATTTCTACGTTCATTTACTTTTTTTTTTATCAAAATGAGCATAACAAAGGTGTGACTCATATAACTCTTGATATGACACACTTAATTAATTGATTTTCTGTTTGCATTTTTGGGAAACAATCAGTAATTTTTTTATCTGTCTTTAACTGAAGTCATAGTTCGTTCGTATTTGGTTCATCTATCAAGGACTGACATACTCAAAACAAAGACTTTTATAGCCACTTCCTAAGATCAAATCGCCCTTAATTAAAAAGCAGGCACAATGCAGCAGCTGAATACAGGGCAAAAATCTTAATAACCTAAGAAATGATTATCAAGTATTAGGAAAATGCTATTGAAATGTCTCAAATACATCATTTCATGGCATATGTATCTTTCTTTGTAGTGGTATGCACTACTAGGAGACGTTGTAATGTGACAATGTAACCAAATATCTATCTAGAAATCCTTAATTAAATTTACATTTTCCCAATATTTACTGGCTTGAAATCTTAGTGGTAGTACATTGCAAATTGACAAGAATTATTAAATATTTGACGTACCCAGTAACCCACATGCATGAGACTTGCGGAGACAAATTTCTTTTTCTATTCTCACATTTATTTTATCAAACACATTTTCTGGATTAAATATGGAACATTTATCACACACATATAAAATATAAAAATATCATGCCTTACCACCCAAAACGTGATAAATTAAAATGGAATTGTAGACGAAAGCAGAAAACGTGTCTAGCAGTCGACCAATCTCAATCTATTCACATCATGCATATATACAGTCGAAATTTTCTCATAGTAATTTCGTGCAGTGCCCATTAATATTTTTGTACATGTGCAAGATCTTTTTTTTTCACTTTCACATTCTTTAACACACTTAAAATAATCACGTGGTCACACATCGCTGGTAATGCACATTCCGGAGTCGAACACCTATAGATAATCTGCTTGAGATGTTTTAGAACGGTATCGTGGCAGATGGATTTTAACACTGAGCATTTTCATCTAAATAAATCGCAACCTTTAGTTCTGCTTCTTTTTATGCAAAAATACGACGACACTCCATGTGAAAATATAAGGAACGATGAAACTATATTAGCGCGACATGCAGGAACACAAAACCGCACAACGTGGGGCATAGGTAATTGCCAAGCGACTGCAGGTAGGACACGGGCGAAGAAGGGATGAAACCAGTCTGACCGGTGCTTATATACACATGTGCAGTTCCGCGATTACGATTAAAATTTGTGATGCCGACAAACTGTGTGTTACTACTTAAACTGTGCGGTGTGAGAAGTTACTATTCTCACAGTCTTGAATCAGTTATTAAAGAATTTGATATCCAGTTGGTACTCTGATAACTGAAACTTTGCAATTCTTTAAGATCAATGCTTGTGTTGCCTTAGAAGCACAGCGTAATTGTTTATTTTGTACAAAACCATAAGTTTATAGTTATGAAAAAGTGGTAGAGTGCACATCCATTAGTTCCTGACAACAATAATCTCATATCCCGTTCTTGGCCAACTGTAGTAACTTAGAGGCAAAGCAGTCATTCATTCCCTTCTTCTTGCTTAACAAAAGGAACCTCCTTCAAAAGCGCAACTCTATGATTGAAATTTCCGGTAGTTTGTTAAAATGTGGCAGTTTTTTGTTGCGAATATAGCAAATTTTCCAACTCCTTTTCAATAATATCTAAAGTATCGATCAAGCCTTTTATTATTAAAAAAAAACTAACAAAGTCTCAGTCACTCTTTAGCAGCCAGACTCCGTAATTGCTAGCGATACATTTTGGCTGTAAAGAGAACAACTGTTGCAGGTCTATGACATTAGAAATCCGTAACATCCACAAACGCATAAAATCCGTTTATGCAAACAAATGCTTGCTTCGGAGAGGCATATTGCACCCCGTTGTATTCATTCAATCATTTTCATTAGGTTTGATACGAAAGAAAGCAGTAATCTGGCACCATCGGTAAGTGAAACTTATAAAAAAAATAAACAAAATGAAAGTAATCGCATCTACATAGCGGTTATTTGCAAATTTAGTATTTAGAAGTCTAGGTTTGGAAGTAGATTCACTAACTTAAATTGGGATTCTTTGATGAAAGGCATAAAGGAGAATTAATAATTAATGAGGTATGGTAAAAGTATTTTAACAGATGGAAAGCTAAAAAAAGTTTATAATAATTAGGAAATGAAGTTTTATTAATTTTTAGTTTTAAGTTATTTAACATCCAGATTTTAAAATACCGATTGTTTCCTTTGTATATTAAGCTAAGCTAACAGGAAACGCTATGAGTTCTCCAAAACCTAATTTTTTTATTCCATGGTTCAAGGACAAGATTAGGGTACTTGAACACGATAACGTAATGAAATACTTAAATACGATAAATAAACAAAAGAATATAAAAATAAAATACCTATACACAGTCTCACGAATCAATATGGTTTAGTCGCAGATTTAACACGATTTACCACGAGTGCACCTCATGAGATGGTCTAAATCCATGATATCATTGCTAGATAGTGGGCAGGTGTGGCTTGACAGGATGCCAGTGCAAAACAAATGCGCCACCAAGCAGTCATGTCCAGTAGTTAGTCGCAATATCCAATAGTTTGTCCAGTAGTTAGTTGCCACAGATGTATGAAGAGGCAATCAGGGCATCCTGAATGCCCTGAATAATCTTCATTCAATTATTTGCAGAATTTCTACACGGTAAGTCTTGATGGCTGTTAAGCCTGAAGTATATTTATTAATACATTTAGCAGTTGAAAAAGCACTCTCATATTTAATCATCTGAGGTACCGTGGACCTCATTTTAGTTCAGAGATCGGCTTATTTATTACTATCAGCACCGCAGATGGTAAGGTGGATTTCTTTCCCCTTGAGCTAGTATATAAAATACATTCTAAATTATTCATGTTAAATACATTCTACATTGTAATTCATCTAAAGATGTAGCTGCGGCATCAGAAGCAACAGCCTTTGTCAGACAGTATCATAACCTTAAGCCTAATTTGGGATCAAATTTGTTGTAGAGTTATCTTAATAGCAGCCGTCTCGCCATCAAAAGCAATTCCAAAATGTCCGAAAGGAATATAAAATGCGAATAATTGACAAAATACTCTCGCACTGATATTTTTGAATCGACTGAATGTGATCCATCGACGTATTCTCTAAGCCAGTCAGATTTCAGATATCGAAGTTCTAGAGTCTCAAGCGTTGTATAGTGCAAGATTTCAGGAGGCTGTTCTTTTTTTAGGTTGGGCAATAAAGTTCCTAACAAGCATTTATTGCTTCGCATTCACTAGAATTACACAGCCGCTCTACATTCTGTATCTCACGACTTGACTAAAGACAGATCACTGATCCAGGCCTCTCTGGACAAAGCCAAGTTCGGTCTTTAAATTCCTGGGTCTAGATAGGTGATTTTTTTGTTACCTATAATTTCAATTCCTCGTGTTCCACAAAGGATACCACGAGTCTAACTCATGTAAGTTTAGTTTTAGCGCTAATAAAATAAAGAAAGAAATGTACAGTAGCACTGCAAATGTTTCCAAAAATCAGTTTTTACTATTTTTTTATTAATTTTTCGTATGAAATTTGATGTTCTCTTGTTTATCAGGATCTCAAAAGGTTTAGTCTTTGCCAGAAGAAGCAATGCGTCAGTCGGTCTGGTATTAACAGCGCCGGTAAATAAACAAGTTCGTGCTTCTGCAGTCTCTAGTTTTCTCAAGGACTGCTTAGAAATAGAAATCAGTGGTTCACAGCAAATAAGCTGGCAGGATAAAGAGGTTTATAATATTGTTTACGGTTGAACGAGCGAACCTCCAGAGACAACCAACGAGACGCTTATGGAGAGACAATCTTTTAGAAAACAGATTAGGTATATTCAGTCTAACAATTCCATTTCATCTTATTGTCAAGCATAATCCAAACATAGATGAACTTGTCAGATTCTCAAACTACATTCGAATCGAATGCTTGATTTGAAAGCAGCTGACGGGGCAAAACAGTTTCTCTAATAAAAGTTTTAAATATTTTTAACCAAAACAAAAATAAATAAAATAAAAAACCATTACGTCCAAAGAGGCGTTTTTTTAACATTTTGTGTATTAGCTTTATTTTTTAAATATCATGTTCTTCCCACTTAAACCATAAAATTCAATTCAACAGCAATATCGCAACATAATTTTAAAATGAGCATACCTTCAGAATTTTCGATACATGGTCTCTCGTGCTGGAGATAAAAATGTTTTTTCCGTACATTATTGCCATTCTTTGCTTTGAAATCGTAGAGTTTGTTAATCAAAAATTCTATAATGTCTGAAAATATATGAAATAGATAATAAAATAAATTCCAGATACCAAAGTAGGGCTTCCAGATGCCCATATTTGGGGGAGAATTACCTTATTCAAAATTTGATGGCTCTAGGTACCGTCGTTTTATAACAGTGCAAGAAACATACATGCATATATGCAGATTCTTCATTATTTGATTTGTTAAAATATAATACAGGGCTATGACATTTGGTGGAGTTTGAAAAGTGAATTAACGCAGAAAGTGAATCGACGCAAAATACCAAACCGAAATTAATACCCCTTCTGGGGTAGTAATTTTTAAATTTCTCTTACTGTATAGTAATCGAAGCTTACATAAATAATAGTAATAACATAACGAAAAAATTCAAATTTGTATTTAGTTTTTATCAGAAGTTTAAGTCATACCTGCAAGAACTTTCTATTGGTTATTCTTTGTAATTCAAACGCACTGACAGGTAAATATAACATTCGTGACGGTCATTTATTTCAGGTAATTCCAATATGCTGAAAAAATCATTAAATAACTTATTTCAACCTGAAAACCAATCGGAAATATGAGAATACTGAAGCGCCACCTGCTGTCAGAGCGCAAAGTAAATTTGATGACCGTACTACCGTGGGAAATTCTCTCACATTATCCAACACATGTAGCTTCATGTAATAGCATAATAGAGACAAAGCCTCGACCAAATCATATCATAGACGACCTCAGTTCATATCTTTATGTTTCTAAAAGTATAAGCATCATATTTGGCAACGAATAAATAATTAAAATTATTCGGGTGATGCATGCGGTCTCAGAGTTTGAAACCACTGATAAAGTGCTTTTAACTACCGGACCGTGAATTTTATTAACAATAGAAAAAGCAACTATGAATTTCACAGGATTCGGCAAGGAAATTTTGCTTGTCTCAAAGCGAAGTTGAAGGGTTTAAATGCGTAAGAAAACATGGAGTGTTAATTACATATTATGCATTATGTACAGAGAAAAATGGGCACGAAATTCTCCCTATACGAAGCTGAATTTGATGTCTTATAATTTCGCTCAAATCAGAAGATGTTCTTCCCTTTTGGGTACATTTGACGAGTAAATCTCGTCATTTGTTTACTTGGGTGAAATTACGATAGACGAGTCTAACTCGTCATCGGACTTTAAGAAGCAGGCGTTGATATTTGCGGCACCCCCGCCAGTGGACGTTGATCGCAAACAATTGCCTGACGTTTCTTTATACTTACAGCTGCAAATAAGGTTTATTCCACTTATTATTACCCCTGTTTTTAGGATACACTACCCTAAGATGTCTGGAATAAAATATTCATTATATGACTGCGAAAATGGTAGTTCCAATGAAGTAGCATTAGAGCTGTATGTGTGAATACTGTATACTGTATTTGTGAAAATGGTAGTTCCAATGAAGTAGCATTAGAGCTGTATGATAACAGTGATTACAATGAACTGGATAGTGAAAATTATGAAAACGGCAATGTAATGGAAAGTTGGTTCTTATTCTACATAAATATTTATAATTTGTTTCATTTATATATTTATTTATATTTTGTAACTAAAATGCTATTTGATATATACATATTTACAAGTATATCACCAAAATAAGTATATTCAAAATAAAATGGATAATCCTTTTACATATCAATCTATATGGCGACAAATTAAATCCGTCCCATGGCCATAATTCAGTTCTCAAAGGGTTAAGAAGTAAATTTGTGAAAAAAACCGAGCAGGGAATTCGTGTTATGCAAAGCTATAATTGGAAGGCTGATGTACGAGTATAAGCGAACAGGGCCTGTTAAGAATACTTTGCTCACAAGAATGGCTTGTAGTTTATAAAATTCTTTACTCTAACTACATAAATTAAAAATTAAACAATGCATTCATTTTCCTTTAATCACAGATTTTCCGAGATAGCGAATTATGAATTAAAAATAAAGATAGCATATGAAACTTACATATAATTAATTAAGCGTTTCAGATTTTATAAATCCCATTGTGAATTGTGACGTTCGTTTGTTCGTTAATTAGAGGAACTCAATAACCCTGATTATCTCTAATAATAGAGACGGAATCCTAAATGCGAGTCTTATCATTTGTTGTGCTGCTTTTCCCGGATGGAATAAAAAACGGAAAGGATTAACTTCGCACTTGAGAATATCAAGCTCCCTCTCTCGGTCTGATCTCTGATCTCAGTGTGCTTTAAATACCCTTGCGTATTCTTCGGCAATCTGAAAACATCCTTAAAAGCTGAAGCAATATCAAATAAAAACGGACGAATTCATATACTTCTATAGCCGCTAATTGAATTCAATTACTTATTCTGAAAATTCCTCTTCTCAGAGCGAAAAGAAAATGAATGGCATTCACACACAACTCGTTCAGCATTTATTTTCTCTCGCTTGTACAAATGCAAAGAGCTCGCTTTGCTAGCCCATTCAGGACATTGTAATTAAATCATGGCATACAAATGGCGTGAATTAAGAGACTTAATGCTCTCGATAAATTACTAAGAGCTGAGACTCTAATTTATTATTCAAGGTTTCCCCGCTGTTTTGCTTTGGAGGGTGTTATTCAACGGGAGAAGAATAATTTATCGATTCTTTCCACTCTTTTCTTTCTTTCGTTGCCCTCAGCTATTCTTTTCAAAATACTTCCAATCACGTATCCAACTGACTAACAGGCATTCGGCGTTCGACGTTGGGTCTAATTTGGAAAGAAGTTCTAATACTTCCCGCAGTAATTGCCAAACTCAACGTTTATTAGCATCCCTTTGGAAAGTTCAACATTGGCCGAAACGAAAATAGTAACCTTAAAGTTTGGAATAGATTAATGCAAATCAAGACAAATAATGATTAGAAATTTACTCTGAGAATTCAAGAGGGTTTTGAAGAAAGTCTTTTCCTTTATCAAATTGGGACTCTGTTGGTAATATTTCAGTTTCAAGAAGGTGCGTCTAAGAAACTGTCTAACTTATTTAATACTTATCAGATATTGGACGTAGCGAGAAAATTAAAGCTGTGATTTCAAGTATAAGAATGGATGCCTTTAAAGATGTAAAATATTGCAAATAATATTTATAAGAGAAATATGTTGTGTTCTAATTTACTGCATCTTTTAAGAAATAGACTGCCTTGGCTTTGTTCTGATTGTACACGTACCCAGATCATACCTTATAAGGTATTACTCCCGTTTTCCTAGCGTCCTTCATGGTGTAGTGGTTCTGGGCCGGTATTCCAGAGATCCGTGGTTCGATTCCCGGCGAAGCCGTTTGCTATTTTTCATCTTTTCTCCCTCTAAAAAATATTAAAGACTCTTAAGTGGCGTCCGAACCAAAAGGGCTGTGGATGATGATTCCCCGCACCCAAGATTTGGCGACTAGGTCCCCTAAAACCCCAGTCGCCCTTTAAAAAGGGGAGTATATACGGTATTTCTCCCCCTTCCCTAGCGTGCCTTCGTGGTGTAACGGTAGCACGCTGGGCTGGTATTCCAGAGGTCCGTGGTTCGATTCCCGGCGAAGGCGGTAGCATATTTTTCATCTTTTATGCTTCCAATTAACCTAATGACTCTACAACCTTGGTAGCAAATAAAAAAAGACATTTCCTAAACTTCAGGAAAATTATCTTTCGTATAAAGTTATATTTGGGAAACAAACAATAGGTACTACATTTCAGAGTATTTGTAAATGCAAATTCTCTTACGATGTAGATATGTTACCGTGAAAGACCGAAATTGGAGAATGTCGACTTTCACCGGAGAATATCAACATTCACCCAATACGTCGGTGAAAGACCGAATATTTCACTACATTCTTGTATATTCGGACCCTCACCGGTGTATGTCGACAATCACAGATATGCTCTGGTGAAAGTCGAAAAGAGAGGTCATAAAGTGCCATAATAGTTTAAGTTGTTGCAATAAATAAGATTTGAATCACATAATTTAGTAAGTTTTTTATTACTGTTATTTTATATTTTCATTTAGAACGTAATGTATAATTAAGTGAGTTTTTAACTTCTATAACGAGTTCTGGAAAATTATGAATTGAGGTATGCTTGTTGCTAAATGCGCTGCCGAAATAGCTGCTATAGTTATAGGCACAGAAAGGGTAAGCTATTGTTTTCACAGAAATTCTGATGCCTTCTGATAAGATGAATTCTAGACGGATACAAATTAAAAGCCAAATTTAGTGCCTTTTTTACTCGATTTTATTTTATAAATAGAAGAAAATTGAAATAAAATGTTTGGCTCATGTAGAGGAGAATTACAACACTAAAAATTATGCAAACAAATCTTTAGATAAGCTGAGATTTTGAATAAAATTCCTTACATTTCAAAGCGACTAACATTAAATATGTTAGAAAGAGTATAAATATGTTACAAAGAGTATTAAATATGTACGAAAGAAGAAGTTATTCTCTCCCTCTTTCGTAGTGGAATCAGAGGCATGTTCGGCTGGCATTCAAAAGGTTCTCAGTCCGAATCTCCGTGAAGACATCATTGGTTATTTCCCGTTTCCTGCTTCAAAAATTTCAAATAACTATACATTAGTTTCCGAACTAAAATATAGAGGACAATAATTCGTCACCACCAGGAATTGGAAACTAGGCAGCAAGACGTAATTTTCTTATTTCATTTTTGGTTGTCGCATTTTTTTGGCCTTTCTTCTTACAAGTTATCACATTGCTTCTGGTATTTGCGTTTTTGCACATGGTTATTCCGAAATGAATACTGGAAGAATTTTAAACGCATTACTTTCCAATTTATTTTATATCATATTTATTTATTATTTTAAAATTTATTTTGTGTGTATAATTACAAAACAATTTTTTAAGCAAAATATAATCATGTCTAGAATTTTCGCGCATTAAGCTGCTAAAAATTATCAGTAAAGACGTAAAGTAAGAAATTTGTTACCAATTTTTCACAAAGACCAAAAATTGAAATTGATAAGTAATAAATTTCAAATAATCCTATAAATGCAATAAAGAATTTAAGAAATGTTACAATCAAAAGTTTTCAAACAAGCAATACCCCAATTCAAAACATCAATGAAATTTAAAGAAAAAGAACATAATAGAAGAGAAACTCAGTCAACCTCAATGCCACTTCGTCAGGACGAGGAACACTGAAATAAAATGAAATCTCTCTTCTGAATCTACGAAAATCCTTGTTTTTCTGTATCCAGAATTAGCCGAAGAACCATTTACTTGCAAGAAGTAAACGGTGCAGAACATAAGATGGGGTTAAGTTTCACATATTGTCCAAGGGTCTACTCCACATCCTCTTCTTGCATTACGATATTTGAATTTGTTTTTAAATTTTAATTATTTCTTAGTGTTTGAACTTTTACAAAATAATACAGTTGTATTTTGATATTAGCCTTCTCAGGTTTTTTCTTTGTCACTACAATTCAATTCGGGAAAATATGAAAATAATAAAATTAAAAAAAAAGAAGAAAAATGAGAAAGCAAAAATTTAACCTGCCACTGGTCTCTTTTATTTCCTAAACAGAGCGCAAATACAGCAAATTGAAAATACCTGCTAATTTCTGCCACTATATATATCAAATTGATGGTAAAATTACTACCAGCTCAAGCATTCTTGATTCTTTACCTTTCCTCGCTTAGTTCAACTTCTGTGATTTATGCAATTTAACTGTTTATTCATTTATCATCCTTTTATAGTGTCTGAAACATTTGCGCAGTTGTAATTAACAAGTGTGTTTCTTAATAGTAAACATAGCTTTCTAGAAACTGGGGTTTCTGATTAAATTAATGTGCAGGTGGTAATTTTAGTTATATTTTTTAAATTATGTTTTCGACGATAACACTATTTAAATACTGAACAGAAGGGCTTGCTATTATTAAAAATAAAGAGGCAGATTTAAAGTTTCATACTTATTTTTTAACCTCCTTCCATTGTGATAGTTTAATATTATTTTACTCTATCCAAATCTTGGGAACGTCATCAACCCTTTCTTATGTGCTGGCGTGTAGCCTTCTTCTTATAAACCATTCTTTTAAAATATTAAATTTTATTAATAAACATTTTTAATCCTTTTTTGAATACAGTTGAAGCTATTCCGAAACTTACCTAAGTTAACGCAGAGTAAATATATATAAGTAATTTGGATTTCCTGTATGACATGTAGAAAACTGAAATTTAAGGTATTTATTTAAAAATGGGAAAACGTCCATTCTTCAGAATGCAGTAAGTAAAGTAAAATTCTTCTTCCTTTTTACTTCCTTGTACGAAGTAAAAAGGAAGTATTGTAATCGCGAAAAGTTTCAGGCAACATGTTTCAACGAAAATATCCATTTTGACCGCTATCGAATGCAATTTAACGATGTTTTTGCGTGATATCTGTACGTAAGGACAGAATAAAACACTCTTTTCCTCCAAAAAAAAAATTATTAAACTGCTTTAAAATGAATTCTGAAGAGAATGTTTCGTGGCGTCTATACGAACGTATGTACGTACTTACGTACGTATCTCGCATAACTCAAAAACGAGTAGCCTCAGAACGTTGAAATTTTGTATATAGAACTGCTATAACATGTAGATATGCACCTCGTATTTTAGTTGCAATCGGCCTCACCAAACGTATGTAAATATATTTATATATACAGGGGTTGGACAAAAATATGGAAACACCTTTAAAAAAAACATGTTTCTTTGCTTAATATGGTGTAGGAAATCCGTTGGCATCCAAAACAGCTTGCAGTCGTGTCGGAATGGATAAATACAGTTCCTGTATGTTTGCCAAGGGAATATTATACCATTCTTCCTGCAAAACTGTGGCAAGTTCAGATAACGATGTTGGCGGTGGATAACGAAAACGCACTTTCCGCTCCAATGTAGACCACAAAGGTTCGATAATATTCAGGTCTGGTGACTGTGGTGGCCAGGGGAGATGGGACAACTCATCCTCGTGCTCAGCTCACATTGTCCAAAACCAGTCCTGGACAATGTGAGCTGTGTGAACAGGAGCTTTGTCGTCTTGGAAGACACCATCATCATCGGGGAACAAAGTTTGTACCATGGGATGAACTTGATCGGCCAAAATGTTCACATAAGTCTTGGCAGTCATGTGCCCTGACACAGTTATCATGGGGCTAGCAGAGAACCACGATATGGCTGCCCAAACCATAACAGAACCCCGCCATGTTTCCCTCTTGGAAACAAGCAGTCTGTATTATAGCCTTGAGATGGCGTTCTCCAGACGTAAACTCGGCCAGAAGTGGGAAACAATGTGAAAGAAGACTCGTCAGACCATATTACTCGCTTCCACTGCTCTATAGTCCAGGCTTTATGACTTAAACACTCCCTTTTCCTGTTACGGGCATTACCATCACTGATGAGTGGCTTCTCAATTGCAGCACGGCCAGCAATTCCCTGTTTATGAAGCTCCCTTCTAATTGTTTTTGTACTCACAGGGTTCGGTAACACAACATTCATTTCAGTAACTTTTGCAGCTGTGGTCTTCTTATTTTTCGTCACAATTGCCCTTAATGATCGTCTGCCACGATCACTTAGGACACACTTTCAGCGCTGTGATTTAGCAGATGATGTTTTTCCGCTTTTCAAATATGCAGAATAAATCTTCGATGCAGTACCTCTTGAAACACTAAACACCTCGGCTACCTTGCTTACGGAAGCACCTACCATACGTGCTCCAACAATTTGCCCACGTTCGAAGTCTGTTAACTCTGACATAATGCAATGACAACATCACATAACAGTACTCCGACAACAACTGAACTGTTTAGCACATTTACGAAGTTGTATAGGTGGCGTCAGTAGTCAAAAA